>NC_072790.1:101827396-102452396 GCF_028583425.1 Eublepharis macularius | reverse complement strand
TAATTGGGGACAAGTGGATTTTCCCCATTCTGTCCACTTATTCTCAAGAACAGACAGCTTTTTAAAAATTAGTCTTTTCGGAAAAGATAGGTCCAACAAGAATAATTTAAAGCTGAGGCTTTATGTGGATCATTTGTAGTTTGTAATAAAAGAAAGGCATGCATAAACATCTGAAAAAAAGGAAGCTGGAAAGGCAGAGGACTTTCACAAAGTTATGGAGTACTGTGCCCATATGATCTGACCTATTTATTATTCCAATAACTCCAAAGAAAGAGCTGGGGAAATTACAGGAACCTGTGTGAGAGCCACCGCCTCGCCCGCCACCCGCTCGCCGTCCTCCGGCATCTTCCTGGGTGTCCTGGCCGGAGAGTTCCCTCAGCCTCAGACTAGGCAGGGGTGGTGGTTATGTGGCCGACTCCCTCCTCCTGCCCACTGGGTTATGAACTTGCACACTCTCTCTAGCCAACTCACACTCAACTTTTCCTCCCTGGCTTCCTGGGGAACTCCCCTCTTTATAACACCCATCCAACTCTCCCCCTGAGGGACAGCCAATCTGCTCTCATTCCTCATTACCTGCCTGTCTCTTTCTCCCTTCCCACCTGAGAATCCCCTTGGAGTTTGGCCCAGCCCCTGCCCCTCATGTGAGGATTCCTCTGATCCACCCCCTCCCTGCCTTATCTGTCTGCCCCTTATTCCCTTCCCCTCTGACAATCCCGCCCCCATGATTGGCCCTGCTTCTGTCCCTCATACAGGGGTTCCTTCCCCTGAGCTTCCCGGCCAGTCAGGCAATAGCCACGGCCTCCTGCACACCCCGCCTCCTTCCAGGGCTTCCTGGCCCTCCCTCCGTTCAGTGTCTGGCTTGCTGCCACCATGGCCCGCCCTTTGCTCAGTCCTTGGAAGCCTGGGTTTGACCGCGGCGGCAGCCACGGCACAGAGAACTCCTGTGGCCACCCAGCCAACTGTGTCACCTTGCTGCTCTGCCACCACTTGTCGGGGCCCGCTGCAGACTGCCACATTCTTGTGTGGCTCAGCTGGTCGGTGGGCCTCTCTGGTGGGGTCGTGGCTTCGTGTCGCTCTGGCCACTACGTCCCGCCCTGTTGGCTCTTGCTCCCATGGCACTTCAGTGAGTAGGTGAGTAAGGTGGGGGATCTTGTCCGGCCTTCCACAGGCTCAGGGAGAAGGTGGTGGTCTCAGCCCAGTCCGGGGCAGGCAGGGCCTGCCTTTGAGAAGGCAACATACATGAGTGTCACTTTAATTCGCTTGCTCTTTCTTGGATAAGAAAGTGGTAAGAATGAGTGCAACTTTCATGTTCATCTGTTTCATAGTGGTTAGAGGTGAGCCTTTTTCCCCATTTCCATTCCTTTTTTTCTTCCCAAGCATACTTTTCTGTTATTTTTCATGTTATTTTTCACTATTTTAACCTCCTCCCACCATGCACATCCTAGAACAAGTGGCTGTGGCTGGCCATAATGGCTGAAGCAGCAGCATTGTGCTCCCTTGGCAGCTGCTGCTGCTGCTGCCAAGGGAGCTGCTTCCATCAAGGGCTGGGCTTTCCATCTGCCCGGCCCCGCCCCTTGTTGCTCCAGCCTACAAAGGTTGTTGTAGCCTGCACTGCTGCTGCTGCTGCTGCCGCCAAGGGAGCTGCTTCCATCAAGGGCTGGGCTTTCCATCTGCCTGGCCCCGCCCCTTGCTGCTCCAGCCTACAAAGGTTGTTGTAGCCTGCACTGCTGCTGCTGCTGCTGCTGCCAAGGGAGCTGCTTCCATCAAGGGCTGGGCTTTCCATCTGCCCGGCCCCGCCCCTTGTTGCTCCAGCCTATAAGACTGCTGCTAGGGGACTGCTCGCCTTGTTACTGTTTATTGTTTTTATACTATGTGTGTTAGTTATTGTAGTCTATGTTGTTAATTTGGTAGGGTATTGGGGTTTTGTGTATGTTTGATAGCTTAGTCTGTGATAGTTGGCGGGCTGTTGATTTTGTGAGGGTGGTGGGTTAGCACTATGGTCATTGGTGAGGAGGCTGGCTTGGGGTCGGGGATCCCAGTGATCCAGGGACACGGGAGGTATGGTGGTGGGAGCAGATTATGGAAGGGAAGGGCATTGAGACATGGTAGGGCTCGGTGCCCTTCCAATCCGCGTCCCATCCCAAGATATACCTGTTGTGGGGCTAGGATATTAAACCACTCTCCGACACTGGCGCTGTGCAATGCCAGGTCCATAAATAATAAGACCAAAACGCTGCAAGATTATCTTGCAGCATTGAATGTGGACCTGGCTTGCGTGACTGAGACATGGGTGAGGGAGGGCGAGACGGTCGCTTTTAAAGAACTAGCCCCCCCAGGTTATATGGTCCTCCACCAGTCCCGGACAAGTGGTCGGGGGGGAGGCATGGCTTTGCTCATTCGGGAGTCTTTCTCCTTCAGACCACTCCCCACCCCAAAAATTACTGGCATTGATTGTGTGGGCCTAGCGTTGGACGCCGAGGAGAGGTTGGCAATATGCGTGGTGTACCGACCGCCTACTGCACCTGCATCTTCCCTGTCTGGTCTCTTGGAGGCGGTGGCCAGCTGGGCCTTGGAATTCCTGAAACTTTTGGTTCTCGGGGATTTCAACGTCCATGCTGACGACGATGCCTCCATGCAGGCCATTGACCTGGTGTCCTCCATGACGGCCCTAGGACTCTCCCAGTTTGTTTCGGCTCCCACGCATCAAGCAGGTCACACGCTGGATTTGATTTTTGGGGCAGGGATAATGGTGGTCCTGGATGCCTATGATGCAGTGCCATGGTCAGATCACTTTGTTCTGAAGGCTCGTCTGAGCATGCCGCTCCTTTCCCGGGTGGGCGGTGAGCAGATTTACGCTCGCCCGCGGAGGCTTATGGATCCAATTGGTTTCCAGGCGGCTCTGCAGGATCCGATACCCCCTGGCAGTACGTTAGATGAGCTGGTGGATGATTGGCATGACCGTCTTTCTGAAGCCATCGACGCTATTGCCCCTTGCCATCCTCTCCGAGCCCGTAAATGGGTAGCTCCTTGGTTTACCGAGGAGCTTCGCCAGATGAAGCGGTCTCTGAGACGACTAGAGTGAGTGTGGAGGCGGGGGCGCGACGAAGAGGCAAGAACATCTTATAGGACATTTATGAAAGCCTATGAGGTGGCAGTGAAAGCAGCAAAGAGGGATTTCTTTGCTGCTTCCATTGCGTCCGCTAGCTCACGCCCGGCTCAATTATTTAGAACAGTTCGGCCCTTGGTCTCTCTCTCTCAGGGAGACCACCAAATTCTTAATTCAACTATTGGCTGCGAGGCTTTTGCAAGCTATTTTGCAGGTAAAATCTTGTCCCTTTGCCGTGGCCTGCCACCCACTGTTGATACAGTAAGGGAACTGAAGACCCCTTGGCCGTCTTCTGGGTCCGTATTAGACCATTTCAGGCTGCTCTCTCAGGACGATGTTGACAGGATCCTGCAGGGGTTGAGGCCAACCACCTGTCCTCTGGACCCCTGCCCATCCTGGCTGGTGAAGGCCAGCTCAGAGGGGCTACGGGACCATTTGGAGGCCATTGTTAACATCTCCCTGAGCTCTGGGGTTTTTCCAGGAGTGTTAAAGGAGGCGGTAGTGCAGCCGCTCCTGAAAAAAAAACATCTTTGGAACCCACCAACCCATCCAGTTACCGCCCAGTGTTGAACCTCCCGTTCCTGGGCAAGGTGATTGAGCGGGCAGTGGCGGTACAACTGCAGGAATTCCTGAATGATGCTCTAGTCCTGGACCCATTCCAGTCTGGCTTCTGTCCTGGCCATGGGACGGAGACAGCCTTGGTTGCTCTCACAGACGACCTTCGCAGGCATCTGGATCGAGGCAGGTCAGCGCTGCTTGTGTTACTTGATCTCACAGCAGCGTTTGACACGGTTGACTATGATTTGTTGGCCAGCCGCCTTGCCGACGTGGGGATTAGGGGGACAGTCTTACAGTGGCTGGTCTCCTTTCTCCAGGGTCGGGGACAGAGGGTGGCACTCGGGGGAGATCTATCGCCCCGTCACCCTTTGGTGTGCGGGGTTCCCCAAGGGGCGATACTCTCCCCGATGTTATTTAACATCTATATGCGCCCCCTTGCCCAGTTGGTGCGGAGGTTTGGGCTGGGTTGTCATCAATACGCGGATGACACCCAGCTTTTTCTGTTGATGGACGGCCGGCCAGACACGGCCCCAGACAATCTGGCCAGAGCTTTGGAGGCTGTGACGGCATGGTTGAAACAGAGCAGGCTGAAATTGAACCCAGTGAAGATGGAGGTCCTGCAGCTGGGACGGGGGCTGCCAGATGTTGGGATCCAGCTCCCTGCCCTGGATGGGACACCACTGGCAACTTTGCCAGTGGTAAAGAGTCTGGGTGTGCTCTTGGATGCCTCCCTATTGATGGAGGCCCAGGTCACAGTGGTTGCCAAGTCTGCATTTTTCCATCTTCGTCAGATCAGGCAACTTGCCCCCTACCTGATGCCCCAGGACCTGGCTACAGTGATCCATGCAACAGTCGCCTCCAGGCTAGATTACTGTAACTCACTCTACGCTGGGCTACCCCTGGGCCTGATCCTGAAACTACAACTGGTCCAGAATGCGGCGGCACGGGTCCTGACTGGTATACCTTACCAGTCACACATCACACCTGTCCTGCGCCAGCTGCACTGGCTTCCGGTTGAATTCCGAATCAGGTTCAAAGTGTTGGTTCTTACCTTTAAAGCCCTGAGTGGGTTGGGACCGGCATATCTTCGGGACCGCCTCTCCCTGTACGTTCCCCGGAGATCGCTCCGATCAGCGAATAAATATTTACTTGTGGTCCCCAGCCCTAAGGAAGCCCGCCTCGCTTCAACCAGGGCCAGGGCCAGGGCCTTTTCAGTCCTGGCCCCAGCCTGGTGGAACACTCTGTCAATGGAAACCCGGGCCCAGCGGGACATATTATCGTTCCGCCGGGCCTGTAAAACAGAGCTGTTCCGCCAGGCCTTTGGTGATTGAAGGGGGCGGTGCCATGTCGGCCTCCCACCTTTGGGGTGGGGGAGGGTTCTCCCCACCACTGCACTTTGTTCATTTGTTTTATTGTTTGTATATTGATTTTAGTTCTTGTTTTTATCGATTTTAACTGTTCACCGCCCAGAGCCCCTGGGGATGGGCGGTATATAAATTGAATAAATAAATAAATAAATTAAATAAATAGCCAAAAGATGGTCAGCATCCAGATGGCAGACAGGTAGAGGAAGACAATTTTCCTGCCGGCTCTTCAATGGTTCTTCAAAGGCTGTTTTCAATGCACCTACAGTGCCACATCTCAATGCATTCTATAGAATATAGCAGGCATAGTGCCTGACAGACAAGATCAAAACAAGAGAGGAGAAGGAGGAAGAGGAGGAACACATTAATCAGTTTCAACCATTCTATAACTTTTTCTCTGCTGGATACTTTTTTCATGTGAATGAAGTGAACAAGTCTATTCACCACTTCCTCTTCCTCTCCTGTTCTTGTAGTGAATGCATATGCACAATAGCATCCACTACTTGCTCAAGTGGCCAGGGAGTCAATCTACAGCTTGATTTTTCATTGGGTAAATCAACTACTTGGGTTCTCTGATTATAAACTGCCTTCTCAAATAGAAGTAACTAATACGGTTGTTGAAGTGAAACAGGTATATGACATTAATGACCTCTGGCAAGATTCTAATTACTAATTTTCACCTCTGTTTATCAACTAAATTGTAGCTATGCTAACATTTGTACTATAATAAAAACACTGTAAAATTGACTTTCTTTGCCCATGATGCTAAACTCCATGGGAAATTACGCTGAGGTTTTTTCCTCATCTATAAATTGAATGACTATGGCTATCACAATGTTCCACAGGGCTCTAAATTAAAGAGTTAAAGAAGTTAATAATAATTTAAAACTATGATCTTACAGTTCTGTTTTACACTAACTGAGCTGGAATTCCTGAATTGTTTATTTGCGAATAGCTGCAAAGATTTGTGTTTTTTCAAAATGGCTGGTATTTTATGCTGTGGTTTTTAGTGGTAAACTGCCTCAAGCATTTCTCTGAAGAGGCAGGATAGAACTATTTTAAATAACTAAATAAATAATGAATTTCAATAAGACTACTCTCTAAAATAAATAAAAGCTGCATGGGAAGAATTAGCTACAAGGAAAAATGTTAAAAAATTGCGAGTTTATATATTCTTGAACCTCTCCACTAGGACATTTACAAAACACAGATTTTTTTAAAATTATTTTAAAGGCAAAGGGTAGGCATTCCATTTAAATTCATAATTATCTTTACGGGAAACACACTGGATATCTTCAACCGGATATCCTGATATTAAAAATCACAACATTCAAAAACTAATGAGAGAACATTTTAATCTTTAATTGAACATTCCATTACTTCCAATGGATATTCCATTGCTGACATAGCAATAGCAGTTCTCAAGCACAGAAACTTCCCAAGTAAATTACAAAGTAATTGGGTAATTGCTGAAATTGAGTATATTTGAAAATTCAGAAAAATGTACCCGTCCCCCAACCAGGGCTTGATAGGGACATTGGATTCTTCTCTCACTACAGCTGCTGCTTATTTGCTTTTCACACCCACTCTATCAAGCTAATTACAGTATTATTATACCCACCCTTTCTTTAAATAAACCCACCCTTCCACCTTCTGGATGGATACAACCCTACATCTTCTTCTAAATGTATCTGAAGAAGGAAGCTTTGACTCTTGAAAGCTCAAACCCTGGAAATCTTGTTGGTCTTTTGTATCCTGGTCTAGTTGACTTTTGTATCCTGAGTCATCATTCATCATCTAATTAAGATCATTTCCTTCTGGCCCCTTTGTTCTACAGTACACCAGACTTAACCTAGCATCCAGTATCCATGTAATATCTCTTTCTTTCCTTCTTCTTTGAACACTTAAGCTCAAAGAAGAACATGTTGTTTGGCCAGAGCCATAATGAAAAGAATGGCAAAACTAGTTCCATGAACCCAAAGTGGATTTAAAATTCCTTTTTCTGAACAACAGCACACCCTCCTGCTGCCTAAAAAACAAGGTTTGAAAGTGAGTAGTTTCTAAAGTGATTTGTGATATAACATGGAGGGGAAGGATAATTATGAAAAAGCAAATGCTTAAAAATTCACTATGCAGGCACAACATTTTCTGTAAACGTAAGTAGTTCTATATTCAGGCCTGATTTCTCCATAGAAGCTAAATGGCTGACAAAACTGAGGCTATCATACTTTGGTCGCATCATGAGAAAAAGTCAATAATGCTAGGAAAAGTTGAAGACTGTAGGAAAAGAGGAAAACCCAAAATGAAATTGCTTGAATCAATAAAGGAAGTCATATTCTCCAGATTGCAAGATCTGAGCAAGTCTGTTACTGATAGGATGTTCTGGAGATATATCATTCATAGGGTCACCATAAATTGGAAGCAACTTGATGGCACATAACAAGCACACGATATATAATTATATGTGTTGGACACACAATCTGAGTCTCTAGCGCTCATGCTGGTCAGAGTTTTAGGGCTAGAAGAGTGTCAAAAGCTGAACGTTGTGGGTGACCCCTAGGCAGTACCATAATGGTTACCATTCAGCCAAGGAACAGCTTTACTGGAATTATAAATCCATGACCTAAGATTATTTTACTGTTTCAGCTGCTGGAGTGGACAACTGAAAGAACTGTGACAGAAATGTCTTCACTAGACATTAGAATCTAGTGTGTGTTGTAGGTAAGAGTCTATGTTGCAGAAAAATGGGAAAACACCATTTTTCAAATTACTGGGTGTCCATGGAGCACGTTGCAGGCATTAATTGACACATTTGGAAAGGCCTAGTATAGCCTAGAGTCTTCCAAAATTTTGTTAGTATTTGCTATGTTATTATCACAATATGGTAGCATAGTGACCACTTTGCACACACGT
The DNA here is from genome assembly GCF_028583425.1 of Eublepharis macularius. Classification (NCBI taxonomy): domain Eukaryota; kingdom Metazoa; phylum Chordata; class Lepidosauria; order Squamata; family Eublepharidae; genus Eublepharis; species Eublepharis macularius. Next base: position 102,444,455 of record NC_072790.1, on the reverse strand, counting down.
ACTGATCCTGTCAGCAAGTCTGCTAACCAGAACCTCATTCTAGTCTGAAAACAAGAGGAAAACTACACAAGATGCCCAGGCATGTGTCGGGTCCCTGGGTTGTGTAGTCTTACAAAGAACACCCATGCCCTGTAATTCTCTACTGGGGGAAGAGTGGTGGGGGTATTCTCTCTGTGTCTCTTTCAAAAAGCCTCAGCTTGAGTTTTCCTCCAGGAGCTCGGTGGGCAGGAAATCCAGGGCAGCTTTTTACAAGAGAGAAAGAGAATCTGCGATGCAGTTCTCCACCAAGGAGAAGAGCGGAGGGAGGATTCTCTCTCCCTCTCCCTCTCTCTATTGTAAAAAGCTGCAGCAAACAATAAATATTCTTAAATATTAGGCTAGATCCATATCAATCAAACAGATATTCATATAGTCATAGTTTTGTGATCACACTGTGGTAATGCTATAAATCGCTGTACTCATGGGAATTGCTGAATGTTAACACTCTTTTTTATTCTTAACCAACAATGAACTCAGAAAATGAAAGTAAGTAAGAGAACAGTCTAGGGCAGGAGTTTCCCTTCATAATCAGATTCTAGTTAACTCTTTACATCCCTCCCCCTTTAGGTTAGTTTTTCTCTTTATTCTCCTTCTTTAGTAATCATCTGAATATAGTCTTTCAAATACCCAGGAGGTCTTCCTGCTCTCACTGGATAGTGGCATGGTTCCACTGCATCATTATCCATGAATCTGGAATTGTCAGCTTCTTTGGAAGCTTTCCTAATTGGTGACCTGGAAATGGGCATCAAATTACAGAGGGTGTCTGTCTCTGAAATGCCACAAGTTCTCTGGTTTTCTGGGCATTCCTATTCCCCATTTTTCTGACTCTTGCACATCAGTTCTCCTGCAGATGTGGTCTTAATTCTGCCTGATGACTCAGACATCAGGTAAACCAGTCTTAAAAGACAGAGCCCCTGTCTGTGCTTGGATCCTACCTGGGATCCAGATGGATTGGAAGATAATAACACTCTTGATATAGACTTGATCTTGTACTTCCAAGTCTCTATCTTTAGGTAATTGTGGTTACCTTTTTGAAGAATTTGTTTCCTTTGCACCTCCTCTTCTAGTTTGGGATACCTTAAATACAAGTGGGTCCGTACCCACCTTCCCATCAATAACTCAGCTAGACTCACCCCTGTGGTGGTCTGGGGGGTAATTCTACATTTCAAGAGAAATTGAGCCAGCCTGGTCTCCAAAGTCCCATAAGACATCTTTTTCATTACTTCCTTGAAAGTTCTGACAGCTCTCTCTGCTGAGCCATTTGAAGATGGGTGATAGGGGGATGTTTGGATGTGTTTAATTACATTCTTCTGCAGGAACTCCTTAAATTCCTGGCTGGTAAAATTTGGCCCATTATCTGTAACCAGTACCACTAGAAGTCTATGACAAGCAAAAGTCTGTTGAAGTTTGTCACATGTTAGATCTGAGGCTGTGGAGTTCATTGGGTGCACTTCCATCCATTTGGAATGGGCATCTAGTATAATCAAGAACATCTTCCTGAAAAAAAGGTCCTGGTAAATCTGGGCCACTTCCATGGATATCAAGGTGCCAAAGCTGCTGTTTTGACATGGAACATGTTGCTTGCACTCCTGCTCTAAATCTTCATCTAGATGTGGCCATCAGATATAGTTGTGAGCTAAAAAGCCTTCATGTACGAGGTTCTAGGGTGGGCTTCATGCAGTTTTTGTAGAACCTGCTGTCTTCTGGGGCGGGGCGGAATCACAAGCCTAATACCCCGTAATATCTTATATTGGTACATTGCTAGTGTTAGGGTCCAACGTTGTATCCAGGTGGCTGCCATAGTGGCAGAGTCCAATGAATGGTTTATGGTCTGTTACAATCATGGACTGTTTCCCATACAGATATCGATGGACTTTTTTTTTTGGCCAGAGATAATGGTAGGCCCTCTTTCTCCACTTGTGAATAACCTTGCTCAGCTTTATTGAGTGACCTTGAAACATATGCTAGCGGCTATTCTTCTTGACTTCCCATGTGGTTTGACAATACACCCCCCACGCTATAAGATGAAGCAACACAACACAAGATCCTTTGTGAGGTCAAAATGGACCAGTAGATCTGAAGATTTCAGCAGTTTCTTAGATTTTTGAAAGGCTTCTTGCCCCTGTCTCCAGTGCCAGACAGTCTCTTTCCTCAAGAGGATGTGTAAGGGTTCCAAGACAGCTGGGATGTTTGGAAGGAATCGATGATAATAATTCAACATCCTCAAATAGCATCTGAGTTCTGTTGTATTTTGTGATACCAGTATCTTTTCAATAGCCATATCAGTCAGAGGCTGCACCCCTTCTCTGTTGATTTTATATCTCAAATACTGTACTTCAGGCTTCATGAAAAAGTGTTTGTTCTGTCTTAAGTGCAAGCCGGTTTCCTCTAAACTTTGGAGTACTTGCTCAAGCATTGAAAGGTGTTGCTTATCGTCTGGGTCAGTGATAAGAATACTATCAGTTCTAAGGAGACATGGACACAAACAGGGAAAATTCCATACTGTGCATTTCATGGTTTGTCACCTTTAAAGAACCACGAATTTTCACAAGCTTGCCCCAGTTCACAAACCAGTTCGTGAAAATGTCACTTCCAACTCAGCAGAAGGTCTTCAGAGAGCCCATCATTCCTGTTGCCTAGGAAACTGATTGATCGGTGCCAGGCTGTCTCCAGTGATGAACCGAAATATGAACCAAAGAAACTGGGCTAAAATTCATCACAGTTAGTGAGAAATGAGCTCCCACAAACTGCTGGTTTGTGAAACATGAACTGGCCCAGTTCGTGATGAACTTCGGATCGTATTTCAGTTTGTGCCTGCCTCTAGTCTCAACCTCTACCCCTCAACAGGTAGATTTCTGTTGAGGAATCTCCCTCTACAGGTGTTGCATAGCTCTCTGAAATATGCCTGGGGCTGAGGAAATGCCATAGGTAGTCGGTTGCATTGGTATAAGCCTTTATGAGCATTTATTGTGGTGAATTCCTTGCAATCCTCTTCGTTCCATTTGTTGTTAGGTTTGGGGTATGTCCAACTTGAAAAATATTGACCTCCTCCCAACTAGACATGGGCACGAACATGAAAATAAACGAATATGCTGTTCGTGATTCGTTGCCGTCCATGAGCGATGAACATTGACGAACATGATGCTGTCACGAACATGTTCATTGTTCATTTTTCGTGGGGGCCTGAAATCATGGGGGGAATCGGGTAGTTGTCTAATTTTGAGGCTTGATTTAGTGTAACTTTATAGTCACCACAAATATGAATGGTTTGGTCACCACAAATATATCTTGTTTGGTTACAGGGACTATGGGAGTTGCCCACTCTGAAAACTGCACAGGAGAGATGATACCTTCCTTCTCCAGTCTGTCCAGTTCTGCCTCAATGTTGTCCTGAATAGCAATGGGTAAGGCCTAGGTTTAAAATATTTTGGCTGATTCCCCTCCCTTATATATATACTTTTGATTTAACACCTTTTAAGGTAACCAGTCCTTGGAACACAGACGGATGAGTGCTCAGGACTTTTTGTACTGCTGGCAGTCCCTTCAAATTCTCTTGGCATATTTCTTCCCAGTCTAATCGCAGTTATTTTAACCAGTTTCTGCCCAATAAATTGGGTCTATCCCTCTTTATCACTGCAGCCTGTAAATCACACTGTTGCCCTTTATAATTCACAGGGATTCACACTGACCTTAGGACTGGAATATTTTCCCCAGTATATGTCTGCAATTTTTCTCTTGCCAGTTTGGTGTAATGGTTAAGAGCGACGGAACTTTAATATGGAGAACCAGGTTTGATTCCCCAATCCTCCACTTGAAGCCAGCTAGGTGACCTTGGGTCAGTCACAGCTCTCGGGAGCTCTCTCAGCCCCACCCACCTCACAGGGTGATTGTTGTGGTTATAATAATAACAAACTTTGTAAACTGCTCTGAGTGGATGTTAAGTTGTCCTGAAGGGTGGTATATAAATCAAATGTTATTATGTTATTTTCCAGGGCCTTGGAGCCTATTTTGCTCTGTTCTAGTTTTGGCCCAAATCAGGTTCCCTTCTGACAATAACTGCCTTTGAATTTTTTCATCTTACACTCCACACACAAATCTATCTCTTAACATATCCTCCAAAACATTTCCAAATGAGCAGTGTTCTTAAGCTTTTTGAGCTCCGCTATATAATCTAATACAGAATCTCCTTCTTTCCTCATTCAATGATGCAATTTAAAATGTTCCACAATGACATTAGTTTTAGGAGTGTAATGTTCAGTCAAAACCTTTTGCAAATCTGTTAAACTTTTGTCTCCGGGCTTCTCAGGCTGCAATAGGCCCAGCAAAAGCTCTTAGGTTTTCCCACCACAGACAATGAGAAATGTTTTCTCTTTAGCTGCATCTGTTCTCTCATTTGCCTGAAAATAGTGGCCCAGTCATTCAATATATTGCTGCCAATCCTTATCTTCTAGATGAAATTCCCCAATTTTTTCCATATGAGGCCATGCTTAAAAGCCCACCATCAGTGCCAGTTTTGTGATCACACTGTGATAATGCAATGAATCACTGCACTCATGGGAGTTGCTGAATGTAACACTGTTTTATTCTCAACCAACAACCAACTAACTCCGAAAATGAAAGTAAGTAAGAGAACAGTCTAGGGGTAGAGTTTCCTTCCATCCCATAATCAGGTTCCAGTTAACTCTTTACTATCTATTTTACTACATATAGGCTTTTTTGTATTTACTGATAGCTAGAGTTCTATGCATTCTTTCTTTGTATACTTAATATTACTTTTACTCCTTATTTAACCACGTAATCATTCTTCCTTATGCATCTATTGCCTTTTCTTCCTTTCTAAACAACAAGATGGGACAAAAGTAGTACATTCTGAATGTTGCAGTGGAAGACATATTGCAATGTTGAAGCAGTAGACAAAACTTCAAGCACCATACATGTCATCCTAGCTTTCATATTACTATTGAAGTTACATTATTTTGAGTTCAGCTTGTGTTTAATAGCTTGTATTATTCACATATTGTGGCAAAAGAGGCTAAAAGAAAGATAAATAAGAAGTGCTGTTTATCATCCTTGGTTCTAAGTTTTGTTATTGCTATAATAGTTTCTGATTAATCTTTCAAAACTGTACATTACAAACTGCACAAACTAGTTCCTTCTTTTGCACATAAGACATGTTTCTTACCACTGAGCTATAATCCCTTCTCATAAAGAACAATTTCTTGCAGGCTACATGTATTCATCCTGTTGGAATAGAGGTGATTGGGGGTGGTGGTGCTATATGTTTAACTATATATTTGTGGGCTGCCTCTCTTTGTCTGATCTGGAAACTTCTATTTGACTCCTCCTTTCCTTTCCGTGCCTTTGTTCTCTCTCTCTTTTCATGGTCTTGCAAAAACAAGACAATTTTGGAATTCTCTCCTGTGCAATCTTACAAGAGACATACCCATATTTCCACTCATGAGCAGCTGGATTAGTTGGCCACTTGTAATAGGGAATAGTGTTATTTAGATTAGGTTTCTATTTTCTTCTGCTATTACAGAAATTCATGTAAATAATAATAATAACATTCCATTTATATTCCACCCTTCAGGACAACTTAATGCCCACTCAGAGTGGTCTACAAAGTATGTTATTAGTATCCTCACAAAAATCACCCTGTGAGGTGGGTGGGACTGTGAGAGCTCTGAAAGAGCTGTGACAGACCCAAAGTCACCCATCTGGCTTCAAGTGGTAGAGTGGGGAATCAAACATAGCTCTCCAGATTAGAGTCCTGCCACTCTTAACCAAATGTAAATCAGTTTCCAAAAAGTAAATTTTATCTGTTGCAAGAGTGTTTCACCACTTTTGATCCCATGCTTTCCTGACTGTGCAACTTTGCCACATTAATTAACAAATATCCTCAATATGTACTGCTAAGAGAACTCAAAAGTCTGCTAATATGGAGCTTCAGAAAGTGTAGCTATAGATACCAGTTGTTTCATCTTCTGTACCATGGTAAGCTGTCTGAGTTGCAGAGATTCTACTACCTTGCCTTTAAAATGGAAGTCTGACAGAACTAGAGATTATAGAGAATATATTGTTGTCATCTGAATTAATAAAATTACAGTGCCTATTTTTCTGTCTTCTGGTATAATCTTTCATTTTATATTAATATCAGGACATAGAGGAGCAGAAGCTTTGAGCAGAAGCCACACACATGTTCTATAACTAGAATGTTATACAATCAGCTTGCCTGTGAACTTTCCTGGTTAAGCTCTGGGAGACACTAACTTTGAGCATTGGAGGAAGCATGCAGATCTTTAAAATATGCAGAACTATTCCCCTTGAATTTCATCTATGACATTTCCTCATCCTTAAACAGCAGAAATGGCACCAAAGGCATTTTCAAAATTCAAAAATCACTAGTTTGTTTATTTTAGAGGAGAAAAGTCAGGTGAAATCAGGTAATTCGACATATATATCTCTGAGGTAAATTCAGAACATAAATTCAGAACATGCACCGACTTTAGTTTTTATGCTCTTCACAGATTCTTAAAGGCTTCTGTTTTGAGGCTTTTGTTCCCTTGGTTTTCCTCAATTACTCCTGGATACTTTCTTTTCATATTCTCTTTCTCATTTGGAGTTAGGAATGCTGGTACCACTTCCTAGTACTCTAATTCCCTTCTCTTCACACACCAGTGCTTTCTTTCAATTGTTAACTGACTCTGAAGATCTCCACAGGCAGTTTCCAACCGCACCAGACCAGGGATCTCTTCACTCTCCAGAGATACCTCCCAGTTTAACTGGGTAGGGAAGATCTCCTCTCCTTAGAAGATCTATCTCCTTTCTTTGACCCATTTGGGAGTCTGTACCTACTTCCCAAATCTCCTTGTCAACTTTCTGCAGTACTCCTGCCAGTGTTAAAACTGCTTTCTGTTAAGACTCCACCTTCCAGCTCTTCATACTTGATTGCTCTCTCAGCTAGGCCTAAAAAAGGACCCCCCTCTTTCCATCTCATGCTACCCAATCAGACTGCTTGGAGTAGCCTGTCACTCAAAGCTTTCTGATTCTGCAAGGGATTAACCCTTAAGAGGCCTGCAGCTGCAGCCCTCCAGGCTTCTAAAAATTGTGTAATCAGTCACAACATCATCAAAGCACAATTTATTTAATAAATTCACCATTTGACACTAATTTAAGATTTTTTTCTCTTTGCCTTTCAGCCTTAAAGTATCACCACATATAACATATAAACACCCTCTAACTACATATGACATATAAACACCCTCTAACTGAAAGCAGTTTTTAATAGGCATCGTGTGTGTGTGTGTGTGTGTGTGTGTGTGTGTGTGTGTGTGTGTGTGTGTAAGTTATGTGCCATCAAGTTGCACCCCACCTATGACGACCAGGGATATGCGCTTTGGGTTCTGGATCTGAGTTTTCCACCCGGATCAGGCCCAATTCGGGATGTTTTGGCATTCCCGAATCAGCCTCAGCATTGCTGAAGTGTTTTGGGAATGCTGCAGTAAAGGTTACCAAAGTGCTTTGGAACACTTCATTAAGCTTCGGTAGTTCTGAAGCCAAGAGGAAACAGTGCTTCCACTGCTAGTGGGGCTTTCTCGATGGGTGGGGGTGGCATTTTGAAAACAAAATGCACCAAATTTGCAGGGGACCTACTTCTACTTGTCCTCTCAAGACCCTCCCAAGTTTCAGGGAGATCAAACTTCAAGGGGCCATGTTATGCCCCCCCCAAAGAAGATGCCCCTATCCACTGGCAATCTCCATTGTTCCCTATGGGGAAAATGAGGAGGTTCCTAGGTGGCTGTGGGTGGCATTTTGCAAGCCAAATGCAGAAAACCTGCAGAGAACCCTCTCCTAACCCTCCTCCCATGACCCACCAAGTTTCAAGGAGATTGGACTTCGGGGGCCATGTTATGCCCCCCTCCCAAAAGGTGTCCCTATACATCATCGATCTCCATTGATCCTATGAGGACCAACCTTCACACCAGAGAATCACACTAAGAAAATTTTAGAGGCACATCAAAGTTTTCAGACAGAAAATGTCCTGAGTCAGTCCATATCAGTTCACTCACACCCAGGACTGCAATATTTAAACGTTCCATTTCTTATTTTACGATTTCTAGCTTATCTGGCTTCATACTTGTCATGTTCCATATTCCTACTATATGTGTCACACGGCTTTGGACATTCCCTTTGCATCTATTCACATCAGCAACTAGATGTCCTTCTGGCTTTAATCCATTCCCATTATTAAGAACAGCCCTATTCATATTTGTTCTTGGTTCTTCCCCAGTAGCCAATTGAGTGCCATCCGTCCTGGGCATCCTATCTTTCATCACTATATCTTCTTTCATTTTGGATTGTCTCATCATAGGGTTTCCAAGGTAAGAGATTATCAGAAGTGGTTTACCATTTCCTTCTTCGGCACAATACTAACCAGGGTTAAGTGAAGTGACACTGTCATTGTCTGTGAAAGATCCTCCACCAGTATCACCTTCCATTACTGCTGCTGCCCAGCCACTCACTTTCAAGAATTCCTCCACTCCCATCACCATTGGAACAGTCAATTCTCTTCTGCTGATATGACCATTGATTCCTAAAGGGGGAGCATGCATCTTAGTCTGGTGTCTTAGCTCTGACCATTTCACCTTGAGTGACTCCTCCAGCAGTTTATACTCTTGACTGAGCCTGCACTCCTTACAGTGCTGCTCTCAGCTCCACTGATGTTCTCAGATCCCTTCACCATGTTTAGGTGTGTATCAAAGAGGGGGCATCATGGCAAAATCATATCAAGGCAGAAACCCTGTGGCAGAACCTTATGCCAAATATGTTTGTTCAACAACACAGACAGATGATATAATGCCCTTTGACCACTAAAAAGACTATGCTAGGGATCATGGGGACTGCATGAACAAAAACTACACAAGACGAGATTTATTAGAAGAAGAATTGGGCAAGATTGAGTAAAAAAACTGGCTCGATATAGCCCATGATTTTACCAATGTTGCAGAAAATGTCTATTAGCAGTCTACATAGGATAGGCATGGCTGTGTTTGAGAAGATAAAATGGATAAAATTGGATTAAAAAGCAAAAGTTCTAAAAACCCTGTGAAATAACAGTTAACCTCTCTGATCATTACATCAGATGTCTCAAAGTAATCATCCTCAAAGAGCTGTATTTGACTGGATGTGTGGGATATGAATTAGCAAGAGAGAAATTTATTCCATAATTTAATTATGTCAGTCAAGGCCTTAGGAGGAATAAGACATGTTACAGTCAGATCCATAGGTATTATGAAAGAAACAACCTCTGTTCCTTGTGACTTTGCAATAAGGCACAAAATGTCATTTGGTGGAGATAGACACAACACATATATATACACTGATTATTTTGGTGCTGGGGGAGGGGAAATCAACATGTATATTTTGCATCTTTGCCATTTTTCATTATAAAGCCCAGTGGAGGAATCAGTGAAGAATTTCTAGACTTATAACTCTGCCTTCCTCTCTGCATTCACTATGCCATTGTACACTGTACTACATGTGGAGGAGGGGGCATGAACAAAATCCCTAGGATCCTAAAGTAAATGTTTATAGGTTAAATTTACCTTTGGCAGGAATTTTCAACAGGCACCCCATGTTTTGATTGATCCAAAGGGAAAGCCGTGTCCACTAGGATCATGAAAAGTATGTATACCAAAGGATTAGCTTTTTTTCAGTTTGTCAGCTTGAAATGCTAGGATGCTGGTTGGACAGCTGATCCATCTTTCATGGCATAAATTTGCTCTAAGGGTTTGAACAAGTATTTAGACTGCATGAGACTTTGTTTATCTTGTAGTGTTTCATCGCTGCAGATTCTAACCAATCTCTGTTTTGTGTATGCTCAGCAAAAAAAAAAAAAAAGACTGACAGCCATTCTGGATGCAGTTTCTCATGAGCCTCATTACTCTCTAAGCTCACAGTATTATATAGACCATGAAAAAGTATGGGATAATATACCCCTCTCTCTCTAACTCATTCACTCTCTCACACGCATGCGCATGCGCACGTGCACGCGCACGCACACACCTTTCTCTCATATACACACATGTTCAAGGAATGATCGACAGATGAAACTGGGACAGTTTGATTTTAATAATTTATAAGTTTTACCCCAAATGATAGCAAATGAATTACTAAGGGTATTTTTTCAGACAGAGGGAGCAAAGAGGGCTGGAGCTAAGGTTGCAAACTCTGAGTAGGGAAATTCCTGGATATTTGAGAGCAGAGCCTTGGATGGTGGATTTTAGTATGAGCAGGGAGCTCAGCAGGGCTGTTATGTCTATCTTCCAAAGCTGCTATTTCCGCCCCCAACAGAACTGATATCTGTGGTTGGAAGAACAGCTGTAATTCCAGGAGAATTCCAGGCCTCCATTGAGGTGGGCAACCCTAGCTGGGGCATATCCTAAGTGCACTGCTGGGCCACTCATTAATGTGCAGCATTAATCTCATTAATGTGCAGCACAGAGGACCATTGCAAGAACTTCCACTCACATTATGAGACTAACATACTCTCCAAGTACAAAACTTATTGATGAATGCCCCTTTAGTATCATTAGCATCCAAGGAAATAGAAAAGTCCATGCTCTGTACATAAAAAAATGAATTGGTCTGAAATATATGATAGGACATTCTTAATGTTATTTTGCTTAAAGACTAACACAATCACCCTTAAATAAGACTTAAAGCATGTAACTAGTAAGTGATATCTTAAGTATTCAAAGTGGAGTTCAGATGTATATGTAGTCTATGACACATTAGCAATTTGAAAACACAACCATGTTGAAATTGTTCTCTCTGACAAGGTGTTTGTGTGAAGCAGTTCCGATAGCACTGTTAAAATGACTTCAGCCACATAAGATGTTCCCACATTCAATAAAAATACTGCGATATGCTCAGATTAGTTGTGGCCATTCCATTCTCTCTTCCACAGCATACCTCAGAGAGCTGCTTGTTCACAGTCAGCATTGCTCATATTTTAGTCCCACAATATAATCTAACTGCAATGCTTCCATTGTTAAAAGCTTCTTTTAAAATGTAATATGGGAAAGTGAGTATAGGCATGAAAAGAAAATGCATTGTCTTTAAAATATAGCAATTTGATTGTATGCTATTGTTTCTTGCCAGCAATGAACTAAATAGGTTAATGGATCACAGATTTGGCAAACAGCCATGCTTCCTCCCATTCAATAGCATTTGGGTTGATTTTTATAGCTGCTTGTGCTGTTGGTAAATACAAGTTGTAATATTTTACATAACACTTTAAAAGAAACCACTCAGCTGTCTTTTGTCATTCAGCATGGATTTCATTTGATGATGATGAATAAGGAATAAATAACTGGCTCCTAAATCTATTTTCTCATGCATCTTACCATGGTTTTTATCCTTGTACAAAGTGGCTGTAAAATGTTACCATTTCTCCTTTAGTAATGCCATACTAATCTACCCAAATTGTGATGGCTGGTGCCTCTAAAAGGTGGAAATGATACAAGTCCACCCAACCACACAAAGTCAGCAGCAGAGCAGTGTTGATCAGGCAGGTCGAGCTGTGCCTAACAGATTAAGACGAATGTGCTGTTCGAACAAAGATCAGCAGATCAGGAGTCACAGCCTGAGGAAGTGAATCAGAAAGTAGAACCATCAGAAAATGTTCTGTTAATCTAAGATGTATTTCTACAGCATGTGCTTAAAGCTCTCTTGCCATCATCAATACCATCCAGTCAAAATGTCAGAATACCACAACTCAGCCTAAAACAATTCAAATCACTGTGCCACAATCAGAAATCTTCTATGCAGGGAAGATATCTCAAGAAACTGAGCCAAGTTATTGGTCATATGTTAAGTAATAACACATGATATTCATTCTATAATCAAGGAATTAAACATACAGAGGGCTTTATAGAAAACATTTACTTATTTTAAAGGTGGGATACATAATCAGAGTTTAAGACATGGCAACAGATTCTCTGTCTTTGTCTCTCTTTCTGTCTCTCTGAATATCAAATGCTTATAGCCAGGGGTCATTTCGTAGAAAAAGAACTGCAGGAACTCATTGGCATAACTCATTAGCATATCTCATTAGCATTTGCCACACACCCCTGACATCACTGGAAGTGTGTCAGAAGGCAACACCCACCCCTCAGGTCCCTTTCCCCAAAAATCTCAAGGTATTTCCTGAAAATAAAGCAGAATGAACTCAAAGCAGCTTACTCTCCTCTGGAGACCCAGCCCCAGCAGCCCTACTTGCACGGACGCACTCACTCACTTACTAGTCATGAATGAAAATAAAGCAGCAGAATGAATTGAAGCAGCTTACCCTGCTTTGGCGATCCAGGCCCAGTAGCCCAGCTTGCACACACTCTCTCTCATGAATCACAAATGAAAATAAAGCAGCAGAATGAATTGAAGCAGCTTACCCTCCTTTGGATATCCAGGCCCAGCAGCCCAGCTTGCACTCACTCTCTCTCATGAATCACAAATGAAAATAAAGCAGCAGAATGAATTGAAGCAGCTTACCCTCCTTTGGATATCCAGGCCCAGCAGCCCAGCTTGCACTTACGCAGTCACGAATGAAAATAAGGCAGCAGAATGAACTGAAGCAGCTTAGCCTCCTTTCGAGTGGAGGCAGAGGGGAGGAAAAGGAATCACGTGGACAGGGCCAAAACCCACGTGACCACTTTTCAGCTGTACCGGAAGACCATTCCTGCGCGTTCCCCCTCCAAATGAGCCCTGCTTTTAGCAAATGGAGATAGTCATGCTCTGCCTGTAAACTTCATTTTGTTGTTCACAGTTGCAAATAGAATGTTGGAATGGCTGGAAATGTGACCTACCCACGGCCATAAACTGAATCAAGACAAGGAGGGATTTAAGTTCAAGGCTGGACCAGTTTGTTGCTGCCCTAAGTGAATTACTTTGCAACCATGAAGTCAGAGGGAGTTTGAAACTTGGAAGGGAAGCTGTGAAGGAACTAGAAAAGATCCCAAAGTGTACAGAAGTATCTCTGGGCACCAAGGTCAAGATAATTTATACCATTGTATTCCACATTATTATGTGGGGATGTGAAAGTTGGACAATGAAGAAACATGATAGGAAGAAAATTTATTCATTTGAAACGTGGTGCTAGGGTAGAGTTTTATGGATATCATGGACCACCAAAAAGACAAATAAGTTGTCATAGTACAGCCTGAGCTTGACAAGTCCTCAGAGGAGGAGGAGCTGGAACAGCTGACGCTTGCTGACAGCCTTGCTCCTCCTGAGGAGGAGCAGCCTGTCTCCCAGAAGCCAACCACAGCTGAACGGTCAGATGCTGAATCCCAGCCAGAAGCTCCCCTTCCCCACCCAGAGCCACCATCCCAGATGCAGCCAGCTTCCTTATCCCCTCCAACATCTCCAGACTATCGAGAGCAACGTCGGCGTAGCAGGGACAGAAGAGACTTACAGACCCAACGTCAATCTGCACGCCTCCGGGCTCTGAACAGGCCAGCCTTCTCAGAGGAAGGAGGGGCTTCAGAGGAGGAGACTTGAAGCAGCTGTGCTAGCTGACCGAATGCTCTCAGAGTATAAAAGCCAGAGGGAGGGCTCCTTTCAGCGTGGCTTCGACGAGTTCTCTGAGCTGCTACTGTGCTGCCTGCGTTTGCTCCTTGGAACTGTCTCTCTGACCTCCGACCTGGCTTGTCCTTGACTACTCCCTTAATTTACAGACGTTGCACATTCCTCGCCTTGCCAGCTGGACCTTGTTACCTGTCAGCAGCACTCTGCAGACTCGGCAGCCACTTGAAGCAGGACAGTTTGAAGCCACCCTCAAAATTCTCCAGCACAATGGAAGAAGGCACTGCTGTTGCCACTGACCTTGTTGCCCAGACCCAGTGGCTGCAGACGCAGGTGCAGCAATTAACTCAGACCATAGCCTTGTTGCAGCAGCAGGTAACCCTGAGGCCAGGTCCTGCACCTCCCCAGAAATGCCCAGTGCAGCCTCCAGAGAAGTTTGCAGGGAATGTTGAAGAGTTCCCTGTATTCCTGGCACAGTGTCAGCTCTACATGGAGCTGCGGGCTCAAGATTTTCCTGATGACAAGACCAAGGTCTGTTTTATATTAAGCCTCTTAAAGGGGAACGCTGCCAAGTGGGTGACACCTTTACTGCTCATGAATTCACCACTGCTGAGTAGTCTTGCTGATTTTGTGGTGCACTTGAAGGCTATCTTTGCAGACCCTCTGAAGGCAGAGCGGGCCAACCACCGCATTCGGCAGCTGCGGCAGGGGCCAGTTACTCTGAGGGACTATACCACTGACTTCCAGCTATTGGCACAGGACCTGGGCTGGAATGAGGCCGCACTCATGGACCAGTACCTGGAGGGATTGTCTGAGGAGGTGCTGGATGAGGTGGCCCGAGTTGAGCACCCTCCAAATCTCCCAGCCCTGATCTTACTCTGCCTGCGTATTGATGGTCGCCTGGAGAGTTGACGGCAGGGCTGCAGGGAAGTACATTGCCACTCCGAAAGTGAACCACCTGCTGTGGAATCCAACTCCTGCTCCTACTTGTCCCGAAGCCTGACCCCGGTGTCCAGGGAAGTGGAAGCCTCGGCTGTCAGCATTACACCCCAGGGTTTGAGGGGAGGCCACCCCTATCATTCTGGACCCCCCATAGAACACCAAAAGCCTCCTGATATTGGGCCCCAGCATCTTCTGATTCCCATGAAGCTGCAGCTACCAGAGGGGCGCTGGTTGTTGGTGTACGTCATGGTGGATTCTGGAGCCTCCCAGTCCTACATGGATGCCCAATTTGTCAGGCAACACCAAGTGCCAACATGCACCAAAAAGACACCAATTCTGGTGGAAGCCATCGATGGTCGGCCTCTACGCTCGGGTCCAGTTACTCAGGAAACCCACCTTCTAGGTCTGCACATAGGGAACCATCAGAAGCAGCTCAGCTTTGACATCGCTGCCATGCCTCGCTTCCCAGTAGTGCTGGGGATGTCCTGGTTGAAGAAGCATGACCCCCTGATTGAGTGGAGCAAGCAGAACCTACGCTTCCAGACCCCATGTCCCCATGAGGCGCCCTCTGCGCTCCTGGGAGGGAGCACCAGTCCAGATCTGTCTGCACTCCCAGCCAAATATGCAGAGTTCCAGGATGTCTTCCAAGAGAAAGGCGCCGACCAGTTGCCCCCACACTGGCCATATGATTGCGCCATCCACCTTATTCCTGATGCCCCCTTGCCCACTGGGCGGTTGTATTCCCTATCAGAACCTGAGCGAAAAGCCCTACAAGAGTTTTTGGCAAAGAATTTGCAAAGAGGATTCATCCGTCCATCCACTTCCCCTACCTCAGCCCCTGTCTTGTTTGTAAAAAAGAAATCCGGGGAAATGCACCTACGTAATGATTACCGGGCCCTCAATCGCATCACCATCAGGGACCGCTACCCACTGCCACTGATCCCAGAATTACTGGACTGATTACGGGGGGGCCAAAGGTACACCAAGCTCGATCTGCGAGGCGCCTACAATTTGGTGCGTATACGCCCTGGAGATGAGTGGAAGACTGCGTTTGGTACCTGGTATGGCCAGTATGAGTACTTAGTCATGCCCTTTGGCCTCTGTAATGCCCCAGCTGTGTTCCAGCACTTCATGAATGATGTCTTCCGGGACTTGCTGGATCACTTTGTGATAATTTACCTTGATGACATCCTGATCTTCTCCCCGGACCCCGCTGAACACACCAAACATGTTCGGGCTGTCCTCAAACGCCTGAGGCAACATGGCCTGTATGCTAAGTTGGAGAAGTGTGCATTTGACTTAGACACTATAGAATTTCTAGGGCATCTCATCACCCCACGGGGCATAAGGATGGACCCTCAAAAGGTGGAGGTGGTGCTGTCTTGGCAGGCACCTTGAAATCGGAAAGACATTCAGAGGTTCCTCGGCTTCGCCAACTACTATCGGCAATTCATCCCAAACTTTGCCCTCCTAACAGTGCCCCTCACCAAGTTGCTACGGCCCCGAGAACCCTTCCGCTGGACAGTAGAAGTGCAACAGGCCTTCCAGCAGCTAAAAACCCGGTTTGCAACGGAACTGCTCCTACGTTACCCAGACCCAAGCTTACCCTTTGTGGTCGAGACTGATGCTTCCAGTGTCGCAGTTGGCGCTGTGTTATCCCAGCAAGACACTGCCACAGGCCCTCTACGACCCTGTATCCATGTATCCACATCCTCTTCATGGAAAGCTGTATCTATAGACTTCATCACAGACCTCCCTACTTCTGCAGGGAACACAAGCATCCTGGTGGTGGTGGACCTCCTGACTAAGATGGCTCACTTTGTTCCTTGTTCCGGACTCCCAACTGCCCGCGAAACTGCCCAGCTGTACTTACACCATGTTTTCCGCCTCCACGGATTGCCAGAACACCTGATCTCTGATCGGGGGACCCAGTTCACCTCCCGCTTCTGGCACACCCTACACACCCTATTGGGCACCCAAGTATACTTATCTTCCGCTTATCACCCCCAGTCTGATGGCCAGACGGAACGCACCAATGCCACACTGGAACAGTATCTCAGGTGCTATGTAAACCACCAGCAGGATGACTGGGCCCCGCTGCTCCCCCTGGCGGAGTTTGCATACAACAACTCAGTGCATACCTCAATCCATCAGACCCTGTTCATGGCAAATTATGGGTACCATCCCCGATTTTTCCTGCCGGTCATGCCCACTGCACCAGTACCAGCTGTCAATGACTTTGTGGAGGAATTGCAGGCACTGCATAAGGTCCTGCAGGACCAACTACACCAGGCCAAAGAGGCATACAAAGAGGCTGCCGATCGTAGGCGTCAGCCAGGAGAGACTCTCAAGTTTGGGGACAAGGTGTGGCTCTCAACTCGACACCTCCAAAGTCAGAGGCCCTCCCGAAAGTTGGATGCCCACTTTATTGGCCCATTCCTAGTTACTGCCCAAATCAATCCCGTGGCCTACTGGTTACACCTACCCTCTACGCTCCGTATCCATCCTGTGTCTCATCGGTCCCTCCTTGTTCCCGTTGCACCCCCACATCCTCTCCGAGACCCAGAGGCACCACCAATACCTGTCATGATAGAGGGCCAGGAGGAATATGAAGTAGTGCAAATACTGTACTCCAGAAGACGACGCAGTCAACTGCAGTATCTGGTGGACTGGAAGGGGTACGGACCCGAGGACCGCTCTTGGGAACCTGCGGAGAATCTTCATGCCCCCAACTTGGTACGCCGCTTCCACCGGGCCTATCCACGGAAATCGGCCCCATCCAGTGTGGGGGGCCCTGGGGGAGGGGATGGTGTCATAGTACAGCCTGAGCTTGACGAGTCCTCAGAGGAGGAGGAGCTGGAACAGCTGATGCTTGCTGACAGCCTTGCTCCTCCTGAGGAGGAGCAGCCTGTCTCCCAGAAGCCGACCACAGCTGAACGGTCAGATGCTGAATCCCAGCCAGAAGCTCCCCTTCCCCACCCAGAGCCACCAGCCCAGATGCAGCCAGCTTCCTTATCCCCTCCAACATCTCCAGACTATCGAGAGCAACGTCGGCGTAGCAGGGACAGAAGGGACTTACAGACCCGACGTCAATCTGCACGCCTCCGGGCTCTGAACAGGCCAGCCTTCTCAGAGGAAGGAGGGGCTTCAGAGGAGGAGACTTGAAGCAGCTGTGCTAGCTGACCGAATGCTCTCAGAGTATAAAAGCCAGAGGGAGGGCTCCTTTCAGCGTGGCTTCAACGAGTTCTCTGAGCTGCTACTGTGCTGCCTGCGTTTGCTCCTTGGAACTGTCTCTCTGACCTCCGACCTGGCTTGTCCTTGACTACTCCCTTGATTTACGGACTTTGCACATTCCTCACCTTGCCAGCTGGACCTTGTTACCTGTCAGCAGCACTCTGCAGACTCGGCAGCCACTTGAAGCAGGACATAAGTGAGTTCTAGATCAAATCAAACATAAATTCTTTCTAGAAGCTAAAATGAGTGAACTCAGTCTATCATATTTTGTCACACGATGAGAAGACAAGACTCACTGGAAAACTCAAAAAGTGTGGAAGCTGCCTCCACTCACTTGCCTTCACAGGGGCTGGCTCTGTGGCCTGCTGCAGTGCCATGACTCCAATCCTGGTAGAGTTTATTGGAAAAGGACCCTGTCACTGTCTCCCATGTGCCCAATTCCAATCCCAATGCAGGGAGGAAGGACAAGCTCCTGCCCTCCCAGTGGAGGGAGTGAAGGAAGAGGTGGGCTTGCTCTGGGCTGCTGACTGATGCCAGGGTGCTGTCTGGAGCTCTAGCTTGCTTCAGCACACACTGACACATGAAAAGGGGGCAGAAAATCTGCTTGTTTTTGGTGT
Source organism: Eublepharis macularius (assembly GCF_028583425.1). NCBI lineage: Eukaryota > Metazoa > Chordata > Lepidosauria > Squamata > Eublepharidae > Eublepharis > Eublepharis macularius. The sequence goes on along the minus strand of NC_072790.1, from coordinate 102,426,039 downwards.
CCCTTCAACTCTAATATACAGATGGACCCTGGGGCCCTGTAGAGAGTCCTAAAACGCCACCTCTATACTGACTCCTTATTTGCTGCTGTAATACAGCAGCCATTTTTCAGAACCAAACCTGCAAGACTTAAAAGTAATTCGCTCTTTAAAATGAACACTAGACCAAGATAGATTCCAAATCACTCTTATGATCCCATATTTGTTTCTACACATGAGTCCAATTTCACAGAAGGCAAATTAACTGTCCACCTGTACCTGTCCTTCATCAATAATTTTCCTTCAGTTTCCCACCCATATTAGACCCAAATCAATTTCCTACAGTCATCCTTTCCTGAAGATTACTTATGCAAACCTACTCACTGGAATGAAGTAGAGCCCCTGTCTTATAAAATGGTTACAATACACATGCTATAGCAACTTTGCTGAAGCTAACCAGGTCTGTGTCTGGAAAACAGCTGGATGGGTGAACTCCTACAGAGCCAATGTAAGTTCCCTCAGTTTTGTGTTGCAAAAGAGGTGGGGTATAAATAAAATCTTCATAAAAATTGCATGCTTCACATAAATGCATATATTTTAGTGGGTTTCACCCATTCAAAAATGGCAATATGGAATTTGAATGGCAAATCACTACTATGTTACATGACAACAGATGCAGAATCAGATAAATTAATAAAGCTGTGTTACTGTTTTTCCTTTGTGGAAAGCATTTCCAAATCAATTTTTCCATTGCAGTCTGCAAAAGTAGGTGTATGGATGTGTGCATGCACTTGCACATGCATACAAACGTGCATGCACATGTGTATCAGGCTCTGACTGATAAGCACTATATCCAGATTTTTTTTGGTGATTATTCCATTTGATTCCCATTTCCTTTATTTCATTATTCATAGTGGATGCTCATATCTGTCTCCCACTTAGTTCTCTTATCTTTTCCCCCGTACCAGATTGTCAACTGACTTCAGTCTGCTTATACTATCACTCTTCTTTCATTTTGTTCCTTTTCCGCATTAGCATTAGCCAAAGCTGGCCACTCTCTGTTTAATTGGACCTGAATTTTGTCCATTCCAATTTATCCTTTTTTGACTGCTCTCCTTTTCTTTTTGTTCTCTGTCTGGGGTCAGAGGTTCAGCACCTGGACTTGCCAGGAGGAGGAGATGGGAGGCAGCTGGAAGACAGCTACCCAGCCACCCCAGCAGTCACTCAGGCCCCACACAGGATGGCAACAGAGGGGACAAAGAAGCACCCAAGCCATAGAGCGTCAGAAGACGAAAGTTGGAAGCCAGCTAGCCCCACCCTCCAGTGGGAGGCTAAGAGCCCTGACAGGGGAAGTAAGGACAGCCAGGAGGGGATCAGACCAGAGGGAGAAAGCCCAGGAAGCAGGAACAGCCAGCTAGCAGCAAGACAACCAGCAACCTTACCTGCAGTAGAGGAAGGGCAGCACACAGCCACGCCTCAGCCTCCAGGCAGGCTAGAAGGAATCAGCCAGAACCAGGTGGGGCTGAAAGCAAAGCAGCCACAGGTGGGGCTACCTGAGGCCCTTAGTAAAGAGAGCTTGGCAGCCAGCCAAGAGAGCACAGCTGTAGCTGCCCAAAACAGCCAGACTAGCTACCCCAGGTGCAACTGCTTGAGGCAGCCAAGGTCAAGGCCAGAGGGCAAAAGAGGGGTGTGGCTGGCAGGTGGTGCCTGGAATGAGGGACAGGATATAAGGGAAGTCCACCCACAGGGTGCAGTGAAGGAACCGGGACCAACAGTAGGTTGGGGACAGCTATCAAGGAAAGCAGCTGGGAGTCTGTCAGGTTGACCGGGCCTGTGAGTAGACTGAGAGCGGGACCACAAGTGATGCCTGACACAGGTTGGACACTTGCCAGCTTCCCTCAAGTTTTGATGGGAAATGTAGGCAGCTTGGCAGAATGTTGGACAAGTGACAGTTGAAAAGTCCATTGGACAGCAGTCAGAGAGTCAAGCTGCAAGACCAGGATGCCTACATTTCCCATCAAAACCTGAGGGAAGCTGACTAGTGTCCAACCTGTGTCAGGCGTCACTTGTGGTCCCGCTCTGAGAGGATATGAGGGTGAGGTATACCCTCCTTCTTCCACAGAGTGGGGTCTCACACACTTTCTGAAAGTCCTTTAAGGCTGAAGTCAGGCAGGCTGCCATCTCACAGGGTGGTGCCCTTGGCAGAACCTGACACTCTCCTTTCCTCATTTTGAGTTGTGTTAAGAATAGAACATGAAATCCTTGCTACTCTGTCTGTCCTGCCAGTCTTGGAGAACATCCCAAACTGGCATCTCAATTGACACTGAGGATGCAGAAAGCAAAAATGCCAGACAGAAGACCTCCCCTTTAACTCTTACTCACAAACAACTCTATAGCTAAGCCAAATGACCTATTGTAGAGCTATCACTCTAACTGTAAAAAAAGACAAGTTAGCCCAATTGCTTTAAAACTTTCAGTTCTTGATTTGTCCTACTGTATGTCAGCAGCTCAGTCACAGCAATCCAGTTGTGAGGAGGAAGATAACTTGGCAGTGAAGATATAAACAATGACCTCAAATTCAAAGCACTCTCTTAACATCCCGATATCTTAGATATCTGTTGCATTGTGTTTTGTATCACTGATTGCTAACTAAGATAAGGGCCAAATTACATGGTTCTCATACTTATTTTGGAGTCAGCTCCTCAGCTGGATCATCAGGATGGCTTAAATAGGGAGAGGGAGAGATGAAGACTCACAGCTGCTGGTAACTAAACTAGCTAGAAAATCAAACAACAGAAGCAAGGCAAATATGAGAACTATATGGAGGAAAAACAGCAAGAAAAACAAAAGGAAGAAGAGAGAAAATAACTCTGATGAATGTAACTCCTAGCCAGTATCCAGCTACTCGGCAGGTTTCTCCTCCCAGCAAACTTTCTAACTTTATAAAGGGGCCCAGAATTAGCCTGCAGATAATTAGATGAACTGCTAATGATTAGATTTTCTTTTGCATGAAGACTAGTCTTGGCAGTTCCTGTATTTGGCTTGATGAGTGTTATTTCTGTTTGGAGAAATTGACTCAAGGGCATTCTTCATGTGTCAAGTACATTGATCATCAGGGATTTTATCATTCTATCCACTATCCATCCCTGCAAACTCAAACAGCAGGTTTGTAGTAAAGATGAAGATGAAGCAAACTATGGCATATGAAGATTTTTGGGTATCATTACACAAAGTCTTCCACAAATTTGTGTCAATATCCAGATACTATCTTTCCCATTCTTGAATTCAATAAATTCTAGGAATGTTCCAACCCTAGCTATATCTTTAGTTTTGTTTGGTTTAGTTTAATTCACATTCATTTTCTTTGGTTTCAGAGAGAAAATATTTCTGGTTATATTCCCACCTCATGCTTCCCAACTGAGAAACAATTATCATGGATTGCACCTTTTACCTGAGGGATATTCCTAGACCAATATGCAAAATCATCCCACTGAAATGATTAAAGTTCACACTCACAGGGAAAAAAGCACAAGAATGTGTTTGACAGGACAAAAAAAGTATGGGAACGGAGAGAGAATCTACCAGGGCTACTTGTAGTCCTAGTTGAGAAAAGGACCCTACTGGGAGCCTTGATAGCCAGGGGTCACAAGGATCACAGATCTTTCCCATATTCTCCTCCTCCCAGAGTGCTGGCATAAAGAAAGGACCTTTTTATCCCTTTGTCCCTCCCCAATATAGACTCCCATCCCATATCCTTGTGGTTCTCACATGGATATGGACTGGGAGGAGTTACTGGTGTAATCTATCAGGATTCTATCCCCTTGGCTTGATGTCCTGTCCAGGACTCTGTTGGGTTTGGAAGTGTGTATCAAATCTTGGGAGTGCAAGAAGGGATGGGATTCTTTTGCTGTACCACCCACCTTGCTGCCAGCCAATAAGGTTGCCACTAATGTTGGGAAATACCTGGAAATTTGGGGATAGAATGCAAAAGAAAGGACTGGTCTCAACAACCAGAATACACAAAGGGACCACAGGTCCCAGGAGACCACACTAACAATATATAATTTATTATTCAAAGTGTAAGTGCCAAGTGCAGATTTTCAAAGGAGATTATAAATTATGTTCTACTCCATACATAAATATTCAGAACCAATGCTCAACAGTCCAAAGTTGCAATGTCTATGTACTAAGCACCAAGAGTCTGCTCCGAGGAATGCTAGATTCAAATGATGCAATGTCTGATATTAAATCTGTTGTTTCTTCTTCCTGTAGGCAAAGGCTGTCAAAGAAGGATGACAGTGATATTCCCACGGAAGCCAAGATGGAAAATAGGTCTCCTGGGTTGTTGGCAATGGGTGCGCCAGCAGTTGTAACAGCCCGTTTCACGTTGTTACGCTTTATCAAGCCATCATTTAACGCATCTTCTTCATCAAGTATCTTCCTTACAAACGTGATTCTTAAAGGTCAACTCAATATATACACTATATCCAGCATGTTCTTTTAGATGTATGGGTTTTAATGCTTGTATTCTACTATAGGTTTTACTGTTTGTATTTTACTATATTATTGGTTTTTAATGTCTTTGTATCATTTTAATATTGTGTTACTGATTTTAATGTTTGTATTTTATATGTAGTAAACTGCCTTGAGCACCAGACTTGGGGAGAGGCAGTAGATAAGATGAATGAATGATTGAATGAGTGAGTGACTGAATGAATGACTGAATCTATGTGGGAGCTCCCTTATCAGGAGTAGCTCAGGATTTCATGGTCTCCATGAAAATTATGGGCCTGTATCAGGTAATAATAGCTCCCACATATTGTGCATAAGCTTAATCTGTTTTGCTTTAGGCAGGACAAAACTGATCTGAAGGTGGTAGGGAGATTGATGATGGGTCACAGACACATCATTACCTACTGGTGACTAGACTTATAAGGAAACTAATAGTGCAATCCTAAACTGAGTTACTCCAGTCTAAGCTCATTGGTTTCAGTGAGTTTAGACTGGAGTAACTCTTCTTAGGATTGCACTGTAAGAGTCTGCAGGGGTGGGGAACAGATTAAGATGATCCACCACCAAAGCCTGCTTCATCCAATTGATTTTCAGATGGCATTGGTGGCTTTCATGTTGATATGCTCAGCACTCCTGTCAATGCCTTGGTTGACCTTTGGAATGACGAATTGGCTAAGACAATTTTCTCAGTCACTTCAAGGTGCCCTAAGGGCCTGGGCAGCCCCTTGGTTTACTGAAAGTCTGTGGGTGATGAAAAGGCAAAGGAAGATGGATGGAGCAACAATGGAGAAAGACTTGAAACAAATCTGACAGGCACAGGCTATAGATCATTTTAAAGCCTACTTCATGGTACTGATGGCAGTGAAGAAACCATATTTCTCCACCACCATTGCACTCTCACAATGTAAACCTGTGGAAATCTACCTGTAGTCAAGGGCCTATTAGGCTTTTGGACTACTAGAAGGGTTGGACTTTTCTGCAGCCTGCTGTGATCATTTTGTTAAGTACGTGGTAAATAAAATATCTTGCATCCATTCCAACTTGGACTCTACATTAGCACTGACTGGATCCCTGAAGGAGAAGGTTCAAAGCTTGGGGTTGCTGTTAGACTTGTCCTCCTGTTGGACCAGGACAGAGGAGCAACCCCTGTCCCGAGCCCTCCAGAGATCATCAACCAATGCGACCAATGCCGTTTCCGTACTATGTCCAGGCCTGAAGCCCGACTGATATGGATCCAGATAGACATCTTCCTCCAGGTGCTGGGGAAGTTGTTGCGCCACCACACTCTCGACAAACTTCGCCACAAAACGAAGGTTGGAGACTGGACGATAGTTTGCCAATACAGCCGGATCCAGGGAAGGCTTCTTGAGGAGGGGCCTCACCAACGCCTCTTTTAGGGCCGCTGGGAAGAAACCCTCTCGCAGAGAAGCATTAATAATTCCCTGGAGCCAGCCTCGTGTGACCTCCCGGGAGGCCACCACCAGCCAGGAGGGGCATGGGTCCAATAAACAAGTAGCAGCGCTAAGCCTACCCAGTATCCTGTCCATGTCCTCGGGAGTCACAGGGTCAAAATCTAATCTACCTCTAATCTACCTCCTCTCCTCTAGATGTATTCCCTTCTGACCTGGGAGCCAGAGCAAATCTGTCCTTCTCGGTTTTCTCCCTGAAGCCTTTTGAAGTTGTGGCCCAGCCTGGGAGGGATCAATATTTCCTCCTGAGCAATTTCTGCCTTGTTACTCCCCTCCCCACCCCCCAGTGAGGAGCTTCTCAACAGCTGATTGTAAGACAGCTGGCTGTCCAAAGGGCCAGTTGAAAATGGGTGCTTCACTTAAAGGGCCTGGTGGCTGCCATGTTTGACCCTGTAGGGAGCTGCAAAAGAGAGGGCATGATGTTGTCTCTACCCTGCTGACTATATATTTTATTTAATTGTTTTAAATGTTTTATGAATATTTGTATTAATGTTTTTTAATGTTTGGAATGTTTTGGTGTTTTAATGGTTGCCACATAGGAGACCCTGAATTGGTTGTTAAGGTGGCATATAAATGTTTTTAAATAAATAAATAAATAACCCTTGGTAATAAACTTTCCCAGGGTTATAAAGGCCTATTGAGAGGGGAGGCAACACATGAATGATTCATGAATGATCAGGCAAACCCTGTACAAAGAACCTGTCCTGGCAAATGAATACACTCATATTCCAAGGACTTGGAACAGATTAGGATACACTGGGACACTAACAGTGCAATCCTAACCCCCCCAGGCAGTGCCATCGCTCATGCGCCAGTGTAAATGGGGCGGTGCTCGACAGAACCCTATGGACTTTTGCAGGATAGTCCCGCTGGCGCCCGAGCATGGCAAGGCGAAATGCAGCGGCCCCTAGGAGGTCCCGCCCACTGTTCCCCTGACAACCCCGTTCACACCAGCCAATGGCCACACCCCTCCTCTCACATCCAGGCGAGGGGAAAGCAGCAGCACAGCCAATGGAGAGGCCGCGATCCCCCCTGCTGCCGCCACCACCAATAGGCCCCCATCAGAGGGCAGGCATCCCTGCCAGGGAGGGGGGCAGAGGTGACAGTGAAGGTCCAGATCGAACACCCCCCCATCACCCTTCCAGCCCCCATTTCCGATGAGGGCCAGGCCAGAGGCTGTGGCTTGGTGCACCCACAAATACCCGCCACCGCTGCTACCACCACAAGAAATAGGTTCCCACTCCCTGAAAAGTAGGGCCAGACAGTAGGGAGCTGATCTCCGTTGCCTGGAGAGCAGTTGTAAGTCTGGGAGATCTCCAGCTACCACCTGGAGACTGGTAACCAAAGTAGTCCCCAGGTTCCGGAGGAGCAGGTGGGGGGAGGCAGGGCCGGCAACGAGTGAAAGGAACGCCCACTGGGAACCACGTGGGAGGCCCGGAGGCCGTTTGGAAATGAGGGGAATGAAAAGTACGCTTAGACTTGCTGCCGCGCAACTTGAAAACATCACTGCATCTCTACAAAGCGAGAGCGGGGGCTGGACATTGACAGCCATGTCCCAGTACTGGGGAGATGCCCCTCCAGAGTGAACTGACAGACCCTCCCCATGCCAAGCCCATCCCTGCTTCGCAAACACAACTCCCACCCCCTGGCAGCAGACCTCTTCCTGGCTTATCAGATGCCAGCTGCTCAGCCGATCAGAGAATGAAAGTCCTCAGTGTCTCCCCCCCTCCCTGCAGACATACATGGGCCACAGTTCAATTCCCACCCCTCTGCCTGACATTACATTGGGGGGAGGAAGGAGGCAGGGAGGCTGAAGGGGGTCTGCTTGATACATTTGTGGGGATGTGTGAGTGGAAATGTGTGACAGGGTGTTGAGGGAGGGGATAACGATGACAATGTCAGTCAGGCATTCAAACACAGGAGTTTGTTTTTCAACTTGTTTTATTGAACTGGAAAAAGTGCCATTGTTTTTAGGTTGGAAAGGGAGCCAAGGCATTTCACGCAGCCCTCCTTCTTGCTTCCAGGGGCGAGGCTGAGATGAGGACTGCTGTGAGATATTGGTTCCTGGGCTGGATCCGACTGCCACTTGCAGAGGATTGGGGCAGGGGGAGAAGCAGACATGCTTAGGACGTGCCTGCAAGAGAAAGACACACATGTGGGCTTTGCCTTGGTCCACGGCCAAGACAAAGCCCATACTCCAACATCTGAGAAGATGCACATAGTAGAGAGCAGCAGTGGCAGCGGCAGTGACCAGCTGATGTGAGACCCTCTGGCAAGGAAGCACTCTGCCTTGGGGTGATTGTACCTTTAAGGGAGAAAGTTAACAGGTAGTTACAAACACCTGGTCAAGAGTGGTTTTCTGGCCAACTGCCTCTGGGTCAGGCAGGGGCTGCCTCCACCGTCTTCTCCCCCGCCACGGCTAGTGGTCAGGCAGGTTCAGGTGATGGGGAGGCCAGCACAAATCAGTGAGCCGGCTTAACCACCGCCCCATCTCCTTCTTACCAGTAAGTGCTACCTTGCCCCTTACTGAGATGGAACTTCAGAGTCGGATAACCTGCAAGGAAACATGAGTGGCTATTGTTAATTAGCCAGACATTCTGGACTTTGCCCTTCTTCCCTTCAGCGAGTGCACAGTTCTCCCACTTTTCTTGCAAAGTCCCCAAAGTGCACTCAGTGCCTGCTACCGTGGGCACTCTCTCCCGCCTTGTGTTCAAAGTGCCCATGGCACACAGCAAACGGGCAGAGCTTTCAGCCATGTGCTCACTTACCTGAGAGCGCGGGCAGTGCTGGCTGGATGTTTTATAGGGTGCATCTGCAGGTGATTGGGTGCAGGGAGGAGGGTCCATGCCGGGAGGGCATGCGGACTGACCCCCATGATAGTTCCCATCCTATGCTCCTTCGGGCCATGGGGGCGGAGCTGGGCACTTGGAGAGGGGGCTGAGTTTTCGCCATTTAATGGGCACCTATGGGCTACGCCTTGCTTTTTCGTGGCATAGCTCTTTCGTGCTGCTGTGGGCGTTCCCGATTCTGGAAGGGCTTAGGGAGTGAACTAACTCTGGCCCTGCCCTCCACCCCGCCCCCTCCTGTGCTGACACGGGGCCCTACGCTGCTTCTCTGCCTCTACCCGGCTGCTTCTTGCTCATGCTGGTGCTGGCCCAGCAGTGGTAGTGTGCCTCATGCCACCGCCGACGGAAGGCCATTTATGCACACATAGGAGCCAGTTCTGCCATCGCAAGCCTTAGTTCGGTTTCTATTCACTTTCCCCGCCCCCCTTAGGATTGCACTGCCCATTTCCCCCATCAGTTATCAGGCAATGCAACACCTGAATTTTGTTCAGCACAATTCACAATACTTTCCAAATCCTCATTTGACCTAGAGTCTTTTTTTTAAAGGCTTGTCCCACTTCATTGAAGCTTGTTATCCCTGCCTAACACCCACAGCCACTACATTTGCTGCTATTGCTATTTTAACTATCATTTAGTATTGTACTCAGAACAAAAATGATAGAATTTCCAAATCTATCCTCATCTCCTAAAATAATTATACTGATTCCAAACCAGAGATACCTATTTACTATGAACTGTATCATTCCTTGATCTTCATTTAATGAAAATGTATTTTAAATCCTTCTTGAATTCTCTAGTTTTATTCTACCAAAGTCTAAAAGCACAAGCACATGAGCAAATACAGGGTGGTGAAAAAATTCTGGATAATTGAATATTTTATTGTTGTAGCTTTTTATGTCTGTTATCCATGTCTATTGTGATATATTACTATGGCAGATTACTTGTCAAACTGACAAGTTTACAGTTTTGTTATTTCCCAGATCAATAAAGTTTTAAAATGATTTATTAGGTTACTGCTTTGCTTTGGTCAAGAGGAAAACATAGCATTGACCTTACTTATTTTACTTTTCTGTAGCATATCTTCTTTACTGAACTTTCGTGTTTACATAGCTAACATATTTTACTCACTCCACATCACTTTTCTATATGGCAATGAAAATATCTACCAAAAATCAAGCAACCAAATATGCATTAGTTAACTCTTGGGGGAGGCTTGATATCTGACCCAACAGCAGGAAAAAAATTAGTACATTTTTTTTGTAGCAGCAGAATATAAATGGTTCATAGATTGTAGCTGGATTTATAGTCATGCTGTGCATTTCCACACCTTCACAAGGAATAAAAATATATGATTTTAATGTTTTAAATCATTTCAGTTTAACTCATTGGGAAAGGGCTGAAGTTCCTAAGTTGTTTTGGAGTGGAGGATGGGTAAGTCACATACTTCTTTTCAGGTCAGAAACTGCCTTTGGTTGTAAACCAGTCCCTGTCATCATTTTTTGTTTGCCTAACCAAAGTTGGACTACCGGACCCATTTTATGATAGTGCTAGTCTTTCCTCATGGGTAGATATCAGATGATGATACTGAGGGACTGTTGCACTTTATACTGGATTTGGGCCTAAGGCTTCCATAGCATTCTGTCTTCTGTCCCATGCTATCAACACTGCTGTGCGAGCTCATCAAGAATTTTGGAGTTTAGTGTCATCAAAAGGCCGATGTCTTTCAGTTCTATCTGTACTTTCCACCAGATTCCAGGGAAGCAGTTTTTTACTCTGTATCATAAATCAGTATAAGTCTAGATGAGAGCAAACTGAAACTTGATTCAAACAAGACAGAAATGTTGTTGGACAGTAACAATGATGTGGAAGTAGTATTGTCTGTTTTGGATGAAGTGGTATTCTCCTTGAAAAATATCAGGGTTGCACCTGTGATGTACCCTAGACCCAGTCTTACTTTTGGAGAAACAGATTGCTGAGGTGACCAGAAGTGTATTTTATCATCTTAGGCTAATTTGCCAGAAGGGACCAGTTCTGGAGAAAATAGGCCAGACAGTATGCATGCTTTAACACTATGTGTTAGGATTGTGCATCTAGAAAATTTTCACTGTGGTTTTGTATTCTTGAGTGAAATGTTTAATGTCATTTGTGGTGGAACATTGTTGGGTCAAGCTAAAAAATTGCTAGTGTTTTTTTTTTCATTCTCACAATTTTTGTTCTTTTCAATGGGAAAGGGGAGGGGGGACCAATTGGAGACGCTGGGGCAACTTCTTTGGCATTTAATGACACCAAAATTGCACAGAACACAGTCCTCTCTCTAATATAAAGAACCTCCATGTTTCAAGAAAATTGAGCAAAGTGTTTGCATTCTATGGCTCCCTGAGCAAGTCCCTTCCGGCCATTGTTGTATTTCCATTATTCCCTATGGGGGACTTCTAGGGGAGAGGGGCTAGAGTAATCGTTTTTCAACCCAATGCCACCAAAATCACAGCAGTGTGTCTTCTGCCTGCCCTTCAAGGAATCCCCAAGTTTCAAGCAAATTGGGAAAACTGTTTGAATTCTATAGGCCGCTGAACAAGCCTAGGCTTTCCATTTCCACAAGAAAAGAAAGTCTCTTTCCAGCCAACAAGGAGGGGTAAACAGGGACAGAGGAGGGAAGGGGGAAGGAGAATGCAGCTCTCTGCAGCTTGGGATTGGCTGGGAGTTCTCTTTGCTCCTCCCTTGAAATGATCTAATTGGAGGGGAGAAATTCTTCAGGAAATCAGTACAGATTCAGAGTAAAATGGAAGCTCATCTGCATTGCAGGTAAGCATAGAATTTAGAGGGAAAGAACAGATTTTTTTTCAGGGAAGGTTTTGTGACTCCCAAGCAGCGAGGACTAGCATTTTCATTTCAGAGAGTCACAAGTAAGACCTGGAAACAGTTTCATGATTTTAATGATTTGTGATTTTCATTACACATACCCTATGCATGATTTAACATCCACGTTGAACTCCTGTAATGCGCTTTATTGGGGGGCTGTGTCTGCTCAGAAGCAGAGAGAATACTAATGACAATCCATCACGGGAAACACCTAGTCCCAATATTGTGCCAGCTTCTCTGATTCAAAGTTTGTCTCTGGGCACAATTCATTGGTGTGGACCTTTGAACTGAAGGACCCTTTCAAGCCTACCTTAGATCATCTGCTGGGGCCGTACTTTGCATGCCCATGGCTACGAAAGCAAGGAGAATAAGCAGGGCTTTCTGAGCCATTCTGCCCAGACTATGAAACACTTTTCCTCAGGATATTTGTTTGGTGTCTTGGCTCCTTAACTTCTGATGTTGGGTTAAAATATCATTATTCCAGAAGGTATTTAGAGGCAAATAAGCATATTGCAGTTTGAATGTTGCTGTTTTTGTTGTTTGAAAGCATTTTTTTCTTCATTTTGTTTTGCTGATGTATAGTTTTATTTTTCTGGATGCCTTTTGTTTAGTGAAAAGGAAACATCTGATATAAATAAAATAGTATTGTTTATGACAGTGATGCCCATGTGTGAAAGGAGCTGCCTCTATTGCCTTTGTAGTGATATGTGGAAATATTACTCTGCCGGGAGCAGGTCAACTAAGACCAACCTTAAAACTGCTCAAGGTGAAGCAGTTGTTTCAGGTGTCTGCTTCAAACCACCATCTAGGTGTGCCTTTCTTTTTTTAAAAAAAGGTATGCGTGTTTTGCTTCAGCAAGAAAGATGCCTTTTCTCACTTCAGGTATACAAATGACTAAGGCTTTTTCTTACCCTGTGATTTGCCATGTGGACCACCAGCAAGGAGGACAGCTAGCAGTTGGCTTGAGGAATGAGATGTGCTGAGTCAGGACATCCCAGCCCTGCAAAACTCCTCATAGCCATAGGGGGACATGTGCACCCCCCCCTTCTAGAATCTGCCAACCAATCTGTGGCACGGTTGGCATCTGTTACAATTCGCTTCCCTTCCTCCTCCCCCAGGAGCAGGAGAGGAAGCGCGGCTAACAGCGTGAGGTAGCAAAGCCTGACAGAAGCCGCAGAGAATACTTGGGAAGGGCGACGAGTTCTTCGACTGCTACACACGCTGCGTTGAAAGGCCAGGAGGAAGCCGGGCAACAGCGCCCCGAAGAAAGCGGCTCTACCCTGGCGAAGCTTTCAGCTGTCTCCCTCCTTTACTGGCACGTCCTCGGCAGGCACCTGCGCCGCCCTCGGCCGCTTCCAGTTTCGCCGCTGATAGTGCTGTGGGGGCAGGAGGCAGCCTGGGTTGGCGGGAGCAGGGAAAAGGCTGCGTGGCGTGTGCCTCAGAGCCTCGGTGGCGCCCGGGCTGCTGCTGTGCTGACTGCCACCACCGGCAGGAGCGGCGTCCAAACAGCGCCACAGGGCGAAGCGAGGAGCGCGCGAGAGGGAGACGCAACGGGCGATGTTTGCGGCGGCTCCAGGAAGGCGGAGGGTGAGCGAATTCCCCGCCTGGAACTCGGGAGAGTTTGTATGCTGTGCGTGGAACTGAGGAGAAGAATGTGCTCCAGCCCCACCTCCTCTTCCGCCTCGCGCTGCTGCTGCTGCTCCTCACAAGCAAAGGAGGCTGGAAGAGAAGGGAGTCGGGCTGCCGCTGCTGCCAGGCGCGCTGTGCCTGCGCCGCGGGAGCGAGCCCTGCTGCTGCTGCTGCTGCTGCACCTGGTGGCTTCAGCCGCTCTGGGATGTGCAGCAAACGCCTCCTCTTGAACTCCGCTACTTCTCCCGCCCTCTCTACAGGTCCTCTTCGGCGGCCAGCGGCTTCCCGCCTCGGCTTCTACTGGTACAGCTCCGAGACCTGCTTCCTGGACAAGGATGCCCGGTAAACGCGCAGCGGTGCCATAATCCCTGAGCTAGGAGGAGAGCGTACCGGGGTGGAGGAGGCTGGGAAAGGGAGAAACGCGCGAGGGTGGTGGGAGGCTGGCGGGCATTCACACACTCGCGCCTTCTCTGTCGCCCTCCGCCGCAGGACTTTTCCTGGCTTTGCGGGAGCTGCCTCGGCGAGGGGAGCCCGTCGTTCGGCCCCTCTCGCTGGGGCGGAGGAGGGTTTCTGGGGCCGCCTCCTAGCAGGGCGAGCGCAGTTTGGGCGCTTCCTCGCTCGTTCGGAGGATGCGGTGCGTGCGGGCTCTCTTGGGGGGCTGCGCTTCTGGTGCAGCCTCCCAGTGGCGGATACTGTTGCGAAACCTTGCTTCGGGCTGCAGCCCTGTGCCCCTTGGTACTCAACGGGACTCACGGGCTCTGGGAATGTATCGGGCGTTTTCTCTTGCGGCAGGTCTGGGCATTGCTGAGGGCATCGCTCAGGCGGCAGCTGGCTGGCTCGTGGTATTGCCGAGGGGTGAGCTGTGGCAGTGATGCGTGCGATCCAGTGGTGTGTGAGGGCAATGTTAGCGAGGGCTTGCCGGTTTGACTCCGGCAAAAAAGCGTCTGCTATTCAGGGCTGTGCTGTACATGAGTGAGGTAGGAGCTACCTGTACATGAAAGGGGTGAGGTTTTCCAGGTAGGAGCTACTAAGCTCTCGGTGTATGTGTGTGTGTGCGTGTGTGCGGGGGGGAGTCAACAGTATTATCCGAGTGTTCTTCCTTGGATTCCCTTGATGCTCACTCCCCTCTGTGCGTTTTTGCACTCGGACCAAGGAAGCATCCGGAATGAAAACTCATCAACTCCTTCCCCTCCTCCCCCCACCCAACCCATCTCTTTTCATCGTGTATTTAATAGCAGGTTGTAACTGTGAAATATTGATCCCTTAAGGGAAGCCTTAATATTTGCAAAATGTTTTATATCAAATTAGTGCCCAGCTTCATTTAACCAGGGACTTTTTTCCTCTTGCAGATTTATGGTAGCTCTGGCTGACAAATGTCAGAGGCATTGGTTTGGAGAGGGGGCTAGGCGGGCTTTCTCTCTATTTTTTCTTTCACACTGTTTGGCATGATTTGTGAGAAACATATAACACCGGTAATTGCTGGAAATTTTTTAATGGATTTTGCTAAGCGATTTCTATATTTCTCCTTGATTTTAGAGGGAAATGCTTTGACAATAATGTCCCTTCATGTTTCACTTCAAAACCTTGCTTATTCTAAGCTTGCTGTTGTGGAATTGAAAAGTGCATAAGCATATGGATCTTACTGTCTGCATCAGACCCATCTTATATACTTTCTGGAGGGATGCATAAGACAGACTGGAAAGCAATAAAATGCAATTAATTATTATAAGTTTTTTAAAATAAGGTTAGATGATACAGGAAAAGAAAGCCTTTGAACTACAGTGGTCACAGTCTAGAAACCATTTACTTAAGTCAGAAGCAGTACCGTTGACCTCTGTGAGACTATTTGACTAAGCAGTCAGTGGATTACAGATAATGTGCCTTTTAATCATCCTGCAGATTGTGTCTCATTTATTAAAGAACTAAAAAGCACAACGATTTCCCTTCCTGAAAAGAAGGAAGGTTCGTCAGAAGCACAGTATTGTGTTTGGGGAGGGGAGGGGAATTTCATGTGCCTATGACTAGGATGCTAGTGTGGTTAAAGTCTCTAGGAACATAAAATTGGTCACAGTTGGGGCACTGATCCAGTGGCCAGAGTAAAGGATATCTATTGATTACTTAAAGTAGCATCACTTGTTAACATTCCTTCTTTAGAGAAGACATGTTACCTATACTTCATGCACATATTTTGCCAGTTCAAATGCATGGTACTAGGAAAAATGTTTTAGTTATCCAAGATATCTGAGTCCTGAAATTATAGAGAATATTATTGTATTATATGTTTTCATAGCTATTTTTTCACTAGGAAAGTATGATAGTAAGTACTGTGCATAAAGTTTCAAAGTACTTAATTCAGCAGTAAGGTTTTTGTTTGTTTCTTTCAGATCTGGGGTTTAGTTATTTGGGACAATAATATAGTAATATTATATAGACACAATAATAGACAGATTAAAACTATACATTCTAACTATCATAATCAAGAAGAAATAAAATTATAAGGTAGATCTATTCTCCTTTATTCTTGAACATCTCATTAGCTGCATATGAAAAGGTGGAAATCCTTTCTCCAATTTAATGTTGCATATTATAATATTATATGCTTGATTTTATTGCAGAATCTTATGTATAACTGGGATTTTTTATCCTTTCTAAGGGTGTTGCATATTTATACCATATGCATATCATAGCACATATTTTGTCAAATCAGTGGCCAAACAGAAATATAACAGCTCAGGAGTTTTCATTTGGACTTAATAAACAGTTGAGTTCAGTACAGTTTAGTATAGTGTATAGTGACTTCTTACTGATCGAGTGTCTTATCCACTGTGGAGATAAAGGAAATATAACAGTACTTTCCATGAAATATGTATTAATGTAAGCAGCCATTCTATTTATAGCAATCTCATTGTTTAAAATAGACTTCCATCAACACTTGATGATAGTTATCTGAAATATGCCTTTCTAAGGTGAAGGTTTCCAAACAAAATAATATATTGGCATTTAACATGTTTAATTATTCTTAGGGAGTCAAGTGAAGTACACGTTCTCCGGGGTAAGTACTGTTGATTTTCAGAGAGGATATCTACAAGTAAAGTCTGTTAGAATCTATGGAAAGTGTATTTTCAAATAAGTATGAGTAGTAAGATTATTCTTGGGTTTCTTGGCAGAACAAGTATCACTTTGATGTTCTGCCTGTTAAGCAAATGCTTTAAAAGACCATTTCTGCATGGATATTATAGTGAGGTATCATAGCTTAACAAAGTATGGATCTGAAAACAAAATACCTTGCTCAGAACCATAGAGCTGTGTGGAAAGCTTCACAATGCAGTAAGAAAACCCATCCAGATTTCAGCTACCTGCATCAAATGAAAACCTACTTCTAAAACTCGCAGGACCTTTAAGAGCAATTTCTGATGCATGGGTGGGGGGGATGCAATTGAGAAAAATAAAGAGAAACTGCACAACACTACTCATGTGGAAGTTCCTGTGTGTTTCTCTTTGGATTCTGGCCCTTGAAATAGTGTTACAACAAATGTATTGCATACCACTGAAATAAACCATGGTACTGTAATCACAGTTTACGCTTCTATATAGATTATGTAGCATTTAAAAGAGTTGTAACAAGATTATGCATGATAATATTTGAACAGCTATTGTGTCATACATTGGAGTAGAAGAAGTGATGATATGTCACATTAAAAACTGGCTCCGCAATTTTTTTCAGCAGAACACTGATTTAGTTTTGTATATATGTGCATGTGCATGTGTGTATGGATGCACACCCAAAGCTATTTTGCTGATTGTTTTGATCAAAACAATTAATTGAGGGAAACAAAGTTCATATAGTTTAATATTGCGCCATTTAATGGTATTCTTTTGTACTTCTAAATGTTTGTAAGCCAAAAATTCATGCATTAAGATGAAAAGATTATCTCTTAGGGGAGTCTTAAGACATTATCAGAATACATTTTATGAAACAAAAATGAGAGTTGAAAAGGGTGGAAATAAACATATTCAGTAAGGATGTTGAGCTAAAAGGGTCCATTCTGTTACCATTCTGTTCATCTGCAACTTTCTTTTGTTTGGCTCAGTGAGTCCTCCAAAAGAATTCAGATGGTAAATATATCAGATTGCAAAATCTTTGTGAGTAGGATTATGATAGCTAACCAAATGACCATCCCAGGAAAATCCATGTCGGAAATTCTGTTCTGTTGTAACACTTGTCCTGCATCCATGGTAATCATTTTAAAGCACACTTGTGGAAGAAAAGATGTTACAGAATAGGGTTACTATCAGCTGAATTGCTTATGTGGTTCACCATGAAGCTCTGGATCCAGAGGGGGAGATCTTCAGTATGAAAAATACCAATATAACATTATGTGGATCTTAATGGGCCAAATGATTTTAAAAGGGTCAGTGTTTTAAAAATTGTTAGTTGAAGAAAAGTTGTCACAGCCGAGTTGCTTCATAACCTAGGATAATAATTTTTTGTTGACATTATATACTTCAAATGGTTAAAAAGTATGATTTCCGTAGTACACAATCACTGTTTCTGTGGATTTGATATGCAATGGGATGCTTTCAGAGAAAGAAATCTAGCTCTCCATCTGGTGGGAATTAGATAAACATTTTCTTTATTATTGTATAAAAAGAGCAATGTTCAATCCATTTTTTTCCCTGGTAGAGAGGATATACATCCATTCAGATTGCTGCAATAAAATCTTGTAACTTAATGGCTGGAATAATCTTGAATAATTGTGTGCATTTGTTATAGTCTCAAAGGACAGTCATAAATACAGTGGTTATGCTGCATTATAGTAGAGTCTTTGGAAAGAGAGATAACTAGAAATTACAATTTGGCAAATCTATGAAGAATCAGTACATACAATAAAATGTTTGGTTCAAGCAAGGCTTTTAAATGTAATTTCTATCAATAGGGAAAAATTGTGTGCTTTTTCAAGATAGAACTTGTATAGACATGAGCAAAGGAGGCAGGAAGAAATCTGTTTCCCATAATTGGTTTTGCTGTAGGTTTATTGTGAGTCAATAAAGATGTGGACACACTTTTCTAGTCTCCCACCCAAATAGACTCTATCACATCTGATATTTTAAAGCAGCATTTATTAAGAGTATACTGGTTAAAGTTATTATATTTGAGATGTCTACAAATATGGTTATGGCATGTCCAGCTTCAGTACTCTTTGTTTGATGCTTATGTCTAAAACTGGAAGAAGTCAAAGTTCAAGTCAATTAAGGAGGTTCAGTGTTTGCATCTTGCTATTTAGAATGCGCAGTACAAGCTGGCCACACAATTACTGCCTTCTGTGGTAGAGGCAGGAAAGGAACCAGTGAAGAATGAAGTTGCAGAGCAGTGGTTGGATTTGAGCATTGCACAAACCTGTCATTTTTAAAAAAATCACATTAAGTTCTTTAATGGTCAAGGAAGGAGCTTAAACTCTTTCCTTCTGCAGTCTTGAGTTTGGCTGATCTGCTGAATTTTAATGATTTTTAAAAGGCCTGCATAGTGTTTGGTATTTTTCAAACTGATTAAATGACTCCTGATGTGTAAATCGTGTCCAGTATTACATAATTAATTAAACAACATGCATATGAAAATTCCAAACTGACTGCAAAGTATTTTTCTTTGTCTTACTGAAGTATTTAACTCTTAATTTTAAACAACTAAATTTTAAACAACCTGCTTATCATTCTGAGTTATCGAGTTTTCAACATAACAAAATTATTTATTATGATAAATTATGATAGACAACAGACGTACTGGATAGAATTGCTAAATGTTCAAAGAATTCTGAAAGAATAATGAATAGAAACCAAAATTCCCTTCATCAAAGGCACTTAGATAACTTAGTAATTGTAAAATAAGAGGTAAAATAACAAAATAGATTTTTTCAGATGACTAGATAGGGCAGGAAGCTAGTAGGGAGGAAAAAGCGGGGGAGGCAGGCTGGGAGCCACTGGGCACACAACAAAATGGTGCATGTGTGTGCTCTGGATTCCCTGATGATGCTATTTTGGGGGCTAATTTTGGCTGCACTGAGACCCCGAAGCTTCCAGTTTTCAACCAGAAGTGCATCATCAGGGCCTCTATAGAACAAGCATGCATTCTGTGCATGTGTGAAGAAGAGTTGGGACCCTCCTGCCTGCCTAGTGATCCCCTCATCTCCTGATTTGACAGTAAAGGAGGTGAGCAACCCTAGATGGGATCTTGCAGAGGATTTCTGCTGATAGAAGGAAGGGAATACTTGCATTGTATCCACCCCCTCCCTCAGCACTAGACATGGGCACGAATCGAAATACGAAGCAAATTTCATCACGAAATGGACCGTTCTATGTGTCGTGAAACAGCGTTTTGTGGGGTCACGGTTATCACAAAATTCACAACTTTTTGTCCTGTTTCATTAGCTTTGTGAAAAATTCGTAATTGTAGACAGGCTGGCACCGATCCATTGATTTCCTAGGCAACAATGATCCCAAATCTTTTGTTGCCATTGGAAACCCCAATCATAGCCTACTTATCCTTGATTGGCAGCTCTCCTAGCCCTCTGAAGAGCTTCCATTCTGCCCTACACAACCAGGAGCTGGGGGTCAATCCCCCAGGCAACCGAAGTGGGCATTCTGTAGCTATGGGCACACCAATCTCGCCCCTCTAAAACCTGTTAGCCAACCACAGACCTCCTGTTCTGATCTATGTCAGCGTTTTGCTGGGATTGGAGTGGGAAAGTGTGTGGAAGGATTTGGGATTGTGCTTTTGGCTGCTGCTGCTTTAAAGAGACTGAAACAAGCCTCTTATTTCCAGCTCCTGGCCTTGCTGTGGGAAGGTCTTTGGGTGAGGGAACCTTTTTTCCTCCACCCCACCCCACCCCACCTCACCCCACCCCACCTCTCATTCTGTCTTCCCGACCCAGCTCCACCACGGCCGGTCCTTCATCCTCCTCTGATCCAGCAACTCCCAGTCCCTGTTTCAGTCATGCACTCTGGCAGCACTTCCCTTACCACCCTTCCCAGTCAACGTATTGCAAACTGGGAGGTTGGGTGGAGGAGAGCCTGCTGAAGTCTCCCTACGATTTTAGCATCTCCAGGTATGAAGGGGGTCATTGAAACGCCCCTGGTTCTGATGAATCATGAAACTAATGAATCGTTTCGGCAAACATGCCAATTTCATGAAGTTTCATGATTCGTGGATCGCGACGAAACACGAAACTGTCATTTTGGGCTTTTTCCATTTTGTGCCCATGTCTAATCAGCACCACTGTGGCAGACTTCTAATTCTCCCTGTTTTACAGAAGCAGCATTTCTGGAAGAATTTTGAACAGTGGGAAAGGATAGATGAAAAAGTAACATTCTGCTGCTGAATATTCTTCTGTACGTGGATATTTTTGGTAGGATTCAAGACATCTTATTTATAAGGTAGAAAATCCCAAGCTGACTACAAAGTGCTTCTTTCAGACTCCAGATGGGGCCTGGAGATTTCCTGGAATTACAACTGATCTCCAGACTACAGAGATCAGTCCCCCTGGAAACAATGGCTGCTTTGGAGGCTTGTCTACCTCTATGTCATTACACTTTCTTGAGAACCCTCCCCTCATCAAACTTTGTTCTCCACCCTCAAATCTCCAGAATTTTTTCAACCTGGAGTTGGCAGTTCTATTTTAAACGCACTGTTTCTGAAGTGTTGAATGAATCCCTTCCCTTCCTGTAATGTTCATCTCTTCTGATATTGTAATCAATCAACAGAGGTATGCATTAGGAAAAAAAATATGCTGATCTCCAAACTCTGAATAACAAGCATTGCTATTAAGACCCAGCATGGCAGTGATTAGGATGCTGGACTACAGAATGTTCAACCCAGGTTTGAATCTCCATTTTGCTATGGAAAGTTGCTGGATGATCTGGTGCCAGTCACTCATTTCTTGCCTAACATACCTCACAGGGTTGTGGTGAGGATAAATGGAAGAGAGGATAATGACTTAAGCTGCTTTGGGTCTCTATTGGGATGAAAGATGGAGTATAAGTGAAGTAATAAATAATACATTAATGTCTATTTTTCTTTCCATTTTTTGAATTGAACATGATTGGGGACAAAAATTCTACCCCTCAGTTTAAACAGTAGCTGAAATTTTGTCTCAAGGGGTGTGCAGCCCGAAAACATTTGGGAACACCCAAAACCCGAGGTGGCAAGCTGCTTCGGATTCGGGTGTTTGAATCACTTCGCAATGCTCTGTAAAGATTTGGAGCACTCAAAAGTGACTCAGGGGGCTGGGTTTTCTCCCAGCACCCCCTCCATCACCCCCCTGCCTCTTTAAGCACAGATCCCTTTAAACTATCAGCTGGTAGGTGGCAGAGGAGATTCCCCCCAGCCACCTGACAGCTGATAGTTTAAAGGGACCTGTCGCTTGCAAGTGGCAGGGCTCTTTAAACAGCCCACCCCACCCCCATAGTCCCAGCCCCCACCCCCACTCCAGCCCCTCACCAGCCCCAGCCCTCCACTGACCTTACCTCTGATGTTGGGGGCGGGTGGTGAAGGCCTCCTCCCCTGCCTTGCAGACCTGCAGCAGAGGAGAAAGAAAAAAACGCCCTTTCTGCCCCTCAAATGGCAGCCGCTGCTGCCATTTGAGGGGTGGAAAGGGCTCTTTTTGGCTTCCTCTCCTGCAGGCCTGCAGGGCAGGGCAGAAGCCTGCAAAGGGCCCTCCTGCCCCTCAAATAACAGCCACAGATGCCATTTGAGGGGCAGAAAGGGCCCTTTTAGGCTTCCTCCGCTGCCCTGCAGGCCCACAGGACAGTGGAGGAGGCTACAAAGGGCCCTTCTGCACTTCAAATGACAGCTGCTGCTGTCATTTGTAGTGTGAGCGGGCCCTTTTAGGCTTCCTCCGCTGTTATGTGGGCAGCGGGGGAGGCTGCAAAGGGCCCTCCTGCACTTCAAATGACAGCCCCTGCTGTCATTTGTAGTGTGAGCGGGCCCTTTTAGGCTTCCTCCACTGTTGCACAGGCAGTGGAGGAGGCTGCAAAGGGCCCTCCTGCACTTCAAATGGCAGCAGTGGCTGTCATTTGAGGGGCAGGAGGGCACTTTGCAGGCTTCTGCCCTGCCCTGCAGGCCTGCAGTGGAGAAAGCCAAAAAGAGCCCTTTCCACCCCTCAAATGGCAGCCGTGGCTGCCATTTGAGGGGCGGAAAGGGCATTTTTTTCTTTCTCCTCTGCTGCAGGTCTGCAAGGCAGGGGAGGAGGCCTTCACCACCCGCCCCCAACATCCGAGGTAAGGTAAGTGGAGGGCTGGGGCTGGGGCTGGGGTGGGGGGTGGGGGCAAGGGCTATAGGGGGGTTGGACTGTTTAAAGGCCCCTGCCACTTGCAAGTGACAAGTCCCTTTAAACTATCAGCTGTCAGGTGGCTGGGGAGGATCCCCCTACTGCCGCCTGCCAGTTGATAGTTTAAATGGCCCTGCCAGCTTGCAAGGGCAGGTCCCTTTATACTATCAGTTGTTAGGCGGTGGAGGGGGGACTCCCCCAGCTGTCTACCAGCTGATACTTTAAAGGGAACTGCTGCTTGCACGGGACCCTTTAAAGTTGCCCCAAAGCTTCTGAAGCTACCCGAATGCTTCATGGAAGCTTTGATTCGGGATTTCTGACTCGGGGCCATCATGCTGGCCCCGATTCAGGAATCCCGAATCTTTATAAATAGGGTCCGATTTGGGTATTTTACCCGAATCGGACACCTGACGCGCACACCCCTATTTGTATCACAGTTTAGAAGAACATAAAAATTTAAGTCAATACCAGTGAATGTTCAAAAACTATTTACATATTGATTGGATTTTCCCTGAACACATTGTCTTCCTTCAAAACTCAGCAATGGATGCATGTTCTTGGAGCATTTTTTGCTTTCTTTTGTTTCCCTTTTCCTGTTTACTGTTAGATTCATCCTGAATTTGACATGTACTGGAAAAGCAGTTTGGGTTCTAGAGCTTGACAGTAACAGTAATTTGTACATGAAATTTAGAAAATATAAAATTATGAAATTATGAAAAGCTGCTCAAGATAAAATTTATTTAAATTAGTATATTGGTTCAAGTTGTATAAGAGAAATTGGCTCCAAAGGTAAGTTTTTTAATTACAACATATTTGTAGCTAAATTTTCTTTAAATCCAGGATGGACTGCAATGTGGGAAAGTGAAATCAGGCAGCTGTTAGCCAATACTTTCATTTTCACAGAGAAACAAATTGTATTGTCATGTAGATACATTCTGAGACCTCAGCAAGCCTAATTCTATGCACAAATGCAGCACATAATTAAATTTTTGTACAGTTAAAGTTTCTATTGTAAAGAGACCTTAACTATACAAGAATGTTCCTATTGTTATATTCATATTATGTATAATTTGCATGGAAATCTTAACTTTTGGGGGGAAGGTAGTGTCAAAAAGAGACAGGCAAGCACAATAAAAGCATCTAGTTTCCATTCAGATCACACAAGGTAGTGATGAAGCAGCATCATGTTGAGCAGAGTTTCTTCCTATGAATACCTAATATAGATTTGTACCCTTTTGCACCCCTATTGATTAGATGAATCCATTTTGTGTGAACAATATTAATATCTTAGTATCTTGTAGAGTATAATCAAATAGTGTAACTTCTCGCTCATAATTAAGTCTGCATACATAATAAAGTCTGCAATCATATTCCCTTTGTCCATGATCTTATTCCTGCTTGTTGACAGCTTCTGTAGAGACTCTGCATGGCAGTTATTGGTTGTTTTGTGGTACCCACACAGAATGGCCACCAATCTATCTCTTTAAACTGAACAGAATTCAGAGGAAGCTCTAAGAATTAGTCAACACTTCTGCTTGTTTTTGTGAAAGACTGAAAGAGTGTAACACTGTGTTTATTAGGGTTGATAGGTTCCTCTACCCTCCTGCCAGGAGGGGGGGCGGGGCTGTAGGATCTTCTTGCATGCTCCTGTAGGCTCTTACCTGTAGGATCTTCTTGCATGTGTGCAAAGTCAAAAACATCCTGGGCCAGTGGACAGCAGGTGCGCTCTCACCAGGTGTGACTACAGCAGTTCCTCCAGTGATGTTATCGCACTCAGTGGTGGGCATGCTCCTGTGCTTCCTAGGGACCAATTAGGGCCACGAAGTTCAGGAGTATGCCCGCCACTGGGCACAATGACATCACTTGAGGAAATGATGTTGTTGCATCTGGCGGGAGCACGCCTGCTGAGCGTTGGCCCAGGAGGTTTTTTGCCTTCCAGATCTGTTCCCTGGGCCTTTCTCCCCTGCCAGCCAGGTGAGTGGCAGCAGGGGGTGGAGAAGGAGATTCCTTGACCTTGCAGCCCTAGTGTTTATCCAGTGAAGGCAAACATGAATTTACTCAAAATCTAAACACAGCAATGTGTGGAGATGGCAGCAGGCTTTTGGTCTGTGAGATTAACAGCATAATGAGATTCAGTGATAGATGATAAAGAAGGAGCATTTTAACACTCACTTGGACTGTGTTCACTTTTTTCCTTTTAATTTTGAGGGTAGTTAAATACTGGAGCAACATCTCTAGGGACATAATTGAAAACTCCATTGCTTGAAGTCCTTTCAATCAAGAATGAATTTAATGAGGATACTGTGCCTTAGCTGTAATACCAGAATTTGATACAGGAGTTTGGTGTGGAAATGCTGTTATGTGAGGAATCTGGCTAGATTATAGTCATTGGCACCTTCTGAATCTATCGTGACAGTGCTTCATCTAGCATTGCAGACAGTGGCAGAGACCTTTACCATGTTACCTGAACTGGTCTTCTTGCGAGTAAGAGAATTGTGGGGGGAATTAGCAAACAAGGAAGGCAGCTATGTGAGAGGCCAGTAACTATGCGATCTTTTCCATCAATATCTATGGGGTCCCATCCCAAAATACAAACAAGACTGGTGCTTAAATTTCAAAGAGTAATATTTTATTGAAAGAGGAAAATGCATGCACATACACGCCGGGTAAATAGTAAAAATGGTTACACACAGAGTCCTAGGAAGCTAGGCAGAAGTTGGAATAGAGTGAGGGAGGGCAAAGTATATCTACCTATCCTGAAGAGTAGTCCAGTCCATGGGGGAAGAGGGCCACTTCAAATGCCAGCGTTCTCAGCTAGGAGAGCAAGAGGCTTGGGGCAAACCTCAAGGAAATAGTGCTTTGGATCCAGTAAACATGTACGGAGAGAGAGAGAGGCTTAGGGAAGAGACCCTAAGGGAGCAGCCTGGAAGCTTGCACAGTTTGAATGGGGCCAAGGCACTACTCTTATAGGGTAAAACGTGCCCCGAGGTGGGGGAGCTCACCTAGCAGTTGGAACAAAGACTCCAATGGTCAGTTCATGGGAGTAACAAAAGGTTTGATTACCTTGATTGGTATCTGCTGCGGCGTGTGAAAGATAATGCACATCTTCTCCTAAATCTGCACAAAAGGGCAGTTTGTTAATGAAGTCCACTGGAGCTAAGTTGATGAATTTAGTTGGGGAATGTACCTTCCCAGGAATGAATTATAAATACTTATGAATGCCAGTTGATTTTCTCCTCAATCATGGACAGGAGATCTCATCACAGAAGGAGGGAAAGGAATGTGTTAAGTGGGGGTGACTCTGTGAGACTTTTGTTGCGCTGGATCCTTTACGGGGCTTGGGGAACCTGTAAAACTAAACACCACTGGTCACTCTGCATTTACATGCGGCATTACATTTATGCCTTGATCTCCTGGGAGGGACTCAGCAACTGTTGGCTGGAATTCCCCTGGCTGCAGTACAAATGGCCATTTTGATCAATGAGTCTTGTGATTTTATATCACAGGTAGCCATGTCAAATGGCTATTAAAGATGGCAGAGGCCAAGCCGACTGCTTACAGCCATGGCTGAGAGTTGAACAAACTGAAACAAAGTTGTCTAAAAAAAAAAAAAGGAGAAGTTTCAGCAGTGTTTCCTGGGCAGCACAACAGCCTGCCCCATTCTCAGAATGACGCTCGTGTGCTCATGCACTCATGGACAGTACTAAAGAGAAGCCTCTGTTCTTCAACAGCTGCTATGATGCAATAGAGCCCTATTCCATCTAAGGGTTAATTTGAAACCAAGTGCTCAACTCTTAATGAGATGCACCTGGTCCAAGAGCCTCTTGTTCATCGTGGCCTTCTCCTGGGTATTCAATGGGAGAACAATGCTAATTGATTTTAGAATTGGGAGGTGAAAGATAAGAACAGTGATGTGGTATTTCTAGAAGATTCCCTAAAGCAAGGCATTCCTTTGGTTAACTTAAGTCATCTGGTAGAGCAAGCCAAAAGCAGGAGTCAGTTTGTATCTTTTTCTGTCATCCTCAATATTGATTTCTGGGGCACCACCTGTCTCTCTACATTTTGCTGGCCTGTAGTTCAGAGGCGATGGCACATCATACACACACAAGATATTGCTGTATGCTGTGGAGTTAATTACCAACTATCAGGTACTGACTGTTATCTAGACAGCTAGACAGCTGAAAGATCTGCCGAGATTGAACTGGCTTTTAACAGTTTTGCTTAATTAAGATTTCTCTGTTTCTGAACAGTAGTCTTTATTACTGAGTAAAACCATCTTGGGACCCAGGAGGGGTTTTCTGGAAGCTTTTCAGGTTTCAGAAGGGCTCCTCTGGGTTCTAGGTATTGGAACCAAAATGACAGACCTTGCCTCTCTGAGAAATTAGCCTCTGCAAGGAGCACAAAGTTGTCATAGCTGTCAACAGTCAAGCAAGACTACAGTTGTTTTTATTTGCTGTCTCTTTGCTTGTTGCGCGTAGACTAAACAAGCATACCAGCTGGTATAATTTACTGTGCCCTATGTACACTCTGAATATGTAGTCCTCTGGATAGCACGTGTAATGCAGGGCTGTCCTCAGTTGGAAGAAAAAATGAGAAACTGGCACCAGGTATTCCATCAGTCTAGCAAAGTAGATCCACAGCATGTTGCGCATGACCTTGCTCCTGACTGAAAGCAGGGGTATAGTGGAGATAAAATAAGAGAGTGCCGCTCTGGGACTACTTTTTTAAAAATCAAAAGCAGTGATACCATCAACCAGAGCTCCTAATGCTTCTTCCAGTGAGTGTCACCCCAACAACCTTAAGTCAGAATTAGTGTTGTGCTGTGTAGTACATAACATAGTTTACTGTGCTCAGATGATGAGGTAGCTGTGAGAGGCTACCTCCTTGCTGTGTAGTGCTACCATCTGAGAAGATGAAACTCTTAGGGTTGCCAACCTCCAGGTCAGTGCTGGATATCTGTTTGAATTGCAACTGATCTCCATATTGGGTTTCCAGGTCCCCTTACCTTCCTAGCTGGAGCGGGAAGGACCTGGCACTCACGTTCCAAATGTACTCGCTATGTGTGAAGTGCACGCATGCTCCTGGTGTGGTGCAATGCAATGGCATCAATTCCAGGAGTGACATTATCGTGCAGGCACTGTGAGTACTCCCATACTTCACTCCCGTTTGGGGCCAAAACAGCCCGGCGCAAAGTGTGGGAACATTCCCAGGGCCTGTACGATGACATAATTCCTAGGAGTGATGTTGAGCTGCACTGGGAGTGGTCCCTAGAAGGCCCATTCTCCACCTTCCCCCCGCCAGCCAATTGAGTGGGGGGGCAGAGGCTGGGGATCCCCCACCCCCACCCGGGGACCAGCAACCCTACCTCCAGATGACAGAGAACAGATCCCCTGTATAAAATGGCTGCTTTGTAGGGTGAACTCTGTGACATTATATCTTGCTGAAGTTCCTCTACTTTTCAAACCCCACCATCCCTAGCGCCCCCCCCCCCCAATTTCCAGGTATTTCCCAAGCAGGAATTGCCAACCTTCTCCCAAGGTGGAATTGTCTCTTGCTAAGCAGTTACTGGGGCTGCATGAGGTAGGGCCATCCTGGAAATAGCAACAAATACAGTGTATCTAACTAAGTACAATCCTAATCTTCATCTTCCATTTTAAAATATACCAACATCTTCATTGGTACATGATGACATTTTTTTCGTGTTGTTGTTACTTGGGCCAAAAGGTTATCTATCCCTTGTCTATCTGGTGAAAGAGAATTTGAGGTTCCAAATGTTAATTTACTTATACTATGCTTCACATGATTTTCAAAAAAATATTAAGAGGGTTTGAATAAAATAAATTGCTTTTTCAGATCTTTGTAGTTATCACAGTTAATTGGAGTTACATAATTCAGACACACCATTTGTGTTCAGAATATATTAAAACATGGTAATTAGTAGAGATGGGCACGAACAGAAAAAAATGAACATGATGTTCGTTGTTCATTGCCATCCACGAACAATGACTCATGAACAACCATGAACATGGCCCTGTTCATGAACATGTTTGTGGTTGGCTGTTCGTGGGGGCCAGCAGGCTCTCCTCCAGCCATCATCCAAGTCAAGATCCCTACTGCACCCCTCCCAGAAACCTGACCTGAGCAGGCACCAGGAAAGGTACCAATAATAAATAATAGCTTGGCTCCAGAGCCTGGCAGCAGCCCTGGAACTTGAAGAGGTTACATCCCTACCGCACCACTCCCAGAAACCTTACCTGAGCAGGCAGCAGGAAAGGTACCAATAATAAATAATAGCTTGGCCCAGAGCCTAGAAGCAGCCCTGGAACTTGAAAGGGTAGATCCCTATCCCACCGCACACAAAGAAAATTCAACCTCCAATGCACTCTCTCTATCAAAATGCCAACAGCAACTCTCTCCTTCTCCACTGTCTGCAAACTAAACCAGAGCTGGGAGCCCCCCTCCCCCCTGCTCTTTGCTCCCTTGTTGTAACAAATTTGGAACTCCACACTTGAAAGGAAGACCTGCCTATCAAGCTAAATTGGGCTTAGATTGTAGTTCCCAGGGCAACAGCAGGAGCTCAGACAATCCCTGCCTAAGTTGCCAAGGGAATTGACTGCAAGTGCCAGACTGTCTGGCTTGACGATCAGCAACAAACAGCAACAAACAAGGCTTTCAACGACCACCTGTTCATTTAGAATGGGGCCTCATGAACAGCTTGTTTGCGAACAGCAGATTGGGCTGTTCGTGGCTTTTTTTTTGTTCATATTGCTATTCGTGCCCATCTCTAGTAATTAGTGGCATTATTGAATCTTAGAATTTGAACCTGAAGGATGTGAAAGGAAAAGACAGAGAAAATATGAATGCCACTAAGACTTAGTCAGTTTGATTGTTTCTCAGTTGCCGAATGTATTACAGTTAACTGCTATGTTCACTCTTGTTTGTATTTTATTTATTTTTTTACAATCTGTTTTTCAATTCACAAATGTTCTTAAAGAAAAGACAGGCATAAAAATTCTAAAAGTACAATTGAAAACATCAACAGTAACAAAACTGTATAACATAAACTGAATCAGCAGCTTTTGTACACCAGAAGGGACATTAAAAACAGTTCGGATCTCCATTACATTAAAGATGAAATGCTTGCCTAAACAAAAATGTTTTAAGAGCCTGCCTAAAAAGGCCAAGCTTTTAGATCTGGTGAAACTCAGATAGTAGCAAATTCCATAGACATGGAACAATAATTTGAGGCATATCATCTACCAAAATGAATAAACAAGATTGAGTGAATAAGATAGTTACTTGGCTGTCCATTGACCCTGTGTGTGGCTGAAGCAGAAATTTTGCATTTTTGACTCAGTTATTTCCTGATACATTTCCCCCCCTAGACTGAGCTACAAGAGTGTTTGTGACAAAATATCTAATGGCTATGGGCATACTTGAATAAGTTTTATTTTGCATTCTTTATAAAGCAGAGCTTGTTTACTTTTTTGCATAGTATACATAACTTATGAGAAATATTTTGAAGTTTCGTTTTTAAATAAAAGTTAAAATGAATGAAAAATATTTGTCATTTTAATACATCATAATTTGTGTAACACAAATCATAATCTCACCTGAATAAGCAAACAGAGATGGCAGCAATATACATCACTCTACCTTAAACCTTAAAACCTAGTGCTGTTATTCTGATCTTTCTTCAAAGATTTTTCTATGGAAGCCCCCACTTTCAGAGATGAAGCAAGTGGTTATAAGGAACAGATTCATTTCTGATGTGCTACTTGGACTGTAGAATTTCTTCTCAGAGCTGTCCAATAGGTGCTTAGTCTATTTAGACCCAGGTGTCAAGTTAAGACTTTTCACTAAAGCTTTTGCTTAATTTTACTTATGTATGGATGAGTGGCACCCTCTATTTCTCTCTCCTCTTCAATATGCTGGTTTTGCTAACAGTTTTTTAGGTCAGTTGGATTTATTGCTGTTCTTGTGTTGACTTTTGAATTGTTTGAATTGTTATGATATGGAAGCTGCCTTGGAAATATTCGGTTTAGAGGCAGGGCATGCAGTTTAAAATTAATGAATGAATCAAGGAATGACCTGTGGCTAAGAGATAAGACTTTCCCAGCAAGCCAGATTTGTCCTTTGAAGCCCCCAGTGGTCTTATAGACGTTAGTCAATATTTGGTAGAACATCAATGTTCTTAGACTGGAGTAACTCTTCTTAGGATTGCAGTGTTAGTTCAGTTTCACAAAGAGGACAGCAAGGATCTGTATTTTGTACACATTTCATTTTAGTGTCATTTTCTTCACCTTTTTGTGTGGGCAAACTTTGTAGCTATTTTAAGGACCTTCATGGTAGTTGTGCTTGGCAGTTGTACTCTGGCTTTCACATAGGGAAAAAAATGACTTCTGCCATGGAAGTCTAAAACACACGAATATATTTTATAGTTAGCTGTGCATGAGCTGTGCATGAGATACAAACACAGCACCCCTTTAAATCATTAGGTAGATTCAGATGTAGTTTGGAAAGAAATAGTTTAGGTATCTCAGAGCAACACACTTTTAAATATCAACATTGATTTATAATCCAAAGTGACTCCTCTTGTGCTGAAGAAAAATCAGATGCAAGCCATAAAATATGTCACTTCTAGGACACAGATGTCAGTGGACAAGACTGTCATCAAACAAATAATGAAACCTTTAACTTGTAATTTGAATATAAAGCTTGATAATTACTGGTGGTACTGAATCCCCAAACCAGCTTTGATTCATAAATCTAGGCAGACAGGGTCTGCATTCAAAATTCTGAATTTTGTTTAGTTCTTTTTTACTACAAAAAAGGGACCAGGATAGTAATCACTCCCTTCTGAAGAAGATAACAGTAATTACATGGCGCCCCAAAACTGATGCCCTGGGGTATAATAGAGCTGCCCTCCACCATAGCTGTGTGTGTGTCCTGGGATCCTATGCACACCCTCAGACGCATGTCTGAGCTTCCTTCGTCTTGCCACGAAGTGCTGCTCACTCAGCCACTACTCTCTACAGATGTCCTCTCTCTTCTAGACTGGTAGATATCACCCAACTCTGTACTATTCTCCTGTTTCCTCCCTATTTTCTAGTTAGCCCTGTGTATATGTTGTGCGTGATTTCCTGTGTGTTTGCTTTTTCTGCTCCTTTAATAAAATCATTCCTGTTGAACATGTACCTGAATATTTCAAAGAGTTCTCTAAGGGAACAATCCTGGTATACATAGGTGGTGATCCTGCTAGTTACCCCCTCACACTGCCACTCCTTGTACGCTAATTCCTCCAATTCACAAACAGACCCCCATATAGGGTAACAGTACTGACCTTTGATGGGGTTCAGTTGACCCTGGCTCTCTCAGCTAAGAGCCTACGGGGTTATACAGATCCAGTGCTGCTGCAAGGGAAGCAAGTAAATGCAGCAGCAAAAAAATCCCTCTCACAACTCAGACTAGCCTGGAAGATAGCCCCCTTGACACAGCTGATTTGGCCACCTGACCTACCCACATACCACCTGCCCCTGCTTTCCACTCCCTCAGTGCTACCTGTTTCTGACCCGCCCACATGGCGATGCTGCCTTTGATCTGGGGGTCACATAGGGATGCCATTTGGTACGGCACCTCATAGCGCAGAGGATGCAAGCGCTCAGCCACACATGCCTGCATCCTCCTCACAAAGTCCCAGACCCTGGGAAGCAGCTCTTTCTCATGCTCGAGCTCCTTGGCCAGGAACTGGTCGAGCCCGTGGATCAGGGGGATGACCTGACCCAGGCTGGCCTCATACGAGCACAAGAGCTTGTTGGCCTCCTTAAAGAGTTTCAGAATCCGGGACATCTGGGCAAGGACTCTCCATTCCATGGAGTTGAGGCTCAGCTCCTCTCCCCTCCTCAGAACGTCTGTAGATGACAGGATGTCCTGCAACAGGCCCTTCTCCATCAGATGACATCATATTGTAGGTGGAGTTCCAGCAGGTGGGCAGGTCCTGAAAGAGTTGGTGCTCAGGGTCCCCCCTCCCCCTGCCTCTGGAACAGCTCGCAGGAAGAGTTGATGCTGCGGGAGAAGTGGGAAGCGATGCAGCGGCAGCTCTCCAGCAGATTGCGTGTCCACAATGTTCCCTCGTCCCAGCTGTCCTTTGGCTTGCTCCCCAGCCTGAGCATGTCCCTTATCACCAGGTGAAGCTTGTGCGCCATGCACACCAGGCCCAGGAGGGATGCCTCTTTCAGGGCTGCCAACATGTTGCTTCCGACGTCCGTCACAATGAAGCCACGGACAAACCCTTCTGCCCCTGCTGTCCATGCCCTCAGTACCACCTTTACAGTGGTGGCAATGTTCTTCCCAGTATGGACATCGTCCATCCCCTGGGCCTGGAGAAAAACTACTCTGTAGCCTGGTGTCAAGCATGGCACCTTTTCTGGGTGCCAGTTCTTGGCCTGGGGCAGCGGAGGTCCTCTGGTTGCCACCAGTGGGCAGTGATTGCAAGTTAGCCATGATGGCAGCCGCTCCAGAGGTCGGCCATGAAGTGTACTGTACAGTCTTTGGCAGCCGACAGCTCCCTGAGCACCATGTCTCATGCAGACTGGTAGAGGGCAGGCAGGACTTGACGCCCAATGGTGCGCCGTGACGGCATGGTGAACCATGGGGCAAAGTGCTGAAGCAGACTTTGGAAGCCCACGCCCTCCACGACAGACGGGGAATCCCTGCAGGGCAATCATCTCTTTCACAACACGAATGGCTGCCTCCTGAGCCCTTGACCTCAGCTTTTTCAACGGCACTATCCCCAACCCCGATGGAACAACCTCCCCAAGAACCTGACCATTTCGCTCCCACCAGCAGCAACCTCCCCAAGGGCCTGACCATTCTGCTCCCACGAGCAGCACCCTTGGGGCAAGGCTTCTTGCTTCAGGTGGATTCTGGTGACCCTCCCACTGATCCTGGCTCAGAGGAGCTGGTAGCCATCTGCCTCTCCCCACTGGATGTTTCTCTGGCCGAGGACAAAGACCACAGGCTTGGGTGGCACGTCTTCCGGTGCCTACTCAGAACCATTGATGATAGGTGCTTTGGGTGCACATGGGATGGCCCATGTGCACCAGGCCATCACAGACCCGGCACTGCAACACACGGCAGTCATTTGGAGTGGCCCGAAAGTGCCTCTATACAGAGTTTGAACCGTGGCCCACTAACTGTTCCAGGGGAAGGAGGACGAAGGGTTACTGGCTGCGCTGTGGAGCTGGCAACGGAAGATGGAGTAAGGGGTGAACTGCAGGCAGGGTCAGCGCCAGGAGTTTGGGATGGGGATGGGATGAATGTTTCATCTAACCCCAACCATTCCTTCTTGGATCCCTTGCCCTCCTCCTCCTCAAAGAGTTTAAAGAGTTCCCCTTCCCCTGGCAGGAAGAGCTCTTCAGCCTCCTCCACGGTCCCCACAGGTGATTTTTGGAGAGCGGGAGTCTTTGCTGCCCCAGAGCCCTGCCCAGTACTGCTTCCCGTGGGGCAACTGGGACAATCTTTGCACTTCCCCCACGACCACCCTTGACCCCCAGCCAAAGCCTCATTGTGCCAGCAAACAAGAATTAAGGCGGAGAGAAAAGGAGAGAACACTGTGAGCCCTCAGCCGAGGTGCCCACTGAGCTTGGCCCCAGGGCCTGGCAGCAGCCCTGGAACCAGAAGGAGGGCGTAGAGCCCTAGCCCAGCACTCCCAGAAACCTGACCAGATCAGACACTGATTATCAGGGTGAGCCGAGGAGCCCACTGAGCTTGGCCCCAGGGCCTGGCAGCAGCCCTGGAACCAGAGGGAGCGGTAGAGCCTTAGCCCAGCACTTCCAGAAACCTAACTGGATCAGGCATTGATAATAATGTGACCCCTCAGCCGAGGTGCCCACTGAGCTTGGCCCCAGGGCCTGGCAGCAGCCCTGAAACCAGAGGGAGGGGGTAGAGCCCTAGCCCAGCATTCCCCAAAACCTGACCAGATCAGGCACTGATGATGATGATGATGATGATGATAATCTGTGTTAGCCCTCAGCCGAGGTGCCCACTCAGCTTGGCCCCAGGGCCTGGGAGCAGCCCTGGAACCAGAGGGAGGGGGTAGAGCCCTAGCTCAGCATTCCCCAAAACCTGACCAGATCAGGCACTGATAATAATAATAATAATAATCTGTGTTAGCCCTCAGCCGAGGTGCCCACTCAGCTTGGCCCCAGGGCCTGGCAGCAGCCCTGGAACCAAAGGGAGGGGGTAGAGCCCTAGCCCAGCATTCCCCAAAACCTGACCAGATCAGGCACTGATGATAATAATAATAATAATAATAATCTGTGTTAGCCCTCAGCCGAGGTGCCCACTCAGCTTGGCCCCTGGGCCTGGCAGCAGCCTTGGAACCCTATCCCACCACACACACAAAAATCCCAGCTCCAACACACTCTCCCTGTCTCTCTCCCAAAAGGCTAGCAACAGCTCCACTGCCTGCTGAAACTGAAAGCTAGACCTTGGAGCACGCTTCCTTTTATAACCAGAGGTCCCATAGAGCAACACAGGATGCCTGTGGTTGGCAGTCAGAACTGCCTAACAAGGTTTGTGGGGATGAGATTGAAGTTCCCATGGCCATAGAACACCCGTCCCCCCTCCCTCCCCCCTGGTGTCTGCTCCCATGTAACCAATTGTAACCAATTTGAAGCTCCACACTTGGAAGGAAGACCTGCCCAGCAAGCTAAATTGGGTTTAGATTGGGGTTTTCAGGGCGACAGAAGGAGTGCAGATAGAGTTCAGGCAGTCCCTGCCTCCATTGCCAAGGGAATTGATTGAAGGTGCCTGACTGTCTGGCTTCACAAACAGCGGACGAACGCAACAAACAGGGCTTGCGACAACCACTTGTTCGTCTAGAATGGGGTCTCATGAACAGCTTGTTCATAAACCGACAAATGGGCTGTTCGTGGCTTTTTTGCATTTGTAACGGTGTTCGTGCCCATGTCTAATCATGATCCAGATAGTTGGGCCACAATATAGAATAATTATTTTATAGGAACAAAGAGTTGGAAAAGATTGTTGCTCTTAGACAATCTGTTATATAATTTTTCAATTTATAAATCTGGGAACATCTTTTAAAATATTTATCTTCTCAGTGAAGATGAATAAGACTCTGCTATAACAGAAGAAAGGAAAGCATAAAATATTTTGATGATAAAGTGTTAACACTTTGTTACCCTTCAGTATTATCTCTGCAAATAATTTGATTTGATTTTAAGTACAGTAATGGGAAGCAAGTTTCACTAAAATCGGTGGATAGTCTTTTTAGGAAATGAAATGGCATTGTTCAGAAGAACTGAACAAAACTGATTTAAAATGAAGATAGTTTAGTGAAGAGCCTCCTATTAACACTGATTTTGAGTTTACTGAGTAAATATAGTTTCAGGAGACATGCAAAGACTGCATTTCATGCTTCTCTGCAGGAGAAAAGAGCTTTAATCCAAGTGTCACTTTGATCCTCACCGAACCAAGGATGCGTTCCTGGATCAATTAACAGTTAAGTACTCAGGTAGCATTGTTCTGACAGGAGGTATCTGTTCTTTATGAAGGGACCAACTTGAGAAGCTGAGAATAAGACAGGTTGTGGGTATTCTACCTGTCATTGGGATCAGGTACCTTGAACACTCTGAAGAATCAAGTTACCTTGATTTGTCTGTTGTGATTGTATTTTACATTTGCCTGCTCAGTCATTTCAGTAAATTCAAGTAATGCATCATGGGACTTTGAAGTACTATATTTGTGCTGTTTTAATTGTTCAAATAAACCATGTGGTTGAAATTAAAATGATCTGTCTTTCAGAAGTTCAAGCATTAAAAAAATCCTTAAAATTTCAAGTATAACTGTAAAATCACAGAATGATTTACAGCAGCTTAGGATAAAAATACCAACAGTCACATTATTCTGTTACAAAATTTTAATCCTGTTCACCCCTGAACATTTAGTCCAACACTGATATTTCGGTTCAACTGGTTTCAGTGAAGAAACATGCATTGTAGGCATTTATTTGTGTTCTTAAAAACAGTTTTCTAAACATTTCTAGAACTCTCAGGAGAGAAGCTTCTTCTATTCTTAAATGGCAACAAGAAAAAAGAGTCCTCTGCCTCGAAATGTTTATGTAACAGGGGTTCATGTGGTACTGCTATCTTCATGTCATTCAAAACTGTAAAATATAATTTGCAGGTATCTATCACTGATAAAGAAGTTGAACCTAGTTTCTCTGTGTTTTTGTTTTGAGTGAAAGAAGATGGCTTTGCATCACTTTGATGTGCCCTTGGAAGATGGTTGCTTGCCTCATTAGGGTGATCGCTGGAAACAAAAAACACCTTTTTCATGCCTGGAAGGAAAGCCATTGATAAATTTGATAGCAGCTGGAGGAGGGTGGGGAAACAGCCAGTGCATAACAAAGCATGAAGAAGGAAAAGATAATTTTAAATTTTAGTCTGATACCTGGTTTCATACTGTACAATATTCAGAAGGACAGTGTCTATCCTTTAAACAGAGACTATCTGGGAGGATAAAAAAGTAAGAGATGTCAGAATTCTTGTTATAGATCAGGCTGGGGTACAGTCTATTCATAATTATCAGAGGGAACAGATGGCTAATGGGTTTCAATCTATGCCCGAAAACAGTGGGGTATATTCTGTGCTTAGTCCCAATACCATGGCTGGATGCCCAGCACAATATGTGGTGTAGAGAAAAGATGTGCAGGTGAAGGCAAGGTCAGGTTATAGAATGAAACAGAGGGTTGAAGTGAAAAGATAGTCAAGTCAGAAGAGTCAACATCACGTAATTCCGAGAACTGGGATGTGAGGAGGCACATAAAGAAGTAAGTAAAGTACAAGAAGCTGTGGCAGCACAAAGAAAAGCTGTGTCAGTTACAGGATAAAGCAGCAGGAGAAGCAGCAGCAGCAGCAACAACAAAATCTGTAAGTGAAACAGCTGTGCCAGCAGGCATTATGTAAAGGGTGAAGTGGGGATACTCAATGCTTTGGAATGTCTGCAGGTGTTAAAATACATTCTGCATTATTTTTCTAATACTGGGAATGAGAAAATGTTGCTTGGCAGTGATATGCAGATGCCATAATTTGGAACACTAGATATGAATTTATTCCTAGGTAAATGCCCATGTTAGCCTGGAATATCTTGTTTATTCTACTGGCAATAATCTGAGTATGTGTTATAGCCACATGTACTATAAAATATATAGATTTAAGACTCGTAATTTTAGACAGATATCTTGAACATAAGCAACCTCATAGGTTGGAAGTCAGCTACAACCTATGTTTGTTTTCACCAGGACTGCAAAAGCTGCACGCATTAGTGAATAAGACGTTTATGTGGAAGTTATAAATCACAAGTACAAAATAAGAAGAAAACAGATTCGGGGCCTGTACTATGTTTTATGTATTGGGAATATATATTAGTTAATGTAGCAAAGTTTTACAGTTAATTAAGCATGGAATCACGTGTAATGAAAACACTCTTCAAGCCAATATATTGTAAAAAATAAAACTTGCTTTTATTGAAGTTGATTGCTATTCCTTTGCATTTTTGTTGAAGCAGAAGAAAAATAAAAACAATCTAAATAACACTATTCCCTATTACAAGTGGCCAGCTAATCCAGCTGCATGGGAACATAGGTCCATTTCTGGCATGCTTGCACAGGAGAACTCTGCAGAAACATCTTGCTTCTTGCAAAATCATGAGGAGAGAGAAAACAATGGCACAGAAAGAGAATGAGAAGTCCAAGAAATTTCTAGCTGAGACAAAGAGAGGCATGACACAGTCTGGTTCTAGTGTAGAAGGAAAAGTGCCCCCCTTCAGTGCCCACAAATCCTAAGTCGCCTCAATTCCAACATTACGTTCACTGAACTCAGTGTAATTTCTAGGCATGTCTATTTTGTTAGCTATTGAGCAACAGAACGCTAATGTTCTTACTCTTGGCATTACAAAACCCAGAAAACTGTTATTTTGTGGTACAAAATACCCTATTTCTCTAGATACTTCAAACTGGTGTTTTGGCTGAAATATGTTTTATATTTAGTGGTTGTTGCTAATGACATATTAATGCAAAATCTGTATTCCTGCACCGTTCAGTTCCTATGCAGGAAAAAGTATACCTGTGTGATGGACAGGACTGGTCTCTGCCTCTCCTGAGAAACAGCCAGTGAGAGCTGATGGAATGCTAAGGCAGTGAGAATTGGAGTCCATTGGGTTTGGAGCTTCTGAGAGAAAGCAGCAGAAGGATAGCTGGCTGTCAATCTGTTCTGTTACATATTAACAATTCCATGGTTAAGCAAAATATCTCTCTGTGTGTGTTCAATTATTCTCTCCTACTTTATTCATCTTGTAAATAAAGTCTGTTTAATCCTGGCTGGCCTGAAGTTGCTGGCTGAGGGGAATTAAAGCACACAGACAAACATCAAATGCTTTGGTCATGACCAATGGGAAACGTTTAATTTAATGGTGGCAGTGTATATTAGGGGAAGTAAACTAAGTTCCCTTTTCCCTATAGCCCTGTACAGTAGCTGGTTGAAGGGAAGTAAATATAAGGAACAGGCTGTCTCTCTGGTAGAACTTCTGGAAGAAGAGTGAGGGGTAAATAATTGAGAGGAAATTATTTCTTCAATCAAATGTTGGATTAATCTGTGATGATTCATTAAATATTTTTTAAAAGCTATGACCAATCCATGAAATGTAATTAGATCAATAGTTGTTGCCTGTACTCTGGATAAAGAAGTAATATAAATGGCTACCAGGCAGGTACAATCACAGTACTGTACTGAACTAGACCGTTTGTAAAGAACCATGAAGTCTCAGCTGATTTGCAGCAACTCTGTAGGGTTTTCAAGGCAAGAGACAATCAGATATGGTTTTCCATTGCCTGCCTCTGTGTAGTGAGCCTGGACTTCCTAGGGGGTCTCCTATCCAAGTACAATTTGCTTATTATTGATACCACCCTGTAATGGTTTGTTTAGTTTGCCAGCCTTTGGCTTTGAACCTTTAAATTCAACTCCTTCTTACATTACCGTATTCATTTTAATTCCACTCACACACAGTGGTTTTCTCTACTTCACCCAAAGTTTTACTTTGAGAACGCTTTCCCTTTTGTTTGTGTGGCCTATATATTGCTGCCTTCCTGACTTCTTCAAAATGTTTTTTCCCCAATTTTTATTGGATGAGTCAGTATACACAAATAATAATATTCAATATCAATATCCCTCACATTATATCACTCCCACTCACTCCCCCCTTTTCAGTTGACTTCCAACAGTTTTCCATTCTCTTCATCTACATTACATCACTATCTCCTATAATATTAATTTCTACATTATAATACATAGTATAACATATCTATATCTACCATGTTTAAAATAAGTCTCTAATATTACTTTCAAGATTATAATATAAAATATACTATATCATTCTTACTTATACACTATCCATATTTTCACCTCTAACTAATATAAAGTAAAGATCTATTCTCCCCTCTTAACAATTATCCAAAGACCACATTTTGCCTTTCATGTCCCACTTTTTTTCCACATAATTCTTAAGTTTCTCCCAACTCATAACATATTCCACAGTATCTTGTTCTTTCAACTTCCTTGTTAACTTGTCCATTTCTGCCATATTTAGTAATTTCAGAATCCAATCTTCCACTGATGGTATCTCTTGAGTCTTCCACAACTGTGCATAAGACGTCCTAGCCGCAGTAATCATATAAAACACCATCATTCTGCCCATTCTATCAAATTCTTCTAGGTTCATACTTAATAACAACAATTCTAGGTTCTTAATCACATTTTTCTGTGAAATATCTGACATAACCTCTACAATTTCCCCCCAGAATTGTTTAGCTTTTTCACAAGTCCACCACATATGATAAAAAGAACCTTCATGTTTCTTACACTTCCAACACTTATCTGACATTTGACTATTACCATTTGCTAACTTTTTTGGCGTAAAATACCATCTATACATCATTTTATACACATTTTCTCTTATAGTGGTACATGTTGAAATTTTTATAGTATTTTTCCACAACCTTTCCCAAGCTTCCATCGGTATATCTTTATTACAATTTATTGCCCATTTCACTATCTGTACTTTAACTATATCTTCTGTAAACCATTTTAACAGAATCTTATATACTTTAGATATCATC
Source organism: Eublepharis macularius (assembly GCF_028583425.1). Lineage (NCBI taxonomy): Eukaryota > Metazoa > Chordata > Lepidosauria > Squamata > Eublepharidae > Eublepharis > Eublepharis macularius. The sequence goes on along the minus strand of NC_072790.1, from coordinate 102,385,232 downwards.
TTTTCCCCCTCTTGAAGTAAACATTCTTCCAGTTCCGAGCTTTTAGTCCTAAATCCTACCTTTCTATGGTCTGTATCATATAAGTCTTTTATTTGGCTATATTGAAACCAACCATACTGAAACGGCAGTTCTTCATTGGTTTTAAGTATATATTTATCGCAATCTACTCTTAAAATTTCTTTATATGTCCTCCACTCCTCTCCGTCATATTCCACCTTTGGGTTTACAACTTCTGCAGGTATAATCCACATTGGAGTCACTTCATCTAAATATCTCTTATATTTTTTCCAAACCGCAAATAAACTCCATCTCACAAAATGATGTAAAAACATAGCATCAGCTCTTGTCTTCTCATACCACAGATACGCATACCATCCAAAAAATTTGTTATATCCTTCCAATGTCAATAGTTTGTGGTTTTTCAATAACATCCACTCTTTCAACCAAACCAAACATACAGCTTCGTGATACAATTGCAAATTCGGTAATTGTAATCTGCCTCTCTCCTTAGCATCATATAATACCTTCTTCTTGACTCTGGGCTTCTTCCCTGCCCATACAAAGTTCAAAATCTTCCATTGCCATTTTTCAAATTGCTTATTATCTTTCACAATTGGTATTGTTTGCATTTAAAACATTATCCTCGGAAGTACATTCATCTTAATTACAGCAATGCGACCCAACCATGATAAATTTATTTTGTTCCATTTCAACATGTCCATATCTATTTGCTGCCATAATTTGTCGTAGTTGTTTTTTAAAAGATCAATATTTTTCAGTCAACTCAATACCTAGATATTTTGTTTTATGGACTACCTCACAGTTCGTTATCTCCATTAAATCTTGTTGTTCTTGCTTAGACATATTTTTACATATTAATTTTGATTTACTCTTATTTACGTAGAATCCTGCTAAATCCCCAAATTCTTTTATTTTCTCCATCAATCTTGGCATATTTTGGATTGGATCTTCCACTATCACCATAATATCATCAGAAAAAGCTCTCACTTTATATGAGAATCCTTTAATTTTCAAGCCTCTTATCATATCATCTTCACGTATCTGCCTCAATAAAATTTCCAATACCATCACAAACAACAATGGGGATAGTGGACATCCTTGTCTTGTTCCTTTACTTATTTCCAACTTTTTTGTTATATCACAGTTTACGATTATAGCTGCAGATTGGTCTTTATATATTGCCTTCACTGCTTGAATAAACATCTTGCCCATTTGCATCTTTTCCATCATGGCAAACATGAAGTCCCAATTTAAATTGTCAAAAGCTTTTTCTGCATCCACAAAGAAAAAACTGACTTTTTTCCCCTGGATTCTTATCATAGTACTCTATTGCATTCAGTACTACTCTTAAATTATCTTTTATTTGTCTATCCAGCAGGAAACCTGCTTGTTCCTCTGCTATAAACTCCACCAACCAGGTTTTAAGTCTTTCAGCCAATATTTTTGCAAAAATCTTATAATCATTATTAGTCAAAGATATCGGTCTGGGGGCGTGGCATCGCGGCGGAGAGGAATGGACGCATGTTAGGAGCGCTCTGACCCTCCCGACTCTAAAACCTCGCTAAATAGCACTACAGGGGAAATAAATCAAGGAAAATAATGCTCACAAACTCCATCAAGAAAAAGAAGAACAATCCGAAGGTGGTGAAAAACCTACAAACTTTCTTTGCGGCCTCAGGAGAAACGACGGGGAAGGAACGCGGCAGAACGGAGGAAAAAAATGGCGGAACTCATCGCAAAAGAAGGCGCTATTGAGGTAACCCACCCAGAAAACTATTTGGATCCCCAACTAGCGCAATTAAGGCATGATATTATAGACCAAATGGCCAAACTTATTAGCCCGATCACAGCACAACTTACAGAGATAAAACGAGATTTACAATCAGTTAATTATACAGCTGAAAAAGCTATGGAAGTGAGTGTGAAGGCTCAACAGGACGTCACCGACATGCAGAGAATAATTACAGAACAACAGGACAGACTAATGAAACTTGAACTTAATGCCAGACAAAATCAGGTTAAGATACGGGGGATGGATGAACTGCACACGTATAACACAGATCTCACAAGCTTCATTGCCAACTGGCTAGCTAAACAACTACAGCTTGAGGAAGGAGTCTACCCCTACATCACAAAAGCCTACCGAGTGGGACCCTATCACCAAATTAAAAATAAAGATCGTCCGAGAGATATAATCATCGAAATACCAGATCAAAGGACAAGAAGGAAGATAATGGAAGAAGCCAGAGTAAGGGGATCATTCAAATATGAAAGCAAAATGATATATATTTTCGCTGATCTGCCAAAGGAAGTGCTTGCCAAAAGAAGAGAACTTAAACCAATTTCTGAGACTCTGCAAAGAGCGAATAGAAGATATAAATGGCTGGATCAATGCAAACTTATGGTCTTTCACCAAGGCAAAAGGTATATTGCAACGAATATTGACACGGGACTAGAGCTACTGAATGCAGTCGGGCTGGAAACTCCAATGGAGACGAACAAGCAAAACCAGAAGAGAAAATCCTCTGATCTACTATCTCCTCAGAAAGGGAGCAAGATCCCCATCAGAGACACAATTTTTTTCTATTGTTGTCTCTCAACGTGCTGGTAAATGATCATCAGTATAGCAGTCTGCTTGAATATAAAGTAGTGTATTTGTAAATAGAGGTATAAATTCAGAGGTTTGTGGGGGAGGGAGGGGGGCTCTTAACTTAGCTCATATAACCTTATTTAGCTCTCATAAGTGGACGAGGAGGGAGGTTGATTTCCACAACCGGTGAGTGAAGATAACTCACCAGTTTGAGAGAGCTAAAATCGAATAAACCCTAAGGGGAAAACAAGATAGAACATTGATTTTATAGTCCACTAAGTGGCATTTCTCAACTTATTATAGTACAAAGTGGTCTTAGGAAGGGTGGGAGGGAGGAAAAGGGGAAGGGGGAGGATTTTGGGATAGTTAATTAGCGTCATATATTAGCCAAATAGATTTATATAGTTAGTAATCTTAACAATAAGAATAAGGAAAAATAATAATATTAATAATAAAAAAATTAATAAAAAAATTAATAAAAGGAAAGAAAATAAAGAAAAATTATATAAACACACACACACACACACACACACACACACACACACATATATATATATAAAGAAACGTATTAAAAGTTTATATGTTATAGGTTGTTGTTACAACTTACTGGCATAGAAGGGGAGGGAGGGGAGTAAAAGAAAAGGAAGGGGGGTTAGGGTGGCTATAGGGAGGGGGAGGGGAAAAGGACAATTGCAAAGCAGGTTGAAGATTGCAACAAAGATAGAAAGCCAAGAGAAGGAAAAAAGATAATAGTAGGGAAGATCATAAAAGGGGCAAAGAATAATTGTACAAGGTGCATATACAGCAAAGAACCGAACCAGGACTAAGAGCGGGAGGGGTTTAATTGGTATAACTGGACTGAACTCTAAAAATCTGAAAGGTTCATGGTACAAGAAGAAAGAAAAGAATGAAATGCATGATATCTATATATTAATTTGAAGAGTGTGGTTTAAACATAGTATTTTTGAAACAGCATATTAGGGAAAACATTGTGATAATCAGTAACACCTTGTTATTAACTATACTACAATACTTTAGTAAGAAGATGCAAGTTGTGATACAACATTAAACTATTGATTGATCTTTTAAGACCATTATTGTTAGCCTTCATACTGTCTAAAAAGAAAGTAAAAAAGACCTAGATATTACACTTATTTTTTTTTTGAGGAAGGTTAATAAAAAAAACTGGTATTACAAAGAACGACTGCATATAACTGGGAAAACTCAAATTACAGTAGGAGACTATACTTCAGATTATAAGAATATAAAGCCAAGTCGGAATCTTTAGAGTGGAACATTAATAATAGTAATAATAATAATAATAATAATAATAATAATAATAATAATAATAATAATAATAATAATAAAAGAGTAAGACACAAGTAATTATTACAACCCAATACAGAAATGTGTTCTAAAATCAAAGTTTTAACTTTTAATGTCAGAGGTTTGGGAAACCCAATAAAAAGAAGGAGAGTGATCTCGAATTTAGCCCATACTAGGGCACAAATTATTTTTCTGCAGGAGACCCACTTGCGGTATAACAATACTGATTCACTAAAAGCTAGGTGGCTACAAGCACAATACCACGCAACTGGCAACTCCAAATCAAGGGGAGTAGCCATTCTAATCACAAAGCATATACAATTTCAACAAACAAAAACTCTTAAGGACAAAAAAAGGCAGATACATCTTCGTTAAAGGGAAAATAGGGGAACATAAAATCACGCTAGCCTCGTTGTATGCTCCTAATATAAATCAATTAGACTTTATAGAGGAAGCATTGCAGAAACTCACTACGTTCCAGGAAGGAGACTTGATAATCGGAGGTGACTTAAACTACATAATAAAACACCAACTAGACAAATAGAACTTCAACAAACTACACACAAAAAACATTCATAAAACAACAAAACTAGCAGCTATTCTAAAGAAATATCATTTAATAGACACATGGAGGCACTACCACAAAGGAGAAAAGGATTTCACATATTTTTCACAAAGACATAACACATATACAAGAATTGACTACATACTAAGCTCCAATACCACGATACACAAAGTAGAGGAAACTGAAATAGGAAGTAATACGATCTCAGACCATGCATGGGTTACAATGACAATTAACCTAGATGACAAAACTCAGAACAGTAACCAATGGTGCCTACCAAAGCACTTATTATTCAACCAATATGCAACCAAAGAAGTTGGGAAAATAATAGAAACAGCTATCACAGAAAACTTATCTGAAGAAATTGGAGCGCACATACTTTGGGACACAATTAAAACAGTGACTAGAGGTCACATAATAGCCCTTACGGCTAAAATAAATAGAGAAAAATTGAAACAAAAGCAAGAGTTAATAAGTAATATTAAGGCTTTAGAAACCAACCATAAACTAACAGGTAGCAAAAAAACATATAAAGAACTCTTAACACAAAGGAAAATCTTAGAAACCCTGGAAAGCCACACAATATACAAACAGTTGTTAGCTATTAAGCAGACACACTGGTCCAACTCACCAAAAACCCTTCGCATATTAGCATACAAAGTAAAACAAAGAAGATCACAAAATTATGTCAACAGAATCTATAACAGTAAAAACGTATTACAGAATAAATCAGAACCAATTCTTAAGGTCTTTAAAGACTACTACACGCAATTATACTCTTCAAAAAACCCTGACCAAGCTAAAATAACCCACTTTCTAAATTCACTAAAAAGTCTAAAGAAATTAGAGGACATACACCGAAAACTTCTAGACAAACCCATCACCATCCAGGAAACAACAAATGTAATAAAAAATGCTAAAAATAACAAAGCTACTGGGCCGGATGGCTATCCGGCAGAATTTTATAAAAAATATACAAATTTACTGACAACGCATCTAACTAATTTGGCCAACTCAATTCTAGACAAGGGTAAAATGCCACCTACTTGGGAAAGAGCTGACATCATTGTAATTCATAAGCAGGGGAAGGACCCTCTGAAAGCAGCATCCTATCGTCCCATATCACTGCTCAACCACGATTATAAAATCTTCACTTCCATCATAGTGAATCGCTTAAACACATTTATATCCAACTACATACACACAGACCAATCAGGATTTATACCAAAAAGAGACATTACAGATAATATTTATAAATCATTAAACCTTATAGATCACTGTACTCACAACAGCATGGAAGCTATTTTGTTATCATTAGACGTCGAAAAAGCTTTCGACTCGGTAGAACTATCATGCCTCTTAAAAACACTGTCATATATGGAATTTGGAGAAAAATTTCTAAATACAATTAGTGCGATTTATCATCAACCAATAGCAAACATCAAGATAAACGCTATGTACTCAGAAAACATATACATTAAAAGAGGCACCAGACAAGGTTGTCCCTTATCTCCCTTGTTGTTTGCACTTGCTCTAGAACCCTTTGCGGCTGCCCTGAGAGAAAATAATCAGATAAAGGGAATAAAGGTTAACTCCACAGAATTCAAAATCAGTTTGTTCGCGGACGACATGTTGCTCTACTTGACTGAACCATTAAATTCGTTGTCCTATCTCTCCTCTCTACTTACAAACTTTGGAGCAATATCAGGATTAATAATCAACCAAACAAAATCCTACTACCTTGCTATTAATATCCACAACAAAATGATTCAACAAATAAATAAACTGCATAGTTTTCAGTGGTCCCCGTCACACTTAACCTATTTAGGTGTTAATATCTCTTCTAACTTAAATGAATTGATAAAACTAAATCACCTCAAATTAACAAACCAAATTAAATCAGACATTGCTAATTGGAATAAATTAAAACTCACGTGGTATGATAGATTTCATTTAATAAAAGCTTTTATATTACCAAAATTTCTTTATATGTTCAGAGCGATCCCTCTCACCATAAACAGATCATTAATAGCACAATGGCAAATTCTGCTTAATAAATTCCTGTGGCAAAACAAGCAGCCGAGAATTGCGTTTAATACTATGAGGAGGAAAACAGTAAATGGAGGTTTCAATTACCCAGATTTATTATTATATCAATCAGCAGCGAGACTGGTCAATCTCCTACAAATGACATCTATTTCTGAGCTGCCGGATTGGATCAGGATCTCACAATCTCCTTTAAAGCACTGTGACCTCACAGACATAATTTGGAATAAAACAAATAATAGACCTCAAGGTATCAAAAACAGTTTTGTGATAGCGTCTATATTAAAGACGTGGGACCAATTTAAAGTCAAAATTACCCCAAAACTGTCTAGATTTTCAACATTTATAAATCAAGAATGGTTCTTGCTGGGGTGGGATCAGTCACTCATCCTAACTCTGCGACAGGCAAAAGTTACCAGACTAGTTGATATCGCCACACAGTCAGGGCTAATAGAGAAGGTTGAAATAGAGGGAAAATTAGGACAAAAATTACAATGGTTTAGCTACTTACAACTTTCACACATGGCAGAGATAATAAAACTAAGAAACATCATGAAAGAACCTCTGACAGAATTTGAACAAATACTAAATTCATCTTCATACCAAAAAAAAGGGATGATAGCTAAATTGTACAAAATACTGTTAAACACAGTGGAGAATAAACATCTCAGTTGCCAAAACAGCTGGAGCAAGGACTGTTCCATTGAAAAGTCCTCAGAGGTTTGGAAGGATATATGGTCATCCAGCATATTCAACTCGAAAGTCATTGTAACTAAACTCCAAACATTTAAAGTGATACACAGATGGTACCTAACTCCCAAAAAGCTAGCACTAATATCAACTAGATCATCCCCTAAATGTTGGAAAAATTGCGGTGAGGAGGGAACCTTTGCTCACTGCTGGTGGGAATGTAAAACAGTTAGACAATTTTGGGAGGAGGTGTTAATGAAAATTAAAGACATCACTACTTATGAAATTCCTTTTGATCCGAAACTGATTTTTTTAGACCTATGGGGAAACCTGTAGATTCCCAAGATTAGAAAGGAACTCGTTGCTTCACTCTTTATTGCAGCCAAGAGTGTTATTGCGACAGTTTGGAAATCAAAGAGACCTCCAACAATTGAGACTTGGTTCACCAAAGTTTGGAATCATTTTATTTTAGAAAAAATAAGCAACGATATACAAAATGCAGAACATTTCACAGAAAATACCGGTTTTATTGACAAATGGCTTCCTTTTTTGGAATATATAGAAAAACACAATCTGCAACCCAACTCAAAAATATTCCAAGTTGTGACAAACAATGGATACCTTTCGTTCTATTAAACTAACAGCATAACTGAGTTGTCATAAGGATGTATCAATGTTATTTCTCATAATATAAGGCTAATAATGTATTGTACACTGGATTTTTGACTCGACTTGAAATGATGTTTCTGATTGTAAGTTATATGTTGCAACAAATGTTCAATAAAAATTTAATCTTAAAAAAAAAAAGATATCGGTCTATAGTTTTTAACGTTCGTTAAATCCTGTGCTTCTTTCGGTATCAGTGAGATATTGGCTTCATTCCATGTTTCCGGTATTTCCTGCCCTTCTAATACTGCGTTAATTACTTTTTGCATCAATTGTACTAATTCATTCGCCAATACTTTGTAAAATTTAGCTGTAATTCCATCTGGTCCTGGCGCCTTTCCCACTTTCGTTGCTTGTATTGCCTCCATAATTTCTGTTACTGTAATTTTAGCATTCAAGTTGTCTTTCAATTTCTTAGGCACCCCTGGCAATTTCATTTTATGAAAAAATTCCTCCATTAGCCTTTTGTCAATAGGTTTTTTCTGATATAATTTTGCATAATATTTATAAAATGCTCTCCCAATTGCATTTTGATCAAATAGCTCTTTTCCATCTTCTATAATTTTACTTATTATTTTCTTCTCTCTCTTTTTCTTCAACAGCCATGCTAGATATTTCCCAGGTTTGTTGGCTCCTTCAAAAGATTTTTGTTTCAGTCTTTTCAGTTCCCATTCCACCTCCTTGTTTTCCATCACTTTTATTTGTTCCTGTAACATTCTAATCTCATGTTGCAATTTCTTTTTACCTGATCTTTTCTTTAATTGTTGCTCTTTTTGTGTTATCTTTTCTTGAATTTCCTTCAATTTCAATTCTTTATTCTTCTTATCTCTGGCATTTAAATCTATCAGTACTCCTCGAATAACAGCCTTATAGGAATCCCCATACTTTATGAACGGATACACCTTGATCCACATTGTATTGAATAAAGCATTTAGTCTCTTTTTTAAGAACATCCAAATTTGCTTGGCTAAGCAGATCTTCATTTAATCTCCATCTCAGTTTTTTCCTTCTCATTCCAAATCTCCACAATATAGGGTTATGATCTGAACTAATTTTTGGCAAAATATCCGTTTCCTTAGTCCACACTGCTAATTCTTTGGATGCCCAAATCATATCTATTCTTGACAATGATTGGTGACTTGCTGAAAAAAAAGTGTATTGCTTATTCTTTGGGTCATGCTTTCTCCAAATATCTTCTAAACTTTCTTGTTTTTGAAGTTCAAAAATGGACTTTGCCAATTTTCCCATCTTGTTCTTACTCATACTTGTTTTTTTGGTCTAATTGTAAGTCCACAACACCATTAAAATCCCCTGCCACAATCACTTGATCATATGTCATTTGATCCAACTGAGTCATTATTTCATTAAAAAATTGTTCTTTTGCTCCATTAGGCGCATAAATTCCCAAAATCAATGTTTTTTCCCCATTGCACTCAAATTCCACCGCCAGATATCTACCATCTCTATCACCAACAATCAGTTTTGGTTGCAATTCTTCTTTTATATAAATAACAATTCCTCTTTTTTTTTGCTTTGTTGCCACTACAAATTCTTTTCCCAATTTCTTATTTTGTAAATACTTATTATCTTGGTCTCTTATATGGGTTTCTTGTAAACAAATTAAATTACATCTTAGTTTGGTAAGCCAATGAAATATTGCCTTGCGTTTTGAAGGTGAATTAAGTCCATTTACATTCCATGATATTAATTTGTACTCCATATTTAAAGTCTGCTTGTTTTAGGTAAGTCTTTTTCGTTCTCCAACAGGAACACTTCCATTGCATGTTTTGATTTAATTCAAAATGTTTTCACTGCCACCAAAGGCTTCCATGTTAGACCTCCTTGTTGTAACTTGTAATATAGGAAGGCTTGTTATGGATGGTAGTTTGACTGAATGGTCAGCACTTTGAGAGTACGAACCGGGAAAAAAATGAACCGTGCGGGCAGGTTCAGAGTATTGAAATAAATTAGGGGCAGTTAAGTTACTACCTTCAAAACTGTTTTACTGGTCCTCACCTCAAGGCCCTTGACAAATTTTATTCAATGTATTGTCCCCCCCCCCCCACACACACAATTTCACTGGGCATGGGAAAGAAATTTGTTTTTAAAGTTGTAATAGAGATATTAATGACCTAGTGAAACTAATCAAAAGACAAATGTATTTCTTATATGCACTATAGCTGCAGACTTTACTGGACTGAGCCACAGGTTTTCTTAGAATCTGACCATTCGTGGAAAAGTCAGATTGTGCAACAAAATATGGCTCCATCCCCAGAATCATTGTTTGAAGAGTAAAGGAATCCACAATAATGTAATGTTAACTGTGCCTGGCTAGTTCATAAAGATAGTAATATTGTGATGCAGACTTAAAGCAACATTAATGAACTTGTTTCCCTATTAAATAAATCCACTCAAGTGTACTTTGATTATCTATTGATGGTTTCAGCATTGGATGCTAACTCATACATATTTTAGTTTCAGATTTCAGTAAATGATAGCCATGTATAAGTATTCATCTGTTTTTTCACCATGTTAAAATACATTTTAAAAGATTGCACCTTTAATTACTATACTTTCTTGTAACTACGTACTTTATAGACCTATGAAGCTCTTATATTTAGTCAGAACTTTGGCCCATTTAACCCAGTTTTCTTTACTAGGGATGTGGGAAAATAGCCAAAATGGATTCAGATTATTTGTTAAATCTAAGTCAATGTTGGGAAATTAGTCTGATAGATGTTTACATTGGTTTCAATAGGAAATACCTTTCAGGGTTTAACTGTTTCTGTTTCACACAGTCAAGATGAGATTCTCAGGAACTAATTTACCTTCTCATTTAAGGGATTCTCTCTGCTCAGTTTCTGGTAGATAGAAGAAAATGTCCCTAATTGATAGACAACTAAAATTCTCTTTTGCAGGATGAGCACAAGCGACATGAAGTGATGTGTGAGCAAGCTTCATCCTCCATGCCTGGGATCCTTACGCAGACAGCAGAGGAGGAAGACAATTAAGTAAAAAGGGGAGCATGCTGCTCCTTCCCTTGTCTTACCTTCTTGTACTCAGTTGACTTCACAAATCAAAGTCTGATCATGGGGAAATATACTTCAAATGGTATTGTTGAAAAATAGACCTCTCCTGCCTGCAACATGAAAAATGGATTAATGTATATTGGGTTGCCACATGAATGCTTTAAAATAAAATAAAAACATCCAAGACATCCCAGACCAAATCCTGACTTAATATTTTTGACTTGCATGGAGATAGTCTAATCCTCTGACATGGTTGCTATCTCTCATCTTTGTAAGTGTGTATATGTATCTCTGCTGTTTATTATTTTGGCAGGATGGAAACTTGAAGTGTTGGCTTCTACCTCCTCTCTAAGAACACCAGCCTTACTACTTGCCAGTTGGCAGCAGGTTGTAAGAAAATTAATTAGGTATTATAAACATATTTTTAAAAGGCTTACCCTTTGGTGTTCATTTAAGTCTATACTATTATCACAGTTATTTTGCACATACGTCTTTTTGCCCAGCCTTATGGTAGTGGCTCCTTTTCATATCATTTAACTATTTTTCCTGACCATCCATTACCCTGAGAAACAATAAATTCCACATACTGTACAGAGGCACAGGTGCTTTGCAAGGTGGAAGGAAATAAAACTGAATGAAACACTGCATCCATAGTACAGGTGCAAAGCAGTTTAGCAGGGGATTAAGACAGCTGATGGTGCAGATTCACAAGTGATTTTGGCTGGTGAACACTGTGTTTCCTACTGAACCTGTTAACTGTGTGACTAAGTCGGCAGGTCCACCAACAAGCAGAGCCATAGATCATAGGAATTTCCTCTGTTACTTAAAACACGGACACCAACTAATTATTATAGACAAAATGTGCTACTACTCAGTGCTCTTTTATGCACTGTTGATAGGATCCTGATTCAAAAGCTGTAGTGAATAGCTGAATTAATAGAAGCTAGAATACTATAAGGGATTATGCATGCAGTAGCAGTGCCATAATATTATGTATTATGCTGAGCTTAAATCTGAAAGAAATATTAATGCATTCTGCCAATACATTATGGAGGCACTTTATATGAACTAAATGTAACTGCAGATGCTCTCATTATTTATCTGTTTGAAATCTGTATGATAGATTAACCTATAGAAAATATCTAGACAATTAAGTAAACAAGAGAGCAGTTTTCCTATGAAACAACGTTTTACATGCATGCATTCACATTAAAGAATCAAAATAAAATCACTCTTCGATGTTTTTGAATGTGAGTATGAATATTAAAGTAAACAGAGGCCCAGCAAGCAATTTTGTCATGGGGAAAGAAGATAGCTGAGCCAGGAGAGAAAACCCACTTCCCTTGAATTGTCTTGATTGCAGTCATAGATATTACACTCAGTGAATACTTAGATACCTGTTTACTTTTAAAATGCCATTCTATTGTCAGACCACTGAAAGGGAGATCTATTTACTTATTTATTTTATTTATAGTCCGCCTTTCTCACTGAGACTCCAAGCGGAATACACAAGTCAATGTGATCATTGACTGGGCCAGTGAATGAACAATATAATAAGGATAACAGAAATTGGGAAACAAGCAGAAATCCCCCTCAGTTGGTGCCTGTCAGCTTGTTACAAAAAATTGCTATATACATGAAGGCCCTGTAACAAGCAAAGATGTTCCCTTGCTGGCACAGAACAAACACATGTATTGTGGGGTATTTAAGACAATGTTTTTAGATCTTTAACCTGTATGTACCAAAGTCCAAATTCAGCACAGCATCTGAAAGAATGAGGGGGAAATAAGCATTCTTGAGATGAATTTCTATTGAATCAACACAAGCAAGATTAAATAACTGTTATGAAAATGGAAGAGTGAGCAAAAGAGAGATTTTTAAAAACAGCAAACCAAAAAAGTTTCTCTAACAGCTACCTGCCTGTAAGGGAAAAAATCTGTCCTGTAGAGTCTGGAAATTATGTAGAGTCCTGATGTGGAGAGTGGAAGAGAGGAGTGTAGAGGCAGAGACCGTGTCATGTCTCCAAAGAGCCTGTGTCAAGTCACACAGGGGCAATAGGAAACACAGCTGCAAAATATTAGTGATTTGGGGGCTGTATTTATACTGTAAAAATGCTTGTGGTTCTAAGAGCAGGTTGCTCCTTGCTCTGGATTTGGTTGGAGCCCCAAAAAGTTCAAATTCTATTGGGAGGTTTAAAGTTAACTGCCAGGTGGGAGAATGTTCAGGGTGGAGCTGTCAAGTAGTTACTGAGGAGGGGAAGAAACATTGACATTTGAATGGGGAAGTGATAAAGATTCCTGGAGACAGGCATTAGAGTGATGAAAATCCAGCCTCCCCATAGATGGGCAAGATGTAGTGGTGAAGTTATGTTAATATTACAAGGCAGGTGGTGGGGGGTGGAGGTCCTGGTTCGTATAGGGCAAAATGAGCAAGGCTAGCAATAAGCACAAACAAGAAAGACTAAAAATAAAAGAATGCTCCCTTGAAGGGAAGATAGAAGGGAAGATAGAATCATGGCTGAGTGATTGGTAGGATTAGGGAAGAGCAGAAGTGAGCTGGCTGGAATCTGTTTGGAGGTGTGGGTTGTTTTGCTAAGATCAAATTATTCAGGGAGGAAGCTCTGAGGTGGGGGTGGGGATGGCCCTCTGGTAGCTTCTGCCTGAGGTGGGCTTTAGGGAGGAGCTACTCTGCATTCCATTGTCTTTGGCATGGCTCATTGCTGCTTAAAAACTCACTGCAGTTTCATAGCCCTTTGTCATGGCTTGCTGCTGCTTAACAATTGGTGCTGTTATCTTAATTTCAGCAGGCTGCAGACTTCATCTTCTAGCTGGGAGCCCATATTAGAACCAAAGTGGGGCCCCTGAAGGCAAAGGTCCCAGGAGGTACAAGCTGTAGTCAATTGGCTGAAAGCAAATAAACTGAAACTGAACCCAGGAAAAACAGAAGTGATGCTGGTTGGGAAGGTGGAGATATTGAAAGACATTGTGCTCCCCACTTTCAATGGAGTTCAGATGACCCTTGCAAACTCAGTTAAGGGGGTTATATTAAAACAGAGCTGGTGCTAGAAAACTAAACACAGCTGCAAAAAGTGCCTTCTACAAACAAAGTCTAGCCCAGTAAATGGCCTCCTACTTTGACATGGCCAATCTGGCCTCTGCAGTCAATGGCATAATAACATCGAAACTAGACTACTGTAATGCACTCTACACAGGTTTCCTCTCAAATTGGAGACTCCAGCTGGTTCAGAATACTGCAGCTTATTTACTTTCAGGAGCTTGATGGAGCATGCATATTGCTCCCATTCTGTAGTCAATCCATTGGCTGTCCATCAGTTATCGGGCTCAATTTAAAGCCATGACTATCACATTCAAAGCTCTTCATGGCCTTGTTCTCTCATATCTATGGGACCTCACCATTGTAGCTTTGATCATCTGAATAGGGCCTTCTGTCAGTGCCACACTACATATGGGCAAAATCAACTGCTATCATGCATGCACTTTTTCTGTGGTTGTACCCACCTTATGGAATGACCTGCCTGAAGAGGTCAGGAAAGATCCTATTCTCCTGGCTTTCTGCAAACTATGCAAAACAAAATTGTTCTGAAGGGGCTTCTTACATAGGCAATAGGGCTGTGCTCTAAGGAAACAGTTCAGAGAAATACAGTATACTATTATGTGCTGCATGTTGCTGCAAGTATGCTCCTAATGGATAGTTCTGCTTTGTTTAATATCCATCTATCTCATACCAATCTGCTGATGCATTGTTTCTGCATTTTTTCCAACTCTTTGTTGGAAATCTACCCTGAAGATAGCTGGTATACAACAGCAAACATTTAAGTCCATTCCATGAGGAACAATTTGAATCAAGGCACATTCCTTGATACCCACTTCTGCCTCCAAAGGCCTTAACAAGGTGGCATGGTCTACTGTATCAGGGCTGCAGATAAATCCAGGAAAAGCAACAAAGAAGCATGGCCTTTGTCTACATTCACTGAGGTCATTCACTAAAGCCACTAAAGCCATCCCTGTCCCATAGCCTGGGCTGAAGCCAGACTGAAAAGGGTCCAGAGCATAAGAGTTATTCAAGAAGACCTGGACTTGGTCTGCTACTGGTCTCTCAGTCATGTTGCCTAGAAAGGGCAGATTAGAGCCTGGGTGATAAATGGACATATCATTTTTGTTTAGGACATTGACTCTATTCCCATCTAGGATGGGCTTTGTGACGCCAGAAACAGTGGAGAGGAGGAGACTCTTAGGACAATAGTTTATGTAGGAATAAAATAATGATTGGAGATAGGGTTGGCTATCCTGATGACCTATTTTGATCCCTATTGCCTCAAAGTGATCAGCCTAAAGTTGCACTACAAAACCAAGGACGAAATGGAATAGGAAAGCCTCATATGGAAGAAACCTAGCAGAGTGTGGAATGCTGGGAGGGCTAAATAAAAGTAACTTCATACTGTCAAAATAGTACAATCCAGTAGCACCTTTAAGACTAACCAACTTACTGTAGCATAAGCTTTCGAGAACCACAGTTCTCTTCGTCAGATGCATGGAGGGTAAGAAGAAACTGGCTAGATATATATAGGTGGTGAGGGAAGGGGGGAGTAGATTCAAATCAGTTTACTTCTGATGAGATCAGTTTGCTTCTGTTAACAAAATCAGTTACTTCTGATAATGAGATAACCATTCATAGTCTCTATTCAATACAAGTCTGACGGACTTACATATGAATTCCAATTCAGCAGTTTCCCGTTGGATTTTGTTTTTGAAAGGTTTCTGTTGAACTATACTGTCAGGATACATTTGGGGAGGTGTAGTGTTTTTTTTTAATGCCACATTAGGACATCATTTCTTGACAGATGGTATTCTAACATGGCAGGGCAAAGGCCTCCTCTGTCCAACAGGCATAGGAAGAATTTTTTTTTAAAATCACTTTATTATTCATTTATTTCTGTCCTGCTTCTATCCTCAATGGGGACTCAAAGTGGCTCACAATGTTGTTCTCCTCTCCATTTTATCCTCACAACAACATGGTGAGGACAGTTAGGCTGGGAAAGAATGACTGGCCCAGGATCGCTGATCAAGCTTATCTGGTCAAGTAGGGATTTGAACCTGTCTCTCCAGATCCTAGTGTGACACACAGACCACTATACTACACTGGTCATCTAGTCATCTTAGAGCCAGTTTGGTGTAGTGGTTAAGAGTGCGGGACTCTAATCTGGAGAGCTGGGTTTGATTCCCCACTCCTCCACTTGATGAAGCCAGCTAGGTGACCTTGGGCTAGTCACAGTTCTCTGGAGCTCTCTCAGCCCCACCCACCTCACAGGGTGTTTTGATGTGGGGATAATAATGACATACTTTATAAACCACTCTGAGTGGGCATTAAGTTATCCTGAAGGGTGGTATATAAATTGAATTTTGTTGTTGTTGTTGTTATTAATATTATTATTAAGAATGCAGGTGGATTCACTTTTATCTAAAAGAAGCAGCCAGAATACTGTATAGTGTTACATTCTTCTACTGAGTTGCTGATGGTACACGGTGGATATATGGCAGTAGGGATCCCCCACTCCTACTCTCCGCCCCTGCCACCATTCACCTGGTCAGCAGGGGGTGGTAGTGTTGGAATAGGCTTTCCATGTATGCTCCTGCAGGGTGGATTTGATTTAAATCAAACTGATTTAAATCACTAGTCAGTAAGGCTTGATTTAAATAATAGTTTTCTACATAAAGACTAATCCTTGCTGGTATAACTTTAATATGCAAGTAGATGAAGATTGTTCACAAACTGTCATCAGAATAGGCCTGTTCTTGATATACTGCTCAAAACAGTCCACCACAGAGTTTCATCTAACATCTTGTGGGAGCGTTAGCTTGGTTCCACCCATCCTTTTCAGAGCTGCTGCAGCAAAATGATTATTACGGAAGTATTTAGCAATTTCAACAACATTAGTCTTTATTTCTGGAACACTTAAGTCTTTGGCTAAGAGGTGCAGCAAATGAGCACTGCAACCATATGTTATTAGCTTTGTATTCCCTTCCTGCTCTTCTAAATTTCTTCTCATCTTGGATACATTTGCAGCATTGTCTGTGACCAAACTGCGTACTAGACATTTGAATTTTTGTTCACATGTTGTTATAGCTTTTACTGCCACTTCTTGTAAGTATTCTGCTGTGTGTGCATTTCCTGACGTATCAATTGTTTGTGCAAGGAAGACTTCCCCTTCTTCTGTTGTTATACAAGCACATACAACAGGATCATTGTGGACATTACTCCACCCATCAATACTTAGGTTAACAATTCTACCCTCCAGAGCTGTTGCACATTGCTCCATTTCTCTGTCATACACTTTATCCAGCAGTTTCCCTGCAACATCTGCTCTGCAGGGTGGACTGTATCCTGGTCTCAGTGACTGAACCATATTAATGAAATGTGGGTTCTCAGTCAGACAGAAAGAAGAGTTCGTTGCATAAACAAACTGGGCAATTTTTTCATCAATTAACTCTTTTTCTAATCTGCTAGTTTTTATCACAAACTTATCTATGGTGGTTCCAGGAGGGAAGGGTTTTTTCTTTCTTTTAGGTGATATACTGTGGGTGTCTGATGATGATGCAAATGAAGCACTATCCAGGATGGATAACTCTGAAACTGTAGAACAGGAGGATGGTGATCTTGAAGGTGGATAGTTTCCAGAATCCTTAATGCTGACGATGAATTCCCCTAAACAAAAAAGTCAATGCTGTTATTTTATTGTTTATACAATTTCTGCTTATTGTACAGCACTGCCCCAAAAGGAATATTTGCTTTTCTTCATAACTGTACCAAATGACAGTAACATGCAGTAATAATAAGAAATATAATTTTGCTCAAACATGACAGTTCAAGGCAGTCTTTAGAAATATGATTCAATAAAAATGTTTACCAACCTGAAGATCCTGCCTGTTCAAATGTGTTTCTTTGGTCATCTTCATCACAGCACTTCTCATGATGTTGCCTCATTCGGGCCACCAGGCCTTGCATTTCTTTGTTGCAGTGTTTGCATTTTGCACGCATGCCTGCTTTACCGATAGGTAAAGGAACTTCATTAAAGTATTCCCAAACTGGGTCTCTTTTACGGCCTGCTGCCCATTATAGGTTTTTTCCTCCAAGGAAAGAATGTGATAAACCTCAGGTCATACACACAAAAGATCCAAAGACTTGTGCAGTATTGTGCTCAAAAAGTTTCACTTTCATTTTGTACTGCTTGCCCCTCCCTCCTCACACTTAGTTTCTTCTTGTGCAGATCTATTCCACTCCAAACAATCAGAAAATTATTGTTTCTATTCACTGAACTTCTTGAAACTTAGCACTGAAGGGCTTGATTCTGTTTTCGTAGGTTTGTAGAACAATAGGATTAAGGTCTTTTTCTCAACTCTGTTCATGTTATAACATTTTTGCTGTGAAGAAGAGGCATGTGATCTCTGCTGAGCTGACACAAATTCAGTTTTGAGAACTGCAAAACCAAGCATCTGTGATAATATCTTGTAGGCAGAGAAACTGCCCAATAATCTTACAAAAACCTCTGGAAGAGCATGACATTGTGAATGGATTAATGGAATTTATTTACCAAAAAAATTAAACATATACAGCCTTATTCTACATAATTAAAAACTAATCTTTATTTCATGATGGAATAACCTTTGGATGGTAATATATTTTCCTCAAAAAGCATTTTATTTAAAAAAATCCGATTTAAATAAAAAAAATCCGATTTAAATAAAAAAAATCCGATTTAAATCAAACAAATTGATTTTTTTTATTTTTTTTTTAAATCATTGATTTTTATCCACCCTGCTCCTGGGGCAGCATGATGATGTCACTTCCCGAGACCGCTTCCTCCTTGGGGCCCAATTTGGTGCCCAGTTTGGGCCCCAAATATGCTGAATTGGACCCGTTTGGGGCCCAAATCAGCCAGCTGTGAAGTGTGTGTGCAAAGAGAAAAGACAGAGAGAGTGCCTTCCCCCCTCCCATTGGGAGGGTAAGGGGACCTGGCAACGTTATGGTAATGATATCTCGAACCTGCCTGGGAAATTCAATCTTCCTTGAGTAGAATGTTCTGTATATTTTAGAGAATTCTAGTTCAATACATTCAGTTGATTGCAAAGCATAAGAGGAAATCCGTTGTGGTCCTGTGATCTGGCTGGATCATCTTTCAGTCTGACTGAGATTAATAATGAGTGGTTTATTAAGAGAGAGCCCCTGCCATTACTGTTGTCATATATTTATCTCTATTTTGTATGAGGCTTGTTTTAATTTTAAAATAAAACAAGTTATGAAACAGAGTCCCTCATAGTTCACTCTTCTTAGGAACATTCGAGTATTGAATCCTCCAACTAACATACTCAATGGATAATTTTATTATGATATCTAATATTGCTCAATTAGCCTTATAGGTTTATAGCATATTTGGAATGATTGGCAGGCAGGGCATTTTTACAGGGTTTTTTCCCAGCATTGTCAGGTTATGGTTTACTTGCATATACAGCTTATTTCCTGATGATGACTAGTATATCATTTCTTGCTTGCTTGCTTGCTTGCTTTTAGAATGTGTCAAATCTGGATTGTGTCGGTTGATGAAGGCTGTTTCCCCATGTCTTAAAAATATTGCCCCACTCATGGAACACTGGCGGCTCTTTCGCATGATTTCTGACATCACCATTTCTGATGGAGATGTCAGAAATTATGCAAAAGTGCTGCCAGTGTTCTGTGAGTGGGGCGCTATTTTTAAGACGTGGGGAAAGGGCTGAAGCTGGAAGTGGTTGTTGAATAATACTGATTGCTTCTTCTAAAAGCCTATATTAAGAGATCATTCCATTCATGGACAATCTGAATGTGTTTTAGCAACTGTTCCAATATGGCATCTGAAAATATAGGAAACAGGATATCAGGTCTTGAAATATAGATTACGTATTTGGGACAGTGCTCAATGGCAGCTAGTGCCTTCAACAACAGCAATTAAGAAGTAAAGTTTTCCTGATCTCTTTATTCTGTGTCACGCAATTTCATCTAAGAGAGGTACAATTCTGTGCATACTTAGTTAGGAGTAAATTGCATTGAATATAGTGCAACTTATTCCTATGTCAACATGCAAATAGAATAGGGCTGTACATTTTTCTTGGGCTACTTTAATATGCACAACTGAAAAGGGTAGTAAAATATTTGGAGAATTTATAGATATCAGAGCACTTTCATTGAGGCTGGAGTGTAAGTTTCTTTTATATGTTCCTTATTTTTGTCTATTGATACAAATAGCGGCTCCCAGACTCACCTGGGGGCCTGAGTTGTGGGCGATGTGGGGGGAGGTGAGCGGGGAGGCGGCATGGTGGCCACCATGTTGAGAAGGGGCGGGGAGTGGCCAGGGGCCAGGTGATTCCACTCAGGCACATCCAGCGTGGGCCCCTGGTCAGATGGCTGGTCCCCATCCCTCAGCACTTGGCCTGTGGCGGCATCCCGCTCAGCCCTCCCTTTTGTCACAACTTTGGAGTGAGCAGGCTGCGGATTGGGGCATTGGGCACTGATCAGTTTGGGGGGAAACAGGGCCCTCAGGCTCAGTTTCTGTCATGAGTCAGCCCCAGCCCCGACTGGCCACCTTACCTACTGCCTCAGAGTCCTCCTCAGAGGATGAGCAGGAAGGGCCAGCAGAATCTCCTCTGGAGTCGGAAGCCCCTGCAGAAGCTATGGGAGAGGAGGAGCAGTCAGAAACTACTGCTGCTGCTCCAGAGGGAATTCAGCAGGAACAGCCTGGAGCTTCTGCAGAGACCGTCAGGGACGAGGAACAGCCAGAAACCTCCACAGAGGCTGTAAGAGACAAAGACTCCCCCAGGGCTAGAGCGAAATCCGAGCCTCTGGGGCCAGCTGAAAGGAGGAAACTTAGAGATAAGGCAGCGTTTCTGGAAAGGCGGAGGAGTAGCCGGCTAATAGCACAACGCCGGGCAGAGCTGTTCGAGGGAGAGGCAACAGCTGGCCCTCATTAGAACAGCAATAAAGGAAGATGCTGAGAAGACCAAGCGTGGAAGCAACTCAGCTCGCCACTCCCTGCTACCTGGACGTTCGTGTACCTTGCTCTACTGCTTGTTTGGACTTGACCTTGGCCTGCCTATTGACTACTCTTCTGCCTGCCGCTCTCTCACTCCCTGACTGATAGCCTGACCCTGGCACCTGGCCTGACTCCTGGACCCTGGTTTGCTGTCTTGCAATACTGAACTCCTGCCTGCTGTGTTCAGCCCTGCAGTACCAGTGAGCCTCCTGCCTGCTGTGCCCAGCCCTGTGTGCAACAGTTTCCCTATTATGGGGATCCCCATAAGGGGTCTGGGGAGTGAGGAATGGCCGGTGCGTGCCCAGACGGCTGTCAGTCCACCTCACTCCCAGGTAACGGGATGATCCACACAAGGGTGTACACCCACCTGTCATCCCACTGACTGTCATCCCATGGTTCCCCCCCTCAGCAGGGGTCTGAGGGGGCGTCTGGTTCATCGGCTTGGCAGACGGGTCAGCCAATGCTTGGATCTGTGCCCTATGCGCGCCTTTGCTCCCTGAGCTGTAATCTCAATTAAGTTGTGGCCTCTTTACCTCCAGCACTGTGTCCGTGTGTTTCTTGTCGCCGTGCCCCCTCCCCACTCTCCTCCCCCCATTTAGCACTCGCCTGCAACCTAATTCAGTTATTTAATTGCAATATTGGCTGCTTCTGTTCAACAGACTCAAAGATATGCCTGGTTTACTTATACACAAAATGTCCATCATTTCAAAAAAAATTTTGAGAACAAAGAATTGGAGTGGGAATTGAAAAAATTAAAACAAAAGACATTTGAAGGGGCCAATAAACCGGGGAAATATTTAGCTTGGCAATTGAAAAAATGGAGAGAAAAGAGAATGATAACCAAGATTGTGGAGAATGACAAAATGTTAACGGACCAACCAGCTATAAGTAGAGCATTTTATAAATTTTGTGCTAAATTATATCAGAGTAAAAGGGTGGATGTGAATGCTATTGATCGATATTTGGACAAAATTAATTTACCAATGATATCTGAGAAGTGGAAGGAAAAATTAAATGCTGAAATAACAGAAGCAGAAATTATGGAAGCAATACAATCGACCAAATTGGGGAAGGCACCAGGACCTGATGGAATAACAGCTAAATTTTATAAAGTAATGGAAAAAGAAGTGGTGCCTTTCCTGAAAAAAGTGATGAATGGGATTTTAAAGGGACAAAAGATTCCTGAAACCTGGAATGAGGCTAACATATCATTGATTCCAAAAGAAGAGCAGGATTTATGCAATGTTAAAAACTATCGACCTATATCATTGTTAAATAATGACTATAAGATATTTGTGAAAATATTGGCGGAGAGGCTCAAAGAATGGCTGGTTGAATTTATTGCAGAAGAACAAGCAGGATTTTTACCAAACAGACAGATTAAAGACAATTTAAGGACGGTAATAAATGCAATAGAGTACTATGATAGACATTGTGAAAAAGAAGTCGGTTTCTTTTTTGTGGATGCAGAGAAGACTTTTGACAATTTAAATAGGAATTTTATGTTCGCCACAATGGAGAAGTTACAGATGGGAAAAGGGTTCATTCAAGCGGTAAGAACTATATATAAAGACCAATGTGCAGCAACTGTAGTAAATGATAAATTCACTAAGAAATTGGAAATACGGAAATACGGAAGGGCACAAAGCAGGGTTGCCCATTGTCTCCACTGTTGTTTGTCATGATACTGGAAATTTTATTGATGCAGATAAGAGAGGATGATGCCATAAGAGTTATGAAGATTAAGGGATTTACATTTAAAGTCAGAGCCTTTGCAGATGATGTAATGGTTATTGTAGAAGACCCAATTCAAAACATGCCAAGATTGTTGGATAAGATAAAAGAATTTGGAGATTTGGCTGGATTTGGCTGGATTTTATGTTTTATGACAAGAAGAGTTAATGGAAATTACCAATTGTGAGGTAACACATAAAGTAAAATATTTAGGAATAGAACTTACTGCTAAAAATATTGACTTATTCAAGAACAATTATGAAAAGCTATGGCAACAAATAGACAGAGACTTAATCAAATGGAATAAGTTGAATTTGTCATGGCTGGGAAGAATAGCAGCAATTAAAATGAATGTAATACCACGGATTATATTTTTATTGCAAACAATACCAATAATAAGAGACAATAAACAATTTGATAAGTGGCAAAGGAAAATATCGGACTTTGTATGGGCAGGGAAGAAGCCTCGAGTGAAGATGAAAGTGCCAAAGAAAGAGGGGTACTACAATTACCAAATATAAGACTATACCATGAAGCAATATGTTTGGTGTGAGAATTTTCGTTAGAGAATTTTAAACTTTTAACACTTGAAGGATACAAGAAACTCTTTGGTTGGCATGCGTACTTATGGTATGATAAAATTAAAGCAGACTCTCCTGCATCATTATATTAGACTAAGCCTCTACACGGTCTGGCAAAAATATAAAAAATATTTGGACGAGGGTATCCCGATGTGGGTGGTGCCACTGGAAGTTATTGAGCCGAGAACAATTTACAACAGAGAGGAATGTTTGTCATATAAGGAGGTGTTGAAAATGGAGCAAAATATGATTAAACTTAAAAGAGGAGAAGAATTATCCTCTCACTATGGATGCTTCCAATACAGACAGATTAAAGACTTATATGACAAGGATCGTTTAAAATCAAGATTTAAATGGAAAAACTCTGAATTAGAAGAAAGTATACTACAAGAAGGCAAGAAAAAGATTTCTAAAGTCTATACGATTTTGTTAAAATGGTATACAGAAGACGAAACTGTTAAAGTCCAGATGGTGAAGTGGGCCATAAATTGTAATAGAGACATAACAATGGAGGCATGGGAATACTTGTGGAAAAATACATAGAAGATATCGACTTGTACCAATATTAAAGAAAATGTTTATAAGGACTTCCGGTTTGGGAATCCATGGGACTTCCGGTTTGGGATCCATGGAGGTCTAACGCAGCTCTAAGTGCAGAGCTGACCGGGCTGCCGTTTCAGCGGCCGGAGGGGCACAAATAGCCCCCGGCCACCTGCTCTCAGGCGGAGAACAGGCAAAGAACGCTCAAAGACCTCAGGGCGCGTCGATCTCGGGCGAGGGGGGGGTTCTGCGCTAAGGACTCTCTCTTGACCCTTGAGGTGATCAATGGTGTTTTGAGGGACCAAAGGATCCCAGATACCTGGAGTGAAGCAAATATATCATTGATCCCCAAAGGACAGGACTTGACCAATGTCAAAAACTACAGACCTATCTCTTTACTCAATAATGACTATAAGATTTTTGCAAAGATCTTGGCGGAGAGAATAAAGGGATGGCTAGCCGAAGCTATTGGAGAAGAACAAGCAGGCTTTTTACCAAATAGACAAATTAGAGACAACCTAAGGACAGTCATAAACGCTATAGAATATTATGACAGGCAATGTGATAAGGAGGTTGGTTTCTTCTTTGTAGACGCTGAAAAAGCATTTGACAATTTGAACTGGGACTTTATGTTTGCCACCATGGAACAGCTACAAATGGGGGAAAGGTTCATAAGAGCAGTGAGAGAAATTTATAGAGACCAGAGTGCAGCAATTGTGGTGAATGACGAGCTGACTAAAAAACTGATTATTGGAAAGGGTACAAGACAAGGTTGCCCACTATCCCCATTGTTGTTTATTTTGGTTCTTGAAATTTTGATGATGCAGATTCGAGAAGACAATGCAATCCGTGGTATAAAGATAAAAGACTTTTCCTATAAGGTCAGAGCGTTTGCAGATGATATAATGTTAATTGTGGAAGATCCAATTGAAAACATGCCTAAGGTAATAGAAAAAATAAAAGAGTTTGGAGACTTGGCAGGTTTCTATGTAAACAAAAAGAAATCAAAGATTTTATGTAAGAATATGACCAAACAAAAACAACAGTTATTAATGGAAATAACAGATTGCGAGGTAACAAGTAAGGTGAAGTACTTGGGAATTGAATTGACTGCAAAAAATATAGATCTATTTAAGAATAATTATGAGAAATTATGGACTCAAATAGAGCATGATTTGATTAAATGGAATAGACTGAACTTGTCATGGCTGGGAAGAATTGCAGTAATAAAGATGAACGTGTTACCAAGAGTTATGTTTCTGTTACAGACGATACCAATCATTAGGGACTCCAAGCAATTTGATAAATGGCAGAGGAAAATATCAGAGTTTGTGTGGGCAGGCAGGAAGCCTCGAGTGGAAATGAAAGTGTTACAGGATGCAAAAGAAAGAGGGGGAATGCAACTGCCCAACTTGAGACTTTATTATGATGCAATCTGTCTGGTATGGTTGAAGGATTGGATCATGTTGAAAAATCGCAAACTGCTGGCCTTAGAGGGATACAAAAAATTATTTGGATGGCATGCATACCTATGGTATGACAAAGTAAAAGCAGATTCTATGTTTCTGCATCACTACATTCGGAGAAGCCTCTTCACAATTTGGAAGAAGTATAAAGAATACCTACAAGAAGGAATTCCCTCCTGGGTGGTTCCATATGAAGTAATAGATCCAAGAACGGTCGACAATGAACAACAGTGTTTAACGTACAAGGAGATAACTCAAATAGAATCTTCTAAAATAAGAATAAGAACGCAACAAGAGATGTCTCCAAACTACGACTGGTTTCAATATA
This sequence comes from Eublepharis macularius, assembly GCF_028583425.1. Lineage (NCBI taxonomy): Eukaryota > Metazoa > Chordata > Lepidosauria > Squamata > Eublepharidae > Eublepharis > Eublepharis macularius. The sequence goes on along the minus strand of NC_072790.1, from coordinate 102,359,572 downwards.
GACAAGTCAGAGATCTTTATTACTCAGACTGTGCGAAGGGAGGGATAAGGATGGAGGACTCAGAATTAGAGAAAGTAATTTTACAAGAAGACCAAAAGGAAATTTCCAAGGTTTACAAAGTGTTGTTAAAATGGTATACTGAAGATGAGATAGTAAAAGTGCAAATGGTGAAGTGGGCTATAAACTTTAACAAAGAAATAACAATGGAGGCGTGGGAATACTTGTGGAAACATACATTGAAAATCACAACATGTACCAATATTAAAGAGAATATTTACAAAATGATCTACCGTTGGTATCTGACGCCCAAGAAGATTGCGCTAGGGAACTCGAATATGTCTAATAAATGCTGGAAATGTAAAAAACATGAGGGATCAATGTATCACATGTGGTGGACTTGCGAGGTAGCTAGGCAGTACTGGGGGGAAATAATAAGAGTAATGAGTGAGATTTTACAATTTCAAGTTAATAAGAACCCAGAACTCCTGCTACTGAACTTGGGAATGGAAGACATTCCAGCACAACATAGGACATTGATATTTTATATGACGGCAGCAGCCAGACTTTTGTATGCGCAGAAGTGGAAAGTACAAGAAGTGCCAACTATTGAGGACTGGATTTACAAATTGCTGTACATGGCGGAGATGGACAAAATGACAAGAAAATTGAGATACCTTGATCCAGGGCAGTTTAACACGGACTGGGGAAAGCTGAAACAATATCTGGTGAAAAAATGGGAGGTGGGAGGAGAACTGTGGCAGTTTGAAAACTATTGAGGTACACAGGAGGAGAGAAGTGACTATACCGAGGGGGTGGAGAGTTAATGGAAAAATTCTAAGCAACTTTATATGATTTTTAAGTATTATATTAAGTAGTGTTGATACTATGAGAATTATTGGGATAGAAATTAACTAATCTATATTTTTTGGAAAGATAACCGTATAACATAGAGTGAATATATACATACATACGTAAATTTAAAGATAGATCTAATTGTTAGACTTATGGTATATGTATAGATAAAGAACAATATATAGAATAGAAGCCTAAGTTAATGACAATAAGTGTGTATAATAAGTATGTGTATAGTAGTATTGGAATTGATGTATAAAGGGGGGCAAATTGTTTGTCCCATATTGAAGAGAATAGAAGGAGTAAGATAAAACACAGGTTATCAAAATGAATATTGTTAGTAGTTTCAATGAAGAAGATAGATTAAGAGGTTTCTATTTATATGACAACTTATATGACAATCTATATGTGAAAGGAAGTGGAAATAGTGCTTAGAAGAATTTGAAAGTATATTATAATAAATAAATAAAATAAGTATGAAGGGAGTAGAGGGAAAGTGGATAGGGGGTTGGAAAACTGTTGGAAGTCAACAAATAGGGGGGGGAAAGGGAGGGGGTTAGAATTAGAAGAAATTAAAGAATGTGATTATAATTGTTATTATATGTTTCTAATCCAATAAAAACATTTTTTTAAAAAAAAAGAAAAGAAAATGTTTATAAGATGATATACAGATGGTACCTAACACCGAAGAAAATAGCATATGGGAACAACAAAATGTCAGACAAGTGTTGGAAATGTAAAAACCATGAAGGTTCATTATATCATATGTGGTGGACCTGTGAGGTAGCAAAGCAGTTCTGGGGAGATATTACAGAAGTTATGACTGAAATTTTACAAATCCCAATAAATAAGAACCCAGAACTATTGTTGTTAAATCTGAAATTAGAAGAGATTTCCAGGCAACAAAGAACTTTATTATTCTATATGACAACAGCGGCAAGAATTTTATATGCTCAGAAGTGGAAGACGCAAGAAGTACCATCTATTGAAAATTGGATACAAAAATGGCTGTACATGGCAGAAATGGATAAAATGACGAGAAAGTTGAGAGAACAGAATCCTGAAGAATTTCTTAATGACTGGGGTAAACTAAAACAGTATTTGGAAAAGAAGTGGGACGTAAAGGGACAATTATGGTTGTTAGATAACTATTAATTTTGCAGAAAGGAGGAGATACTGATCTTTACAAGAGAAGAGAAGAGATAAATTAGAAATATAATGTAATTGATAGTTTGATGTTAGGTTTTGTTTAATCTAATACATATTATCTATTTTACTAGTGTGTTAAGATAGTTAAGAATAGAAAAGGGGATATAAGTAGTAGATTCAGACAGTGGGTTGGAAAACTGTTGGAAGTCTTAGATTAAGGGGGGAGGGGAAAGGGTGGGAGAATATGGAAGTGAGGGTTTTAATTGAAAATCTGTAATATTAATTTTTACTCACCCAATAATTTTTTTTAAAAAAAATGTTTTGAGGGTATTTTTTCCATGTTCTGTCTACTTGACAATATATTTGTTTGGTAATCCAAATTCCAGAACTAATTTTTTTTATTACTTCTTTAAGTCAGAGAAAGACGTTGAGTCAGTCTTTGACTGTAATCAATCTATTCCTTTAATTTATATACTGTTATGGTTTGCATGTATATCCCACTTTTTATAGGCAGTTCTGAATCCAGCTTGCTTCTGTTCATGCACCCAAGGTACTACCCATGCAGGTATCTGTATATTTCCCACTGCAGGGCAAATAATCTCAAGTAAGTGTTCATAAAATGGACATATTTGCTTATGTTAGCATCCATGTTTGTGTAAAGACATTTAAAAATGTATTCTATTCTGTGATTTCCTTATTATTTATAAAAATGATATGTTAACATGTCTCTTAACATCTCAAAAGTGTTTGTGTCTGTTTTTCTAGGAATGCTTTCACTGTAAAGGTTGGCAGTGCAATTTTGACTGTTTGGATACTGAAACAGTATTCTAAAAATGAAAGAGAACAAGGTTCCTGTAACTTTCAAAATTATATAGAAGATAAAATTTTAGCAGATACAGCTTGTCAGGCAAGGGAGAGAAAAACATCTGCCAAACTTTACTTCTTGAGGAATGGAAGCCCTGTTCTTTGTTTGCTGAATGTTGGCTCCTCTAGCATGTCCTGAACATCTTTTCCTTTCTCTTCCCATGCTGTCCTCTGTTTTGTGTTAGTGTATACAGCATGATTAAAAGTTCTGGGAAATTCAAAAGCGTATGGTTGCTATTATGTGGTATTTCAGGTAGTGGCTAAAGATCTCCTGGAATTACAACTGATGTCCAGGCCACAAAAATTAGTTTCCCTGGATAAAATGGCTGCTTTGGAGGGTGGACTTTATGACATTACATCCCAACTGAGATCCCTCCCCAAAGCCTGTCCTTCCTGGGTTCCATCCCCAAATCTCCAGGAATTTCCCAGCTCGGAGCTGGCAACCCTGTTTCAGTGGTCCTAATAAATAGATATTTACCACTGTTCTGGTTAGATTTTTTTAATCGCATGAACCAACGTGTACCTATATACAATTTTCCCTAGAAGAGCTCATATCAATATTATCATTACACATTTTGTATCTTGAGTTAATGAATTATTCTAACTTTAGAAACAAGGTTTTCCATGTTGTTTCAATCACATCCTTTTGGTCTTACATCATTTGTCAGTGTTTGGTTTGTTTCTTCCTTCCCCCTAAGCAAGGCTACTATTGTTTGCATGATTACTTGTCCTACAGAAGTTTTTTTTAATACCATTTCAAACCTCTGCTTTATCTCTTTAATGTGTCAAAAAGTAGAGGCTAAATGTACCACAAGTTGATTATGCTAAAATAACAGCCTTAAGTGTAAATTTAGAATAACAACAGATTTTTAGTGTAGATAATCAACTTTCCTGTTTGCCCTATGAAAGGAAATGTAACTAATGCTGAATCATTAGTTGCCTCTTTTAATAGCCAACAGAACTGTTTACATATGCTCAACTCAATTATATCTTATGGAAAACCATTTAGATCCTAATTTAAAGACAGTGGGGAGGTACAATTGTAATTAGCAGCTTAATTTGGCCTGCAGAATATTTATTACTGATGCTTGGAGTGTGGAAGAGAAACAGCACAGCTTGACTTTCAGATACCAAGGTGAATTTTTATTCATCTAGAAAGAAAGAGTTGAATCTGTCAAAAATACCATATTTTATATGAAAATATAAATACTCAGCAATAAAACATTGAAAATTGAAACTCAGAAGTTCCAAAATCCATTTTTAGGTAAGGAAATACATGTACCCTTACTCTTACACACACACACACACAAATAAAATGCATATTATCATTTTGTTTTCTCATTTGTTTTCTTATTGTAAAAATGTGTTTAAAATGTAAATAAAAATAACAGAGACTTGTGACATCTTTAAGACTAGAAGAGTCAGTGTGGCATACACTCATAGTATTGCATCTCATGAAGTGGATATATTTCTGTTTAACACTGTTAGGACATGTTGATAGAGCTGTGTAGCCTGCCAGTAAAGCTCCCATGTCAGCCATACATCGAAGCAGCCAACTAACACATCATGTTGATTTACTCTGTTATTTGCCTTGAGTCACAGTGAGAAAGTCTGGCTATAAATAATAACAACAATAACAACATACAAAAGGACTAACTAAACATCTAGGTCAGGGGTCCCCAACCTGTGCCCCTCGGGCCACATGTGGCCCCCCAAGATCTTTCTGTGCGGCCCTCCAACCTGCTTGTTTTCTGCTATCACCCCCAAGGCATTTTCCCTTGGACCCACACTATTCTTCTTGCTTCAAGAGGCACCACCTATTGCTGTTCTTCCTGTTCCTTTGTTGCCAAAAACACAACAGCAACATTTGTTTCTTCTGGTCTCCATGGTTCCTTCTGCCAGCCCCCCTCTTGGTCTTATCCTTCATACTAGCATTTTGGCCATTTGGGGTGCTTTGCTGGCTACCTATCCTGCTCAACTTTTGCTCCCCCTCTCCATGTCTTACCATGTTGAAGGCTATATATGTGTATAAAGAAGCTGTGTGAAAGGGTACAGAAGATGTCTTTTCCAAAAAAAAAAAAAAAAGGCAGGAAAAGGACAGTAAAAGGGCTGGTATTTTTCCAAAAAAAGGATACAAAGTGTTTTTCATACTGAGCATTTTCAGAGGCTCCACCGATCAAGGCTCCTCCAAGTGGCTTCTAAGATTACTGGTGAAGTTGCTGCTGCAGGAAAAAGCATTCTTCCTTCTTCAACAAGAGCTGGTAGCTCTGACTTTTTGCCTTGCTTGCTTCTGCCTCTCCTCCCCCACCCACTCCAGCTAGGAGTCTTCTCATGAATCTGTGATTGCAGGAGCCAGTGAGTGGCCCCTTGGGTTGAGTGGGAAGGAGTACTCCCTTAGCAGGGAAGCTTCTGGGATCCCCCTTCCCACGTCTTCCTCCAGCCAAGTTCCCTTCCACCCAGCTGCCATTTTGCTTCTCATGATTGAGGCTTGGTTGGCAGGCAGTGATGCCTATGTGCACCCCATATATAATTTGAAGCCAATTTAATGGCTTATCTTCTGCTCTAGGTGGGAGGCTGCCTTTTCATTCACTCTTTATCTGCCCTTTTTTGGAGGACCCCCAAAGTATTAGCATGTGTAGATTTAAGCCTCAAAACTGTGTTTATTAAGAAATAGCTCTCACAGTATTCAATGTACTTAGGATTGCAGCTCCGCCACTTGGTAGATCAGATTCATAATCCATTTTAAAAAAATTCTTCCTGGCCTGTGCATATAGTTCAATGCTCCTGAGAACTGCAGAGGCATGGGTCTCTTCTTTACCATGGTCAAAATGAAACCCCCCAGCTAATAGCAGCTAGAGTGGGGTGAGTTTGATGGGAAAGGGAAGAGTTAGATCCCCAAAACTATACTTTTCATATTTTTATTTATTCAAGGATAATATTGAAACTCTGCAACTGCTGCTCTGTTAAAAATTCTGTAAGAAGATGTCTGCAAAAGAAAGTGCTGTTTAAAAGGAACAGAAGATTGCAGATGAGCACTGTGTCTTTAATGACAAATGGACTACTGAGTATGTCTTTGTTTTAAACAAAGATAAAGCAGTTTGCCTGATATGTCTTGAAACTTTCTCAGTATTAAAGTGTACTGTTAGAAGGCACTCTGAATCCTGTCACAAGAGCTATATAATAATATATACTCAATATCTTAAGGAGAGGTGTGAGCATACAAGATAAATTCTCTTAAAAAATCTACATTTTGCAGCAGAATAGTTTTAGAAAGCACAGTGAGGAGAACCTATCTACTGTGAGGGCCAGCTATTGTGTTGCTAAATGTATTGCTGAGAGTGGTAGGCCATTCACTGGTGGTGAATTTGTTAAAAAGTGCATGATTAAAGTAATGGAGGAAATGTGCCCAGATAAGGTATCTTGTGTTAGTTGGTTGTTGTGGGTTTTCCGAGCTGTATTGCCGTGGTCTTGGCATTGTAGTTCCTGACGTTTTGCCAGCAGCTGTGGCTGGCATCTTCAGAGGTGTAGCACCAAAAGACAGAGATCTCTGTCTCAGCCCGGAAAACCCACAACAACCATCGTTGTCCGGCCATGAAAGCCTTCGACAATATATCTTGTGTAAGTTGTGTCAGTTTGTTGACATCTACAATTACCAGACGTGTTGAAGAACTAAAAGAGGAGCTGCATATGTCACTGATGGCCAAGGCAAAAAGTTTTGGTTTTTTTTTTCTTTGGCATTAGATGAGAGCAATGACACTGCTCAACTACTAATATTTTTCTGGGGGATACATTCCAGCTTGAGAATTACTGCAGAGTTTGAAAGGCACTACAACTGCAGAAAACATATTCTTGAAGGTGTGTAAATCAGTAGAAAATCATGGTCTGAGTTGGGATAAATTGAAAAGCATCACAAGTAATGGTGCAAGAAATATGGTGGGAAGTAAAACTGGTATAAATGCAAGAATCAATGAAGAGATATTGAAATTAAACAGTACACTTCCCATGCAATTTCACTGCATGATCCATCAGCAAGCCTTGTGTAGTAAGATTCTTTAGTGGGAAAGCATGCCACGTATTGTTGTATCTAGCATTAATTACATCAGGCCTTACTCATCATCAGTTTCAAAATTTTCTCTCAGAGACAGATGCAGAATATGGAGACATATTGTACCATGCAGAAGTCAGGTGGCTTAGCAGAGGCAAAGTCCTAAACTTTTTTTCAGTCTTCGCCATGAAGTTGATGTCTTTCTCAAAGAGAAAGCAGGTCAACAAGTACTTTCTGACCCTGGATGAATTTTTGATTTGGCTTTCTTATCTGAGATCACAGAGCATCTGAACATGTTGAATCTAAGGTTGCAGGGAAAAGGAAAGCTTGTGTGTGATATGTATCCATGAACTGAAAGCTTTGAAGCAAAACTAAACATTTTTGTGAAGCAAGTTAGTGAAAGCAACTTTTCAAACTTCTCATGCTGCAATGAACTAAAATTTGAGAAAGACGTGAATTTACAATTCCATGTTGAAGGACATGTCAAAACACTGAACCTATTGTAGGTGGATTTCCAATTCACAGATTACCGTAAGCACAGAAAAGAAATAAGAATGTTTCAAAACCCATTCGAAGTAGCACCAGAAGATGCAAGTAACTTTATTCAAACGGAACTAATTGATTTGCCAGCCAGTGATCATCTCAGAGACAATTACAAAGAAAATAGTCTGTTCAATTCCTATTGTAGCCTACTAGATTGATTTATCAACCTAAAGATATTTGCTGAAGGTATTTCTCTTTGGCACCCCATACATCTGTGAACAAACTTTTTCCAAGATGAAAACTGTGAAATCCATGTGTAGCTCAAGACTTACAGATGAACATTTGCATGACGTTTTAAGGGTGCCTGCTGCAAACCTTGACTTGGACATTAATGCCTTGGCTATCAGAAAACAGCCACAAAAATTACAGACTCCTAGGTAAGCATGTGTAGCTAGATAAAAAGATTCGACAGTAAAATATTGTTCCCAAATGGATTGCATTCAAGTTGACATTTCTTCATTGACCTCTGAATGTTTACTGTTGATCTAAATAGGCAGGTTAATGATTTTGTTACATTTTGATTTAAGCTGTGGCCCTCTTTAGGCATTGAGCACTCTAATGTGGCCCCCATGTGCCAAAAGGTTGGGGACCCCTGATCTAGGTGATATCAGCATAGACAAGATAACAACTGGACAGCTGCATATAGCTGCACTACTTGGAATATGCCACATACTAAGATGATACCTCACTGACTCCTAGATTCTTGGATAAAATCCAAGTTAGTGAGGGACTAAAAATTCCAGCCCAAACATATGGTGGACTGTGGATAAATGGATGATGATAATAATGCCACACTGACCCCATACACCCACAGGACACAACAAGGAAAGGAACAAAGATGATGGTTGTTGGGGGTTTTCCGGGCTGTATTGCCGTGGTCTTGGCATTGTAGTTCCTGACGTTTCGCCAGCAGCTGTGGCTGGCATCTTCAGAGGTGTAGCACCAAAAGACAGAGATCTCTCAGTGTCACAGTGTGGAAAAGATGTAGGTCATTTGTATCTACTCAGGAGGGGTGGGGTTGAGCTGAGTCATCCTGTAAGAGTTTCCCAGGGTGTGGAATGCTAATGGCGGGAGGCTTCACTGAATCCTGAGGAGGTTCTTTTGCATATGGATTGGTGCTTGATGTGCTAATCTTCTCTGCAGGGCTATTGTCGGGTGTGGAGTGTTTTGTTGGCCTGGTGTTTTTCAGAACTGGAGCCCATGCTCTGTTCATTCTTAAGGTTTCTTCTTTCCTGTTGAAGTTTTGCTTATGCTTGTGAATTTCAATGGCTTCCCTGTGCAGTCTGACAAAGTAGTTGGAAGTGTTGTCCAGTATTTTGGTGTCCTGGAATAAGATACTGTGCCCTGTTTGAGTTAGGCTATGTTCAGCCACTGCTGATTTTTCAGGCTGTCCAAGTCTGCAGTGTCTTTCATGTTCTTTTATTCTTGTCTGGATGCTACGCTTTGTGGTCCCGATGTAAACTTGTCCACAGCTGCAGGGTATACGGTATACTCCTGCAGAGGTGAGGGGGTCTCTGCTGTCTTTTGCTGATCGTAGCATCTGTTGTATTTTTCGGGTGGGTCTGAATACTGCTTGAAGGTTATGCTTTTCCATAAGCTTTCCCATCTGATCAGTAATTCCTTTGATATATGGCAAAAACACTTTTCCTGTAGGTGACTGTTTTTCCTTGGTTGTTTGATTCATCCTGGGTTTGATTGCTCTTCGGATTTCATTTCTGGAGTAGCCATTTGCCTGAAGTGCGTGGTTTAGATGATTAATTTCCTCATTGAGAAAGCGCGGCTCACATATCCGTCTTGCACGATCCACTAATGTTTTCATTATGCCTCTTTTCTGTCGGGGGTGGTGATTGGAGTTTTTGTGTAAGTACCGATCAGTGTGAGTTGGTTTCCTGTAGACCTTGTGACCTAACTGAAAGTTTGCTTTGCGGATGACCAAGGTATCCAGGAATGAGAGTTTTCCCTCACTTTCTTTCTCCATTGTGAATTGTATGTTCAGGTGGATGTTGTTGAGATGATTCAAAAACTCCCTCAATTCTTCCTCCCCATGGCTCCAAATGATGAATGTATCATCCACAAACCGGAACCATACACTGGGTTTGTGGGGTGCTGATTCTAGAGCTGTTTTTTCAAAATGTTCCATGTAGAAGTTTGCTATAACTGGGCTGAGTGGGCTCCCCATGGCCACCCCATCCATCTGTTCATAGAATTCGTTGTCCCATTGGAAGTAACTGGTTGTCAGACAATGATGGAATAAGGCTGTTACATCCTCTGGGAAAATCTGATTAATCAGTGCAATAGTGTCTTTTACTGGAACCTTGGTAAACAGGGATACAACATCAAAACTGACAAGTATGTCTTGTGGATTGAGTTTCAGAGAACTGATTTTGTTGATGAAATCTGCTGAATCTTTGATGTAAGACGAGGTTTTCCCGATGTGGTCCTGCAGGAGATCTGCCAGATGTCTAGCTAATTCATATGTCGGTGAACCAATGGCACTCACAATGGGTCGGAGTGGGACTGAATCTTTATGTATTTTGGGGAGTCCATATAGTCTAGGTGGCTGTGCTTCAGTCTTGCATAGTTTTCTGTGCGTGTCGGGATGTGACATCATCATGTGGGCCACACCCACCCTGGGAGCGCTCTTGTGCTCAGGAGGGGGCAACTCAGGCTCAAATCAACCCGGCTCAGGTTCAAATTAGCCCAGAACGGGCTGCTGCTGAGGAGTGTGGGAAACACTCAGCAGCTTGATCTGGCCCAATGTGGGCCCAATCTGGACCGATTCAGGGCCGAATTGGGAGTGTGCCACACCACCCTGGAGCATGCCCACAGGAGGCCCATGCATCCCCCACCAGCCAGGTAAGTGGGGGCGGGGGGTAGAGGGTGCAAGCGGGGGATCCTCCACCCCCAGTGGGGGGCTGGCAACCCTATACCTAGGGCTTCAGGGTATGCTTATACCTGAATCATGGTAGGTCATAGTTATCTGGACCAATTACAACAATGTACTCATTTCCATCTTTCATTAAAAAGTAAATCTCTTATCTCTATCCATTGTTGTTTATGTCAGTTTCCCTTGAAATTGCAATGAAAACAGCTACTTTTGTGTTTTTAAATGATGAAATGTAGTGATCCCCTTCCATCCCCTCCATGCTTCCCTTGCCCATATAAGTCTGAGAAGCAGTTGGGGATTTACATGTATGTGAGAGGGTTTGGTCCCCTCCTAGCCCTCCTTCTTGCTCTAATTTGGTTATGTTGCCACCACTTAAATTCTACCCTTTTCTCACTAGCTATGGTTTGAGGCACTGACAGAGCCAATCTAGGTATGTATGTGTTAGCTCACTCTGCCTACTAACTAACTCTAACCCTGGCAGGATTTTGGTCTGTGCATGAATACATGCACAAGTGTGTGTGTAAAAGTTCTGAACAGAGTCAGAACCTTTAGGAAAAATAAGATCTTTATTTACTAACATACATCTCTGTTGAGGTTATGGTGGGCATAACCCAGAGGGAAGTATGGTAGTTGGAGAAGGATAGGTCAAGTAAAAGGAAGAAGAGATTGGCAGGTTGTGCCCATCCATTTTTCTGGTCCTGGAGCATGTCCTCATTGTTTATGGCCCTAACTCAGGGTATCCCCAAATGCAATCTATCTTGCCTCTTCCTAGCAGGAATGCAAATAGTTATTGCTTCACTGCCTATCTATCTCCATAAAGGAGGAGCAGTTCCTCTCAGACTGAAACCCAAGGATTTTGTGACAAGAGTGTTTTCTCTGAGCCCAGGAATCTCTTGTGGTGTTAATCATGGCATCCTATGTATTTCAGTCATAAACAATATCAACCTAGAAATGCCCAATAAGAAACTGTCCAGGAGAGGGGGATGAAATTGTAGTCACAGGGGTCTCATGTGAGGAGAACTGCTGCATAAGTGCCACTGTGAATGGCAGTCCATTTGCAAACATAATGAGCGTTACACAGAGAAATGTCTCTGTGTGAAAGCATCCCATCTTTTTAGAAGTTGTAAGCCTTTGTATTTTTATACTTCGTCAGGCATTTAGAATAAAATAATAATTCATATCAGTTAGAGTTGAACATGGCATTCATTCATTTTATTCTGCAGCAGACATAACTGAATAACATTTTTTTTTTCTCCCGGCATTTGACTCTCTTCACTTTGTCTTATAGATACTTGATAATAATCATTATTTAATGAAGTATACTAAATACAATAAATTTGGTCTTTTATGGTTATGAAAATTTAAAATTAAGGAAATGAATATTTTCCACATTCCAGTTGCCTTGGTGCTGTAGTAGGGCCACTCATAGGGATAAGCAAGACTTGGAAATTTTATTTAAATGAGTAGCTGTGAATAATGCTGTAAACCTTAGTTCTTGGCGAACAAATTACTGTAATCCATTAAGGTTATGTTTTGCTTCATGATTTTTTAAAAAGAGAGTTGGGATCCAAATATGTTTTGTGCAATGCTAATTTTTATTATTTGAAATGAACCCACTTGCATGAATGTACGCTTGGTTTATTGAGACTGGATGTGAATACACATGTGCCTTACAATGTGCCTTGCAAGCCATGATGTGTGGTCTGCATTGCTTCTTCATCTCCTCATATGTCATCATTGAATGGAATGTATGCACTAAAACACTCTTTGGGACCATTACATGTAGTAATTCTTCTTGCATCGATCTCTGTGGCTAGTGCCTGTTGAATGCATCTTTCTCTTGATTTGGAAAATATTTAACCATTTTTAACAAATTGTAAAAAAATATGAACTTTGATATCCAGAAATGTTTCTTTAAAGGGATCATTCTTTCTTAGAACGACTGTCAATTGATGTATTAAAATCTTGTGCAGATTGGCTGCACTTTTTAGAATAAGATTTCACTAGTGCTCTGTGGATCTTCTCCCTGAGCAATTTGATCTTTAAAGTGACCACTTGAAAGCTCTGTATGTGGGTTTAGCACAATTTTACTTGACTTTTTAGTTATAGTAGTAGTAGGTTTAATTGTATATGGCCAAAGGCCATCACAATACAAAGTTAAGAACAGTAAAAATAGAAATCTATCTTACAAACATAAAATACAGTTATTAAAATAACAAAAATAAAATACAATTAAAATGGGACCTTAATAAATACCAGATAGTTATGAAAAAAAGTTAGGTTTCTGAGGAAACAATCTTGGCCCTAATCTTTTTTGCAGCTAAGGCAAACAGGGATACTCTGCTAGTGACAAATGAATCAGTATCAGATAAAAAAAACTTAATTTGTCAATATCAGAGGTAAAGTTATGCCCCACTAACAAGTTAGTAAGAAATTTAGCTCTAACCTCTGCATACATGGGACAAAATAAAGTGTAGTAACTTTTTAGTTATAAACATATTTCCTACACCACCATTTTCTAACCAGACTATAGAGGGTAACATAATAAAATGTATATGCATTTACTGAATATGTACTGTCTATCTGAACATGAGCCAAAATGTCAGAGGTTTTCTCACCACATCAGTATATTGTCAAGAAAATGATTAATTTCTGGCATGTTGGATTTTGTCACATTTTATATTACCTGAATACATTTGAATATCAGCCTCTATCCCACCCTCCACCTTCTCATTTATGCACAAAAAGCCTGTGGTACATTTTCTGTGGATGCTAGTAGTAAATTGATTATCTATCATATTTAGTTCTTGTGGGTATTTAATGTCAAAATAGTTTGTCTTGCATCTCTGCAGAATCAATTCAATTGGAACCAAGTATATGATAAATTAGTATAACTGTGGAATGACAATAAGAGCTGATCAACTTGGGAGACATAACAAAAGGTTGGGTCCCACAATGAGTTTCTCTCATTGCCCTTTTTATATTTTGATGGAAATTGATTGTGACAGGCAGTCCTTCCTTCCTTCCTAGAGAGCCAGTGTGGTATAATGGTTAGATGGTCAAACTAGGATCTGGGAGATCCAGGTTCTAATCCCTGCTCTGCTATGGGAGCTCACTAGCTCAGCCTAACCTACCTCACAGGGTTGTTGTGGTGATAAAATGGAGGAGATAAGAATGATGCAAGCTGCTTTGTAGAGAAAGGCAGAGTATAAATGAAGTAAATAAAATAGAGTCTGCTTAGGCAGCTAACAACATACAATAGAACAGTAAATAATACAATATGAAACTAAAAAACTAGAATAAATTAAACTAAATAAACTAAACAAACAACAGTCAACAGCAGTATTTTAAAAAATACCAACCAACAAAATCAGTAATAAAGCAGACATAAAAGCAGCAGCCCATTGTCTAAAAATAAGTATGTAGATACCACTTGAGTGGTAGATGGGGGGAGAACATTCTGCAAGCAGGATGCTATCACTAAAAAAATCCCAGTTTTTAGTCACCACCAGCCAGTAAGGGCACACGAAATACTACTTGAAATATGGACCCTGACTGGCAAGTTGGAAACTACAGAAGGAGGTGGTTCAGATAGCTGAAGCCATTTAGGTCCCCAACCATTTAATGTCTTAAAGGAAAATACCAGCACACTGAATACAATACAGAGGCAGCCAGTTAGGGCTGCTAATGGGTCAATAAGGGGTGTACACCCGATTGACCCCGCCAACTGCCATCCCTTGGTTTTCCCCTCCGCAGGGCGGCCTGCGGGGGCTGGAGGGCATCGCCTGGCAGGCGGGCCAGGCGATGAGGGATCCGATCCCTATGCGGCCAATGCTCCTATCCTTGTAACGGTTTAATAAAGTTGTGGCCTTGTTAACCCCATTTTGCTGGTTTGTGTCTTCCTTGCCGCCGCTCTCCCCCCGCCTCCCGCTGCCCACTCAGCGCTGGGCAGCAAGCAACGGCCTCAGACTTACCTGGCGGCCGGTTTGCTGTCCGCGCGGGCGGCGGGGGCCGGGGGAAGGATGGGCGGCCGCCATCTTCCCCCTCGGCTGCTTCGCCGGCCAGCCAATCAGTTTAAACCGCCCCCGCCAATCAGCGCGGCCGGGGGCGGGGGGGCTGGGCGCGGGTCGGACCTGGAGAGGCCAGGCTTCCCTCCGGTCCGTCCGCTGCCTATTTAAGGAAGCAGCCGAGGGGGCTCCGGCATTCGCGCCTTCGCTGCCGATCTCCCACCCACCACTCCCTGTATGATGTGCATTCCTGTTGATGTATCATTCTGGTTGAGTTCTCTTGTCACAACTTTGGGCGGGTTGGCATTGGGATCCGATCCCCCGGGGGGGAGATGGGCCTAGCGGCCACATCTAACCCCCATTTATGGGGACCCCCATAAGGGGTTCAGGGGTGAGGTCAGGGGGCAGGCTCAGCTCGGGGGCCTGCCAGAAAGCCTCACTCCCAGGTGGCGGGGGGTCAATAAGGGGTGTACACCCGATTGACCCCGCCAACTGCCATCCCTTGGTTTTCCCCTCCGCAGGGCGGCCTGCGGGGGCTGGAGGGCATCGCCTGGCAGGCGGGCCAGGCGATGAGGGATCCGATCCCTATGCGGCCAATGCTCCTATCCTTGTAACGGTTTAATAAAGTTGTGGCCTTGTTAACCCCATTTTGCTGGTTTGTGTCTTCCTTGCCGCCGCTCTCCCCCCGCCTCCCGCTGCCCACTCAGCGCTGGGCAGCAATACCAGCACACTGAATACAATACAGAGGCAGCCAGTTAGGGCTGCTAATCCCCTGGTGGAAGCCAGCACACAGCACGCATGCTCTAGCCAGCCGCAACTTCCATAAATGACATCATCTCACCCAGCGGCGGGCACATTCCCGTGCTTCACAAGGGCCAGTTTGTCACTTCCAGAAGTAACATCATTGCACCTGCTGGGATGCATGAACTTTGTGACATCATTTCCAGTTGAGCACCTGGAAGTGGCATCACAGTGTCCTCAATGCTCTAGGGATTTCCAGTTTCTATGGTATTTATCATAGAGAATGGAGGGAAATTTTACAGCACTGTGGATACTGAGATGTCACTTCTTGGTGCTCAACCAGAAGTAATATCACAATATTTGTAACAATCTCCTCCCCAAACTCTGTCCCCAAAACATTCCCAGGGATTGCTAGCAGAGGTTTGGCAATCCTAAAATTTCCCCCTTCCCCTTATGGCAATCTTGCAGTCTTGTTATGAGTTTCCAGACAGTGTTCAAATGCACGTAAAATGCACAGTAGTAAACATTAAACCTATATGTGAGAGACAGACTCTGTTTTCAAAGGTCAAATTCTATATTTGGTGAGCATTAAAAGATGTCTCTGTATTCAGTAGCTTCCATTTCTAAATGTTTGGGAACCTCTGATATTTGGAATGGGTAGTTTGTGGTTTCAATGGAATGAAAGTCTAAAAACTGACTCGTAAAAGAACTAGATGAAGGTCTGTGTTTAGCAAAAGTAATTGTCCCAAGGAGCCTTGAAAGCCTCATTGCAAAGTAAGGGCTCAAAATTCGTGATAACGAAAAAAACCAAAAGGATTAGATCCAAATTTGCAAGGCCCCATCTGAAAAAACAACAACCCAATGTTAGTAAATTGTCTGAGCACCCTGGATTTGAAATTGAAATGAAATTTTTCTCAGAGCACGTCTCTAGTAGCAACATTGTCATAGTTCAAGCAAGTTTTGCTGTTAGCTTACAGCACAACAGGATTTTCTTAAATTCTCATGTATTTTATCTTTTTAATACTTCATTGGGCAATCAATTTGTATGTGTGTGAGAGAGAGACAGACAGAGGTAAATTAAACAGTGTTGGATCAATTCCACCCCTTATTTTTATATCCAACAGATGGCCACTGTGTTGTTCTTTTGATGGGAACCTTTATCTATATGTAGCTAACTCTATCTCTTGTTTATTTCAGTTTGATAGTGCTGTAATTGGAGCAGATACTTGCCTAATAATACTGTGTGGACCACTTATACAAGTTCTTGCCAATGCACATTTCATCTAGAAAAATATTTTTTCTAAATCTCTAGCGACACCAAGGAAAGGGGGAAAACACACTAAAGAATGAATACTATTTCTAGTTTCTCCTTCAATTATGGATTTATTTACTGTGTATCATAATAAATTCTGTAATTGTTGATAGGAAAAGTCACATACATAGATGCCCCTTCCATTTACCCTAATGCTACTGCAATGTTAAATTGTATCATGAATGAAAACACTAAGGTGCTTTCAAAGCCTTGGCAGTCTGCATTGACCTTCAGGAAAAATGAAATGCTCTGCTGGCTAGGGAAACAATTGACTGAAGCCAGTGAGGCGCAGTCAACCCAAAGATAGACTTCCCAAATTAAAAGCCGTTAGCAACAGCTCCAAACAAGATTGGAAAGTGAAACCAGAATATCTTTCTCCAAGGTGATTAATGCAATGAATAAGACAGGATCTAGAGCACAAACTTCGAATAAAGAAGAATACCCATTAAACTGAAGAACTTGAACTTTAAATTGAACCTCAGTGTCTTCTAAAGCCTAAGCACAAACTAGTGTCAAAACCGATACTAGCTGAAAATACCAGAGACAAATTTAAACTGATGACCTTTTAACACATTAGGGCATGAAGTAGTTGCAAGCAATTAATTTGCTTCAATCACATATTGTTAGTTCTTCCAAGTGCCTCTTTTGACGAATTTCCACTCAATAGGTTCAGGACTTTTTTTTAAATCCCTTTCTCATTACTGCTTTAGATACAGTAGAGTCATTGTTGTATTCTTGTTAATGCCAGTTGGTGCCATGTAGCTATGAAGAGAAGGTCAAGGCTTAAATTGCTATCCATTTTCTGAGTCATAAACTTATTTGGGTCTTTATACGCATACTGATTTGTAAATCGTAGAATCATAGAGCTGGAAGGGGCCATACAGGCCATCTAGTCCAACCCCCTGCCCAGTGCAGGATCAGCCTAAAGCATCTCTGACAAGTATTCATCCAGCCTCTTCTTGAAAACTGCCAGTGAGGGGGAGCTCACCACCAAATGTAATTGTTTACAAATCAGTCAGCACATAAATACCCAAATAAGAAAAAATGCTAATGGTATAAGTAATGCTGCCTTAGACAGAATTCTTGTTACAATACTGGCATGAAATTTTGGGATTTTTCTGTCCCATTCCGCATTAGAAGAGTTCATCCTGAAGTTTAGTTAGCTGTTACAATACCTCTTGCCAGGTGATTAATATTCTGATACAAGAAAGCAAACTAGATGCCTAGATAAGGTTGCTAGGTCCCTCTGTCCTCCCGGCTTTCAGTGTGTGCCCATGAACTCAGCTAATCTTGCAGTCATTTCTCATATAGGAGGAGTGCAGGCAATGTATCCAATGTCACATTTAAAGAATATGCAGATGCAAAAAGGAGATGAACTTTAAGCAATTTCACCCTTTACTATACAAATCAATAAATTTTAATGACCTAAACAAGGGCGATACTGTCTCTTCTTTGGTAACAGAGATGTTTTAGTTTTCAGACTGGGCAAAAGCAACCACAAGCTGCAACAACCTGGTACTTTAGTGGATTCAGCTATTTCACAGGCATAAAGTTGCTTAGCATAGGACTATGGTGTTAATTTTATTAAGGAGCATCACTTTAATCAGGAGCTCACTCTCATTTTGTAATCAAGGAACTTTATGTTGATGTGCGTAGCATGCTGCTTAGGAGATAGGAGAGATCTGTGATGATGAAGAATCAGATCATCTCACCATGTGCGACAGCATTGCTGACTAAGGATCTGAGATCTTTCCAATGTCTTTAAGCACATAAGTGTTATCGTTGTAGAAGTACCTGGTGTGCATATGTATGGCCATCTATTTGTGAAGCTGAGATATATTTTAAAACAAATCTGGAGTGTGTGGACACAGGAAACTTTCCCTATCTGATCCTGCTTCACTGCAGTTTCTTCTGATGAGACATGAGTGCAGGAAGTCATCTGGGTTTGGAGCAAAACGCTGAAAGAAATACAGCAAGGCAAATTAAGGCACGGAAGGAAAACTGAATTTAGCTCACCAAGCTCCCCTGCTTCATTTTTAATATGCCTGTCCCTATATATCTTTAAATAGCCCTATATCATTTTATTGTTTCTTTCATTTGTAAATAAAGCTATTGTAACTATGGCCCATTCTGCATGACACACTTTAAGCCCACACTTCTGAGTATTCATGCTGATCAGTTCTGAATCGACTTGGGCTCCTAGCATTCTGCACTGCACAACCTCGAGGTGATTTGGGGTTTGCTTTCTTATTCCAGATGAGATGAGAAGTGTCTGTTTCAAGCCACCTTTTGTGGGACTGGAGCAGACATCATTTTTTTTTTAAAAAAAAATCAGAACATGCATAGTAATGTTGTATTGTTGGAAGCCAGTTTGTTCACCCACACACCCACCCCGCCATTCTCCCTGTCTCTGTCCCTGTATTTGTTGATTGGGCAGTCTCACGCCCACCAGTTTTTTATTTTATTTGACAGAATTATTCTGTGAATGAAAAACTGTGTGGAAAATTGGTCTTTGTGACTGAGTCTTTGAATATACCTTAAAGAATACATAACTATTTTTGAAACCACAGAATCTCTCAGGCTCCATCTGGCAACCCTCCTGGCTGCACATGTGTGGCCTTGACACATCTACCTTCTGACCGCAAAGCAAGGGATCAAATTATATGTATAAATATAGGTGTATAAACAGGAACAATCTCGGAGGTGATATTTCTGGTGAAATTGTGGTGGGGACATAAAGATAGCAACCTGACATGAAACTATGTTTGATCTTTATTGAAAACAGCAAAGCAGAAAGAAAACAAGGAAAGAAAAAATGCAAAAGCAATGCAAAAAATACACTAAGATTGGTAAATATTCTATCACTAAAAAAATCACATAAATATATTATGCAAATTGAAGAATAACTAATCAACAACAGCAGTGTCAACAATTTCTTGTGGAAAGTGTCCCATTAAATTAGATGCATTCTTCCCCCCACTCATATTAAGCAATTGACTGTTCCCCAGTACAGGAGAACATTTATGCTAGCTCAGTTGAATTACATACCATCTCAAGTAAAGAATGGTCATTCTAGGAAGGTGCCCTACTCAAAGAGGAAAAAATGATATTTTGGAACACTATTTATTGGAATGCCCATTTTTTAAAATATGAAAGATTTGTGGTGTATCATTGGGAGAAAAATCTGGGAGACTTCTGGACAGATTGGATCGGGGTATTACTTTGGCTGTTGCAAAATTCTTTCCATACGTTATAGGAAGTAAAAAATGATTTAATGAGGTTTTATTTATCCTGTTTATGTGGATTCTAGTGTGGCACTACTCAAAACCTTTAGGTAGTATCATTTAAGTAAGATGCATTCTCCCACAGCTATTCCAAAGGGGATTCCACCTATGTTATGTGTGTGTGGAGCCCCAAGAGAGAGTGGAGAGAGGGAGAAAAGAGAGAAGGAGACGGGGTTATGGTGGGTTCGAAGGAGAGGAATGTGAGGTGGGGTTGAGGATCTTGAGAGCAGGACTTGCAAGAAGGTATACAGTGGAATGGAGAAACCAGGCAAGGGGAGTGGAGGAGAGGAGGAGGAAGGTGGCAGAGATAGGTGGAAAGAAAGAGGGGGAAAGAGTAAAGCTTCATGAATTGCCTGTTCTTGTAACATGGCACTGTAGTTCAAGTGTGGCAGAATAATACCTTCTTCTGTCTTGGTGGCAAAAGGACAGTGCAGGGGAAGAACTGGACATAAAATCCTAGGTCAGAAGAACTTCTTAAATAATGTTTTATGTTCCCACTTGACAGTAGCAGGAAACAGGAACTCAAGATCTATGCTAATGGAGCAGGTGAATAATGGCTGAACTGGTTCACCGGGTGGTCTGTATTGTAAAGGACTCCCTTTAATAACGTAGAGTGGTTCTTATCCTGCAGTCTTTCATTTTGTTCTGGATGTATGGCTTCCTGAGAGCCACAGAACAAATCTTTAGGGTTAGGCAAGCTAGATCTCCTACTCTAGTGTGGGATTTGCCACCCAGCAGCCTTCATCTTGCACTTTTGCTTGGTAGGAACTTGCGGGGGTGAGGATGAGAAAATCGGTGTTGTTCCAATACCAGAACATCACCTCAACTGTGAACCTAGAAGAAATGTCCTTGCATAGGGATGATGCTTTAAGCATACTCTGTGGTAAAGTCAGAGTTATGGGGAATGCTAAAGTGATGTGATGATGTTATTTAAGGTTTTGCACTGGAAGTGTTGTAGTGTCAGAGTGCACTGATTTACATGTTCCCACCCCAAACTTTTTCAGATGAAGCTAACTAAATTCAGAATCAAACATAATACTGGTAATGATAGCCTTCCCCAAAACTTCTTTCTCCCCTCTCTTCCCTGATTTCCTCTTAGTTAGCCTTGTATGTGTGCTGTGTGTGGTTTTTATATGTTTGCCCTTTTATTTCCCTTTTAATAAAAACCTTTCCAGCTGAACATCTGGCTGGTTTATTTCGACAGTTCTCTTAAGGAAAAAATCTATGTAAACGTTGGTGGAGAATCCCAGTTACTTCTCATTTAAGCTGATTTCCCCCAACTAATTAGAGACTGCCTATTTTGGTAACGATGGGGCACAGACAGAAATATTTTTATTACCATTATCACTAACTTCCTAGTAGTTCAATAACTCGAACTAGGCCTGATGTGACTATGTAGCTTTCCCTTGAAAGCTGGATTGAGTTAATAATTCATAACATGTCCTATTCACTGTGACATAGCACATTAAATATAGGGAATGGTTTCCTGACATTTTCAAGTTTTTGTAAAAAATGGCTTCAATCTTATAACTTGAAGAATCTGTAGTTACTTCATATGCTTCCCTAATCTGTTAATTGTTCTTACTTGTTTTGCCACACATCTAGTATGTCACAAAATACCAAAAAGCTGATTTTGTTTTATCACTGTTTATAAGATGGTGTTGTCCAAAGCTATTTTTCACTATGAAACCAGGTTAGTGTGTCCCTAAAACTGAAGTGAGGATAACACACATAAATTACTTACAATCAAAAAACCTTCATCTCATACCTGATGATATTAGGCACTGCTGATTATTTAGAAAAGATTGAGGAAGAAATTGAAGAATGAGAGACAGAAGAAAATTAGTAATATTCTTTAGATATCACTGATAATAAATTTACATTTCTCGTTTTCCATATAATAAAATGTCACTTGGTATTTTTATACACACTGGTCCAGTTCTCTCTTGTACACTTATGCCATGTCCCCTCCCCATCAAATTAGGCCCCTCTGCCATTCTATAACAACTCACCTTTCTCACCTTTCCACTTTTCATGTGCTCCCTGATGGCTGCTGAATAACAAATGGTAACTTCCCCTGGTAATGGTATGAAACATATAGCTGGACTTTGATTGGGGTTTTCTGTTATGGTCTCCCCACAGAGTTTGGAAAGTGGGATGCTTCATTTGTACCATTGTTTAAAAAAAAAGGATTTCCTGCTGGATAGAAATTGTACCGACAGATCACAACAAAGTGAAATGGAGTGGGAATCCTGCTCCATTTAGTGATGCTGGAATCAGTAATCTTGTTATGGTTTTAAGAGCTCCATTTGTGATTGCATAACTGACAGTGTGGAGCAGCCTCAGATACCTGGCTTCTAGATTAATGTGGAATATGCCTTTCATTTCTTTTCTTTGTACGTTTATGAGTGTCTGTGCTTTTTTGTAAACAGATGTGAGCCCTACATGTTGGACTACCATACCTTGTAGCTTTTTGAAAAAGTCCAGCACAGACTTCTGGGGGGAATGGCGACCTGAACAGGAGTATTTTTCAAGCTCCAGACTTACCTCGCTGAAATGCCTACATACACCAGGGCCGATTCCAGATGACTAACCTTAAGGCGCTTCATGCCGCCCTCTTCCATATCGTGACGGGGAAAATGCGAAATATCGCGTTTCCTCGCGCGAGTTTTGCGCAAAACTCGCTCGAGGAAACGCGATATTTCGCATTTTCCCCATCGCGATCCGGAAGAGGGCGGCATGAAGCGCCTTAAGGTTAGTCATCTGGAATTGGCCCAGGATAGAGAGAATTTACCACTTAATCCTTACACCTCTCCTTGCAGTGATTCTTTTAGCAGTGAGGTACAGAAGTCATCTTGAGCAAATCTCTGGAAAGGAAGCATATACATTTTCTAAATGTATAAATTTCTAAATCAATAACAGTGAAATCCTAAGCAGAGTTGCTGTGGAGTAACTCTTTTTAGGATTTCACTGAAAATAGCAGGAAACACATATATCTAATAAACACGGGTGATTCCTGTGCAGATTAAATAGTCTGGAGAATGGGCTTGCCCAGAACTAGGGTCAAGATTTTATGCAAACCCAGGGGACACATTAGATTTGCAAAAAAATCAGGTTTCTATTAAAAAGGAGGGGGAAATATTTTAAAAATTAATAGTAATATTTGTGCGGGGTCATAAGAACATAAGAAGAGCCATGCTGGATCAGAGCAAAGGTCCATCTAGTCCAACACTCTGTTCACACAGTGGCCAACCAGCTGCCTTTAGGAAGCCCACAGGCAGGATAACTGCAACCGCATCCCTCTGCCTGTGTTTCCCAACAACGGATATAAAGGGGCATAGTGCCTCTGGTACTGGAGGGAGTAAATACACATCATAACTAGTAGCTAGTGATAGCCCTGTTCTCTGTGAATTTGTTCTCTCCCTTTTTAAGGCCTTCCAAGTTGATAGCCATCATCACATCTTGTGTGAGTGAGTTCCACAAGTTAACTCTGCATTGTATGAAGTATTTTATCTGTTCTAAAAGCCCTACACATCAGCTTTAGTGGATGCCCCTAGTTCTAGTATGAGAGAGGTTCTCTCCACACATACATAACGTTATAGCCCTCTATCATGTTACCCCTTAGTCTTCTTTTTGCTAGGCTAGACAGCCCTAAGTGTCTAACTGATCCTCGTTAGGCAGTTGCTCTTAGCCCCTGCTCATTTTATTTGCTTTTGTCTGTACTTTTTCAAACTCTACAATGTCAGACATTTTTTTAAAAAAAACCACCAAGTACTTTGTCTGAGATATTGCAAGACCTTATGTGATGTCAGAAGCCATTTTTGGTTGCAAAGGCAACTGACAAGAACATCAGACCATGCCTCAAATGGAACCCTGAGAAGGGCTTTGTGCAATCTCAAGTCTAGAGTTTATTTGTTGCTAAATGCTACTATAGTGCAGCCTTTTCAAAATTCAAGGTAGAGCATGTAAGTCCAAGAAGAAACCCATATGTTTCAAACACGAGAGTCATGTCCACCAGTATAAGAGCCAAAAGCATAGATGTGCATACAGTTTAACATAATTTTTTGAGAGTTAGCTTTTTGATCTTCTTTATAATAGGAAGGCAAAATTCTCAATGGAGCACTAATGCACTATTTCTGTACAAACAAAAGTATGATTTGCTTTTAGTTGTCCCTTTTGGTGCTGCTATTTGAAATGGTTAGATTTTGAACACCATTGGTTTGAAGCAAGTATTCTACACTTTGATTACTCAGTTCAAAGTGGAGTACAAGCAGGTTACTGTTAATTGTACTTATGACTTAGAGATGAGACTTTGGGTGAAGGCTCTTAACACTGTTGAAATGCAAAACTTTATGGAATATTAATCATATTGCAATAATTGTGTTTCTTTTTGTATTGCTGACATAAGCTATCTTGATTGGCTCTTATACTTATCCTGTAAATAAATAACATGAGGCATGCAGCAAATGCTCCAAGGACATTTTAAAACAGTATAACAGTCCTTTCAAAATCTTAGTTTATTCATTTATTTATTTATGAAAATGTTGCTTTTTATAGGAATATTCCCTCATTTAAGATGAAGAATATAAATGTGCTGTACTGTGCTGTGACCAATTCCCTGTAGAAGATAAAGAGTGCTTCATTATTTAAACATTACTTCTGTTTTATATGCCCCTGTCAATCACAGAGAATTCTATGTATCTTTAATGTATCAATTTAAATAAAGCAGTCACCGATGTATAAAAAGCCAGTTCCCAACATTCTATCATGAACATGACCATGAGAAGGAACTCAAGAAGACAGGCTTTGAAGATTAAGAGGCAAGACTGCCCAGATAAGAGCAGGCTTGATTTTCAAAGGTTTGAGTCATCAGGAATAGAAAGGAATGTTTGCAATTGCACTCCATTGTTTTGGGGTTCCATTCACTTCTATGAGAAATACTAAAATGCAGTACTTATTTTCTGTACATAAATAATTCCAGTCCTTCAACACTGACACTGGGTGACCTGGTCTTCATTGGCTGAGATTCTATTGGGAAGGAGGATGTGTAGCTCTCAAAATGCAAGCATTTCATCCGAACATACTGCTAGGTATTACACTAGCTGTTACTGATTTGCACTAAGTATATATCACCTGTGCTTCAAAGAACCCATGCATGGCTCTCCCTTGCCCATTTTATCCTGACAACAACCTTATCAGATAGATTAAGCTAAGAAAGAATAATTTGCAGAAGCTCACCAAGTGAAAGGCATGACAAAGCAGAGATTTGAACCAGGATTACCCAGATTTTTTTCCTAACCACTACACCATTAGTAATATTAATATTACTAATCCAAACAAAACCCCCTACCTATCATTTGCAGTAGGATAGTGAAAATATCAGCTCTCCTAGACCCCTTTCACACTTACAGTTTAAAGTGCTATTTCTGAGCAGTTGGGGGGGACGATTGCAATGGCTTCGGCTTGGCTCCTACTCCTTTCACACTGTTCCCAGCAGTTTCAGTTTGGCCTCTTGTGATTCCTTTCAGACCTATCTCGAAGCCTCTGTTGAGTTTCGGGCTTTCAGGGCACTGCAGTGCACATCACTGTTTTTTTTTTTTTACTTTGAGCATGCATAGTAACGTTTCCATGTTGCTACATCTTCTGACCGACAAGGCCCCCCATGCCCACCCTTTAACCACCCACCCCACCCCACTATTCTCAGCAGTAAGGCAGGACTTCCCTTTGCAAGGGGAGGTGAGTACCAAGCTAAGGCTCAGCTGGGGCAGCTGCTCTCCTGGTCTGCAGCCTGGCTGCCCCAGCAGAGCCCCAGCTTGGTGTGTCTCAGTTGAGCATGCAGCGAGCCCCGGCTCAGCTGAGGTGGCTGCTCTCCTACTCCACAGCCCAGGAGGGCTGCAGAGCAGGAGAGTGGCCACCCCAGCTGAGACTTGGCTTGGCACATCTCAGCTGAGTAAGCAGTGAGCTGCGGCTGCAGAGCAGGAGAGCACCCACCCCAGCTGAGCCCTGGCTCAGCATGTCTCAGCTGAGTGTGCAGCAAGCCGCAGCTGCAGATTAGGGGAGTGGCTAACCCAGCTGAGCTCTGGCTCAGTGAGCCTCAACTGAGCTGGGGCGGGGTGTGAGTCTGCTCCCTCCCTGTGCAAAGAGAAGTCCTGCCTTACCCCTGAGAACAGTGGGGTGGGGGTGGGTGGTTGAAGGGTTGACATGGGGGGGCTTGTCAGTCGGAAGATGTAATGTTGAAACGTTACTACACATGCTCATTTTTTTTTAAAAAAAGGTGATATGCAAATGGAAGTCCTGCTTTACCACTGAGAATAGTGGGGTGGGGGTGAGTGGTTGACAGGAGGGTTGCAGAGGAGAATGGCTGCCCCAACTGAGCTGCTGCAAGCCTGCTTCACTTGTGTGAGAGGGCTGCAGAGCAGCCAAAAAAATGGTAGAAAAGGAGTTCAGATAGCTGACTTGGGTAACACACAAACAAATCAGCTCCCAGGGAAAAGGATTAATCATTAATCGAGTCATCCATGAGTCGGCAGTGGCTTCAAAATAAAATTGTGGTATATCTGCAGGGGGGAAAAATCAAGGCCAACACAGAGAAAGTGTGGCACTGCATCCCATGGCTAGCTTACAAGTGTAAAACCTCTGCAAACATGGGATGCAAAACAGGCGCAGAAACACTGTAAATTATGAGTGTGAAAAGTCTACTACTTTCCCCATTGCATAAGTTTCTTTGTATCATCATAAGATACAAAGAAGGTTTCCTCTTCCATCAAACTATTTATTTAATGTGGGGAAGGTGGTAATTAATTCCTTCTCTACATGCACAGCAATGACAGCATAGCAATCTACCAGTTTTATTACTCATTCCAGAATTTCTGCATGTCTTTTACTTTTATATATTATATGTGAATATAAGTGCAATTACTAAGAGAAACCAATGCTAATCAAGAGGAAAAATAAATGATATCTGACTTCCTAGTATGTTCATAGTCTTCCAGAAAATTGAATAAGCCAGGTAGACAACACAGAAAGTTAATTGCCTAGTGGATTAGATAACTTGCCTACCAGATTATAGGGAAAGGTATTTTACGTGTATAAGGAGAAGGACGAACTTACTAGACAGTGAAGTATAATAACCAACATAACAATACTAGTTGTTGCTTTTATTTTTGTGTATAAGATTTGTTCCTTGAGTCAAGGAATGTGCTTCATGCACAGCAGGGGATTCTCATTGTGTATGATACAATGGAGCTCCAAAATTCAATGAAAGAAAATTACTGAAGCTGGGGATTCTTTAAAGCTGCATCTTTTTAAAATGAGTTTTTACAAAATTGAGCTTCTGTGAAGAGTAATAGTGGGACTCAAAGCTAAGTCTGGGGCAGCTATTGCTAAGGTGGACTAGATATCGTGGTCAGGGCAGAATGACCATTAAGACCTGAGGGGCCACCTCCCATTGGGCCATATGGATCACAGTGTCATCTCTTCAGGTGACCCCAGTTTCAAAAGACAGACAGGTGCAAGAAAGGAAGGCTCACTGCAGTGATGGACCACCACTTCTGGACTACCCTCACTGCAGCAAGGGACAGGATTTGCCCACTCAGCTGGGCCCTATCAAAGGGAAAGAAAGGGCCACCAGGCATTGCAGCAGTAAGGGATGGGCTATCTCACCCAGACTTGCTGTAGTTAGGGATGTGACAGAGCCAACCTACTGTGTTGAGGGACTGGATGGGGTCACCCTCCCTGGCCTTGCCACAGCTAGAGACTGAACACAACAGGGCCACTGGCCTGCCCAGCCTCACTCTGCCTGGCTGCCCAGCTTGGTTAGGCATCTCTTGCTCAGGGCTAGCTGGGCAAGTACTCCTTACTGCCCCCAGAAGGAAGACTGGGGCCCATTTCCAATACCGTTTTTCTCCCCCAATCCAACCTTCGTCCTGGAACTGTTTCTACACCTCTTTGAGATTTATTACTAATATATAAATTGTAATTAGCAGCAAGACTGGATTATTAATTACAATAATAATTACAAAATGGAGGTGTTTCATAATTATTGGCATCAATATGAAAAAACACAAATTCCCAGCCTATAATGAAAAAATCCACCTTGTTTTGTTTTTTGTTCTGGCTCATTTTGTTATTGCAGTCTCTACCTTTATTGGTTTCACTTTTACAAACAGATAACATTTTATTAATAAAGGCATAGAGAGGGCGCAATAGCCCTGTTCACAGTTACAGTGAATGCATACACAACCTGTGTAACATTAAACACGTGTACAGTTTAACATGATTGATTCTGTAGATATATCCAGGTACTGGTCCCCTGTTTCATTTGTAAAGTATGCACTCATAGGCTCTTTATTACAAACAGATATATGCATAGGGTTGCCAGGTCCCCTGGGCTTGAAACTGGGGTATGGGGGGAGTTTGGGGGGCACGCCAAGAGGACTTACCTAGATGACATCATTCTCAGTGCAACACAGAAGTGCTCTAGAGCTCACAGAAGAGCCCTGCAAAGCCTGTTCCCATGTCTTCCCCTCCAGCCAGGTCAGAGGAGGCAGAGGGTGGAAGCTGAGATGGGGGGGATCCCCTGCCCCTCTGGGGGAATGGGATCCATATATGTGCATGTACTGGCAGTATGTGAATGCTTTCACTGTTACATGTGAACAGGGCTAGTCTTCCTTAGGGGGAGAGAAGAAAGAGATTGGCTCTGAGATTTGTTGATTAACTGCAAGTTGTAACCACTAGGATTGCATACAGTACATGTGTAAGGTATTCAAATCTTGAAAGATATGGGATGGTACTTTCTTTTCCTCTGCCCTCCCTATGCTATGCCAAATTTTCCCTTGCAGTCTGAACTCCCCTGCTTGCCTGCTGTTTCAAACATTATTGCCCATCCAAGCAAATCTATCTCAAGGTCCTCCCCCTGCTGCTGCTTGCCTGCCTAGATACCTTACCTTCCTTGTACCACCTGTGGCAACAAATATGCTAAAATGTCTTTTATCTGAGCCAGAGAAAAATGTCAATAATTTAGCTGAGAGTTTCATATTTGTCAGACTCCCTCCCTCTCAATAATAACCAATAGTACCTTAGCTGCTGTGATAATAATATAGTATAATTTTAATTCAAATTAAATACTATCAAATATTTATAATACAGTCCAAAGAGATTAATAATACATTTTCCCTCTATTGCCATAGCTCATCCAAATTTAACCTGCTTTAGATCATTTGAATCAATTTTTCAGGATTAGTAATATGGAAAGTTAAAAGTCTATACAAGCAGGCACTTGATAGATCAACCTTGTATTACAGAAAGTCAAATCAATCATAGTGATATATTTCCTATTGAAAAAGTTGGCAGACTACATTCACTAAAAGGAGATTAGCTCAAATACAGACATTTAACACTGAAAAATGTTTTTGCCCTATTCTTTCATTTTTTTTAAACTTCATGTATACCCCACTTTTCTCCCCAAAGTGGACCTGAAGTGGCTTATGACATTCTCTTCTCCTTCATTTGATTCTTACAACAACTCTGTGGTTAGGCTGAAAGAGCTCAGAGTGAGTATTTCAGTAGAATCAAGGAAGATCAAGATACCTGCTGCATTAGTACCAAAACATGAAAAACAACATTGATTTTGGGGGGAGGGGCTTTTGTATTTCTCAACCATCACACAGTTGTATTACCATTCCAGAAAACCACACTAATGACCCCAAACATGATTTTTGTGTATATTTTTGGCTCAGGAATTTTGTAATGCACATCCCTAATCCTTACAGTGTGTCATTTTCCTGACCTCAAACATCTATTTTCCCTCTTGGGGAAAACATACTGATTTCTTGTATGTTGTCTATAATGTTCTCCCAACAAGGTTAACAGCAGCTCCAGGGCTGACTCCAGGGCTGACTGACTGAGATTAGGAATACAGATTTGGGGAAGGGAGGAGTTAAATCTTTCTCCTTTTTATTATTGATCTTGTAGCATCTTGCCTAGTTTGACTCTCAAAAATTTTGTCCTCATTTGTATTGTAATAATTGCCACCTAGGAGCTATGTCAGTCTGTGTTGCTGCTAAATGATCACACCAGACACTTGCGTGGGTTAGAAATGGCCACAACTTTATTGATTACAGCTGTATGGAGCATTGGCCTGGCATCTCTGCTGGATCCCCGTTGGCATCGTAGGCCCTCTGCCGACCGATGCATCACCCGCCAGCCTCCCGCTGGCACCTCGGCACATGCTGTTCCGTTGCTGCCTCTGCCTGGCGACCCTTGCTTCCAGATCCGTCGGGGTGAGCAGACCCGCAGGCCCGCTCACCCTGATGGGATCCGGCCCAATGCCTCGAAAAACCGCCACCGGACGCAGCCGAAGGCCCGCCTCCCGCCAACGCTCCAGCTGCTGTAACCATGAAAGATGGAGCCACCCCCTACCCCCGGGGGCCCCCGACTTCGATGCCTAGAGGGAGGCGAAAAAACCCCAAGTGGCCTCGGCCAATCTGGCCCCTTGTGGGAAAAATTCCTCCCTGGCCCCCGAAGGCGACTGGCCAAACAGCCCATGTGATCTCTGCCAGGGCCCTCGAGGGGGCCCACTCTATTCCCCCCACGTGAGCTGCTCTCATTGTCACTCCGATCGTTCCTTCCATGCAGCCTCTTCTGGTCTGGGGGGGGGGGTGCCGTGCCTGTAACTGAATCACACAGCATTAGTACATTCCTTCCTGACATACCCCAGATAGGCTCTGGAGGTCCACCTGCCGAAACGTTTTATCATGTCAGCAGACAGGCCCACTTCTGCTGCTGTGCTGGCTGCTCCGATGCGAAAGGAGTGGGACCCGTATGCCTCTGGCAGGAGGCCCGCCACCTGCAGGCCGGTCTGCATGACTGCTGTGAACTGGTACCTGGTGAGCAGTCTGCCATCAGCGTGCACTAGGAGCTGGCCTGGTGTGGCTGGGCGCCTGTCCAGGTATGCCCTGACCGCCTGCACCGGGCAAGGGGCCCCCCGCCCCACGGCACGGAGCCGGACCGTCGCTCCGTGCCCCAGTTGATCGGTCTTGGACTGCTGGACCCTGATCTTAAGTGTCCCACCCCTGATCGAGACATCTGCCCGCACCAATGCTCTGCTGGACTTATTCCCCGCTGAGGCCGCTGCCAACTCGCTAACTTGAAAAGCCCCATAGAACGCTAGGCTGAAAGCCGCCCCGAACAGCGTGGCCTCAAAGGGTGAATGGCATATCCCATCCAGATGTTGCAACAGGACCTGCAAGATTCCGTCTGTGATGGGCCGCCAGATGTCCCTACAAGGTGGCTCCTGGCGGGCCCAGCCCACCATGGCCCTGCGGACCAGAAAGCTGCTTGTTGGGTCTGCCCTCCCTGTCGCCTTACAGAAGAATGAAATAGCCGCCACATGCTTCTTGATGGTCTTAGGTGCATATCCGGCCTCATCCATCCACGCCAGGCACTCCAACAGGGCCTCCTCCGGCACGTCCCTTCCTGCCCGGCCGGGCTGCTCCGAGAGGAATGCCGTGAAAGCCGTGACTGCGGTCCCATAGGCCCGCCTAGTCATAGGCGCCAATGAATTCAGCACTCCCTGCACTATCCGGTGCTCCCAAGCTCCCACAGCTCTTCCGGGAAGGGATCTGGGTGTTGGTTTGCATCTGGAGCCATCCCTCGAAACCTGTCCTCCTGAAAGCGAGAAAGGGCATCCGCTATGTTGTTGTCCACTCCGGGAATATGGCGGGCTCCAAACACGATGTTGTTTTGCAGGCACTGAAGAACCAACCTACGCACCAAGCGCATGACACGCTCTGAGCGTGATGTCTGCCTGTTTACTACTCGCACCACCGCTTGGTTGTCGCACCAGAAGAGAACCTTCTTGTTGCTGAACTGGTCTGTCCAGAGCTCTATCGCCACCAGGATGTCATTATATCAGTAACAAAACCAAATATTTCCCAGAAATATACAATGGATCAAATAATTAGATTTGAAACTTATTATGAATATAAATTGAATAAAAAGAAGACAAAATGTTATTAGTGGCAACCAAAACAGAAGAAGAGAAAGAGAGAAAAACGTATGTTGTTACTAAAAAAAAGTCAATAAAATATTTGGTAATATATGTAACAGGACAAAATGATAATCTTTATAATGATAATTATAAGAAAAATTGGGCAAGCATTATTGAAGATTTACAAAGATTGGAAGGATTGAACATTTCATGATTAGGAAGAATTACTGCACTCAAAATGAAAATATTACCAAAGTTGACTTTTCTGTTTCAAATATTACCAATTCACATAGATGAAAAGATTTTTTAAAAATGGCAGATTATAACAAATTGGAGTGGAAAGAACAATATGGAGTACAAAGAAGCCAAGAATAAGATTTAAATTATTACAGGATGGAAAAAAGAGGAAGGTTTAGCTGTACCAAATATCAAATTATATCATCAAGCAGCTGCACTAGTCTGGGTGTCAGAGTGTATTAAAAATCCAAATAAAAGGAACGTTAAACTAGAAATAATATTATAGAAGGAATAAATAATTACCTATGGACTAAGAAATCACTAAAAACAATTCAAATACAAGATGGTAATAATATCTTGAGAGAGTTTATTAAGTATATGGTTTCAATCCAGAAATAGAATATGTTTGCCAACTTTGCCATTGACATCCCTAGTTGATGTCTGTTGTGACAATAGTACATGAAAGAAAGTTGACCATATAACATATGAGTATATGTTGGATAAAGAAGGGAAAATTAAATCCTGTCAAGCAGTTCAAGATAAAGTAAAAAATATTCTGTGGTTGTTATATCATCAAATGTTTTCCAAATTCAGAGAAAAAATAGCTAAAGAAGGCGGTAGTCTAAGAAAGAAAATGATTTTTGAACAATTAATCACTGGAGATTTAAGACATATATTATGAAAGATTTATATGTTATTGCAGTATTATTCTGAAACAGAGCAAGTAAAAAGCTATTTGATGAAATGGATGCAAAATTTTGGAGAAAACATACACAGGAGTCAGTGAGAAAATTTATGAACTAAAGAAATTAAGGTTACTGAATGTCAAATACTAAGGGGAAATTAGTATTAAAATGTTCTTTATATAGTATATTACCCCTAAATATATAGCAAAAATAGACTATTATGAGAAGTGCTGGAAATGCCATAATACAGATGCAACATGTTATCATGTGAGGAGGACATGCAAGAAAGCAAGAAAATATTGGACAGAGATACATGAAGAAATGCAAAAGATATTATAACTTAAACGTTACGATGGATCTAAAAGTATGCTATTAAATATTTTACCAAGTAATATTACAAAAAATATAGTGAATTATTTGTATATGATGACAGTGGCAAGAGTAATAGTTGCAGGAAAATGGGAAGATAGTGGAATGCGCAGATCTGAAGGAATGGAAAAATAAACTAAAAATATGTGACAATGGCAAAATTAACCTCTTTATGTGTAATAGACCATCTTCAGAATTTCAAGAAAAATGGATTTTTTTCTTAAATTATATAGCTGAAAAATAAGAACAAATTTTAATTAAACACAGAGAATGATAGAAGGAAAGAGGTAATATACAAACATAACTAAAATATTATTAGATTTGAAGATACATGAGAAAACTAGAATAAAGATATTTAAAAAGAATTGAAATAGTAAAAGTAACATTTATATATACATATATTATTTTGGATTTTTAATATAAATTATTATAGTTTATACTTTGTATATATGTAAATTTAAACAAATAATTAAAAAACAAAAACAAATCAGGCAAGATTTGAAAGACTTAGTATTAACATAGAAGGTCAGCTGTTTTCCTATCATGTGGCAATATCTATAGTAACTGAATCTGAAGGATAGACTATGGGTTCTGAGCTCATCGTGATTCCAAACAAAGTTTATATATCTGTTGTTTCACCAGCCATGTTGGACTAGTGATCCATTTAGGAATTGGACCTTTTACAAAAGTCAATTTATTCTGGCCCAAATGAGTATTTATGAAATATTTGTTAAAATATATCTCTTTTGCGTGTATTCAAGGAGGCCCATAAAAAAACAGATGCTACTTGCAGAAAAACTAAATGTTTGGGAAGTACACAGTTAACATGGAGGTTAGGAGAGTTAAAGAAGCTTATTTTTGATGAACTTTCTTCATTACAAAATTGAACCTCAAAAGTTCAGACTGAAGAACTAAAAAGTGCACACCAGATGGGCAGCCCAATCCTAACCCCCCCAGGCAGCACCGTCGCTCGTGCACCAGTGTAAATGGGGCGGCACTACACGGCACCCTATGGACTTTTGCAGGATAGTCCCACCGGCGCCTGAGCGTGGCAAGGCGAGATGCAGCGGCCCCTGGGAGGTCCTGCCCACCGTTCCCCTGACAACCTTGCTCATACCAGCCAATGGCCACACCTTCCCCTGACATTCAGGTGAGGGGCAACCAGCAGCGCAAATACCCACCACTGCTCCCACCACCAAAAAAAAAAGGTTTCCCCTCCCTGAAAAGTAGGGCCAGATAGTAAGGAGCTGATCTCTGTTGCCTGGAGATCAGTTGTAATTCTGGGAGATCTCCAGCTACCACCTGGAGACTGGCAACCATAAGTAGTGACAGGAACGCCCATTGGGAACCGTGTGGGAGCCTGGGAGGCTGTTTGGAAACAAGGGGAATGAAAAGCTCACTCAGACTTGCTGCTGCGCAACTTGAACATATCTCTGCATTTCTACCAAGTGAGAATGGGGGCTGGACCTTGACAGCCATGTCCCAGTACTGGGGAGATGCCCCCCCCCAGAGTGAACTGACAGACCGTCCCGATGCCAAGTCCATCCCTGCTTCTGCAAACACATCCCCCACGCCCTGGCAGCGGCTTTCCACCTGCGGCAACCATCTTCCTGGCTTGTCAGATGCCAGCAGCTCAGGCTATTAGAGAATGAAAGTCCTCAGTGCCTCTCCCTTCCCCCCACATACATTCATGGGCCGCAGTTCAATTCCCACCCCACATTGAGGGGAAGAAGGGGGCAGGGAGGCTGGACAGGGTGCAGCTTGATACATTTGTGGGGATGTGTGAGTGGGCATGTGTGACAGGTTGTTGAGTGAGGGGCTAATGACAATGTCAGTCAGGCATGCAAACACAGAAGTTTGTTATATTGTCAAAGGCTTTCACGGCCAGAGAACGATAGTTGTTGTGGAATTTCGGGCTGTATCGCCGTGGTCTTGGCATTGTAATTCCTGACGTTTTGCCAGCAGCTGTGACTGGAATCTTCAGAGGTGCTACGCGTTTTATTAAACTGGACGAAGTGCCACCGACCCTCATTAGCCACTGCATTTTGAGCAGCCCTCATTTGCGCTCCCAGGGGTGGCGCGGAGATGCTGACTGCCTTGAGATATCGCTTCCTGGGCTGGATCTGAATGACAGTTGTTTTATCTTCCGTGTGCCATTTTAGAAGTATTTTATAAATTTTCGAGATTTCTTTTTTACCTTCTTGTAAAATCACTTCTTCTAATTCCGACTTTTCCAATCTTATTCCTCCTTTTGAACAGTCCGAGTTGTAAAGATCTCTGATTTGCCTATATTGAAACCATCCATAAGGAGGAGATAACTCTTCTTGCGTTTTTATTTTTAACCTTTTATGTTCCATTATTGTTATCTCTTTATAGGTTAAACATTGTTGTTCATTATAAACAGCTCTCGGATCTATTACTTCGTATGGTACCACCCATGAGGGGATACCATCTTCCATATAGTCCTTGTATTTCTTCCAGATTGTGAAAAGGCTTCTTCTAATATAATGATGCAAAAACATAGAGTCCGCTTTTACTTTGTCATACCACAGATATGCATGCCATCCAAACAGTTTTTTATGTCCCTCCAAAGCCAGCAATTTATGGTCTTTTAGCATTATCCAATCTTTTAACCATACCAAACATATTGCTTCGTAGTATAATCTTATATTTGGCAGTTGCAGTCCACCTCTCTCTTTCGAATCTTGTAATACTTACATTTTCACACGGGGTTTCTTGCCTGCCCACACAAAGTCTGAGATTTTCCTTTGCCATTTATCAAATTGTTTGAAGTCTCGGATAATTGGGATTGTTTGCAACAAAAACATCACACGTGGTAACACATTCATCTTGTTTGCTGCTATTCTTCCCAACCATGACAAGTTTAATTTATTCCATTTTATCAAATCTCTTTCTATTTGTAGCCACAGTTTCTCATAATTATTTTTAAATAAGTCTATGTTTTTCGCAGTCAGCTCAATACCTAGATACTTCACTTTATTGGTTACCTCACAATCCGTTATCTCCATTAGTTCTTGCTGTTTTTGCTTTGTCATATTCTTACACAATATCTTCGACTTCTTTTTATTCACATAAAATCCAGCCAAGTCTCCAAATTCCTTTATTTTATCTATTATTTTTGGCATGTTGTCTATTGGATCTTCTACTATTACCATTACATCATCCGCAAATGCTCTGACTTTGTAGGAAAATTCCTTTATTTTTATGCCTCGAATTGTATCATCCTCTCGTATTTGAATCAACAATATTTCCAAAATCAGAATAAACAACAATGGAGACAAAGGGCAGCCCTGTCTTGTACCTTTGCTTATTTTCAGTTTTTTGGTCAAATCATCATTCACTACAATCGCTGCACACTGGTCTTTATAAATTTCTTTCACTGCTTGTATGAACTTTTCTCCCATTTGCAGCTTTTCCATAGTGGCAAACATAAAGTCCCAATTCAGATTGTCAAATGCTTTTTCCGCGTCCACGAAGAAGAAACCAACTTCCCTATCACAATGCTTGTCATAGTATTCAATAGCGTTTATTACTGTCCTTAGGTTATCCTTAATTTGTCTATTAGGTAAAAATCCAGCCTGTTCTTCTGCAATAAATTCCAACAGCCATCCCTTTAACCTCTCCGCCAAAATTTTTGCAAATATCTTGTAATCATTATTCAGCAACGAAATTGGCCAATAATTTTTAACATTAGTCAGATCTTGTCCGCCTTTCAGAATCAATGATATGTTGGCTTCGTTCCATGAGTCAGGAATCCTTTGGCCTTGCAAGATTTCATTCATTACCTCTCTTTAAAAAGGTGCCAATTCATTAGCCATCATTTTATAGAACTTTGCCGTTATTCCATCCGGACCTGGTGCTTTCCCTAATTTAGTTGATTGTATAGCTTCTTTTATTTCTTCCTCTGTAACTTCTCTGTTTAACTTTTCTTTCCATTCCTCTGACATCATTGGAAGCTTCGTTTTCTCCAAATATTCCACTATTAAATCTCTGTTCACCTCCTTTTTTTGGTACAATTTTACATAGAATTTTAAAAAAGCTTTACTAATAGCTGGTTGATCCAACAGTATTTTATCCTCTTCTCGGATTTTAATTATAGTTTTCTTCTCTTTTTTCTTTTTTAATTGCCAAGCTAGATATTTCCCAGGTTTGTTTGCACGCTCAAATAGTTTTTGATTCATTTTTTTCAAATTCCACTCCAATTCTTTATTATTCATTGCCGTCAGTTCTTGCAAGAATTTTTATCCTGGTATATTTTCTTCTTCCCTGGTCTTTTCTTAAGTTGTATCTCTTTGGCTTTAATTTTTTCCATAATTTCATGTCTCTTTTCTTCCTTTCTCCTTCTGTCTCTTGCATTTAAGTCCATTAATATTCCTCTTGTCACAACTTTGTATGTGTCCCATACCTTATGAGTTGGCACATCCTTATTCATGTTATATTGTATAAAGAACTTGGTCTCTCTTCGTAGTAACGCCATATTATCTTCTATCTGCAGCAAACCCTCATTTATCCTCCATCCTCTTCTTTTAGTATTTTCCCCAAATTTCCACATAACTGGATTGTGATCTGAGCCTACCTTGGGCATTATCTCCACATCCTTAGTCCATAACGTCAGTTCCTTGGAGGCCCAGATCATGTCAATTCTTGATAATGTAAAGTGTCTTACTGAATAAAATGTATATTGTCTATTTTGGGGGTTTTGTCTCCTCCATACATCCTCCAGACTTTCTTGTTCTTTAATCGCAAAAAAAGATTTTGGCAAAAGTCCTCTTTTTTTATGTGCACTTTTAGATTTCTTGTCTTCTTCCAAGTTTGTAACTCCATTGAAGTCACCTGCCAGAATTATTTGATCATAGGTCAGTTCGTCTAACTGTTTGTGTAAATCCTTGAAAAATTTTTCTTTTGCACCGTTAGACACGTAAATTCCAATCACCAAGGTCTTCTTTGAATTCCAAATTATTTCCACTGCTATATACCTGGCTTCTGTATCACATAAAACTAATTTTGGCTGCAGCTCTTCCTTTATATACAATACAACTCCCCTCTTCTTCTTTATGGAAGCCGCTGCAAATTCGTTTCCAAGTTTTGCAAGTTTTAAATATTTTACATCCTGCTTTTTAATATGTCTCTTGCAAACACACTGTATTACATTTTTGTTTTAAAAGCCAGTGGAATATAATCTTGCGTTTAGAAGGTAAATTTAGTCCATTTACATTCCAAGATATAATTTTACACTCCATGATCAAATTTTAGCACTCTTTGGTAAGTCTTTTTCATTGTCTTTAATAAACGTTTCCATCTCCTGACCAGATCTGATATTCCTCCTAGTTCCACCAAATTTGAAAGCCAGCCCTTCCGGTATTTCCCATCTATATCTAATTTTCAAGTCTTTTAACATCTGGACCAGCTCTCTGTACTTTTTCCTCTCCAGCAACACCGATCTGGGCAGCTCTTTCATGATTCTCACCACTTTCCCGTCGACTTCTAATGGATCTTGAAATTGTTTACTCACAATTGACTCTCTGATGCTTCTAGTTGTAAATTGCACAATCATATCTCTTGGTAGGTTCTTTAGAGCCGCATATTTTGAATTAATCCTGTATGCCACATACAGAAAAGCTGCTATTTCCACTTCCTCTTTGTCCAGGTTACCTGCCAAAATTTCTGTAATATGCTCTTGGGTTGATTTTTCCAAAACTTCCGGGATTCCACGAAATCTGAGTTGTTTTTCCATTTGTTTACATTCAGCTACGGCCATTCTTCCCTTCACTCCTCTCATCTCCATTCTGTGCACATCCGCCAAAGTGTCAGCTGCATTTTCTACTGCATTAACTCTCTGCTGTGTGACTTGCAGGTCTTTTTGGACTTGGTCCATATTTTTAGATAGCTCTGCCATCTCCGATTTAAAGGCCTCTTTAAAGTCCTTCAAATTTTTTGCCATCTCTTGCATCATATCTTTAAACTCTTTATTTCCTTCCATGACTTTTTTCTCCATCTCTTTATTTCCCTCTGTAACTTTTCTATCTAAATTTTCCAGTGCCGTCTGCCAGTCCTTTTTCGACATCGTGGGGCTAGCTTTACTTCGCTCCCACAAGTCCGCTCTTTTCCTTAACTCCGTGGCGCAAATTTGTTCTTTTCTTTTCTTTTTAAAAGTCCGAATTTAAATTGTTTTTCCAAAAGTTAGTGTTTACTAAATCCAAAATGCCGGGCGTCTTTTCTCTATGATCTTATATGAGGCAGCCGCCCTTACCCTTGTCCAAGATGTCCTACTTCCTTTTTCCTTGAAGTCAAAACTCTGCCCTTCTTCAAAATGGCGATATTCCACTTCCGTTGGTTACAAACCGCTTCTCGCCTGTCTCTTTATGGTTGTGACGCACTTCCTGTTCCTCTCTGTTGCACAGCAGCTCTCGCGATACTGAAACTTTCACACAGTCCACTATCTCCTCCAAGCCGCAGGTATGTAAACAATATTCATTTTTCTGCTCTAACTTCTCTTTATAAAGTCACTTCTTAGCAATTTATTTGCCGGAACTTTCTCAATTATTTATTAAGTCTCTCGCAGCTTACTAATTCTCTTTATCACTTTATTTCTTATTGTAATCTGTTCCGTACTGAGAGATAGCAATCTTTACCTTCTTAGACGTTTCTCTTGGGTTGTAATCACTGCTTCAATTATCCAATCGATTCAAAATACTTCTTTGTGTTGCTGAAGCTTGGGTATGAGGGTCTTATGTCAGAAAATGACTCCAGAGCTGCTGCAGAGATCTTGGCTGCCTGTCTTCGAGTGGGAACTCAAGAGTGGGTGGGGGATCGTTGCGTAGACCCCCCCTCACACCCGAGATCAACACACTCTCGAGGTCTTGAGCGTACTTGCTTGTTCTCCGCCTGAAAACGGGGCTATGGGCAATTTGCACCCCTCCAGCCCCTACAAACAGCGGCATGGACAGCTTAGCTCCCTGAACTGCATTAGACCTTTATGGATCCCAAGCCGGAAGTCTCAAGTTATACACTTCTAAGTGTATATATGGGCTTAGAAAGACTGCACTCTTAGGACTACACTGTTAGTTTAATTGATTTAAGCTGAAACATTGTGCTGAGTTATTCATGGATTCATCATGGCAATTCTGACATTTTATTCAAAATGAAAGCAGAGGGAGTCATTGGATTTTGTTTTTGAGTATGTTATAGATCTGGAATTTAATATTATTACTACTATTGTTATTAATTTAATTTATAGCCCGTCCTTCCCGCAAGCAGGTTTAGGGCAGGTTACAGCAATAGATAAAAATACAATAGATAAAAACAATAAAATCATAGATCTTATGGATATAACATCCCATTAATCAAAACTCAACAGGCATAAGTTCCAGTATCCCAGATAGGCCCCCCTTTGTGAGTTCAAATATTCCAATTCATTTCCCAACAGCTCAAAAATTAAGAGTAATATTTAAAATTCCCTTATGGTGCAGATGGCTCCAGCAACATGCAAAATGTTGGGACTATGCAACTGTACAGTAAGAGCTGCATATGATCAGGTTTTACACATGATTGGATTTGAAATACTATAGCTCACCACGTAGAATCCTACTGCATGGAAATTTTTTGAGACACTTTTCTTTATGTGGAGGCGGGTGGGGGCTGCATTGTTTGAGCTGGCACTGATTGTTTGTGTGTGAGAGCAAATAAACAATAAACAAGTTCCTGTAGCAAGATTGCTTCAAATGGTAATATTCTAAATACATGTCTTGCTTATCTTAAGATCTCAACTCTCTGAGGTAGTACAAACAATTCAGTATGCAGCTACAAACTGACATTCAGCTCTCATTTATCATAGCAGGGTCACATTCTGTGATTAAATACTATTTTGGCAGAGGACATTTTGCTGTTTGTAATATAGATTAGTAAACTAATAAATTGCTTAAATCTTCCTCAGTATTTTGTCCTCAGAACCATGTTGTCTAGACATAATCAGCAAATAAAGGACTTTCTACGATCTCTAAAAGTCTTAATGATGAGATGGGGGATTAAAGGTTTTGGGCATCATTGTGGATATCCTGTGTGTTCATGGCTAAGATGAATCATACTTCATATAATGCCAGAAGTGCAAAGGCAATAACACATTGACAGAACCAGATTTTTTTAAAAAAGGTAAATATTTAACTATACTTTTAATTTATTCAGTGAATGATCATACACTTTGATTTTTATGTTATATCTAATGTTTAAAAAGAACAAAACTATATATACATTTTTTCTCATGGAACAGAAATGGCATAAACAGTTTCTTATTTTCTAGAAACAACAACTAATTTTATACTTAAATTCAGTTTAAAGGTAATCTTGGGCAAGAAAAACATTATGCAGCAACTTTCTATATGGCCAGCATCACATTAAAATTGAGTTTATAGTCCTGATCATCTCCCATATATACCCATTTAAACTTATGTTTTATGTTTCAGCACCACTTTTGAGAGTTTCTTCTATCTCAAACATGATTCTAGCCAGTAAAGAATTTCACAGTTAATATGACCATGATCATGTAGCCAATCTAATTTTTTATATGATGTCACCGAAGGCAGTGCAGAGTGAATACTTTTCCTGTATTATATTGCAGTCACTTCTTATATGCAACAGGTGTGGAATACAAGCAATAAGGGGGGAATCCAACCATCCTTCAGGAAGCCTTCATCCAACATAACTCTTTCCTCTAATGGAAGAGCCACTTAAGTTGGAGTAAGGATCCTTGTGATGGAGGAAGGTTTTGAACTTTGCTCAGTGGAGTAGATAGGATAGGGATCAGATTCTCCACACTGCCTCAATGATTGTCTGGAAGTTTAGATTGTGATCACCAATACTGTCCTGAATGGAGAAGGAGATTCTGTGTTGTGATTAATTCCTTAGCAGTAAGTTGTACCATAGTCATAGGGCTACCAGCTCTGGGTTGGAAAATTTGTGGAAATTTGGTGGCAGAGTTTGGAAAGGAGAGGGAACTCAGCAGGGCTGTGATGCCATGGAGTCTGCTCTCTGAAGCTGCTGTTTTCTTCAAGGGAACTGATCATTGTTTTTGGGAGATCAGTTGTAATTCCAGAAGAAGTCTGGCCCTCACCTGGAGGTTGGCAACCCTATCTAAACATTTCAGGCATTGCTTTGCATTCCACATGCATTTTCACTCATTTTCAAATCGCTTTAACTACCTTTTCAGTTAGTTAATGTTCATGTTGTGTGCCCCCAGTTCCCATTCAGCCCTAATCACCTACACCAGAAACTCAATAGTGATGATCTAGAACTTGGATTCTTGATTTGTAATACAATTAATTTGTTTGCCAGTTCCTGGGGAAGGGAGAAGCAGCTTGATGTGTACATTGGAGGCAATTCTGTAGCAATTAATGTTATCGATAATTGTCCCGTCATGTATGTCCAAGAACCTGTCAGGAAAGGCAATAAAATTAGAAGGGGCCTTTACTAAGCCCTTAGCTTAGGGCTCTGATTGCCTCCCATATATACATAACTTCCTTTTTCTTTCTTTTTCACAGGCCAATTGTTAATTAAGGAATTTTTGGAATTGGTTATGTAAAGATATCTCATGGTGAAAG
Source organism: Eublepharis macularius (assembly GCF_028583425.1). Lineage (NCBI taxonomy): Eukaryota > Metazoa > Chordata > Lepidosauria > Squamata > Eublepharidae > Eublepharis > Eublepharis macularius. Next base: position 102,316,993 of record NC_072790.1, on the reverse strand, counting down.
TTCGAAATCTTTTTGTAAATACATACTGAAATGATCAGTTCAGAAACCTTAATTAAGTACTATCACTGTGCTGTTTTCACTGCATAACAAATTAGTAGCAATGGGTGAGGGTCCCATTGCTTGACCTGAAACTGCTCACATTTTTTTCAAGCATCTCTGTCAGACAGTTAGAAATAATTGGTGGGCATTTACAACAGTTCCGTGTGCGCACACATAACAGGTGTCAGGACCTGCCACAACCGATGGGCAGAAGAAAGCAACAGGACCATGGAACGAAATATAGCATGTACCTTTGGGATTTGAGTTATTCTGAATTGTTTTCCTGCTTTGTGTAAACTCAGAGTGAGAAACCCAAATCTTTTTTGGGTACACATCCCTACACATAACACCTTCCCCACGACTTCCCGCTACATTTCCCGCTGTGCTCCGAGCCATAAAAAACGTATTCTACCAAAAGATGAAAATCCCCTGCTGCAGGGTATGTGGTTCTTTAAACGGAGGATAGCCATCAAAAAGGTCGCTGTTGGCAAGATGTATGTATTTATTTAATTTATTTATGTCATTTATAGCCCACCTTTCTCACTGAGACTGAAGGCAGATTACACAGCGTAAGATTAGTACAGTCAATATCAGGAACATTTCTATAAACAATGCTATAGGGTAAATTGATACAAGTTCCCAAAGACATAGCATTAGTAGGAATCAAATTGATTTTCAAGCACTGTACTTGTTAGGAGGGATGTATAAACCTGTAAGTGATCAGTAGTTTTAGGGTTCATATTGCAGAAAAAAAATTAGTACTGTCAGAGAACATGTTTTCTAAAGGGATCCAGATCCTTAGATTTCTGAGTTGCCTCCTATTTATTTAAAAAATCTCACTAAGCAAGCACTGGGTGAAAACCACCCCATTGGAGGTAGTTTTCACATTCAGCATGAATGCACCATGGCTCCTTCTTTCATCCCATTGGAAAATGAGGGCAGTGTGTGCACATTGAAAGTGAAAACTGCCTTCAAAAGAGAGTTTTCACCCAGTGCACACTGAGATTCCATTGTGGAGTGGGACCAAGGGGAAGTAAGTGGGGGCAGGGGATCCCCCACCTCAGACAGGGAGATGACAAGCCTAATCCCTAGTATGATGATGTCACTTTTAATGTGACCCATAGATGATGTCATCTTGCCAGTTGATGCTCTAGAATTCACCAAACCTTATGGTTAAACCCAAGAGTTTGAGTGAATGTTAAAGCACCACCCCCAGCTTGATGATATCACTTCCAGGTTGTACTAGAATGATGTCATTGAGGATACCAATCACTCCTCCCATGGAAGTTCCTGCCTACTCCATCTCCTGCCAGTTGCTGGGCCATGCCTGGCAACCCTAAGTTTTGAATGTGTTCTGAGTTGTACCATTAGCCTCTGTGTGGACAATAAAATGGCCAACAATAATACCTAGCACTGAAGACATCGGAACATGTACCCTAGAATACTTCACAATCCCCATGACCCTCTGTGGTGCACAAGATTCTATAGCACATGTACAACAGATAAACTGATATAGGAAGGATTCTTTGAAGTTAAAAAAAGGAAAATCTCTATAATCGAGAATACTAGTAAAAATGTAGTTGACTTAACAAAAAAAATACATGAGCATTCCCAAAGAATCTATGTGACAAAAGAAAGTTTATACATAATCATATGTCTTTAGTGAAGGTATGCAATATAGCACTCTGTATACTTTTATGAAGTTAATTTGTATCTCTGTTGATTTTATAAAAATGATTGATGTTAAACTTTGCATAATTATGAGAAGCCAGCATATACCACTAATTTCTGCCAACATATACCACTAATTTCTCATATTTGGTATATACAGTTTAAAAGAACCATCCTGTTCTTCACAGCTTATGAGGTGAAAAGTATAATTTGTTGGCAGCTATTTGACTAAATTTCTATTCACTCAATAATAGTTTTTATAATTGTCTAGAAAAAAAATAATTGTCTAGAAAAAAAATAATTGTCTAGAAAAAAATGTGAATCGTTTTTAAGTACAATAAGCCGCTAATTATTCTGAAACTAAAAAAGAACAATAGATTAAGCAATTTGTCTTTTAGAGCTTACAATGCTCTTATGCAGTGAATATTGTGTTTGATAAGAAAAATACTTTTAAGAAACCAAATCATGTAGTATTTAGTGCTTCTTTGAACACTTGCATGTAAATTATAATCAATCTAAAAATATAGTTTGTAATTCCAAGTAGAAATATACAAACAACATTCTTTATTTTATTGAAAATATTCCTCATATTGTCTCATATTTCTCAAGGAGCCAAGGACAGAAAGTTTCAAGTTAAAGGTTAAGTACATATATACTGTATTTACTTGAAAGGATGATGACTCTGAATGTAAGATGACGCTCTTTGCCCAGAAAGGACATAACTGTATTTAGCAGTAGATTTAAGATGAACACCTCCCCCCCCAGCCCTGGGTGTTTTTTTTTTTTTTTTTGGATGGCATATTTGGGGAAAAGCCGTCTTGCATTTGAGTAAATACTATATTAATTATTTGTTTGAAGAAACAAACATAAGTTAACAGTGTTGTATGACAGATAGCTGATGAATTGATATAACCGTAACATTTTTCTCAAGTCATTTAAAAATTGACACTCTTTTATCATAAGCACTGAAAGGTTTTTGATACTTCAAACTAATTGCAAAAGGACAGCTCGTTCTTGTCACAAGCTGTGACAAAAATAGCAAGGTTGCTGAAATTTGAGCTTTTCAGAAAGATATGGAAACATGCAATTTACCCGTTTCCCTCTTTTAATGCTGTATTTACTGTATCTATTTCAGACTGGTGAAATTACTTTTTACAAAGGCAGGTATTCTTTTCTTCCTTCACAAGCTGCGTTGTACTTCTGTGCTTGTTATAAAAGCCATAGTCTTTATTCTAAATCTCATGATGTCAATTTTTCCTGTGACTGTATTCTCTGAATTTTAAGTTGCGGCTGAGGGAGTTGCACATATTGCAAATCTGCAGTTGAGACAATTTCACTTAATATTCAAGTTTTAGAAGTTTTTAACACATTTATGACTTGTTGAGAATGAATTAATTACTTGAAATAAAAAGTGACACAGAAATTTGGAAAATAAAAGGGGTAATAGAAATAAAGAAGCTAAAATAATTTACTATAGTGGCAGATGTTAATAGTATATGTTCATTTTACCAGTATATTGATTGGCTTAATTCATAATTTTTGTTGTGAAACTGAATTTGTTTTAGTATAAGTGTTTGATTTTATTAAAAGTTTTATGAATTTTGATTCTGTGTCTTCCGTATGGTAAGAGCCAGTGTGGTCTAGAGTTTTGAGTGTTGGATTAGCATCTGGGCCACCCAGGCTTCAAACCCCACTTTGTCATGCAAGCTTGCTGGGTAACCTTGGGCTAGCACACACACTCAGTCTAGCCCAGTTGTTGTGAGAATAAAATATAGGGAAATGCTGTAAACTACTTTGGGTCCTCATTTGGGAGAAAGGAGGGATATAAATGAAGTAAACAAACAATGAAGAAACTAGAGACCATTGGGCCCTCTTACATGTAATTTAAACTGATTATGTATGTATGTATGTATGTATGTATGTATGTATGTATGTATGTATGTATGTATGTATGTATGTATGTATGTATGTATGTATGGTTTATGCAAGCATGTATGTGTTGTGTATTGGCCCTAGCTTCAATAAAAGTTAGGCTCCTCTGGCTTGATCTATCATTGGTTGTTACAGTTGGCAGCAGCCAATCAGTCCTCTCTAAATAAAGACCAATCACTGTTGCGTAAATATGTTATATTGTATATAGTTCATGCAAATGATGGTATTCTAGACTGCTTGTTACTATTGGTTGATGGTTAATTCAGAGGTGGGGTACGTGTGTGTATATTGGGGTTCTGTTTAACTGAAGTTGTCTGGCTGTTCTGGCATGCAATAAAGCATGTTGTCTTGAGCTAAAATCACTCTGGGCTGAAATCATTCTGAGCACTAGGCTCAGTACTTATTACTGGTGATGAGGTTGGGATGCTAGGTGGGTAGGCAGTCCCAAAGCACCCAGAGCTGAATCACCTCAGGCATGTAGGCAGCCCCGCAGCCGAAGCTGAGTCACGTCTGGTGGGTAGACAGCCCTGCAGCACCAGCGAAGGCATTACCAGTGAGGAAGTGTCACCTCCACTGCTATTGTGCACCAAAATGACAGAACAGTATGGCCACCAAGGGCCAGTTTGAGTCATTCAACAACGATGCTGAGGACTGTGACTGTTATGTCTTACGTTTTCAATTTTAACTCATGGCTAATGAAATCACTGGAGGTGCGTGGGGAAAAAGCAGCTTTCCTCAGCGCCTGTGGCTGTCCTACATTTGAAATCGCCCATGCTCTAGTCATGCCCGAAACACTTGAAGTGGTGTCACTCAGCACCATCCAGAAGAAACTAAAAGAGCATTTTTCTCTGCAACCTTCAAAAATCACCAGCTGCCATGCCTTTTACAAGCAGGACCAAGTGCTGGGTGAAACAATCGCAACCTACATTGCGGCCTTGCAGAACCTGGCCCGGCTGTGCGAATTCACTGACCTGGAAGATGCTTTTTGTGATCGTCTGGTGTGCAGCCTCTGTGATAAAAAACTACAGCAGTGTCTGTTTGCAAAAAAGCCTCGATATCAAGGTATATGAAGAAGCTGTCGCAGTAGAAGCGGCCGAGCAGTCTTCCAAAGATGTGCGGCAGTCGAGGAGTCCAGCGCTATCAAAAAAGTCAGAACTGGTCCATCAAGAGAACATCAAAAGTGAGCAGGAAAGTGAAGATGAAGTTCTTCTCACACAAGCAGCACAGCCCAAGCGTCCGGGCCACCAGAAGTACCAAGGCGCCCCCCCCGTGCGAGTTGTGGGGGGGGACCACGAACACCGTCAGTGCTGATTTCGCGATGTGGGGTGTCAAAAGTGTAACTAGAGGGGCCATATTGCGCCGACTTGTAGAGCTGTCAAAGCGGGAAACTCAGCCCAGCAATCTCCGTGCCATCATTGGCTAGTAGCAAAAACTTCTTCTCAGCTGGAAGAATGTCACTCCATGACCAGGTGTGCAGGCAAGACCATCGTGCTGAGCACCAAAATCGGCTCCAAAGAGAAAATCCTTGTCACAATGCTCATAGAAGGCTCACCATGTGAGATGGAGCTGGACACCGGGTTAGTGCTCTCAATAATCTCAATGGCAACCTACAACCGAGTGTGCCCCAAGGCAAAGAACCTAAAGCTTGAACCCTGCAACATCATCCTGACAGACTTCCAGGATCATTGGATTCCGGTGGCAGGAATCGGCCACGTCACAGTCAGCTATGGGAACTTTCATGGGCCCCTTTGTCTTGTCATTATCAAGGGGCGCCTCATTAGCTTGCTGGGATTTGATTGGTTCGAGGCGTTGGGCATCCAAGTCACCGGAGTACAACCAGTCGGCCAATCCAAGCTAGACACCGTCTGTGCCGAGTTTCCATCCGTCTTCAATGGGTCCTTGGGATGCTACACCGTCCCACCGGTATCGTTTGACCTTGATACATCAGTCCAGCCAACCCATCTCAAGGCACAAAGAGTTCCCTTCGCATTCAAGCCACACATCAATGAGGAATTGGAGCACCTGATAGCTCAAGGAGTCCTTGAGCACGTCTCTCATGCCCGATGGGAAATGTCTATAGTAGGGGTGTGCAAGGAAAAAACTTTCGGCTAAAGCCGAAAGCCGAAAGCCGAAAGAAGAATCTCTTTCGAATAAGCCGAAAGCCGAAACAAGAATCTCTTTCGGCTTTCGGCTTTCTTTCGGCTTTCTTTCGGCTTTTTCTATGGGAAAATGCCTCCGTCTTCCAGGACGCCTGGAGGAGGCATTTTACCACCGAATAAGCCCAAAATTGGTGGGGACCTTCCTCTAACCCTTCTCTAACAACCACCCAAGATTCAGACAGATTGGACTTTGGGGGGCCATGTTATGGCCCCCCAAAGCAGGTCCCCCCATCCTCCCATAAGAAAGCGAAGGAGCAGCATATTGTTAGCATGCTGCTGCTAATCTTTCTTCATTATTTCCTATGGGGAAAAAATGAAGAGGCAGTCTTCCTTTGCCAGGGGTGGCATTTTGCATGCAAAATGCCCCCTTACCATCAGGGGCCCTTCTCCCACCCTTCCTCCCAGCCCCCACCAAGGCTCAGCCTGCTCCCACTTGGGGGGGGGCATTTCATGGCCTCCCCAAGTAGGTGCTCTAATCTCTCTACCACTGACAGCTGGGGGAGGCTTGTCTTGCCAGGGGTGGCATTTTGCATGCAAAATGCCCCCCAGCCCTCAGGGGCCCTTCTCCCACCCCTCCTCCCACCCCCCACCAAGGCTCAGCCTGCTCCCACTTGGGGGGGGCATTTCATGGCCTCCCCAAGTAGGTCCCCTCAGCCCCCAAAGTCCACCCCTCACAGGATGAGAGGCTTGGTGTCCCTTTCCTGCAGGTACCCTTAGGGGGAGAGCACCAGAGGAGCCTGCCTCCTTCTGGCTAGCTGGCGGCCGTGCGGCGCCACTCGAACCCTCCTCCCGAAGAAGCACCGCCTGGTGGTGCCTCTTCATATGGTACCTCATCCCAGACGTGGAGAGATGCCGCACATCTTTGCCACGGCTGACGCGCTGCCTACAATGCAGGCACAGGGCTGCTCGGGGATCCTCCGCTGTCTGGAAGTGCTTCCAGATTTCGGAGGAAAAGGGCATCCCACGCTTCCAAGGAGAAGCGCTTTCTGGATCACCCTGAGGCACCTCCTGTGAGGTGCTCTGGCCGGACATACCGTGTCCCACTCTCGGCCGGGCAGGTGGGGATGGACGAGGCTGGACCAGGGGGGTCTCACGGGCAGTTCCTCCAACATCCTCTGGGTTCCTGGGGTGAGCGGGAGCGCAGGGAAAGTCATGTGCTCCGCGCCCATCCCAGGAGACACCACATGCTGCCCCTCCTCCAGCAGCTGGCTCGCAACCACTGGAGGAGGAGGAGCCTCAGCAGCAGGCCCCCGCCCAGTGCCAGCACCTGCCTCACGCCTCTGGGTTGGGGGTGGCCCTCCAGCAGCTGCCTCAGGAAAGAGAGTCTTGCGAACCCTCTTCCTGTCACCAGAAGCCAGGCTGGTGAACGGCAGCAGCGCAGGGGAGGGCCTCCTCCGCTCAGATGGGGGGGCTGCCGCAGCAGTCCCCCTCCCCCTCCCCTCCTCCCCTCTAGATTTCTCCCTAGCCTTTCCCCCGGGGCCCCTCTCTGCTTTCCTCTCTGACATACTTTCCCCTCCCAAAATCTACCCTAACTAATCAGAAAAGATTTGGAAAACAAAGGTCAACTTTGTTTTCAAGACCTAACTAACCTGCTCTAAATCTGTGCTTCTAGTGGCTCTGTGACTTGGAGATGAACAATCAAGTGCCTTTTTAAGCAACCCTATTTATGTCAGGGAACCTGAGCCTGCCAATCAGCTGAATTCCTCTGGAATTGAGCTGGCCCTAAACCCCAATAACAGAGGTGACTAAGCCTTAAACACTCACACACTAGTATGCCCGGGCCGGCCTGGCACCACCACGGGTGCCAGAGATGGGCAGTGGAACCCTAGTTATGGGGGCACTAATGGGAAGCCTATTGACAGCTATTACAAATTTTTATATATATATATATATATATATATAGAATTCAAACCTAACACTCACTCACTAATGCTTTCCCTGCTGAGTCCCTATTTAGTTTTAAAAAAAAACTAGGCTTGGTTTCCCTAATAATTATGTTGAGGGCAATTATCCACTGATCACCTACCAACTGGCCTACCTACCTAAGAGACACTATTTAGCGGGACCAATGTATCTGTGGTATGTCGGTGTGGGGTGTGGATGTGGTGTTTTGAAGATGAGCCTCCCCCCTCCCAAGCTAGCAAGAACCCACCCCCAAGCCCACCCAAATATGAACCCGGACTCGCTCACACTAACACCAGTCCTGTAGTCCAGCGATGTTCAGGCGGTCTTGCAGCTGGTCCTCCTCTCCTCCGCGATGCTGTCAAGAAAATTGGAAATGTTAACAGAGTCAACACCACACGCCGCACACGCAACCCCCAAAATTCAAGGCCCCGTTGCACAAGCCAAGTCAGCCGCCCCCTGAAAGGCTAGGGCCAACCAGCAGCAAAACAAAACACATCCACCCAGCAGAGCTTCTGGCCTGTGCAGGCCAAAAGCTGGCACACTCATTTTTTAGTCCTGTGAAACAGTAGTTCAAGCCCACCCCACACTCAAACTTGACAAATGAAACATGAAAGAAAGCAGGCACTGCAATCAATGCTGGCCCCCCCTAACCCCCAAACAATGTCCTCTTGCCCAACCAGAAAATGCCCCCCCTAGCCCAAGCCATAAAGACCGAGCCAAAGCATATGCTCGCAGGTAGGCACAGCAGCAGACATAAGCTCAAAAAACAAATTTTACAACAACCCTACCAGTCCACCACTACAGATGTCCAGCAATGTTGATCCTCCACGCAGAGATCTGCAGGCCGATGTCCACCAAGTGCGGTCCAGTCCAGAAGAGGTCCACCAACGATAAACAACCTGATTGTGAAGCAAAACAGTGAGTGCCAGGCCAGCAAACAGGAAGGGTTACCAAAGCCAAAGCAGCATACCTGTGTGTGGGCCACAGGCTGGCACAGTTGTTCAGGACGGAGCCTGTTGGGAATCCTTGCAAGCAGGAGACCAGACACAGGAAAAAAGCCCACACCATTCCAGTTTGTGAAGCACAACAGTGAGTGCCAGGCCAGCAACCAAAAAGGGTTACCAAAGCCGGAGCAGCAGACCTGTGTGTGGGCCGCAGGCTGGCACAGTTGTTCAGGACGGAGCCTGTTGGGAATCCTTGCAAGCAGGAGACCAGACACAGGAAAAAAGCCCACACCATTCCAGTTTGTGAAGCACAACTGTGAGTGCCAGGCCAGCAACCAAAAAGGGTTACCAAAGCCAAAGCAGCATACCTGTGTGTGGGCCACAGGCTGGCACAGTTGATCAGGACGGAGCCTGTTGGGAATCCTTGCAAGCAGGGGACCAAACACAGGAAAAAAGCCCACACCATTCCAGTTTGTGAAGCACAACTGTGAGTGCCAGGCCAGCAACCAAAAAGGGTTACCAAAGCTGGAGCAGCAGACCTGTGTGTGGGCCGCAGGCTGGCACAGTTGTTCAGGACGGAGCCTGTTGGGAATCCTTGCAAGCAGGGGACCAGACACAGGAAAAAAGCCCACACCATTCCAGTTTGTGAAGCACAACTGTGAGTGCCAGGCCAGCAACCAAAAAGGGTTACCAAAGCTGGAGCAGCAGACCTGTGTGTGGGCCGCAGGCTGGCACAGTTGTTCAGGACGGAGCCTGTTGGGAATCCTTGCAAGCAGGGGACCAGACACAGAAAAACAAGCCACACCATTCCAGATTGTGAAGCATAACTGTGAGAGCCAGCCAGAAGAAAGGCACCAAAGACACCCAGCAGAGCTTCTGGCCTGTGTAGGCCCAAAGCTGGCACACTCTTGTTTTAATCTTAAAACAGTAGATCAAGCTTAAAGAAGGCAAGCACAACAACCAATGCTGAACCCCCCCCCCCACCATCAAACATTGTCTGCCCAACCTGTCCCCCAGGCCATGCCAAGAATAAACTGCAACACCTTTTTGCAGAGGCAGGCCACAGCAGCACATTGCCCAGCATTAAAAAAATTTTCAAAAATTTTAAAAAGGCCTACCAGGTGTCCTCTCAGGATGTCCATCAGCACAGTTGATCCTCCAGGCAGATGTCCTCCAGGCTCCAGGTGCAGTGCAGTCTCTCTTCTCCTCTCTCGGTCAGCAGCAGCAGCAACAGAGGTGCTCCAGACAGTCTAGCTCCAAATTTAAACCCCCTGCTGCAGCCTCAGTCAAAGATTTAAATCTATTGGCTGGCATGAAAATACAGCAGAGGGATTGGTGACTCCTAAAGTCCCCCCTCCCCTGCCTTTCCCCACCCACACTCCAAGAGTCACCCTCCTCCTGCTCCCCCTCCCCTACCTGTTAGTTCTGGCGGGAATCTCTGCTGCTTTGCAAATGCAAAGTGCAATGCAATGCTTGCACCTTGCATTTGCAAGGCAAAGCAGGATTCCCTATCCTCCTTTGCAAGAGGGGTGGGGGGTGACAGAAGGAGTGAGTGATTCACTCCTTCTCCCCCCCTCCCCTCTTCTAAGAGCCTGCAGGAAGCCTTTGCTTCCAGCAGGATTTTGCTAGCCGCTTGCTAAGGCAAACGGCTAGCAAAAACAAAATGGCGATTCTCGAATGCCAAAAGAAAGCCGAAAGAAAGCCGAAATGTTTCGGCTTTTTTCTTTCGGCTAAGCCGAAACGTTTCGGCTTTCCCCGAAACGTTTCGGCTTATCCGAAAGAAGCTGAAACACTTTTGTTTCGGCTTTCTTTCGGCATTCGGAATGCCGAAACGCACATCCCTAGTCTATAGTCATGCCCATCAAGGCCAACGGAACTGTGCGCATCTGTGTGGATTGCAAGTGTACCATCAACAAAGCGCTCCAGCAGCACGCATATCCAGTGCTTGTAGTCAATCATTTCCTGGCATCGCTTGCAGGAGGAAAGACTTTTACTGAAATTGACCTGGCACAGGTTTATCAACAGTTTCCAATCAATGACATCACAGCAGAAGCTCAGACGATTGTAATGCACCGTGGTGCGTTCAAGGTAAAGGCTGCACTTTGGAGTTAGCGTGGCCCCTGGCATCTTTCAAGGGCTTATGGAAGACCAGCTTAGAGGGATTCCTGGCGTCATCCCTTATTTTGACAACATCCTGATCACTGTGACGTCCTCCACCGAGCTTGCTATCCACCTCCAAGAAGTCCTCTGCTGTCTCCAGGATGCAGGGCTGAAAGTAAAAAGAGAAAAGTGCCAGTTCGGGGTTCCACGAGTTGAATTCCTTGGATTCCTCATTGACACCGACGGCATCCATCCAACTGATAGTAAGGGGCAGGCCATCACAAAAGCCCCACCTCCATGTTTGAAGAAGGAGTGGCAAGCTTTTCTGGGCCTCTGCAATTTTTACCATGCCTTCCTGCCGCATAAGGCATTGGTTGCAGAGCCTCTCCATCGATTGCTGGAAAAGAACGTCCCCTGGGCTTGGGGCAAGAAGCACGCGCTCGCATTTGCTGCTGTCAAGGAGCTCCTTTCTTCCAACTTCGTCCTCATGCACTTTGATGAAGGAAGGCCACTCATTTTAGCCAGTGATGCCTCACTGTACAGAGTTGGCGCTGTCCTGAGTCACCGGTTGCCAGACTGGCAGGAGGCCCCCATTGCTTACTACTCAAGGAGACTTCAAAAGGCTAAGCGCAACTATGCACAAATAGATAAAGAGGCCCTGGCCTTAGTTGCTGACGTGAAGAAGTTTCACGATTATGTCTATGGGAGGCACTTTGAAATCACAACTGACCACAAACCTCTGTTAGGCCTCTTCGCACCCGACCGACAAAGCCTACAGGTCATGTCTCCACAGATGCTGCGCTGGTCGGTCTTCTTGTCAGCCTACGACCCTGGTTACTCTCAGCTCTGTGGTCGATCAAAACATGTACAGGGCCTTTCTTATACAGTTATCAACTGGCTGGAGCAAAGATGTAGCACAATAGCAACATCATTAAATCAAAGGTGCAATTAAGGGCGGTGCAATTAAGGAAGGAAATTGTGCTTCTCTATAGAAATTGCCTGTATCTTCTGAGGGACACCGATACCAATCATTGCAATAATTTTAGACTTTGTGTGCATATATACAGTCAAGTCACAACCAACTTACGGTGACTCTAGTCAGGGGCTTTCAAGGCTAGTAATAAGCAGAGGTAGTTTGTCATTGCCTTCCTCTGCAGAGTATTTCTTGGTGGTTGCCCATCCAAGTACCAACCCTGCTTAGCTTCCAAGATCTGATTAGATTGATTGGGCTATACTGTGCTGCCTTCCTTTCCAGTTTAAAGCTTTACTAATTGACAATTGTCTTTGATCTGTTTGGCACTGTGTAAAAAATGAAAACAATAGTGCTTACTTGTGAGTTATTAAGTCTCAACAATGTCTGACAAGGGAAGGTTAAACATGTAACTGTAAGTGTGCGTGTGCGTGTGTGTGAAATGTTAGAATTGCTTCACAGTGAAGACATGAACAGTTTGCAGGGTAAATTCTTGGTTTCTGTGTGTGAGAGAGAGATAGCATGTATATGTAGTGCTGAACACCCAGAGTATCGGTATGTAAGGCAATGCATGTAAAGAGGAAGTCAGAAAAAACACATGGGCCCTACTCCATCCTGGAGACATTTGCCACACCTGAGAACAGCCATTTGTGCTGATGCTTTGTCCCCATGATCAGGAATGATCAGAAATGCTCACTCCCTCTCCGTCTTCCATTGTATAAGTGTTGCCTTATATACTGGTATGTGCATTTACAGGGCTTGTGTTTATCTTCATTGGACTTTGTGGTTGAAGTTCATTTCACCTGGATGCCTTCACTTTTTTATTTGTATTTATTTAGATATTTGTAACCTGTGTTCTCAATTCTGTAGGTTCATATGGTCTTACTCCATTTCCATTTCATTAACTTTTTTCTAGACCTAATTCAAGATAAATTGAAGAGCACCATAAGTTTCATAACTCTGAAAAGTTATGAAATGTTTCCCTCTTGATTTATAAGCTTTGTGCCGTGATTAATCTATTAATTTAATTAATGAAATTAATAAATATCTGATTAGAAAAAACTTTTGAGAAGCTGTACATAATCATAATGCAAAAGTAGCCTAAGTTCTGGAATTCTCAAATAGTAATGCTAGTACAGTAAATTGCAGTATATTTCCTGATCCTCTTTTAAAATGCATCAGATGCCCATGAAAACTTGTGAGCTAGTCACAGTATTACTGTTTTTGCTACAATGAAGTTACGTGGCTACCTCATAGAGAACAGAGCATACAAATGCTTACATTCTTCTCTAGGAGAAAAACAACCAATTTTTTTTTGCTTGTTTACATGACTTATAGTCCACCTTTCTCACTGAAATGCAAGATGGATTTCACAGTGGAATTGATAAGACCAAAACAATGCAACAGCGAATGGATTGCAGAAATTTGAATACAAACAGAAATAGGAATACAGAACTGAAACAAACTGTTTTGCCCAATTGCTGGGTGGCACCTGCAGAAGGCCTTGTTCAGATGAGTGAAGCTGCTATGACGGAGCATAAAGAGAGGAGCAGTCCTGCAGATACGAGGGACCAAAGCTGTGAAGGACTTTGTATGAGATATCCAGTACCTTGAATTGAGAAGCCAATTGACTGAGTAAAGAATTGCTTATGTCAATCTTAGAATCAATTATGCTCTGTTTCAGCATTTCTGCAACTCTGTATTGGATTTCTGCTGGTTTTAAATCTTAGCAAATTTGCATGTACATACCCTATTACATGTTGCCACAAACCCACATCCAACTCAGGCTTAGGCTGACCTTCACCTACCCTGAGGTAAAACTTCTCCTCTTTAAGCCTATGAAGCGGTATGCTGGGCTGGGAAGCCTCTGGTAGCGTGGTTGATGTTAAGCTTCAACTTTCCTTCTTGTCCCACCCTTAAGGATTATTAAAAATGGTTACCCAGCCAAGTCTTAGTAGGGAACAGATCAGGGGTTTGTGCTTCTCTTTAGCAGAAACTGGCACACGAGGCTTGGGGAGGTTCAAAAGGTAACAGAAGGTTTATTTACAGTAGGTTAAAGTCAAAAGGCAGGTAGGCAGGTGTTTGAAGTGAAGAAACAGAAAGGTTTTTGTACAGGAACTTCACTGGTGTGAGGCACAAAACACTTGGTTTACTAGGTTGCTGGCTTCACTTGGCACTGCTTCACAAATGTTTCCCTTTCAAAGCACAGACACAACACGACTTCCCCTCCTCTCCAGACTTAAGGGTGCTCCACTGAGACAAACCCTTACTCGATACTGGGCAGGCATTATAGTTATCAGCTATAACCCTGTTCCTGGCACTGAAGGGGAGACTCCTTTCTACCCACTTCCTTGGCCCACTATAATTCCCAGATCTCTCAAATCTAAGCAGGAGTTAGTGCTGGTTTTCCCCACTTTAGTCCGAGGACTAACAGTGCTTCACAAACATTTCTTCCTCACACAGAGGATTCTCTGGCTGACCCTCTCTGGTCAAAAGCCAGACTCCAACTCTCCTTTCACTCCCTTGTTTACTCTCCAACTCCAACTGACTGCTTCCCCAACATTCCATCCCCAACTGCCACAACTGCTACATAAGGCGAGGGGGGTGGGGGAGGAAACGTCAATCATAGCTCACTGACTGGAAATCTCAGCATCTGAAGCTGAGTCCATCACACATGTGTATTGAAATGTCTTCAAAATTGACTCTACTGACCCCCAATGTCTAATACTCCTGGTGTCTCAGTGAGAAAGGTGGATTATAAATAAAGTAAATAAATGAATAAATGACTACTCTGCTTAGCTTTTAATAATAACTACATTGTAGCATTCTGCACCAGTTAGAATCTCTGGATTGACTGGGGGTGGGGGTGGGAATCATGTACATTACATTACAATAATCTAGTCTTGTTACTGTTGTGTGGATCCAGGTGGCCAGATTGGGCATGTCAAGGTAGGGGGTCACCTTCCAGGCTAGGCTGAGTTGGAAGAAGCCCTTTTTGCATTTTCAGTAACTTGGTTCTCTAGCAGCTGTGCTGGATCCAGTACCCCTGAGCTCTTATCTGAGTCTGCAAGGGTCAACTGAACCCCATCAAAAGCAGGGAGTACAAGTATCGTACATATCATATATGCATTAACCTACCAGTTCAAATAGACTACTGGGAATTTAGATAGATTGTGATGGCCTTTTCAATAACTACCAAAGAAAGAAAAAGAAAAAGAAACCCTCTTTTGTTTTGTGCATGACCAAAATGTGAAGTGTTCATAGTGAAAAGTGAAAGTGGTTATAATCATGATTTTTAAACATGTTCATAAACTGTATTATAGTGATACTCAATGTAATTAAATCCCAGGTGGTACCAAAATAGAATATTTCTTCACTTTCTCTCTTTTTGCCTTTTGCCTGCCTGTTGAGCCATTGATCCTATTTGCTGATGTTTGGTGGTGGTGGAGAGTGCCATCAAATCATATCTGACTTCATGTTGCCTAATGTCAGCCCTAGAATTGCTTATGTTTCGTTTCAGCATTTCTTCAACTTTGCATTGGATTCTTACTAATGGGAACTTGTATTTCTTCTTATTACTTCTACTTCTACCTCTTACTTTAGGAACTTGTATTTATTTACCCTGTGACATTGTTTATGGAGATGTCCTTGAAACTGAATATATTAATCTTACACTCTGTAATCTGCCTTGAGTCTCAGTGAGAAAGTTGGACTATAAATGATATTAACAACAACAACAACAACAACAGTGACTTCTGCTGGGATTTTCAAGGCAAGAGAATTACAGAGGTGGTTTGCTATTGCCTGCCTCTGCATAGCAATTTTGCTCTTCCTCAGAAGTCGGCCATTCAATTGCTAACCAAGGCCTACCCTACCTAGCTTCCAAGATCTGATGAGATTGGGCTTGCCTGGGCTTTACCAGTTACAATATAGGGCAGTGAAACAAAAACAAAATCATTTTTGGAGCCTGACAAAATTTCTTTCAGTGCTGGCAAAAACAATTAATAGAAGATGAGTTTCTGTTGATGTGTCATTTTCTTTTAGTTAATATTCAGATCACAATATTTATTGAGTCCTGCTCAAGGCGGCTTATTACAATTAAAATCACAACAATATTAAAAATAAGCCATTGGACAGAAATAGCACAAAAGCTATAAGGCATCAGCATTAAAAAGCTGAAAGAAGGGTGGTAATGGGAGCCTCGGTAAAAAAAACCCAAAATCTTGTTTTAATTTTCCTTCCACTTAGTTATTCATTAACCATTGTAATTTTTACCATTCACTTCTTCAAACTCACAGAATGTTTAGATGAGCCACAGTGGAATCAGAAATATAGACAGCTCTGTATTTTACTTATGACAGAAGAAATAGCAATGGAAAAGATGTTGGATAACATAATGAACCCTCAAGAGAAACTGTTTGACTTTCTCCCAATCCTTTTCACCTTTTACTACTTGCTTAATTTGGAATGTGCAAATGGGAGTTAAATTAAATTATCTATAGCCTAAAGCAATGAACATTTATTTTAATTTGCAGAAGTCAAAACAATATTTGGCTGTCTGCTTAGTACTGTATTACCTGATTGTTTTTTTAAAGTATTGTCTGATAAAAAGTATTTCTATCCACTCTGTCGCCTAGTCTCCTGCACTGTGTCTTTCACTTAAGGTGCCATAGTTTTCTTTTCCAAGCTAAACAGAGCTGTAGAATATCAATCTTCTTATTCTCTTTTGAAAATCCAATCTGTAGGTCAGTGTTGGCAAGCCTCATCTAAAACATTATCCTATTGAACTTTCCTTAGACTAAAGCCTTCCCTTCCTCCCCACTCCATTTGATCATGGAACTCTAATTTGCACCTGTCAGCAATTTGGATTGATAATCTACTTTAAAAAATGATGTAGTCATGATTTACTTGAGTTTGGAACAGAAAGCAACAATATTGCCATCCAAGGAGACACTGAGTTGTAAAGCTATGCATTTGTTTGTCTTTAGCAGAGCTAGTGTAGTTATCCAAGTTCTTTATTCAAACTATTTGAGGTGAACATGTTCCCTGTTGAGACCATGAATGACAATACATTTGAATTTAGAATGTGGGGTGAGGAGCAGGGAGAAACCTCTGTGAAACACAGTGCAAGCTCTGCAACTATTAGAAACAGGCCTAGGATGCTGTTTCAATTGATAGTATATTTTCATACTACGCTCCCCTCATTCGTTCTCCATTGTATTCTATTGGTGATGGAATCCCAAGGACAAAGAAGCCTTAGCCAACACATAAGAGCAACCACCAATGCCCCAAATTCTCCGAGGAAGAACTAACAAAGCTCAACAGAAATGGGAAATACCGCAAAACCAACCTGGTTGAAGGCTCACAATGAAGCTGCAGCTTGTTCCCTGCCCCCCTCCAGGATTTCTGGGCTAGGGAAGAAGGCAAGTTACATAGGCAAATGGAATCACATGTTACAGAGAGCTAAACTGTCTAATTATGACTATTTTCTCATAGATCTCATGAGACAATCATCATGTGATTGGACAGATAATTAAGCTCTCCCTAACATGCGATTCCATTTGTCTCCTATGCTTTCTAACATCTACAGAAATCCACTGGGTGAGGTCATCCAGAGGTTTGGCCTGGGATGTCACCGATATGCATATAACACTCTACCCAGCAAATCCTAGGGAGTCTGCAGAAATCCTGAACCTTGAGGCAGTTTTGGACTGGATGTGAACTAATAAACTGAAGCTTAATCCTGTCAAGATGGAGGCATTACTGGTGAGCAGGAGGTCTGACCCTTGATTTAAGGAGTCACCTGTTCTGGATGGGGCACAGTCCCCATGAAGGAACAAGTCCATAGTTTGGGGGTGCTCTTGGATCCAGGCCTACTGCTGGAAAAGCAAGTAGCAGCTGTGGCCAGAGTACCTTTTATGAGTTTCAACTAGTTAACCGATTATGGCCTTTCCTGGGCAGGAAATATATATATATATATTTATATATATATAAAGCCTTACATGTTTTAGGACCTATATATCTAAAGGACTGCATACTCTGAGATTGGGCAAGTGGCAACATAGGAGAGAGTCTTTTCAGCAGTAGCACAAAGACTGTAGAACTCTCTCCCCAGGGAGATTCACCGGTCCCCTTCTGTTGCCATCTTCCACCAGCAGGTGAAGAATTTTTGTTTTACTTCACATTCCCTCAATAATCCCCCTTCCCTGCCAGTTTGTACCAGGGCAAGACTTCAAACTCCTATGAGAAGCCTGTGTAAACAATCTGGATGCCATGCTTTTGAAGTTGTAGAGACATCCTGTAGGAGTTGTAAGCATGCAGGAATTTTTCCAAAGGGCTTGGAAAAGAGTGCCTCTAAGGGCTTATGGTGTGACTGGACTAACACATGGAGGCTTGAACTACTCCATCTGGAATCTTCTTATACAGAAATCTTCTTATACATTTTATAATCAGGAATATTTTTATCACTGGAGACCACCATGTGATGTTCCTTTTGCTTGCACGTCAAGAATAAGATAAATACTCTGGTTCCTGTTACTAGTTTCTCACAGTAGAGATAGGTGTTCAGGGCTTTTTTTCTGGGAAAAGAGATGGTGGAACTCTTTATTATCACAAGTGTGCATGCAAAGCATGTGCATGCTCCAGAAAAATGTGTGATGATGTCACTCCTAGAAGTGATGCTGCTTCCTGGAAGTGACGCTGTTTCCCGGAACCTAGCACAATGCATTGAATGAGGTAAATGTTAGTAAGCTTGGAAAATTACACTATTATGAGAAAGGGTTTTTTCCCTTTCTGTATCCTCTACAAAAAGTGAAATCTTCCATTCCCTTTCCCAAACATTTCATTTCTTTGGAATCATATTTTAAAATATGCAAGAAGGAAAGGCTTCTAAAAATCCAAAACATCTCACAAATCTAAATTCTAACAGATTCCCTCTGCCAGCACAGAAAAAAAGTTCCAAAGTTCTTTCTCAAAATTCCACACTCTGAAATTCCTAATCTAATGAATATTGAATTTTCAAATTTTCAGGGAGGGTTTTGCTTTACTGGAGCAATTCAAAATTAGATACTCAAATTTAGCTGCATTAGATTTATACTTAGTTTAAAATGGTTTTTTTTTGTTGCCTGCCAGCTCTACTTTACCAGTGGCTAAGCCACTGTGACATTGTGAAATGCTCATAAATAATCCAATGTCCCAGACAAACAATATTCATAAAAACTTCCTTAGCACCCATATATTTACTGCAATTTCAGTGATGTTAATCAGCTGAGGATGGGGAGAACCATTTGAGTTACAGCTATTAAGACATAAGAACACCTATATGCTGATGAATATGTTGATGAAAGCCTTCTGTAACTTGGACACAGCTATCCATTCCTAGCATAAAACTGGAATAACCATAACTGGTATTTTAATTAATACAAATAACCATATTGAACTAACACAGAACCAATCTGAATTCAAAAGCTGTGGGAACCATAACAATGTCAACTTTAGTCAACAAAAGAATGAAAGCAACACACACATGCACACATGCACACATGCACAGTCCCACCCACCCCCATGAAAGGAAAGAATGAACTCAAAGCAGAATGAACACACAGCCCCCCACAGCCCCCACACCCTGAATGAAATTAAAGCAGAATGAACTCAAAGCAGCAGCACACACACACAGCCCCACCCCTGAAAAGGAAGCAGAATGAACTCAAAGCAGCATTCATACACACACAGCCCC
This sequence comes from Eublepharis macularius, assembly GCF_028583425.1. Classification (NCBI taxonomy): domain Eukaryota; kingdom Metazoa; phylum Chordata; class Lepidosauria; order Squamata; family Eublepharidae; genus Eublepharis; species Eublepharis macularius. Next base: position 102,297,538 of record NC_072790.1, on the reverse strand, counting down.
ACCCACCCACTCCCCCAATGAAAACAAAACAGAATGAACTCAAAGCAGCATATGCAGAAACCCCTAAATGAAAGCAGAATGCACTCAAAGCAACTTAGCCCTCCTCTGCAGAGCCAGCGCTGGGCCCCAGCTTGCTCTCTTTTTCTCTCTTACTCACAGAGGAATGAAAAGAAAGCAGAATGAACTTAAAGCAGCTAAGCCTCCTCTGCAGAGCCCGCACTGAGCCCCAGATTGCTCTCTCTCTCTCTCTCTCTCTCTCTCTCTCTTTTACTCACTCACTCGCAGAGGAATGAAAAGAAAGAATGAACTCAAAGCAGCCTAGCCTCCTTTGCAGAGCCCGCACCAGGCCTGAGCAGTGTCTGCTTGCTCTCTCTCTCTCATTCACTCAAGAAAGCAGAATGAATTCAAAGCAGCTTAGCCTCCTCTGCCAAGCCAGTGTGGCCGAAGTAGGAAGGAATCATGTGGGCAAATTCTAGAGCTACCAGAATGCCGTTCCAGGGCGTTCCCCCTCAAAAAAGCCCTGTAGGTGTTCAAAACAACATTAGCGAGACTATTGGGGGTATTTGTTAATTGTTGCAGCAAAGTTCCACAGTTAGGAAAGCATGGAATCATGTGTGGTTAAAAAAAACCCAAGCCAGTATATTACAACAGAAAGGCTTACTTTTATTGCAGCTGATTCACATTCACTTACATTTTGTAGAAGCAAAATAAAACATTGAAACCTTATCTAAATAACAGTATTTCCTATTACAAGCAGCCAGCTAATCTGACTGCACATAGGTGGGAGTATGGGTGTATAGGAGAGCTCTGCAGAAAGTGTCTTGCTTCTTGCAAGATCAGCAGGAAAGAAAGAACAAAGGAGCACAGAAAGAGAAAGAGGAGGCAGGTAGATGCTTTCAGATCAGCAAACTGAGGCATCACACATATACAGTTTGGTTCTAGTAAAAGTAGAAAAAGTAGTGATCTCCCCACCTCTACAGTGTCCAGGCATGCTGAATCATTTCTGTTCCATCAAAGAAGATACAGGAATGGGAGTGACTGATTTCTGGACAAAGGACCTCAGGCAGTCTGTAATACTGACTAACAAACAGAACTAATGAGCAGGGATTTCACTCTGTGAGCCTAAACCAACGCACGTACCAAAGGAAGGAACAAACCCTTCCATTATAATGTACACAATATAAACACCACGGATAGTACTGCTTAAAAATATATATTTAAGGATACCTTGCCTAATGCTTTTATTTATGGTATGACTTTAACTTGTAATTATTTGTCTTGCCAATTTGAATGAATTATTTAGACAATTATCCAGCTTGTTCTGTAAATCAGTATTACTTTCATAAAAAGGGAAATACATAAAGGGTAAATTTGAATGTTTTTGAAGGAAGAATGATTATTTTTGAAATGATCAGAAACATTCGACTGAATAACTTTCTAAACCAAGCATACATTTGATCAACATTTATATGAATGTCTTTATAACCTGAAAATTCATTAACTAGATTCTCCTACTAAACATCACTGTATCAGTGTAGTAGCTAGAATACCAAACTAGAATCTAGGGCACCAAAGTTGAATAAAATCCCCACTTTGCCATGGAAGCTTGCTGGGTTACCTTGGGTTAATAACACACACTTAGCCTATCTCACAAAGTTGTTGTTGTGAAGATAAAATGAAGAAAAGGATAATTATATAAGCTGCTCTGGGTTCCATTGGAGAGAAAGACAAGATATAAAGTAAGTAAGTAAGTAAATCTGTTAAATACAAGTTTATATGTGTCTTCTCCTTCTGCAGGCCTTCACTGCTCTGTATGCACCACTGCCTAGGTTGCCAGGTGTCCGGTTTTCCCCTCAGACAGTCCATTTTTTTGGGCAGTCTGTCCAGGGGAAACAAAGAAAAATAAACTGACACATGATGCACATACATACCCAGGGTGCACTCAAGGGAGGTAAGCAGGCTGGCCTGCTGCATTCCCACGGAATGGCCAGCCTGCCCACCTGCCCAGCCTGCTACATGCCCGAAGAGCAGCTGGCCCGCATACCCAACCACACAGCCTGTGTTGTGCTTGGGGAGGAGCAGGCTCATGTGCCCAACCATCTAGCCTGCTGCATGTCCCAGGACCGGCTGGTCCACGTGTCCAACTACCTACCCTGCTAAGCAGTGCACCCAGCCTGCTTGCCTAAATGCCCGACCTTCCTGCATCCATGGAGCAGCTGGCCAGCCAGCCCGCCTGGCCTCTTACCAGAAGCTCCAGTGATGATGTCACTTCTGTGACATCATCAGCTGGGGTGGGGATTATGTGGATGTAAAACGCATGCATGAAACAAACAAAAAGGTCCCCATCTGGTTCTGAAAGGAAAGCCATCTGACAACCCTAACCACTGCTGAGACTCCCATAGGATGAAGAGGAGCCAAATAGAAGGGTTGTAATTAGGGACTGTATGAAGGGGGATGGGGGCCCACTGCTTGGAGCAACCACTTGCTATTTGCAAACCTTTTAAGGCAATAATCTAGGTCTGCCTAATGGGAAGGCTGGTTCTGGCTTCCACTTCTGCCTCAGAATCGGTGCCTTCAGTGGTGTTTCCTGATGTCCTCTAGGAAGGGATTTCTTTGCTCTTCTGTGGCAGCTCCTCACCTAGCAATGAAAAGTGGAATGAACAGATGGTGGTGGGGGGGGGGAGAAATTAGGTTTTATTCATTTGAAAACAAATCATATTTCTCATAGTAATGACACTGCATATGAAATAGGATTATGTTTACAATTATTTTTCATGTGTCACAAGCTTTAATTATTTCCTCTCTAACTCAGAAATGACTAGCATGGCATTGAATCATCAGTTTCCACATGCATCTCCTTTTCTTTTTAAAAAATATGGAAAATTCCAGTTATTTTTAACAGAATTTTTCAAAGAAATGTGTGTGCTGGAATTTTAATACAGAAGAATAACCATTCTTCAAACTTTGCCTCTTTAATGCAAATATGCTTTGACATCAGTACTCTATGTACTCATCATAATTTCACTGAAATTGTGTTTCGGGTGCTCCTCAGTGAAATAAGGACGGCAGTGTTTTTACCAGTTAAAAAATATTGCCAATAAAATTCTCAAGCTGCCATACACAATGGCATCATTGTATCTGCCTCAGGCAAGTGTAATGTTAGGTTATTTTAAAGGCAGCTGAATTCTAAGTTTCATGTCAAAGTTTTCCAGGCTAAATTTTAAATAACTAGGGCTATGGGTGGCTGGTCCATAGCCAGCAAATCCCAGAGGCATTGAGGGGGTGGGACCTGCTGCAGCAGCGTTGCACTGATGTGCTAATGTCACTTCCAGTAAAAAAAATGTAAGTGGCATCTTTAGTTGCTCTAGCCATTTACAAAAGAAATACTATGATTTTACTATAGAGTTACATGCTAGCGGATCCACCATGTAACTTAGGCTTTTACCAGAAGTAATAGAAATTAACTGGCACAATGCCAGCATGTGTTGAACATGTACTGAAATTATTATAAATTGTTATATTTTGTTTGGTAACAGAGTTACCCAGTCAGCAGCTATGACAGACCCACCTTCACTTCCCCCACCCTGAGGCAGATTTTCACGCCAAAATCTAAGTTTACCTACTTTGGTTGAGCCACCACAAGTAGTGTGACACTAGTTGTGGTTTTAAAGTACTTTCTATGTCCTGCCCTGATAAACAGTTGTATTGAGGTAGATGCCATTCACAGCTATTTCTTGTAGAAGAAAGAAAGAATCCTAGTCTAAAACATTGCTTTCTCTGTACCAAAGCCAACTAGTTCAGCATCGTGGCTGCTTGGGTGTAATTGGGAAATTCCCCATTTCTACCTCTTTGTTTGTAGACCATGAGGCAAGACAGAGAAAATCTTTCAATAGAGACAAGAAGAGAGGAAGAATTAGAAGCCATTCTCACTAACTCTGCAAACTCCTGATTAGCAATTTCCTTGCTGATCAGACATTAATTGCCTAGCAATGTCCAAGGCATGCTGAGTCACCTATTCCAACAGAAATTACAGCCATTTATTTTCAAGATGCCCAGTAACTAATTTTGATGGTTCCTTTCAGTGTTTTTCATAGATTGCTGAAGAATTTGTAATCTTGTGTTATTTGGAAATATAAACACATTTGATAGTCTCAATGTGCACCACTGATATCACTGACTTATAAATGTGTAGATTAAAAGGCATTGGCCCCAGGACCTACTTAGAATCATCAAGCTAGGATGACAGCAGAACAAAAATAATACTATGTTGCATCAGTGTAATATCAAATGTAATATCAAATCAAATCCACATAGTTCATTACTTGACCACATTTGCTTTCATATTTACTATTGGGGCACTCCTCAAATTTGAACTAGCACAGGCTCCCTGAAGTTAAGAACAAGTAATCAGAATTAAAAATGTTTCTTTGGGTCAGTACATATCTAAAATTAACCTATTATTACTGGAGAGCTGTTTTTAGTAATTCAAATTCTCCAGGACGCTGTTTTGTTGGGGCTTGTAGTTAGACATGGGCACAAACAGCATTACAAATGGGAAAAACCCACAAACAGGCCATTCGTTTGTTCGCGAACAAGCCATTCGTGAGGCCCCATTCTAAATGAACAAGTGGTTGTTGCAAGCCTTGTTCGTTGCCTTCGTCAGCCGTTCATCAAGCCAGACAGTCTGGCGCCTTTCAATCAATTCCCCTGGCAACAGGCAGGGACTGAACGCTGTCTGAACTCCTTCTGGCTTTAACCCTTCAAAGTACTTCCAGCAGAGAGTCCCATTTTTGCCCCTGTGAAGAGAAAATGACAGCAAAGGGGGGGGACCCATGAATCATGCCTTTCCTGGCGTGCAATCTCTCTGAAACTTGGGTCTTCAGAGGACAGTGAGGACTATGTCCCCTGCAAATTTGGTGGGTATTGTACATTGGGAAGGTCAGTTGGTAACCCCTCAAAGTAGCTGCCAGCAGACACTGCTGTTTTTGCTAGGACAGGGCCCTTTAAACAATCAGCTGCCAGGACAGGGCCCCTGTCACCTGCCACCTGATCATTTAAAGGGCTCTTTAAAGGGCCAGGTAAGTGGATTTGAGGGGAGGGGGGCTAAGTAGGGGGGTTGGGGTGAGGGTGAGGGTGGTTCTGGCCCCCATGAACAACGAACATGTTCGGGAACAGTTCATGTTCATCCATGTTCGTTGTTCATTATTCGTGGATGGCAATGAATGATGAACAGGGTGTTTGGGGTTTTTTCTGTTCGTGCCCATGTCTATTATAGTCTACCTGCCGTTTTCCACATCAGAACCTACCAGGCCCAAGTCTGATGACACAATAAAGTTCTAGTGGAATTTCATAGGATTCAGATATTTCAAATAATTTTACATTTCATGACTTAAATGTTAATTTTTCACAATGATAATTTCTGGAGTGTGTCATATAATTGAAATGCAGCTTTCTATGCCATATAATATTTCATTAGATGATCTATTTCCTATAGAAGTACTTCAATATAAGATCTCAAAACAGATTACTTTTTTTTAGGGGAGTATTATATCAGCACAGGTTGCTTATAATATGGGAATGAGCATTTTAGGAAACAGAATGGTGACAGCTAGAACAATTGCTCCATTTTTAGGATATCAAAAGCCATCACAATATATTTTGGGAGAAAAAATGCTATGGAAGTATAAATAGTGACATATTGACCACTAGAAAGATCTGAACAGCTGATTCTAGATAGCAATTTATTTATTTCTCCCCAAATGTAACCATTCTGCATGGCAATTGTGTGAAGAAGGACTCTATAATGGTGCTGTGGATGTAAGATTTACCAAAGTGCAGTGACCTTACAACAGGACAGTGTGGAAAGGGCAATGCCTTTAATGAGCCCCTTGTCAAGGACTGGAAATGAATGGGCCATTACAGGCTTTTTGGACAGCAGCACCTAGAAGTTAAGAAGTGAGTGCATGTTTTGGACAGAACAGTTGTCTTGGGTCTTAGTTACTTATCAGTTAATACGACATCCTTTTTAAAAAGATAAGGACAAATCTTTTGGCCTTTGGAATCACTTTTGTCTATAGATAAAACATGCTACTATGTTCCAGATAGAACATCCATCAACGTGATCCTGTTAAGGAAAGACAACCTATTTAGACTACTTGAAGAGTACAGTTGCAGGACAAAGCTATTCAGGCCAGTAAGTGGATGTTGTGAGACTGATTAGAAGAAATTTATTCAGGGCTTTTTTTGCTGCTATGGGCAGACTGTGATCAGTGTATATATGGGAAAAGTGTAATGGGCAGTGCAAACCTAAGATTCTCTTTGCTGCTGCCATAGGCCCACTCATGGATCTTTGGCACCCTTGTTTCTCCCTAAGGACTTTTGCAAATGAGCAGTGCTTGCGTTGCAAGCCCATCCGGGCACAAAGCCCTGAGGCATCCACCAATCACAGGGTGGCCTAAGTTGACAGCCCCGTGCAGGGGATTGGCTGTGGCTGTAGTCAGCAACCTATCCTCTTCCAGGCCATTTGGGCAGGGGCAGATGGAGGGAAGGTAAATTTTCCAGCAAAATGGGCAGCCATGGGCTATACCTCCTTTTTTTGTGACGCAACTTTCCACCATGGTGAGGGCTGTTCCTGAGCCTGAAACAGCTTAGGGAACTGACTAACTCGGCCCCTGGCCCACCGGCACAAGGAGTTACACCCCAGGTCTGCCCATGCCCGGCCACCACAGCCAAGTGCCAGCAGGGAACCTGGGCTCAGTGGTGCCGGAGAGATCCACTAACATAAGTGGGTTTACAATGGTAGAGGGCTGGATACAACTTTGTTCTTCCTAGTCAGCTTCCTAAGCACTTTCAGCACCCTACATAGGATTGCACTGTTAATAAATTAACTAGATGAAAAGTTATTGAAACAAGGGTAGTGCAACATAATGATAGAAACTGGGAGTAGTGTGATCTAATTTTAGGAACCAGGGGAAGTGCAGTCTGACTGAATCATTCAAGAGGGCTTTTATATTTAGATAGGAGGGTTGTACTGTAAGGAAGTCATCTCAGAAGGATGTGTGAGTAGAGGGTAGGGATCATAGACTTTACTACTATGTGCTACCGTGTGCTATCTGTTGATCCTACTAGGTAGTTCAGTGTTATTTAATGCTGTTTAATGTAGCAGTCTTAATTGCCTATGTTCTGTTTTAGCATTTCTTCAACTCTGTATTTGATTTCTGCTGGTTTTGCTTGTGGGTCTCCTCGTGATTAAACTCAGTTAACAAACATGGAAGCTGGTCTTTGCTGTGTTGTGGATATTTTTAAGTGTATTAATATGCATTGTCTTGCATAAGTCTTACCTTCCTTGTGAAGTATCATTCCTATTCTTATTTTTTACTAATCTGTTTATTTAGACATTTATATTCTGCTTTTCTCCTCTATGAGGACTCGAAAAGGCTTGCAACATCTTTCTCCATCCCTCTGTTTTATCCTTAGAACAACCATGTATAGTAGTGTTTAGGATGACTCTCTTCAGGCCTAATTCAGAAATAGGTATGCACTTAAGAAGTCCTAGGCATCTAGTTAGCTTTTTCATATCAAATCATTAATTTCCTGGCAAGAGGTACACATCAAAATATATTTGGTTCATTTGGATATAGTACAAATGTAAAAAAAAATGCCAAATAATTCTTGCCTCCACTTTATCCTTTATTAAAAATTAATTATTTACGCTTCTAACATTAACTACCTTCAAAGAACATAATACCATCCTTTGATTTTACATCGATAATTAAAGGGGAACAATTACTTGAGGCTATTAATTATTTCTTACAAAAAGTAAGCAGATTACAGGCAAGGGATGTCTTTAAAGAAGATGTTCCTGAGCCCTCTTGCATTTGCATGTAAGAATTGTGTCATAAAATTGAATAGAACCCTTTCACACAATACAGAGAGGAAAAACTGAGTTACCATTCAGTATACAGCCAACAAACAGCTGCTGCATTTCATGGTTTGGTGACAAGTGAGTTTATCACATTCACACATAATATTTGCATGTGTACACTTTATATTCCTAATTTTTTTAAACATGTGATGGCTCTTTAGTGACTGGCATGCCATTACATCACTCGAGTTTCGGTATCTCTGGCAGTTTACTTTAGTACAGAACATATCTTTTGTTTTTCCTCTGGTACAATAAGTATTTGTTTCCTGAATCAGTTCTCCTCATATGTCTAAATATAGCACATCCCATCTTTTTCTGTATATCTCAACAGCGGACCATTTACCTGTATATTGATTGAATACTTCATAATATGGCTGAGTTTTAAAAGCACTAGTAGGCTCTTGCTTTCCCATCATAACATTGATTAAGGCTGTTTTCATTGCAGTAGATGCCAATTAAATTGCTGATTTCATAATTATAATTCAGCACATTAGAGATGATAATGAATATTGTCACACACAAACTAAATTATTACTGTATAAGGAGCTCATATCTTCCTTCTGCTGATGTGCTAATCCATGAGTTTGCAAACATACATCATTCAATTTTTTTTTAATTTCTAAATTTTCACATCTTACTAATAAGCATTCTACCCAACAAATGAGTTGATTATGAATCAGATAAGCTAAGTAATGTTGCAGTATTCCAAGAGTTGTGTAAATTGATGGTCTCTGGTAAAAAAAATTCTTACATATGTTGTATTTACATTAGTGTTTTTAGCATATTCTCGGATAACAAATATTATATATGTAAAATCCTCCTTGAGTCTCATTGGGAAAGGCAGACCATAACGGCCTTTTCATACTCTTTCCTTGCTCCTCTTTTCAGAAGTGAAAGCTCATCTATTTGGCCCGTTTTCGTATTATGCACCTCCGTCTCTGTTTTGGATTTAATTTCGTCTGTGCATTCCCCGCCCCATTGGGAAAAAGTTCTGATTGGAAGAAAGATCCTCTGAAAATTCTTACTTCATTGCATGTCATTTGTTTTGCACAGTTGTTAAACTGCTAAAGCAACTAATAGCCAACATCCTGCCTGAGAATCTCTCTACCCCTGTCTCCTCCCACAACTGTAGCTTATACAAGTTCTGGCTAAAACATCTTGTTCTGAAAGATTAAGGCTAGAATCTGTTGTGAAGTCTTGTGCGATTTCCCCATGACACAAGGGGATAATATATTTTGCATTTTTTGACCGGAGTGATCCCAATTGCCGTGATTGTAATCATAGTGCTGTATAATTACACTGTGTAGCAGATATGATTTGAGTTTCAATTAATCCAGAAACCTTTAGATAAGGTTTATAGTAGGGTTGCCAACTCCAGGTTGTGGAACTCCTGGAGATTATTGTGGGGGGGGGGGACCTTGAGAGGGCAGGGATTGGGGAGTTGAGGGACCTTGGTACTGCATAATGCTATAGAATTCCCCTTCCAAAGTTCTCTGTAGTCTGGATATCTCTGTCTTTTGGAGTTGTTAATTCTGGGAGATCTTCATGCCCCACCTGGAGTTTGTATAGTGTATTGATAGAATGTAGGCACTGATCAGAGAGAGACACCTAGCAGTACATGATTCATGGACTGAGCACTCCCAAGAAGCCAGAGGGGTGGGGAAAAGAGAGGAGGTGCAAAGGGGGGGGGAAGAGGTGGACAAACCAATCATCAAGCAAGGGATGGGTCTAGGGAGGGTTGAAGGAAGGTGAATATTAACATTTGCACAGGTGTCAGACCCAGCATGTTCTTGCATTGAGGGAAAAGTCAGGAGAAGCAGCATTCAGGAAACTCAGAGAAATCTCAGTATCAAGATCACCACTGTGAAGGTATTGAATGCTGCGCATAAATCAGGAAAACATCCAACACAATATAGGGTCAAACAGGAGGCAAATAGCCCTAGGTAACCTAAATAAATAAATTTAATTAATTAATTAAATAAATAAATAAATAAAGTTGTATATAATAAATTGCTTTGCTGTGCTCTGATGGCTCATTATGTTGTAAATCCTTAATCAAAATGCCTAATGTATGTTTCTGACCCTAAGTTTCTGACCCTAAGCAGTAGTCATGGTGAGGGATGGTGATTTGGACTGGGTCATGGCACTTGAGAAGGGGAGGTTAATTTTTTCTCACTGTCTTGATCAAAACTGACCTACTCCCATTGTGCTTCAATTATCTGTCTTCTTTTCTTACTAGCAGCTGAGGGCTGTTATGGTCTTGAAAGAAGCACGTTTAATCCCCCATCCCTGTAACTGCTTTTTAGGGTTAAAAAAAAGTGTTGGGAGACACTTGAGATCATGAATCTCCTGCACAACATGTACTTTGGTCCCAATAAAGACTACTTTTGTATCTCTTTATGCCATGCCTTAATAATGGCCAGAAAGTGTATCTGAAATGTTTGTTGGCAATTCTGTAGAGCATTTCTGGGCCTTGGATGTCACATTTGGCAAACAAGAACATTGTTGCCATAGCCTGCAACGGAAAGCATCTATTAAAATTTTACTTACAGAATTACTTCATTCATTCAGTGCTTGAAGACACTTCTGTTATATTCTCCCTCGGTGGGTTTATGTTTCCTGGTAAACTATAGAGCAACAGAATTCACGAACTTAAAAAAAATCCTGCTTTTGGTTTTATTTTTGTTTTTGAATGAAGAAAAGCTCTGTGATGCTAAAACGAACAGCTGTCCCAGCAACATTTCTCTTTAGACAGCATGAGTCCATGTTTTTCATTCTGCAGAAGTATTACATAATGACAATGAAATATTTTTGTCAGGTGTTCCTGATTTCAAAAGAGTTATTAATTGTACCAATGAGCTTCTAAATGCTTTTTATATTTGTTATTTTTCATCTTGGATTTTTACCTTGCTATTGGTCTCATTTTCATAAATATTCATGGTCTATCTAAAACTAATCAGTACTGTGTTCTCAAATTAGCTGAGATGTTTGCTTTGGTATGTAGCCAATTAGCAGGAATCCAAGGATGCCATCAGCAAACAGCTGGAAAGAGATCTCTGTCTCAGTAGCATAAGAGTTCCAATGTTACAAAATAGTGATACATTAATATTAGATACTAGGATTTTAATCTGCAATCTGTCCATTCTTTTAATTAACTAACTAAACTTTGAAAAAAATCTTAAAATAACCGAGGATGTAGGTCTAGATGAAGCAGTATCAGATTGGTTTACATCCTTTTTAACAGGCTATATTCAAAGTACTGTGATGGTAGATGCAGAGTAAGATCCAAAGAATCTGCAGTGGTGGTTGGGAAGAACTGCAAAGTTCAGTTTTTGCCATACCTACGTGAGTCCCTAGACAAGACTGTAGCCTCCTGGCCACCACACAGACCCCATGAACAGATCTGTGGACACACCCTGCATCGGAGACAATATCTGGGGATCCACAACATCTAGGGGCAAAGAGAAAGAGCAAGTGGTTCCACTCGACTTATACTGATCCATCAGCTATATGGTGTAGGCAGTCTTGCAGCTGCAAGTTCAGATTAGAGATCCCATTCCCCTGGTAGGGAATGGCTGGTGGGGGGAAAGGAGTGAGAATGGGCTGAAACCGCCCTGGAACGTGCTTCTGGATGCTCTGGATCACTTCTGTGTCATGCTAGCAATTACTTCATTCTTGGAGCAGTGCAGAAGCGATCTAGAGCGCACAGGAGGAGCACGCATGAACTGCATACGAGAGGTAGATTCTCCTGGCACCCTCCTAGCAACCCCACCGTCCCCCAGTTTAAGCTCCAGGGGAACTCGTAACTCCAGTTCTGACCTTGTTGTAGCAGAAACAGGCCCTTCAACAAGTCTAGGAGGAGACTAGGAGAGGCCAGAGACAGTATGAGGAAAAAGGAACACAGGAGGAGTTAGGATAGGATGTGATGAAGAGGAGAGAGATAAAAGGGAGGAGGGAGGAGCAGACAAGGGAGAAGGTAGTATCAGGGTAAGGAGAGAGAAGGGAAGGACAAAGAAGGAGCAACACATTTGGAACACAGCACATGAAGGGAAAGGGGGACATTTGCAATGGAAGAGATAGAGAAAGAGCTGGAGAGGGGTTGGGGGGGGACACATGGAAAGGAGAGGATGAATGTTTGGGATGAAGGGGTTGGCCAAGGTGTAAAGTATGGTGTGTGGGGGGTTGTTATGGGCCTGTAGCTCCGTGGACTCTGAACTTAATTAAAGGAATCCTTCCTGTACTCAGCTCATTTGTTTATGAACAGAGGTGGGAGTTACATGTACTTGAACCAGTCACCAGGAGCTACCATCTTTGTACTGAGCTAGTGCCTGTTTGTAAAGGTCAAATGACTAAAGCCCTTTCTGCATTGGGGGCATAACTCCTCACTTTCCCTGAAATCAAGCTGAAAGGCATGGAATCGGCTTGTATGTGGCTGTTCGCACTTCTCATCAGAGCAGTGATGAAATGCTGGCAAAGCTCCATTCCTGCCTCCTTCTCTGTTGCTCCTAAGCATTTGTTTCTCCACCACAGGATAAAAAGATTCTCTTTTTATCCCATGATACCCTGCTATTTAGCCCCACCTATACAATATCCCCGCAAGTACTAAACCAAAAAGAATAAAAAGTGAATTTCCCTCTGCCTGTTTTCAAACCAACAATTCATCAATCCTGTGCTGGTCTTAAAATATGTTTTTTTAAAAAAAAGAGGAAAGAGGGGAGCAGGGAAATGGAAAGGAGGGGAGAGGGAGGGGCTGGCTAGATGAGAATAGCCAATCAGAATCGAGTGGGCTGACAGGTGGCAGGAGAGGGGGGAAAGAACGTGGAACAATAAAAATGGAATAAAGAGTATGCATGGGGAAACAGTGGCTATTTCCACATGCTGTTAAAGAGACGGGCCACTTACAGAACGCTGGCATTTTTTCCCACAAATTCCAGACACCTCTGATTTCAAAGCGGAAGCAGGCAGTTTGGCTTCTGTTTGTTCAGTGTCTTTTAGCAGGCACAGGAAAGAGTGGGAAAGCCTGTTCTCAGAAAAGACGCTGAACACACGGAAGCCAAACTACCTGCTTCCACTTTGAAATCGGAGGCATCTGGAATTTGCCAGCATTCAGTAAGTGGCCCATCTCTTTAACAGCATGTGGAAACAGCCAGTTATCACAAAGCAGATTTTTTTTTTAAAAAAAGTTGTGGTATAAGTGCTCCCAGGACAGCTGGGGGGAAACTGTATAGTGGCTGGAGTGACTAATCATAGCAGCAAATCTGGTGCAGACAGTCTTTACTTTAATGATACTGCTCATGCAGCCTATTCGGCACTGAGCAGTGCCACACTAGAATTAGAATTAAACGGCAAAATTTTTAGTATGTAATCTGTATAGTGTTAAAAATTTATTAAGTTTTTTCCTTAACTAATTGGAAGAGAAACTTGGCTACTGCTAAAGTAGTACTAAATAGACCCATGCAGATTTGGGTTAAGGGATAAAAAACTGAATGAGGTGTCTCTGGTTGTACTATCTGAATTGAATGATGTAGTTCTCTCTTATTATTGATGGAGTGCAGCTTTCATTGAAGGACTCTTTTAAAAGTTAGGGTGTCTTATTAGATACAAGTTTTGTTTTAGAATAATTACTGTGAGTAGCTGTATTTGACTCAAAAATTCATACTATTTATGGAAACATCTGGCCACGTTGATCAATTCTATGGTAAACTTGAGGTTAAATTATTGTAATATGCTGGCCTTGGAGACAATTTGGAAACTTCAGCTGTTGCAAAATGCAGCAGCCCATTTGTTATCAGGGTTTGCCAACCAATAGCACATTCCACTGAAATTTTTTCACTGGCTGCTATTTGTTTATTTAAATTTGTTTCAAATTTAAGATACTGGTGCTTACCTTCATGTCCCAAGTTTTACGTACTTGAAGGACCATCTCTGCTGATAGGAACTTGTGCAGTACTTGCATTCCACATAGGAGGGTTTTCTGTCAACCCCCCCCCCCTTCTAGAGAGTATGATCTGTTTCAGTCTAAACCCAGTTAGATACCATTATTTTCCCCCATAAATCACAGGGGTCTGATTGCTTTGAAACAATTTCATCATGTAGATGTCCTTTAGCAGTACAGAGACAGTATACAATGGTAAGAGCTGTAATGCTACAAAAGTCACAGAAAAGAGAGCCAGTTTGGTGTAGTGCATGGAACTCTAATCTGGAGAGCTGGGTTTGATTCTCCACTCCTCCACTTGAAGCCAGCTGGGTGACCTTAGGCTAGTCACAGCTCTCTGGAGCTCTCTCAGCACCACCCGCCTCACAGAGTGTTTGTTGTGAGGATAATAATAACATACTTTGGAAACCACTCTGAGTGAGCATTAAGTTGTCCTGAAGGACAGTATACAAGTCGAATGTTATCATCATCATCATCGTTGTTGTTAAAATTTTCTTATCTGCAGAATCCATTCCTTTCCTTTGGCTTTTCTAGTAGAGAGCGGGGAAAGGGAGACAGATGATGAATCAGCAGTGTCAGGAGATGAAAAGAAAAGCCTAATGCTATTACTGTAATACTTTCCTCCCAAGTATTATGTGAGCCTCCCAACTTTACTGACTTTTCCTATTGTGTGGCTCAGACATTAGGGGCAATTAGTTAGTTATGGAGTGTTGTGTGCTGCCTCTGCCAGTGACCTATTTGAGGCAAGTAGAATGAGCTTGGAGAATTTTCTCATTTACACACTTTCTTCTTCACTTTGTGTGTGGTCATTTTTATGATAATCTTGTAAATTTGTATCAAATTGTAATTTGTTATTATCTGGATTTTAATCCTAATTAAGCTATTTAGATGTAAAAACTATGGCTTACCATGAATTCATTCATGAGGTCCTTCATATGAAGAAAGAAGTGAAGGGAAGAGGATGTGAACCTGAAGAGACCCAGGCTTATTCCTAAAACAGCAAACCATGTTTTGGCCATTATATCTGGACTGTGGCCAAACCAAATTATATGGTGCATGTGTAATAGTAGCCTGGACAGCTTTTTAAATGGGAAAAGTTGCTGTGCTTTAGGCGATGTGGAACAGCAGAATGACACAAGAATGGGATGCTTACCATTTCCCCCCTAGCTATCTATAGAGTTTAAAATAGATTGTTTTCCTTTACAATCCAGCATCCAGAGCTATGTTCAGGTGCCCCATTTTAAAAAGTTATAATCTAACTAATCGGGAAGGGGATATAGTCCTGTCTTTACTGTCCCTTGGATGTCAGTCAATTAGCTGAGCTGAAGTTTTTTTAAAAAGGCTGTGTGTATATGACCAGATTTGTTATACAAGAGTCATCATCAGTATATTTCTTTTTTTCTTCTTCAGAATTCAACAGAATGTCAGTATATTTCTGATACATTGGCCAAGGCTGCTCTACTAGTTACACTGTATCATTTTGTAGGGCTGCTATGATGGATTTCTAGATGATAGAGAACTTCCAGATAACAGGTCCGCATCCTTCATGAAGATGGAAAATAGCATACTGTTTCTTTGGTGCTTATCTTCTTGCAGAAAATATGGGTGGCTGTGCAAAGGATAAATAATCAGAGTAGATAAAGTTGTGAATATTTATATGTTTCTGCAAGGACTGCAAGAAAGAAGAGGGAAAAGCTGCTTATCTCCTGTTCAGACTGGCAATAGTCTTTGAGAAATTATGTCTCTTAGTGTTGTCTCTTTTTGAGAAAGATACACTATATCCTAAAATAAAATCTGAAAGTGAACCAGCCAACATCATTCTTATTCTATTGAGGTCACTGGTAAGAGAGCAATGTAGTGTTCTCTCTTTTATGTAACAGAATAAAAGTTTGCAGAACTTCAACATATTTTTGAAAATGACATTAATGCTGCTTCAAAAGGCCCTTTGAGAAACTGCTGTTGTCTATTCAGTCTAGTTTTGAGTAACAATTCTCTGTTTTAACTAGTTTTCCTATAGCTGCTGTAGACATTTCATAGATATATCGTTTTTTCATGGTTAGGTTATAGAAGTACTTAAAGAACTTTGAATTTCAGTTATTTGTAAAAAGTTCAGAAAATACTAAGAGCTTCAGCATGGTTCTCTGTTGTTACAGGTGCAAAATGGCAGAGATTTTCCTTTTCAGAAAGAGTGGTCTTGCTCTCTGTTATTTTAGTGCCTATAATATGCATATTGCATAGTGTGTACATTTTATAGTGTGTGTCCTAGTTAAGACTGTAGAGACTTGGGTTCAAATGTTTGCTTGCTATGGAAGCTTGCTGGGTAATCTTGAGCCAGTCAATTTCCCTCAGCCAGACCTGCCTTACAGTGTTGTTGTAAAAAGAAAGGAAGAACAACCATATGTACCGCCCTGAGGTCCTTGGTGGAAATGTAGGATAAAAACATACTAAATAAATAAATATAATAATTTTATGATGAGCATGTATCGATAAAATCTCTATTTTGGGTCACAAAGCATTTCCAGTACAATATGCCCTACTTCGGGGATGGCAGTGTGTTTAACAGAGAGCACAGCATACAGAAATACATAACTCAGGTGGGTGAATGCCTCTCATTGCTCCTTGTCTTTCTTGTACCTCTTAGGTTCACATTGGTGAGTTAATCACTATTTAAATCATGATGTATTTTGGATGTGTTTGTATCTGTTCAGCTGACAGTATTCCTCATCACACGAATACCAACCTGGCCTGTAAACATGGTTCAGAATTAGCTGAATTACTGTGATCGATGGGAAGTTTTAATAGTTTTTCCAGCTTGCTCATGCAGTACAGTAGGTTGCAAAAAAACCAAAAAAAAACCCCTGCAATTCCTATCAACATTAGCAGAGAAGTTTCAGAAGAGTGATTTACTGAAAAGATAGGTTGGAACCTATCCTCTGTTTAAAAACCATTCCCATGTTAGATAATGCATACATAAGACATAGTGCCGGGTCCCCTCTTTTCTGAAGGATGAGGATTTTGGCTTGGGGAAACTGGGAAGAGGGAGCTGACATGGGATAGGCATTTATGTGTATGTAAGTGAGCAGACTTGTATTTTATGAGTGTCCTACCCAATATTCACAAATGTTTGTCAAGAATTTTTAAGCAGTAGGATTGCTTGCTAAATTTGTGAATGGTTTCAGGTAAAAATCAAGTGTTCACTCATGATGACAAACAAACTAAAAATAAGTATATCCGAAGCTGCCCAGTGCCTTCAGTTTTTAATTGTAGGCTGTCAAGATTACTGCATACTTGCGTAGTTAGGATTATATACTTTGCTGTGATTGATCAGGATTTAAATACCATACATTAAGCCTAAGTAAAAACTGTACATTTACAGCTATGTTCCCAATACTTCCGATGCATGTTTCACATAAATATAGTGATAGAACCTATGACAGATGGGCAAAGTCATAGTGGTTTCTCTACCTCCGGATGCAGAACCATTGACAGTGCTTTTCAGATCAAGACAGGCACTGATTGAATTGCTCTTTATATCTACTTTAGTATAGGCTTATTTATTTGTGTATTCCGAGCTAAAAATATCCTCAAAAAAGAGAGGGAGTACTTGTCTTAAATTCAGTCTACTTTCCACTTATCAGCTTAACATGCCTCTTAAATACAAATTCAAGATTTCACTTGGGGGGAAACATTAAAGAAAGCTTCTTTTCTAAAGCATAGATAATCTGTAAAATATAATGGCAGTCTATTCAGAAGAAAGGATAATGCATGCAGAAGACATAGTGCACTTAATTTTTTTTTTTAGCTTGTACTTCACCAGCAATCTTTTTCGTCCGTAATTGCAAACCTCTTTTTAACCTAAGGGAAAAAGTAGACAGAATGCACAAATGCATGTAAGGAAGCACCAACAGGTTTGTTTTGTGGAAGAATCATTGAGGAGGAGTTTGTTTCTTTGGGAGGAGGGAAGTGCTGAAAATCCAGCTGTTTCCATCCTCAGGGCTCCACCTGCATGTATATCAGCTATATATTAAGCTCCTTTTGAAAGTCCTGTTGAAGTAAAAGATCTGAAGGACTTTTGCTGGAACTTAAATGAGTTGGTATAAGATTAGTAAAACTGCTCAGGGAGATTTGTGGGCTTTGAGCCATTTAAAGGGCCCTGCCGCTTGCAAGCGGCAGGTCCCTTTAAACTATCAGCTGGCAGGCGGCGGGGGATCGCCCTTTGCCATCTGCCAGCTGATAGTTTAAAGGGCCCTGCCGCTTGCAAGCATCAGGAAAGGGGCTCTTTTCAGGAATCCATTCCTGAAGAAGCACACACCCCTAAAATGATCAGCTGATTGTTGGGGATTTCCCCAATAAGCAGTTGATCCGTAGGGTTTAAATGCTCATTTCCCTGAAGCTGCTAAGTGGCTGGAAAGGGGCATTTAAACCCCACGAACCACGAACTGGTTCATGAACTTGCCCCAGTTTGTGGGAGTTCGTGGTTCCTGATTCGTGAAAACGCCACGAACCACGAACAGCATGGTTCAGTTTTTCCATGGTTCGTGCCCATGTCTACTTATGTCTCTATCAACTGCTGATAGATTCTACATTCTGCTTAGAGAAACTTTTTGGTAGGATATAGTAGAGTCCACTATCTAGGATTCCAGTTGCCTGCACTTCAGGAAAATTAAAGTATTAGTGCTGAATCTGTTCAGATTAGGTGGTGGCATTCATAATAAATATTGCGCTCTATAAAGAACTTTTTTTGCCAAAATTATTTTTTTATGTCATCTCAACAAACCAAAGGGACTCATTTATTTGCATAGGAAACAATTTCTGCATGCACAAGGTAGTACACGGAAGTTTTAATATAAAATATGGCCATGTACAAACATTCTCCTATTCATGTGCCTCTTGAAATGGTTACGTTCAATGTTTGGTAGTTGGGAGTAAGACCTACAGGCATAGTCTTGCTCTCCTCTGTCTCTGGAATTTTGTAGTTTATACAAGCTTAAATAATAAGTAATTAATGTGGATTTCAAGCCCTCCCTGCAGGTCTGTCTCGGGGATTCTTACTCTTTTTTACCCAGGGTTTGATTGGGCAATATGTGACCTGATGCCTCCCATTTAAAATGGGAGGGGGGCTCCAAAATGTGTGTGGAATAGGAGGAGCCTCATTATTCTCTCCCACCCCTCAAGTTTATGCAAGCAGAAATGGACCCATGGGAGTAGGCTGTTAGTCTTACTGTCACAGTCTCCTGATTATGTATCCTGGTTCTGCCCCATGTCTCCTGGTTCCTCTTGCCTCCTCATGAGCCAATTTGCTCCTCCCCCCTCTTTTAAATGTGATTGGTAGGACACACATTGAACATGAGTTGCATATAACTTACCATCTAATCAGACCCTCATAGTCAATAGAATTATCTCAGCCTGCCCCTCTACCCCCCAATTTCAATCGTTAGTTCCATCCGTTCCATCTTATATTATTTTATTTTATTTTATTAGATTTATATCCCTCCCTCCCTGCAAATGGGCTCAGGGCAGCTAGCATCAACAAAACATCTATAAATACAGGCTTAAAAACAGATAAACTATAAAAGTTACCACCAATCACAGCAGTTCAATTCCAGGCATTGTTAAAATACCTAAGCCGCTATAAAAGATATAAACTCAAATTCTACAGGGTCAGCTGCGGAATGGCACCCAGGGTAGGATGAAAAATGTGGCATGGCAGTCAGGAAGAAAGTCCTCAACCAAAGGCCCAGCGGAACATCGCTGTCTTACAGACCCTGCAGAACTGCAACAAATCCTACAGGGACCAAATCTGCAATGGGAGTGCATTCCACCAAGCTGGAATCAGAGCTGAAAAGGCCCTATCCCTGGTCAAGGACAAGTGAATGTCCCTTGGGCTAGAGACCACCAATAGTTGCTTATCTGCAGAGCGCAAGGCCCTGTGGGAGACATAATGGGAGAGACATCCCTTAGGTATGTCGGCCCCAGTCCATTAAGGGCTTTGAATACCAGAACCAATACTTTGAACTGGATCTGAAACTCAACCAGGAGCCAGTGCAGCTGGCACAGCACTGGATGAATATGTGCCCTGAATGGAGTTTCTGTAAGGACCTGTGCCGCTGCATTCTGGACCAGCTGTCATTTCCAGATCAAGACCAAGGGAAGCTCAGCATAGAGCAAGTTGCAGTAGTCTAATCTGGAGGTAACCATTGCATGGATCACTGAAACCAGGTCCTGGCACATGCCCAGGCTTTTCATTGTCAATGAAGACCGGAACTGCATCTCTGTCAAGGTTTGAGAGCCAGAGCCCCAAACCTGGCATCTCACAATCTAGATACAGGATCTCCATCTTCAGGGGATTCAGTTTCAGGCGGCTCTGTTTCAACCATACCACCACAGCATTTAGACCTTTGGCCCAGGCATCCAATGCAGAGTCTGGCTGGCCATCCATCAACAGATAGAACTGGGTGTCATCTGCATATTGGTGGCAACCCAACCTAAAGCTATGAATCACCTGGGCAAGGGGGCACATGTGGATGTTAAATAGCATTGGGGAAGGAATCACCCCATGGGGGCACCACACACCAAAGTGTGGCACATGGACATCTGTTCCTCTAGCGCCACATTCTGTCCCCAGCTGTGGTGGAAGGAGTTCGGCTGTTGCAGGACTGTCCCACTTATCCCCACAGCAGTGAGGCGGTTCCCCTAGCACCTCCCATCTGCTTCCTTTTTGTCCTTTTCAGTTTGGTGTGTCTCTTTCTTAGCCATTACAGGATTGTCCCATGTATCTTCACAGTAGTGAGGTGGTTTTCCTAGCACCTCCCATCTGTTTTCTTCTTGTCCTTCTTAGCTTGGCGAGTCTCTTTCTTAGGGCACTCCCTGATGTCCTGTCTTCAGGGCAAGTCAGGGGCATCTATTTCATCCTTTTGGAGGAACTGGATGACCCTTCCTTCCTTCCTTCTCCTCAGATCCCACTCCTATTTCCCCACTTACCCCTAGTAATCTCAGACCCACTCTTTTAGAGATTGGGCCACTCCCATTGAGGCAGAGTTATCTATATCACTAGGTAGAGGTGAGAATGACAGGCAGCTGGCCTGGCCAGTGTCCCCCCCCCTTTGAATCTCAAGCCTTTTTGCACTGCATCTTAGTGTTGATCTTCCTTCTAAGATTGCCATCTCGTCCAGACTTGAAACTGGGGGACAGGTTTGGGGGGCATGCCAGGACAACTTACCTCACACGCTTTGGACCACTTCTTCATTGCTAGATTGGGAGCTGAGTCTTATCAAATCAGCCCTGTGTATAGCCCATCACTTCCAGTATGATGCTGCAGGAATCAACGGCCAGTTCCTGTGCCTCCCCTCCCCCCCACTGACCAGGTGAGAGGTGGCAGAGGGTGGAGGCTGGGAGCTGTGGATCCCCCACCCCCACTGGGGAAATGGGATCCCTATTACCTAGTCCTGCATGTATACTGGCCTAACCCTGCCAAGGGCACATGAAAGGGGCACAACTAGGGCCCAATATGGGACTGTGTCAAAGCCTGGATCTAACTTGTCCTTTATACAGAAACATGCAGCAATGTTTTCTGTGTTAAGTGTGGAATTATCCTAAGTGGGTGCAGAATACATGAGTGTTTGGAGGGAGTAAATCTAGTAATGGGAACATTCCTACTGTCTGTAGCCAGCCCATCATCTTTATATTATCAAAATCTTATACTTAGATTCCACATTTAATACATGTGAATCTTGTTCCAAAGGATATGATTTTTTGCATGCCATTCTTTGTTTTAACTCAATTTATTTGCCTTGTTTTCATATTACCATGTATTACATTTGTTATGATCTCAGTTCACATTTAATGCTTCATCTTGCATTGCACAGTTAAAATTGTCACACTGGCCAGTGAGAGGACAGGGATGCTGATTTTTGTAATACCTTGATTTCAAGAAATGTTTACATTGCCCTAAACTTAAAAATTGACTTTTTTTTACACAATTTACACAATTTTTTTACACAATTTACACAATTACACAAATTACTTTTTTTTTACACAAAATTAATTTCATGCTGATCATTTTGTTTTTTACTGATATGGGCTTTGACACATATTGCTTCAAGGCTGAGTATAGAAGAACATATTCTGGATGAAAAATGTAAGATAGGTATAAAGACATATATTTCATTCCTAATGAATGAGTTTTTAAGAAAAGCTTAGGCCTGTCAGAAAGGCATGCTCCTTCCTTCCTACTCAGGATGCTTGTGTTGATTTGGTGATGAAAGAAAAAACATGCCGCTCATATTCAGAAGCACTTTTTCATCTGGTTATTTTCAATATTTCATGCCTTATTCTTGGCTTTCAGTATAGGCCTTGGGCTAGATTCTTACACAGATTAAGCCCTTGGTTGCATAGGTTTAGGTCAAGTACATATCTGTTTCGCATCATCCACATTGGCCAGTAATATTAACCCATAATTCCTGCCAGCACAATGGACATCATTGTGCAGGTTATGCTACTTGCCTGGCAAGAACCACTCTTTAAGATTGCCAGGGTGCCTCCTTCACACATTTTCTTTGCTGCCTTGATGATGCTGAACAGTAAAAAGTGCCATCTAGTGCAATTATACCCTTCTAAGTCCATTGAAGTCAGTGGGTTTAGAACTCTGCTTAGTATGGCTCCATGGCCAGGCCTGTAGAGCTCCTAGAATTACAACTCATCTCCAGAAGACAAAGATAAGTTCCCCTGGAGAAAATGGCTGCTTTGGATGGTGAACTCTATGGCAATATGCCCTGCTGAGATCCCTCTCCTCCCCAAAGCCTGTCCTCCACATAGGATTGCCAGGTCCCCTTAACCTTCTAGTGGGAGTAGAAGAGCCTGGCACTTACCTGGGTGATCTTCCAGAAGTGATATTGTTGTGCCCATGGAAAGTGCACCTGCTGTGGCTGGCTTGAGAGGTTTCTTGCCTCCTGGGCCTGCCCCCACTGGGACCTTTCCCCCACTGGTCAGGTGAGTGGTAGTGGGGGACAGAGGCTGGAAATGAGGGATCCTCCACCCCCAACTGGGGTACTGGCAGCCCTACATCCACAGGCTCCACCCTCAGCTCTCCAGGAATTTTTGAATTCAGAGTTGGCAACCCTACCTGAGTATCTGGAGCTGGAAAGTCTGTTTTCTGTTTGTTTGCCTTAGATGAAATTAGAACTGTTCACTCTGGATTTTTTTTTAAGAAAAACACATTCAGAACCTGGAGTAAATATAATTAAAGTTGGCAAGATTTAGACTAAAATGAGATTATGACATAAATGTAAACTGGAGGTGGAAAAAATTGTGCTGACTTGCAGACTGCTGCAAGACAGTACAGATTATCAAAGAAAATGAGGGAATGGCAGGATAATTTCATTAGTATGGTTGTAGTGTCAAATGCTAGGAAATATTGTTAGCTCACTTTGTATGCTGCAGTTTAAGAAGGAATTTTTAAAGATGTTGATAGAGAACAGTACTGTACGGTGGAAATATTTTACAATGATCTGTATGTGTACAGTTCTCTTCATTTCTTCCGTTCCCCTGCTTGTGAGAGAAGCAGGCTTCAGTGAGCAGCCTAAAGAAGAGAAGTGTTAAAGTGAGAGGAAGGAAGTTCCTTCAAGAATTTTGTTCAAAGTCCACTGATGCTATCAGTTGTTTGAGAAACATTGTGGCCAAACTTCTATAATAATATTATTTTCTTTAGACTGACTGAATCAGAGTGCAAGGAGACAAGTTATGTTTTCATGGAACTACTTTTAATAAAGTTACATTTTTAAAAAGCAGTGTTTGGATCTTCAAGTGGCATAAACTTGACCATGTTTCCTTTTGACTGAATGTCAAAACTCATAATATAATATAATATAGATCAAAACCAGTTACATAGTCAATTTGCACAAACTAATGGAAAATATAAAAAAGTAGATCATAGGCTTTGGTATGTATTATTTCATATTTTCCTGTCTCTAACATCTATTTTCATATACCACATTCAAAATTTTCTGCATTAAATGTTTATCTTACAGTATTATGGCTGGTGGTTCATATAACTATTTATATTGCTCTGTGTAAAGCATTTATTAGGTGCTTTTGGGAAGATTCTGATACTGTGATAATGTTAGGAAGCTGAGTAGACAGATTAATGTTTCCATGAACAAAGCATTTGGGTTAATCATGATGCATTAAGTAATTATTTTAGAAGACTAACTTGTACTTGGGAAATTATTTATACTGTAGAACTCTGCCTCACTTTAAAGGAGAAAGTCGTAATTTAAAGGAGAATATGTTCTCTGACTTTTTAATACTAAAGTTCTGGGCTGCAACCTGTTTTGGTTCTTAAGCACCTGAACCTTCTGAGGTACATTGCATTAGCTGAAGCAATGAGTGTCAGACACATCAATATTTCAGAATACGTATATGATCTGTTGATTCTTTTGTCAGCAGTTGTCTGTATGAAATTGCTCATGGGCATGAGGTCTTTCCCATTGAACAGAGGGTGATCACTTGTTGGGGAGTAGGGATTCCAGGTCCCTCGGTGGGGGCGAGAGATCCCTGCTCCTACCCTCCACCCCCCCCCACTCACCTGGCCAGCAGAGGGGAAAAGGGAATAGGCCTCCCAGGTGTGCTCACAGGGCTGCGTCATGATGTAATTCCTGGAAGCTATGTCATCATGCTACCCTGAGAATGCTCCCACACTTTGCAGCAGGCCATTTTGGGCCCCGAACTTCCTAGAAGTAACATCATCACAAAGGCATGGGACCGTGCAGGAGAAGCACTCTCAGGGCAATGCAAAGGTGAGTGCCAAGACCACCCCTCCACTGGAAGGGTAAGAGGACCTGGCAACAATACTGGGGAGAGAGAACTGAAGTCATAGTCAGAAACTCCTGGGTGTTGGATGCAGAAATTCAGTAAATACATGGAGTCCCCTTTTGTATCCTAGTATCAAGAAATGCATACTTCTTGCTGTAACTGGATCAAGGCATAGGAGTGCAAATCTTCTTCTGTTGAGCTGGAGCCAGATTAAATTTTCCAACTGCAGAATGAAACTTTCCTGCCTCCCGCGGTGGCCTGCTGATCTCTCCAAAATATTGCTTCTCTGAGATAGGGGGCCCTGAGGAATTATTTGAGTGGGGTCTGCAGAAGGAAGGGAGTGGAATGGCCAATTTAGTCTGGTTTCAATACATTATCTTTAGGGTTTTTTTAAAAAAACTATGTAATAAGGTTATGAATGAATTGCTTAGAAGGCAATTACACATTTTTTAAAAACAGTAACAGAGAAGTGGCCTTGTCCTGCATTATTGTTTCAAATTTATATAACACATTTAAATACTATTGCTTTTTCAGAACAATAACTCTTTTCCTTTTCTTCTGCAGCCTTAAGAAGTGGGATCGCATTTGAGAAGGCATGGCTTGTCATCTGTTTTGCGTCTGAAGCTTTTTTATCGTATCAGTGATCTCTTCCATAAACTCTGAAGTATCTGAACATTGGAGACTTGCAGGCACAATTTCTTCTTTGAAAGCACGTTTAAAGTAGATGTACCAGATCTTCTGGATGAGCAAAAGGATAAAAAGGTTGGTGGAGTATTTGAAAGATTTAGCAATGTTTGTTTCTGTATATAAATTACTAGTGTGTGTATGGGAGGGTGTTTATTGTCATTTATGTTTACCGTACATTAGTACTATATAACATTATCTGAGCCTTGGGAGAGAAAAATCAGCAGGAATGATATGGGACAACTTTGCTGCTGGAAAAAAGCATCCAGTGATTTCAACAGATTTTTCTTTTCTGTCTCCAGAAACGAATGTGACCTGATTGCAAAATATGGAATGCTATGCCCCCTAAAGAAAAATAGCTGTGCTTGTAATAAATTCATAATAAAAATATAAACGAACGGTACAGCATGGGATAAAAAAACTGTGTTCATGAGGAGACTGATTAGTGATTTATATTTATGCTAGTCCAGTGGAAGAAGTGGATCTGAAACTAGTTTAATGAGGCCACCAGGTAAACTCGGGCAGAGGAGAGTAACAGAAGGTCTGGCATGTGTTCTCCCTCTAGTCCACTTATCTCAATTAAAAACCTTTGGACTTTGGGGTTTTCTCTGGCCTAGGACTGATCAGAGATAAGTGTTGTCCTCAGTTCCTTTCATCCATGGGGATTCTCAGATCTTACCTCATACTGCTCATATTTATCAACCCAAATGAGTATGTTTGTTTTACTTCATGAGTGAGAGTGTGTCTCATTATACTAGGTTAGTGAGTATTACTGCCCTTTTGGTAACCATTTGCTGCATTTATGAACACACGCTATAATATCAATATTATATTGACTTCTTTGGTTTTAACTTGAATGTATGATTTATGTATGTTTGTTGCATGCAACTCAATGTTGTGTTGGAATGTTGTAAGTATTGACATATATATGTTTACATTTTTCAGAGAAAACTTTTAAAAAATATAATCAGAAAAGTTTCTGAATAATTTAAAAATGAATTTTGTGTGTGTCTCTTACTTGTTTTTAAGTTGCATACTTCAGATATTTATTTTTAGTTTCTTACACAGAATGATGCTGTGATTAGGCCTGGACTGAGAAAATGTGGATTCAAATCCCTGTTCAGTCATGAAGCACACCGGGTGATCTTGAACTAATCATTGGGTTGTATATCACAACTTTCTCCTTGAAATCCTAGCTGCTGTGGAAGGGGGATGCCGAGAATGTCATACTCTGCGGGCAGAAATCCTTAGGCCTGTAGAAACATTACAGTGGATCCAAACCATTATCTTTTAGCCTAACAGATGATCTGATCATGAATCAGTATCTAGTTAGATCTTGAAGCTCCTGTTATCTCATCTAACAGCCACAAGCAACCTGTTGCATAGACCCTAGCCTGTGGATCTAACAAAGGATTCTGTTTTACCTCTAGAATTTTCTCAGAATTCCCTTTCTCCACTTTTTCACCTTTATGTGGATCTTAGCAGATGTTGGTCCCAGCACAGAACAAGGGTCTGCTATAGCAACCTCATTAACTATTTAAAATATTGAAAAATATCCACCCATTTGGCTCAGGACAAAGTATAAATAAAACTAGATCCAAAGTGGATGGCTATCTAGATGTCCTGTAGAATAACTATCATCTAATTTGAATTTCTGAAGGGAAATGGATGAGGGGTATGATTAACAAGATCTTTTAATTTATCTGCCTTGTCTATTATAATGTTATGGAGTCTGGTGATTAATAAAGACAGAGCTAAAACTTAGCAGTGTTATGATATTGTAATATCCCCTCTTGATTGACAACACACACATTCTCAGCAGAATTATGGCTTGGTAATCAATCTCTAAGCCTTTTAGTAGGTTATGACTACTGTATACATGCTGTACATGCTTTTTCTGGATATAAGCTTTAAGTAGGAGGCAGAAAACATGTAGTCCTTCATCAGAAGAGACATATATCCCAGTGACACTAATTAGGTTTCAAAACTCAAGAAAAATTGCATAATAAATGTAACAGCAGCATCAAGAACAGTCTTTGCTGAAACTAGTAAGAGGAAGTAATTTCTTTCAGTTGGAACCACTAATAAATAGGGAATGTTGAAATTTAATGAACAAAAAGTAGACTTTACAGACAGTTGTTAACTTCATGGCTGAAGGCTGAGCACCTTTTTGAATTAACCTCCTTTTTAACGTACGTGGTCCAAACATCCCCTTAATATCAATGTACCACACACATGCTTAATAAACATAAGCAGGGCAAAATATATGTTACCCAGGAAACCTTTGTTTGGTCTCCTGCTTTTTCATTTGGACTATGTAATGCATCCTCAGGAGGATGCACATTTGATTGCAGCAGCAGCATTAGAAGACCAGGTGCTTCACACTTTCCCCTCAGAGGCCATTTTGTCACTAAAATAACACCATACAGCTGCTTTTCCCTCTCTGGAGGAAAAAATAGAGAGACTTATCAGTCGTTTCCCCCTTGCATTTCTGGAAGTAGCTAGGATGGATTGGAAGAATGTTTTCAGGGTAACTGTTAACTACTTCCTTCCCATTGCTATGTTCTCTCCTCTGGATAGTATTTCTTTTTCTTTTTTTAAGTAGAGAGAAAAAATACAGGTCAACCTTGTAATGTGGTGTTTAACCCCAAAATACAGAACGATGCAACAGACGGTTGAAAAGAGTTTGTTGAAACAGGACTACACCTCATTTGGCAAAACCTCCTTTAGCCTATAACTATCTCTCACTCCGTAGTAACATTGAACTTCATTTGGCAATCCCACGTTACAAAATACCTTTGTTTCATTTGATACTACTTATTTCTATATGTATACATTTTCTTTGGATTTCTGTTACTGCTTTGTTGCACCTCCTTGGGTTACTTGTTGCCTGTAAATGGGGATATCTTTTAACAGAATAGTAGTAAAGGTCTTGGGACAGCTTGACTCAGCTGGTGCAGTGGCTCAGAAAGTTTAGGTTCTTGGGGACCAAAGCAGCTTGCAGCTCAGACCTTCAGGAATAGACAGAGAATGTCTGAGGGCTGGAAATAAGTCTGGGGAGACAGGACATTTTAATACAGATCATGCTGATTTCCCATAAAATGGCAGATGGAGGGGATACTTAATAATTTTCTCTATTTTTTACCAGAAGCATTCTCTGAAAAACAGATGTAGTTTGGATGGAGGAGGGATTCAGATCCCCTTTTCCATCTATGCTTGCTATGTTTTAAATTAGTTTCACCCTGTCTCCCATTTTATAGGAAATAGGCCTGATTCTGACACATGTGTGCCACCATTATTGTCACTTTAAAAATGGCTCATGAGAATAGGAATTTCAAATAAATGTTACAGGTCTTCTTCTGTGCTCTGGGAGAAGTAAGAGAGAAAGCTAGGGTCACTGAGCAAGAGATAGACTGACTAAAGTAAGTGGCAGAAAATAAGCAACAGCTTGAAAAACTGTGAAATTGGGGGTGCTGGATACCCAAAGAAGGGTTAAGGAGAAATTAAGACACTAGGCACAGTGGGCAGGCAGTAGGCAAGGAGGGTTTGGAGGGCTTGGTGCTGTGGTCTATGGTAATGTAGGTCTAGAGCTGCCCTGACAGGACAATGTTGTAAACTTGGTGCTTCTACTGTCACCAC
Source organism: Eublepharis macularius (assembly GCF_028583425.1). Classification (NCBI taxonomy): domain Eukaryota; kingdom Metazoa; phylum Chordata; class Lepidosauria; order Squamata; family Eublepharidae; genus Eublepharis; species Eublepharis macularius. The sequence goes on along the minus strand of NC_072790.1, from coordinate 102,268,547 downwards.
TATATTATGGCCTGGCAACTACAGGGGGAAGTGATGATGGAGATGAATGTGGGTGTATAAAGTGCCATCAAGTTGCTGCTGAACTTGAGATTTTCAAGATGAATGACGCACAGAGGTGGTTTGTCATTGCCTCCCTCTGCATAGTGACCCTAGATGTCCTTTCACGTTCTCTCATCCAAGTACTAATTAGGACCAACACTGTTTAGCTTCTGAGATCTAACGAGATCAGGCTAGCCTTGACCAATCAGGTCAGGGAGATGGAGATGAATATCATGCATTAATTTTAACCAACCAGACCAATCTTCTGCAGAAGGTGTTTAGTTAACTGTTTTGCTCCCATAGCTGTCTTTGGCCATGAACTTCTTATCTTTTAAAGAGTCACAGAATTCTTCACTATAAATAATCCCTCCCCCCATTTTAAGTACAATATTTGATTTGTCCTTTTTAAAAAATGCTGATTTGCTTATTGCCTCAAGAGTAACCCAAATGCTTTGGTCGCAAAAACATTAATATACGTGCTCAGATTTCTACAATTATCACAGTATCAGAGTTTCCCAAGACCCTAGCAAATGCTTGTCATAGAGGAGCTTAGTTGTATGAGCCACCAACCGTAATACTACAAGTTACCTATTTAATACAGAACCCTTTCAATTAGATCTATGAAAACAGATATTAAAGCCAAACAAATATGAAAAAACAGCCACCATAATCTATACAATGAAGTAATTTGTATAAATAGCAATATTTTGTTCACTTAAACATGGATTTATAATAGTTTTATTTCTGATTACCATAATGCATCCTATTTACTACATAGCTTGTAGGGCTGGATTACTTCTTCCTGAAAAAAATATTAATTATGTATTACATAAGTGGTTTTAGATTGAATGCTTTTGAAATGCAGTCTAAAGGACACATAATTGTAATGATTATATTATTAACGCAAAGTCATGCACCAAAGTGAACCTATACTCTTTGAAGAGCATTTTTTAAGAATATCAGGGTTTTCTTAATGTCATTATGCCCATTTTAACCATTGCTTTCTAAAATTTTACTTTTAAGTGCGTGGGTGGAGAGAATGCTGCAGAGCTGTCTTCGGGTTGGTGGAAATTAGGCAGGTTGAAAGCTTCAGAACTCACCACATTGTTTTTAACACCATGACCAATATCACCTCAGGGCCAAACTATATATATATATAAAATTATGTCTCGTTTGGCCTTTAGCCTTCTCTGGTTCTGCTGGCTGATAAATGTTTGGTATGTTCATGATTCGGAATAATCCACCATTGTTCATTCAGAATAATCCACCATTGTTATTCGTTGGTATGAGATTAACTTCTGATAACACACCCACTCTCCTAAAATCATAGCAACCCATACAAATGCATTTTTCAAGGGACTGAATAAATACGCAACAATTGACATAATTTACAGATTGGGAAAAGCTCTAAATGCTAAAATTATTATCAAAATGAGAGGTATCGGTCAACTAATATTCAGAAAAATATTCTGAATATGGAAGGTAGGAATATGGAAGAGGCTTCAGTAGTGTTGGTGGCAGAGGTGTGGCTGTTGTGCTGGAGTGGAATTTTTAAATGGATTTTCTTGGTCTATTCTATGTTTGTTTTTCTCCATAATGTCCCTTATTTATAAAAACAACTTTAAGAATTGCATGCTGAGACTGTTAAGAGGCATGACCTCTTTGTCAGAGTTGGTTCATCACTTACTGCAACATAAAATAAAGATTGCTTCTAAAATTACTTATCCACTTCAAGCATAGGTTCCGAAGTCCAAGAAGTTTGTAGGTTTTCAAAGTTACTTTGCTTAAATAGCAATGTAGAAAATTTAGCACAGTTAAAAATGAGCACATACACACATAGGTAACTTAAAACAGCAGGATGTAATTTCATGCTATTTTCAGTCAAGGGATTTCTGCTGAGCAAAATGCTCATTCAATTTAGAAATTCAGATTATAATAATTTTCCTATCTTCCTCACAGCAGGATCCTGCCATCATCATGCAGATTTATATGTTATAATGTGATATATCTAGCAAACTTCAGCTTCAGGTAACACATGCTTTCAACATATAACTCTTTAACTCATCCATAATGCAATGCTTCTTAGCTTTACCAGGTAAAATGTGATATAGTTAAATTGTTCCATCTAATGTGATACTTATTTTTAATACATGCAAAGTAGTTTGTGATGACATTACTTGCAAAGTGAAGCACTTAATTGAAATGATTAGTTTTTCTGTCAAAATTGCCACATGGGGTCAGTGGTTTAAAGATCTGTGCAAGGATGCACAACGTAAGAAATAAAGAGTTGCAGATGGAAATAATTTGACATTTTAGGAAGAAAATCGTGATGTTAGATTTCTGTAACTGAAATTCCTGATCTATTATTTGGCCCTTAAAGCAGCCACATGAGGGGCCAATCTAAGTTGAGTCCATGGATTAATTCTTCCCCTTCCCTGCACAATTTCCAAACTGGAATTTTTGTGTTAAATAAGGTGGTGTTTTCCATATTGAGACTTCATGTAGTCCAGGAAGCCATTTTTATAGGGTAAAAGAATTAAACTCATTTGATCCAGCACAATGGTCCCGACCCATAGTGCCTTTCCCATGGCTGCCTTTTAGGGAAATATCAGGAGTTCCAATTATGGAATTCTAATATATAATTTGGCACTTGAGCTTGGAGGGAACATGCTTCCATCTGCATCATTCCCCACCCAAGAAACATACAGTAAATGTCCTGATTCCACCGCCACTCCCATCATAAATAGCACTGATAAGTTTGGAGAACTGGCAAGTAATTACATTCTGTCTTTTACTAACAGTGCAATCTTAAGAAGAATTTGATAACTTACAGTGCAATCCTAAGAAGAGTTACTCCAGTCTAAGTTCATTGATTTCAATGGGCTTAGACTAGAGTAATTCTTCTTAGGATTGCACTGTAAATTAACAAATAAATCCTTGACCAGGGAAAACCTTTTCTCTAAGTAAATGATAAATATATTGAATAAATGGGTCCAGAACCAGAAGACATTGTGTCATGCTCAAAGTGCTGTCATATAGCACTTCAAATATATTTTAACACTTCAGACACATTGTAAATATCTTACTTCTTTTTAAAAGAAATTTAATTTCAAATTTCAAATGTCTTTTAAATTAGTAATATCTTAGAATTAAACATTGAAATAGTTCACTCAGTGATTTTTTTTAAAAAAATAGAATGGTTTGTGTTAGTTCCTCATAGTCTAATTCCAGCAGATATGTTTTATGAATTTTTCACAAAATGCTTATGAATAAGAAAGCAATAATGTCTTTTGCGCAAAGTTGTTATTTCTGTGCTGAATTGATTGTACATAATTCAGCAATATTTAATTATTGATAGCTTAATTCGTTTGGTTGATTTATGTGCTTCCTTTCCAGAAATAATAACCATTAAAGGCAGTTTACAAATAAAATAGTATAAAATATTATGAAATCACCATTTAAAAAGTATAAATATAAAATGTAATAGACAAATAAAACTAGGGATGCCATTCCCGCGCTGGGGACAGGAGATCCTCCACCCCCACCCTTCACCCCCTGCTTCTACTCACCTGGCCGGCGGGGTAGGAAAGGTGGGAACGCTGCCATGGGTGCACTCCTGGGGGGGCATAACGATGTTATCTCCAGGAGTGATGTCATCATGGCACCCCTGAGAGTACTCCTGCACTTCTCAGCGGGGTGATTTTGGCTCCAAACTGGCCAAATTGGGCCTATTTGAGCCCCAAATTGGCCCGCTGAGAAGTGCATGCACTCCCTTCTCTGCGCTATGTCATCACTTCCCACAGGTGACATCATCACATAGGTGTGGGAGTGCACACATGCTATGTGTGTGCACAAGAAACATCAAGGAACACCAAAATAGTGAGCCCCATGTTCACACCCTCCTGACAGTAGGGTAAAGGGACCTGTCATCCCTAATTAAAACTGGTAAAATATTAAGAACCAACAATGGATAAAAAGTACAGTGAAACTCATGCATAACATTTCCATTTTTTCCCAAATGTCTTCCAAAAGAAAAAGGATTTCAAATGTCTCAGGAAGGCCTGCAATGAGGGGCCTAAGTGAATATCATGGGGAGCTCTAAAGTTTGTGATTGGTAGATGAGAATGCCTTTGTGTGAATTTCTGCTGTGTGTGTCTGTAGGGTTGCCAGCTCTGAGAGATTGGGGGGGGGGATCCTGGGGAGGGCAGGGTTTGGAGGGCATGGTTTGGACAGCAACATCAACAAAATATAATGCCATAGAGTCCACATCCCAAAGTAGGCATTTTCTCCATGGTAATTGATTTCTGTTGCCTTGGAGATCAGTTCTAATTCCAGGGGATCTCCAACTGCCACCTGGAGGTTGGCAAACCATTGTGTCTGTGACCATGTGGGTTCCTACAGCAGAATCCTCTTACTGAAATAAATCCTCTCTCTATGTATAAACAACCATTGTCATTTCTTAAGAGGGTGTGTGATCTATTGTAAAATGGTATAGACACACTTTATAATCAATGATAAATTAAGAATATGAATGTTTTCTCCTTTGATACTATCTGTAACATTTTTCTCCTACAAAAATTAAACACATGTAGAAAAGTAAAGGAAATAGTACTGATATGTATGGATGAGGAGGACAATTCATACCCTGCATGCAAATGGGAGAGGCATCTATGCTGATGTCCTCAACCTTTTGCACCCTTTCCCCATATTTCTGTTTTCCATGCAATCTTTCAGTTATGAAAGCTTTCATCCAGTTTTGCATTCTACTGGGATACATTGTACCATTATAGTGAATGGGAGGCCCGTTCTATAGAGAGACCAAATCTTTCTATGTAGAACTCTTCCTGTATATTTGTCAAAGAAAATGAGAAGTCTTTGTTCTAGAGATAGTAAGAAGATAAAGTTATGTGCCATCAGAAATTTACTAATCATTATGTAATCTAAACAACCCTATTCATAAATATATTTTCAGATGGGTAGCTATGTTGGTCTGCAGTAGAAGAGCAAGATTTGAGTCCAGTAGTGCCTGAAAGACCAACAAGATGTCAGGTTATAAGCTTTTGAACGTCAAGTTCCATTTGTCAGACAGGGAGCTTGACTCTCGAAAGTTTATACCTTGGAAACCTTGTTGATCTTTCAGGTGCTTGTTATTCATAAATATAGTAATTTGAATATTCAGGTGTGGTTTTAAATATTTTAAGGGGACTGGTATTCTGGCTACTACTCACTGGTTTTTGTTTTTCCTGGGCAACAGGAATGAGAGTAATGGGAGGCAGTGATTCAGCAGATATGTGCCTAAGAGCAAGATCATTAAACCACAAGAGTTAGTTGATTTTCCTGCCAGACAGCTCATTCTGATTACTGTTTCTGGAAAGCATTTCCACTTCCTTCTAATCCTTCCATTCTCACAGTGGAAGATCTTTCTGACTCTATATGCTATTTCAGTTTCTGAGGCTGCTTCTACCACCAGTTAGATAAGGTCAAAGACTTTATTTACACATAATGGAAGGCAGGTCAGAAATAAGATACTAATGACAATTTGACCTTAAATATGTCTTCCTGCCCCCGTTTATAAGAAGCCAGCCCCCAAATGAGGAAAGAACAAAGGCTTTGCTTGCACACAATCTCACTCTGCAAATGAGAATTTTAATTGCTTGTAGACTAGGAGTGCTTTATACTATCAACTGAAATTTGGAGGGTAAGCATTCTTTTAGTGAAGGGTCCTTGAGAATTTCTTTCAGTTGGCTAGAAGAGACTTTATACCCGAAGATCTATTTTCCTTTGAAACGGGGGAAACAACTATGGGATGCAAGCTGTCTTAGCTTGTTTAATTTCAGTATTAAATAAGCCAACTGAAGTTTTTAAATGACATAAAAATGAGATTTGAATCTGACCAGTTTTTGCACACCTTTATATAGATATTATAGTGTTACCCTTTTATATTTGCCACGATGCAGATGAAGAGATTCATGCATGGAAGCAGTCTTTCATACACATATAATTTTCTGGTTGTAACCACAGGTTAAATAAGATATATTTTAGAGTGTAAATCTGGATAGGGTTGCCAGACGGCTTCCCCAGATAAATAGGAAAAGGGCCCTGGCTCTTAATTTTTTAATCCCTTTGCATGCATGCTTTGTGCATGCTCAGTTCCAGCCCCAGCATGATGATATCACTTCTGGAAGTGACATCATCGCTAGTTCCAGAGGAGTTAGCCATGTTAGTCTATAGTAGCAAAATAGTGAAAAGTCCAGTAGCACCTTAAAGACTATCCAACTTTATTGTAGCATAAGCTTTTGAGAATCACAGTTCTCTTTGTCAGATGAATGGAGGGTATGAAGAAACTGACCAGATATATATAGGTGGTGAGGGGAGGGGGGAGTAGATGCAAATCAGTTGCAAAAGTCATGAAAGAGGGGGAGTGTATAATCCAGGCTGGGTGTGATCCCTCCCCTCCATGGGGTTCTTTTTTGTCTTCTGAAACGTAAGATGGTATTTGCTGGTCCCATAACAAATATTAGTGATGGTGTTAAGGTTGCCAGGTCTCCTCTTTCTCCAAGCAGGAGACCTAGCACTTACCTTTTTTGCCTACATGCTTTCCACGTGCACGCTCTGGGATATGCAGGCCATGTGACACCCAGGGAGGGCTCCTGCACTCAACATCGGGTTGAATTGGGCCTCAATTGGGCAGGAATTGGGCCCACAGTGGCCTGAATCAGGCTGAATTCAGCCTACTACAGTGAGCGGGAGCACACCATGCCACCAGGGAGCGTGCTCCTGGAGGTGCGTTGCCCTGCCTTTATTCCCTGTCAGGCAGGTAAATAGGGGTGGTGGAGGATGGGAGTAGGGGATCCCCTGCCCTTGGCAGGGGACTGGCAGCCCTAGATGTTATATAACTACCTCGTTGTCACAAATTCTTCTTTATTTACATTTTAATTTCACAGAGAGCAGCTAAACACTGACAGGCCACGCTAAATTTGAGGATGCATGAACTTCTGAAGTGGGGATTTAAAAAAAAAGAAAGAAATCGTGCAGCAATGTGTTAAGTTAATGCCAAACACTTCAGCAGAAAAGATGCTGCAGTTTTTTTAACTCACTTTGCTGCGTGTTTGATGCAATTTACTCTTGGGTCCAACAAATGCATTCAGCCTTATTTGTTAACCTAGCAGAACATTATTTATTAATGAGTTCTTCATGCTTTATTAAGCTTAATGTCAAAACACTTCTGTGGAACTGTAGGTATGTTCTGTCTCCCTTTTAAAAGCCTTTTGAAGAAAATTAAACATTGTTCAGTATAGCTGAGGATAAAACCCGATAGATATCAGCGCAGTTGCTCTTGATCCTTGCAGATGATGCTTCTGAATAGTTTTGAAAGAGGTACATCAGATAATATAAGCTCAAACGAAAGAATTATGCACTCTCAAATGTGCATAATTGGGAAGGTTTAGAAACTTAACAAAGCCACGCTGTTGCCAAAAACTGAGTGGTATATTCAGCAAGTAAAACCTGACAAGTTCAGTAGGGAAGCACAATGCCTGTCTGGCTTGTCTGGTTTCATTTATTCATTTCTTCCCTGCTCTTTTGTACAGTGGAGAGAAACTACTATTTGTGAGCATTAAATATATGGAGCATTGAAACACAAATAACTAAATGCAGTTTTCAAATCTCATTAGAACTCATATTGCTGAGGAAGCCAAATGCTGAAGTTCAATACACTTCGCCCTTCCTCTTTTGTAGTCTGCTGGAGCATCCTGCCTTGAACATTGATGTACAATTCAAATCAATTTCTTCTTCAGCCTGCCCAGCATTCTAGAGTATGTCCCAAATGTTGTGACCTTCTTTTGCTATTCTCCTGCTTATCACCCTTTGGTTTCCAAGGCATACTGTCTCCAGAAATTTGGTGTCACCTTCTGAAGAGTTTGTGTTTCCAGTGTCTGCACATGCTCAGTCATCAGAGGTAAGGTTTAGGAATGTCTTTTTTTTAATAAGTCAGATTCTTCTACATATACAGTGATTACCAATGGTTTGTAGAACCTGAGAATCCCCTACTAGAAACTGATGGCAAAGGGAGATAGCATTGCATATCATCTCCTTACTGATGACATTTTTCTCCAGATAACATGGTGAAATCTCTCATTGATTTCAAGTAGATGTTATGGGAAACTGAATGTATTACATGTCCTTTAAACTCCCTTCTCCAGGAAGATAATTGATTGCCCCATAATTGGAGCTGGCAGGACTGGTGCCAAGTACAGTCTCTTAATATTCACGTTGACCATTCTGTTCCACTTACTGTGTTTTAGAAGTCATTGATCTAGATCACAGAGGTTTCTGCCCCACAGCCTGAATCAACCCCATTGGCCCCATGTTGCCTGTAAACCTCCAGCAGCTTGCCTGCTAAGTGTAGGAGTTTTTACTTTCAGCCGTTTTCTCCTCCTTGCCGTTTACTTACCTCTCCTCTAAACATACTTTCCCCCTTGCTCTTTCTTCTACCTATCCTGGTTACCCTCTCGCCTACCCACAATTAGACATGGGCAGGAACGGGGAAAAAATTCTGAATACCCTGTTTGTTGTTCGTTGCCATCCACGAACAATGAACAGAACAGAACATGTCCCCTTAACGAACATGTTTGGTGTTCATGTTCATGGCCCTATAAAGATCCCTTTAAACTATCAGCTGGCAGGTATCATCTGCTGCCTGCCAGATGATAGTTTAAAGGGCCCTTTCCTGCCATTGCAAGGGGCAGGGCCCTTTAAACACCCCACAACCCCCACCCCCCACCCCCCTGCCCCACCCCAGCGCTGCTGGGCTGCTGCTGCCGGGTGCAAGAGGGACGGAGAGATTCTCTCCGTCTGTCTGACAGCAGACAGAGCCGGCACCATGGGCTGCTTCTGTCCACTGTCAGTGGGCAGAGCTGGTGCTGCCGTGGGGCCACTTCTGCCCACTGTCAGAGGGACGAGGAGAGACTCCCCTGGTCCCTCTGACAGCGGGCAGAGCCGGTGCCGCTGTGGGGCTGCTTCTACCTGCTGTCAGAGGGATGAGGAGAGACTCCCCTGGTCCCTCTGACAGTGGGCAGAGCTGGCACCACCACAGGACCGCTTCTGCCCGCTGTCAGAAAGACGAGGAGAGACTCCCCTGGTCCCTCTGACAGTGAGCAGAGCTGCCACCACAGCAGGGCTGCTTCTGCCAGCTGTCAGAGAGATGAGGAGAGACTCCCCTGGTCCCTCTGACAGCGGGCAGAGCCGGCTCCGGCACGGGGCCGCTTCTGCTCACTGTTAGAGGGACGAGGAGAGACTCCCCTAGTCCCTCTGACAGTGGGCAGAGCTGGTGCCGCTGCAGGATCACTTCTGCCCACTGTCAGAGAGACAAGGAGAATCTCCTCATCCCTCTGAGAGCAGGCAGAGCCAGTGCCGCCGCGGGGCCGCTTCTGCCTGCTGTCAGAGAGACAAGGAGAATCTCCTTGTCCCTCTGACAGCAGGCAGAGATGCCGCTGCCACGGGGCCACTTCTGCCCGCTGTCAGAGGGATGAGGAGAGACTCCTCTGGTCCCTCTGACAGTGAGCAGAGCCGGTGCCGCCGCAGGGCCACTACTGCCCGCTGTCAGACAGATGAGGAGAATCTCCTTGTCCCTCTGATAGAGGGCAGAGCCGGCGCCACAGGGCTTCTCCTTCCCAGTGCCAATGGGACAGAGAGCCGGCACCACCCCCTTTGCTGTCATTTTCTCTTCACAGTGGCAAAAACTGTACTGCCTGTTGGAAGCTACTTTGAGGGTTACAAAACTGACCTTCCCAATGTCCAATACCTACCAAATTTGCAGGGGACATAGTCCTCACTGTCCTCTGAAGACCCCTCAAGTTTCAGAGAGATTGCAGCCTGGAAAAGGTATGATCCATGCCCCCCCCCCGCACCTTGCTGTCTATTTCTCTTCTGAGTGGCAAAAACTGGACTGTCTGCTGGAAACTGAAAGGTTAAAGCCAGAAGGAAAGCCAGAAGGAGTTCAGACAGCGTTCAGTCCTTGCCGTTGCCAGGGGAATTGATTGAAGGCGCCTGAGTGTCTGGCTTCCCGAACAGTGGCAGAACGCAATGAACAAGGCTTGCAACGGCCACCTGTTGGTTTGGAATGGGGACTCACGAACGGCCCATTTGCGAACAGATGAACGGGCTATTCATGGTTTTTTCCCGTTCGTATTGCTGTTCGTGCCCATGTCTACCCACAATTCACCAAACCCATTGACTCCAACTCCCAATTTCCTCCCAACTCTTTCCAGCTCCTGCCCTCCTCATCTAGCCTCTGTTCTCCTTTCCTCCTTTTTGCTTCCCTGTAACTCTCCTTTTACCTCCTCTCCACTCTTGCCCCCCACAACTCATCTTTCTGTTGTCAGGTGCCATTTTACATTGCTATAGCATTAGCAACCTATGCCACTAAAAATTCACAGTGGGGTGCAGTGGCTCAGGCTGCTCCCATACACAGATATGAGGAGGTGCTTTGTGTGTGTGCATGGGGAAAGGGGAGGTGGGTGCAGAGTTCTGGGCCAAAACCTGCTGCATTTCTTTACCTAGTCAATGTGTGGCTGCTCCTTCAGTGTGCATCTCTAGACATGGAGTACTTGTAAGGGTTCTGACATGAGACATGTTAGTCACTCACAGCAAGGAGATTTGCTCCACTCGCTTTGGGTGTAATTCTAAGTGCCCACCTGGGGTCCTAAATGCTTTCTCTGTGCATTACCCACCACCAGGGTGGAACACTGTGTGCTCTAAATATTCAAGTCAGAGATCTCAGAGACAGAGTCCTATGCCTACCAGTCAATTATCAAGCTATAGGGCATCCTAGCTCAGACATATGTCATGGGGGGGGGGTTTATTGGGTGTAGAGGAAGTGGTGTTGGCCACCACTGGGAGTGGTGTGGTTTGCTATGGACATTGTTGGCATCCTGTGCTATATCAGGTCTTGAGGGGGAAGGGGGATTTTGCCTTTTCCATTGCATAGGCACCTATGGGATGCACTGCAGTTTTGGATGGTGTAAATTTACATCAGTTTTTTGGGGAGGGTTGCAGGCTGGGGCAGCTTACACAGCTAACTAACTGCTGGCACACCCCAGGCCTGCTTCTTCCCCTGCAGATACCAAGACTTCAACCAATGGCGTTCTGACAAGGGTCTGTGGCATTGCCACACTGGCAGCCATAGTTCAGCACCAGTGAGTCACTACTCCAGCTTACTTTGAAGAATGCTAGCACATCTCTGAGATACAATGGCATCATGGCTGGTTAGCTCCCTGAAATACCAAACACACTGTTAGTATTACTTATTTCTGTACATTACTAACTCTATTATTATTATTCTAATATTTAATAAATTGTTGCTGTTGATATAAATTTACTTATTTATACAAATGCATATATACATCTTTTGGATACTGGTTTAATGTTTGAAATGTTTTAATTGTTTTAATGGGATGTGAGGGCAATCTGGCTGCAACATCTGTCACCCGATTGATTGCCAAGGTTTATTCAGCAGATCTGGCTGGCTAGGTAGCTGTCCCTTTCCTCCCTCACTACACCGTGTGCATCCCTTCCGATGCTGTGCATCCCCACATCTCCTGCAGACATCAGATATAGAGTTTGTCTTGTAAATGGGGACTAATTTGGGCAGCACATAATACCACCTGTTAAGTTGTAACTGTTTTCATATACACTGACTGTCAGTGAAGAATAAACACTATTATCTGCAGCTTGAACCAGACTGATAGATCTTTTGTCTGTCATTGCCTGTATTAGTGGTGTGCATTTGAAAAAAAATATTAAGTCCTTATTGTAATTTCAGAAAGGGCACATTTGTTTATTTATTTATGTCATTTGTAGTTCACTTTTCTCACTGAGACTCAAAGCGGATTACACACTGTGAGATTAGTACAGTCAATATCAAAAACATTTCTATAAACAATGCCAAAGGGTAAATAGATAAAAGTTCACAAAGACATAACATTAGCAGAAATCCAATACAACATAGTGGTGAAGTCTATGGTTCCTAACTCATTAGTGGATCATCTGAGATCCCCTCCCTACAATACAGCCCTGTCTGGAGCAGGGTTGCCAGCTTACCCCAAGGGTAAACCAGGGGTGGGAGGGCAGGAGCACAGGGGCAGCAAGCAGGCAGTTACCTGTGTGCGTTCCCCAACAAATGACATTATGTTTGGTGTAATGTGGAAGAGCCAGGCTGTGCTTGGGGGTAATTATCTAAGAATCATTCCAAAACATAGTTGAGGGGGGGCTTGTTTTTAGAGAACTGGGCCTTGGTGCAACTCATCACTTCTACATTGTGCTGGAAAGGATGTCATTTACCAGTGCACTTCACACTATCCTGCCTCTCCAATTTCCTGATGTCTCCCCCATCCCCACTGGCCAGGTGAGAAGTGGTGAGAGGCATCAAACATTTAGCAAACCTAGCCCTTTGTCTCTACTAATTTTCCACTAAATTGGACAAGGGGTCTGATTTTACATATCCTTGAAGAAGGTGCTCTACCAATCTCTCCCCCCCCCCCAATATTTCCTATATAGAGAAAATGGCAGGCTTTCTGGAGCAACTTTTAAAAACTAAATGGCATTCCCCAAAACCACAACCAATGAGCAATACTTTAAAAAAGAATGGTATATTAATAACACCAAAACACCTTCCCCTTCTACCCAACCGAGAGAACACAAGCATGTCCCCTTCCTAACTAAACTTCAAGAGAAAGAGAAAAGCTAGCTACTAATAATAATCAAAATCAACCAAACCTGTCTGTAGTCCAGGTAAAGATTCAACATAGAAATCCAAGATCTGGGCCATGGTCTCCATACTTCAAGCAAGTTCCAGGTATTGCCTTTAAATAATTCAAGTGGTTAAGAGTAGAGATGAACATGAACAGCAATACGAACAAAAAAAAGCCATGAACAGCCCAATTTGCTGTTCGCGAACAAGCTGTTCATGAGGCCCCATTCTAAATGAACAGGTGATCGTTGCAAGCCTTATTCATTGCTGTTCATTGCTGTTTATCAAGCCAGACAGTCTGGCACCTGCAATCAATTCCCTTGGCAACTTAGGCAGGGATTGTCTGAACTCTGTCTGAACTCCTGCTGTTGCCCTGGAAACCCCAATCTAAGCCCAATTTCGCTTGATAGGCAGGTCTTCCTTTCAAGTGTGGAGCTCCAAATTTGTTACAACAAGGGAGCAAAGAGCAAGGGGAAGGGGGGCTCCCAGTTCTGATTCAAACTTTCACTGTGCCAGATATTGCTGATTCAGCTGTGGGAAAACTGGACATTTATTGGGTCGGTATCCAAATGCATACCCTAGCCTGTATAAGTGAGAAGGAGTTTCTTATTGTCTGACTGCCTGATATAGTTTACTTGATAACCCTTTCTGTGTTGAGGATTTTGCTATTAATGACTCAAATTTAGTGAATGTTTTGAAGTGAATTTTCTCTGACTAAACTGCAGAAAGCTTTTAATCTAAGTACTGAAAAAGTGAGACTTCATTGTGCCATTCTCTCTCTTACTTTAGCATATACAACAATCACTTGATTTTTAAAAAAACTCTATCACAGTCTAGAAAAATCCATGCTTTCACCAAATTAAAATTCCCACTTTGCTGCAAAGGATTGTGGTTCAAAAATGATTAAGACTAATTGAGACAGATCAGACACAATATGAGGTCTTTGCTTGCCTCAAAACTTTACTTACTCTGAATGTATCGTATTAGGTGAGGTTCTTTTCTGATTTGTTAAAATAATGATAGGTAATGTTAGTTCAATTACTATTTCCATCATACTTGATATGTGATTTCAGATATATTTCAAAAGGACTGCTCACCCTAATGAGTCAATTTAGCTTCAATAAATACAGATAGAGAGATATACGCTAGAGGCGTGCAAAATGAAACAAACAGGCCAGAAATACACATGGGCATTGTTGTTTCATTTCTTTAAAGTGGATTCCAGAATTATGAACCAGATCCAGGAAACCAAATTATAACAACACTCTCCCACCTAAAAATTTGTGTTTTGTTTCAGTTCTTATCTTGCAGCAATGACAGCAGCAGGCAGGCACTGGCCTAGCATGACCGAATCTTGTTTTTCTTAAAGACTTCACTAATCAGATTCTAAGGGGAGAGAGCCCTTATGTTATTAATTAACTTGAAGGGTGTGTGTGCACAATGCATATGAGTTCACCTCTTTTTTCCCAGCTGTGCTTGGACAATGGCATTGTCTTCCTGCCAATCGAGTCCTTGCAATTGAGGCACTGTGAGGAAAAATGTTATGGGGGCTGGTGGTGCAAGTGATCTGTTCAATCAACTGAACTTCATAAAAGCTCTGGAAGACTTCAATCATAGGCTGCAATTCTAAAGACACTTCCCTGGGAATAAGCACTATTGAATAAGCTGGGACTTACACCTCAGGATTGTTTAGGATTGCTCCTCCCCACCATCCAGTGACTGCCAAAATATTATTTAAAACCTGAAGCTAAATTGTTTAGCAGCTCTGCATAGGCAGTTTGAGAAGCAGCCAGGCAATCGCGAGCAAGGCACCAAAGCTCCTCCAATTACTCTTTGTCACATTATGTTGCATTCCCACCATTGCATGTGCTGTTCCATTGGATCTTAGAGCAGTTATAGGCTTTGGGCTCACATTGACCAATAAGGGGGCCAGTTCCTGATAATTTTCCAGAACACTGATATAAATGTTCTTTTACTCCTACCTCCCAATACTAAAGTCAGGCAATATCTGCTTGAAATGGCCTTAAGATGTTGGAATGTCTCTGCCGAAGTGCACTAAGTTTGCAGAACTGAATTCCAAGTTGTTACACTAACTCCTTCCTGATGCACCAATGCTAAATGGCATCACAATGTGTGTTAGATTTTTTAAAAATTCTCTAGTTTTTTTAATAATTTCCATATATGCAATCCAAGACAGCATAGGCTTTAAACACAGTGACAAATATTGCAATTCTAAGAAGAGTTACACCCTTCTAAACCCGTTGACATCAATACATTTAGAAGGGTATAACGCTACTTTGAACTGCACTTGGATCTTGCATCCATGAATCATCACCTGTTAGTAGTAGACACAAGTCAAAGTTGTAGAATTTAAACCACAAATAAGATTTTTCTCCTTACTCTTTCTCCATATTATTGAAATAAGTATTCGTGTAGAATTTAGAATAGCTGAAAGGAGTTAAACATGGTTGTTTGGGGTGATGTGTCATTATTCCTGCTAATATCAAGTTATTATTTTTGTTCTTGATGCTTGTAATTAGTGTCAGTAATGAATATTTTATATGCTTTTATCTTTCATTTTCTTCCATCTCATTCCTTTTATCACGCTTATTTCAGTGGTCAATGTCAATATAAGCAAAGGAGCAGTTTAGAACTAGATTGTAGAGTCACTATTTAACAAAGAACATCAGTATGAGGACTGTAGCTCTTGTCCAAAACATGTCAAGCCATTGACTAAATAAACTATGAGAGCAACTCGTTAACTTACATTAGTATGACAACTCTATAGTTCGAATAGACATTTATAAATAAAAGTTAATCTAGTTGTAACATATCTACAAGACAGCGTGGTGTTAGTTTGGAAAGCTTTACAATAATTATGGCTTTCTAAATGACCAAATCTCATCTTTCTGCAAGATTTTGATAGCAGGAATGGACCCTGATACCAAGTGAAAGCTTGCCTTGTGTGTGTGTTATGTGCCATCAAGTCATTTCCAACCTATGGTGACCCTATGAATGAAAGACCTCCAAAATGTTCTATCTCTAACAGACCTACTCAGATCCTGCAAACTGGAGGATGTGGCTTCTTTTATTGAGTCAAGCCACCCGTTTTAGGTCTTCCTCTTTTCCTGCTGCCTTCCACTTTTCCTAGCATTATTGACTTTTCCAGAGAATCTTGTCTTCTCATGATGTGACCAAAGTATGATAGCCTTAGTCTTGTCATTTTAGCTTCTAAGGAGAATTCCGGCTTGATTTGGTCTCGTA
Organism: Eublepharis macularius; assembly: GCF_028583425.1. Classification (NCBI taxonomy): domain Eukaryota; kingdom Metazoa; phylum Chordata; class Lepidosauria; order Squamata; family Eublepharidae; genus Eublepharis; species Eublepharis macularius. Next base: position 102,252,496 of record NC_072790.1, on the reverse strand, counting down.
CCCACTTATTTGTCTTTTTGGCTGTCCATGGTATCTGCAAAATTCTCCTCCAGCGCCACATTTCAAATGAATCAACTTTTTTCCTGTCAGCTTTCTTTACCATCCAACTTTCACATCCATACATGGCAATGAAGAATACCATAGTTTGGATTATCTTGATCTTGGTTCCCAGTGAGACATCTTTATCTTTAAAGATCTTATCTAGCTCCCTCACAGCTGTTCTTCCAGGTCTCAATCTTCTTCTGATTTCTTCATTGCAGTCTCCCTGTTGGTTGATGATTGAGCCAAGGAATAGAAAATCTTGAACAACTTCAATTTCCTCATTGTCATCTTTAAAGTTGTGGAGTTCCTCGGTAGTCATTACTTTTGTCTTCTTGATGTCCAGTTGTAATCCTGCTTTGGCACTTTCCCCTTTAACCTTCATCAGTAGTCGTTTCAAGTCTTCACTATTTTCTGCTAGTAATATGGTGTCATCTGCATATCTCAAATTGTTAATGTTCCTCCCACCAATTTTCACTCCACCTTCTTCTAGATCTAATCCAGCTTTCCTTATGATATATTCTGCATAGAGGTAGAACAGGTAGGGAGATATATGCATCCTTGTCTGACACCCTTGCCAATTGGAAACCATTCTGTTTCCCCATATTCTGTCCTGACAGCAGCCTCTTGTCCAAAGTACAAGTTGCACATCAAAACAATCAGATGTTGTGGCACCCCCATTTCTTTTAAGACTCTCCATAGCTTTTCATGATCTACACAGTCAAAAGCTTTGCTGTAATCTACTTCCCTTAGCTATTCTTTAATTTTGACTGTTCTTACAACATATATTAATGAAGACATTTAAAATATGCATTTACCCAGAGTTGTCCATTATGATTTTTTTAAGAGTTCACTTTTTTTCTGTTAGTTTTTTTAAATGCTTCTGAAATCATTTCTCTTTGAAGAAATTTGGGGATCGTATGCATTCTGAATTTTACTTCAGTGGGGCTGGAAGATTGCTGGATGTAGGTTTCCATGACAGAGTAAATTGAGCTGATAGGATTCACAGAACAGAGGCCAACTGCTGAATAAGGTAGAAACAAATGCTACTGTTTCCTTAAGGAAAGGTCTTTAAGCTGGACAGAGGCCGCTCCACCTCTATTTGTCTAGCAGTGGGTCAGAACTAGAAAAGTATATAGCTACAGAAATGAACCCCTGCAAAACTGACCAAAGTAGCTAAAACATTACAAGTGAACTCAAAGAAAAATGCTACATTAAAATATAGGATATATCTCATATATACACTTTTGGAAACAATTTTTACAAGGAAAATGGTGGACAACATTTGTAACCAACACCTTGATTAAAATTTGGTAGGGACAAATTTTAAAAAGTTAGGTGTCAGATCAAGTGAATGAACTGCCAATTGGGTATCTTTGAAGTACAAATGTACTCTGTTTGGTGCTGTGCCACAACCTGCAGACAAATTGGGTATTTTACCCAAGTGTTTTATTTTTAATTTAATTTATGTAATTTATAGTCCTTCTTTCTAACTAAGACTCAAAGCATACTACACTGTGTATGTCAATATGATCAGTGACTGGAACATTCAATAAACAATACAATAGAATAAGGATTGCAGAAATTTGAAAACAAGCAGAAATCTGATACAGAGCTGGGGGGGAAGTGCTGAACAAGGCATATGCAGACGGATATGACATATTAAGCAACACAAAACTATCTGGTAGGATCATATTTGCAGCAAAAGGAAGTACAAAGTAGGATATTACAGAAAGTACACAATCCTTTGACTAACACATTGCTCTGAAAGATTTTTTAGAGCAATCTCTGAAATATTTCCTTACAACACAGCCCTGTTACATGTGTAAGAAGACCTTCCTGAATAATTTGGTTTTACTGTTTGTGGAAAGCCAGGAGAGAAGGAGTTTTCCAGCAGGCCATACCATAAAGTGGGAGCCACTACAGAGAATGTGTTTGTACAGGCAACAGTTGCTTTTTGCCCAGTTGCAGGTTGGCATTTGCAGACAGTCTTGCCAGCTCCCCAGCTGGGACAAAGGATCCCCTCCCACCCTGCTCTGCTTATCTGGCTGACGGGGGGAAAGGCACTGGGGGGAGGAAGAAGTGCACACACTCCTGCACTCCCCCATCATGGTGGAAAATGACTTTGTTTTCCAGCATGACTGGGAAGCTGTAGCTCATGCTGAAGCAAGATTCATTAAAAATTGCCTCTTTGGCGTGACTTGCAGCTCCCCCATCACACTAGAAAATGATGTCCTGATGAAGGTGAGTACTCTGCTGCCCCTGCCCCTCAGGCCTCTGCACCCCTAGTTTGCCCCTGGGGGACTTGGCAGCCCTACTTTTGAAGCCCTGTTCAAATGGGCAAAAGTGCCGTGGCAGAGCATAGGGAAATTGGCAGTTCTATAAATACGAGGGACCAAGGCCATGAAGTACATTGTATGTGATAGCCAAAACCTTAAATTGAGCCCAGTAACCAATGAGTAGCCAGTAGAGTGATAATATTCACAAATCGGCTTGTATGGTTGTACAAAGGCATGTAGAAATCCCTCATTACAAAAATAGCATGTATGATTCACAGAGAGATTTTATTTCACTGAAAGATCATATCACAATGTTGTAACAAAACCAACTATATACTTCAGACACAAACAGTGCAAATACGATTCATTTGCATTGAAACCATGTTCAGCTGTACTGCAAAACTTGCCACAGTCCAAAGAAGAAGGGCAGAGGACTTGCTGGGTCTTTGCATAGGTTTCCAGGGATGAAACATCCTGTATTGTGCAATTATCCCTAAAGCACCCAAGCAAACTTTTTCCACATCAGTAGCCACTGCATATGCTTTTATTTTAATAAAGCCCTTTGAGACTCAGAACAACGTGCACGGACTACATCTTTGCATCTGGCATATCATTCAAAGAGTACTGCTAGAGTTTTTCCTATTCTTCCTTTTTGCCCAGGATTTGAGCCATAATGGTCTCAGGAAAATTAATTTGAAAATTATATAGTTTTGTATTAATCATAAATGGATTTGTGTAAATATACACACTTAAGAAAGAAACCTCCTAAATGTGCCTGTCATCATTTAGTATTATGTTTGAGATTTTGGAGGGAGATTTTAAAGTAAAATGTCTCCTACCCCTTTCTTTTACTCCACACTACCCATGCCTAGCCTTGAATCTCTGTTATCTTTGTCCTGATTTCATTGTTGTATCTTTCCCATGCCATTTGGTCATAGTAAACTGGGCCATGGGAAAGACAAACAGGCTGGAGAGGGAGGACAGGGAGGGAGCACTGAAAAGAGTGATCCAACAGGCAGGTAAGCAGGCCCTTGGTCAACCATGCATAAAATCCATCTGAATAAGCAAGATTAAGGATATGTTAATCAGGCAAAAATAGGTATTTTCTGTCAGGATCTTTGGCAAATTGCTTGTAAGTAGAGATGGGCACGATCCCCCCAAAAATAAACGATCCAGCTGATCATGGATCAGTGCTGGCGATGATCCCAAATTAACGATCCACACCGATCATCTCCCGTTCCCGAGCCGTGGATCGTGGATGCCAAAGCAGGGCACGCTGGTATTCCCAGCTATGTGGGAAGGTGGGTTGTGGTGGCGACCAACTCTCTCCATCTCTCTCTCTCTCTTTCTCCAAAGGCTAGCAAGTAGCAAGCAAGAGCTCTGTCCCACTCCACTGCACGCAGAAAGTGAAACCCAGCCTGGGAGCCCATGGCATGGGTCCCATTCAGCAACACAGGAGGTCTGTGTTTGGCTGTCAGAGCTGCCTATCAGGGTTTGCAGGGATGAGATTGGCATGCCCATGGCTACATAACACCCCCTTTTCCCTCCCTCCCCTGGGTGTCTTCTCCCAACTTGTGACTGCTTTGCTGCTCCGTGGTTGGAAGGAAGCCCTGCTGATCAAGGAAAGCTGGGCTTCCATTCAGGTTTCCAGGGCAACAGAAGGAGGGCAAACAGAGCTCAAACATTCCCCTGGCTCCGTTGCCAGGGGAATAGATTGCTGGCGCCTGAGTGTCCGGATCCCCGATCTGAGCCCAATTGCCCCGATCCAGGCCTCTCCCGACCGCTGGTTCGTTGGCCATGGCCAATCATGATACGCCGGTTCACTATCGTGTGATCGCCATTATCGTGGGTTTTTTCCGATCGTAATGCGGATCATTCCCATCTCTACTTGTAAGTGAACTTCCGAGGAAGAGGAGTTATGTAGTGCAGAGCAATTACAGATCAGCTCTTAATTGATGGTTCCAAGTGTTGTGTTTGGAACCAAGTAATTTCCTTCATGCCCAGCTAATAGAAATGTAGGGATCTCATGTGGCAGCCCCATTCCCACAACAAAACTCAAAAGTTATCTACACAAGTTTCTCATCCAAGTCTCAAAATTATGTGTCCTCCATGCAATTTATTCTGCTGTTCAATAGATTTTATACGCAAGAACTATTTTCAGTTACACAGAATCACAGAGTTGGAAGGGGCCATACAGACCTTCTAGTCCAACCCCCTGCCCAATGCAGGATGAGCCTAAAGCATCCCTGACAAATATTCATCCAGCCTGTTCTTGAAAACTGTCAGTGAAGGGGAGCTCACCACCTCCCTAGGCAGCTGATTCCACTTTTTGAACCACTCTGACCGTGAAAAAGTTTTTCATAATATCCAGCCAGTACCTTTCTGCATGTAGTTTAAGCCCGTTGCTTCAAGTCCTATCCTCTGCTACCAATTGTAACAGCTCCTTGCCCTCCTCCAAATGACAGCCTTTCAAATATTTAAAGAGCAATCATGTCCCCCCTCAATATCCTCTTCTCCAAACTAAACATTCCCAAGGCCCTCAGCCTTTCCTCGTAGGGCTCAGTCTCCAGACCCCTGATCATTCTCATTGCTCTCTTCTACACCCTCTCAATTTTGTCCACATCCTTTTTGTGTTGAGGCCCCCAGAACTGCACACAATACTCCAGGTGCAGCCTGACCAAGGCAGTATAGAGAGGGACAATGTCCTCCTGCGATTTCGATGCAATGGCCCTTTTGATACAACCCAAGACTGAGTTTGCCTTTTTTGCCACCGCATCACACTGACTGCTCATATTTAGTTTACAGTCCACTCTTACTCCAAGATCTCTTTCGCATACACTACTACCCAGAAGTGTATGCCCCATCCTGTATTTGTGCTTTCCATTTTTGTGGCCCAGATGTAATACTGTGCACTTGTCTTTGTTGAATTGCATCCTATTCACAGCTGCCCACTTCTCCAGCATATTCATTTCTTGTTGAATTTTAATTCTTTCTTCTTGGGTGTTTGCTACTCCTCCCAATTTGATATCATCAGCAAATTTAATGAGCAGCCCTTCCACTCCTTCATCCAGATCATTGATAAAAATATTGAAAAGTACCAGGCCCAAAACCGAGCCCTGTGACACCCTACTGGAAACCTCCCTCCAATCTGATGAAGCTCCATTGACAACCACTCTTTGGATGCAGTCCTCTAACCAGTTCCCTATCCACCGAACTGTCCTATAGTCCAGTCTGCAGTTTTCCAGTTTACTCATTAGAATTTCATGGGGAACCTTATCAAAAGCTGTACTGAAATCCCGGTAAATCACGTCGACAGAGTTCCCACAATCCAGTAAGCTCTTCACTCAATCAAAGAAGGAAACCAGGTTGGTCTGACAAGATCTGTTGAGAATAAAACTATGTTGATTTCCCCGGATCACTAAGTGGTCCTTCAGATGCTTACAGATTGATCCCTTTAAAATCTGCTCTAATATCTTCCCAGCAACAGAAGTCAGACTGACCGGCCTGTAGTTTCCCAAGTCATCCTTCTTCCTTTTCTTAAAGATTGGGATAACATTCGCTCTTCTCCAATCTTGTGGCACATTCCCAGTCCTCCAGGAGGCCTTGAAGATGATGGACAGGGGTTCTGCAAGTTCTCTAGAAAGTTCTTTCAGCACTCTTGGGTGCACACTATCCGGCTCAGGGGATTTATATTCATCCAGTGCAGCCAGGTGCCTCTCCACAACCTCTCTGTCAATGTCAACTAGCCACCCAGGTATGCTGTCATGTCTACTACCATCTCTAGATGGGCTCAAGTTCTTCAGGGAGAAAACAGGCAAAAAAAGTCATTAAGCCTATCTGCTTTTTCTCGGTCCTCCATCAGAGTTTCTCCTTCCACTCCCAACAGTGGTCCAATTGCTTCTTTTACCTTGTGTTTGCTTCTCACATATCTGTAGAAGTTTTTCTTATTGTAGTGAGCCCCTCTGGCCAGACCCAGCTCATACTGAGCTTTGGCTTCTATAATGGCTGATCTGCAGTACCTAGTAACCCTCATATATTCCTTTTTAGAGGTCTGTCCTTCTCTCAATTTCCTGAACATTTCCTTTTTCTCCCTTAGCTTATTCAGGAGCCCTCTGTTCATCCACATCGGTTTCTTGGAGCCGTTACCATGTTTCCGTCTTGCTGGAATAGTGAGGGCTTGAGCTTGCAAAAGCTCATGTTTGAGAAAAGCCCACCCTTCACTCGTTCCTTTCCCTTCCAGAACACTCCCCCATGGAATGGCTCTCATCAAGTCTCTTAGTTCATTGAAGTCAGCCCTCCGAAAATCTAACCTATGAGTCTGGCTATGAACTTCCTTGGCCCCTTATAGCAACTGGAATTCAAGGAGGACATGGTCACTTCCCCCTAAGGTCCCCATCACCTTCACCCCATCTAATAATTCTTCTTTGTTGGTTAATATTAAGTCTAGTATGGCCGAGCCCCTTGTAGCTTCCTCCACAATTTGAAAAAGGAAGTTATCGGCCAGGGAGGTCAGGAAGTGGCGTGAGTCTTGTCGCTTTGCTGAGCTTGTCTCCCAGCACACATCGGGGAAGTTGGTCACCCATAATTATAAGGTTCTGATGTCTGGATACTCTACCAATCTGTTCAAGGAGGGCAGCATCCATTTCCTCTCCCTGATCTGTAGCAGACTCCAACAACAATACCCTTTGTCCTTCCGCCCTTTATTCCCACCCATATGCTTTCCACCAGGCTGTCAAGCCCTCTCCTCACATACAATGCCACTCTGCCTCCTCTTCTACCCTTCCAGTTTTTCTTGAACAACTTGTACCCATCCACTACCACATCTCAGTCATGGGAATCATCCCACCAAGTCTCAGTAATTCATACTATATTGTAGCCCTTTGTTTGCAAGAGAAGCTCAAGCTCGTCCTTCTTATTACCCATACTTCGGGCATTGCTATATAGGCACTTGTAGCCTTGTACCTTTGTTTGATCTGCCATACCCAGGTGGGCCCCCGCTGTTATCACTTCTTCATTGAAATCCCCATGTTGATCGTCCCCTTCCCCTTGCAGCATCAGTTTAAAGCTCTCCTGATGAAGCTCTCCAGGTTCTTTCAAAACTTTTTCTTCCCTGACCTTGAGAGGTAAAGCCCATCATGTGCTGGAAGGCCTTCTCTAAGGAAACTTATCCCGTGGTCCCAGAACCCAAAGCGCTCCTGCCAGCACCACCACCTCAGCCAACGATTCACCTTGAGTATTGTCTGCTCCCTTTGCATTCCTCTTCCTTTGACAGGAAGGACAGAAGAGAATACCACCTATGCCTCCACTGTCTTCAACTGCCTTCCAAGGGTTTCATAGTCCTCTTTAATTCTTGCAATGGTATTCACGGCCATGTCATTAGTTCCCACGTGAACCAGTACAAACGGGTACTGATCAGTCAGTCTGATCAGTTTTGGCAGTCGGTCTGTAATATCCTGAATTCGGGCTCCCAGCAAACAACACATCTCTCGGTGTAGGGGATCTGGCCTGGACACATGACATTCCATACTCTTGAGCAGAGAGTCCCCGATAACCACCACCTTCCGTTTTCTTCCACTTCCGTGTGGCCCCATACCCTCTTCACTCCCTCCTCAAGGTTTTTGTGGTTCTCCTTCCACTCTTGTCTCCCTCACCATCTCAAGCACCTCAAAACGATTCTTAAACTCCAGTGGACCAGAACGTCACCTTAGTCCATGTCTTCTGGTTTGTACTGCAGAACTGAGAGGAGGATCAGAAGGGAGATGGGCTCTTTGTTCTTCTCTTGGACTTATTTCTTCATGTTTGTGCAGAGCCCTCAGGCTCTTCTCAATAAAATCCTCCCCTTCCTTGATTTCCTGAAGGATGGCGATCCTCTCCTCTAGGCTCTGAATCTTGTCCAAAAATCTGACCAGCTTACACTTTTGACAAGTGAAGTCCGTCTTCTCTTCCGGGAGGAAAACAAACATGGCACACTCCATGCAGGTGACTGGAAAGGGGCCTTCTGTCGACATCATCACCTTCCAAGTATATTCCAAGAGTACTCTTCTAGCTGCAGGTTCCTTTCCTTCTCCTTCTCTTTCTCCTTCTCCGAGAATACAGTAAATTCCTCTCACATTGTCTCTTGTCCTACTCTCAACAATGTCCTTAGGGAGAAAAAGTCTTCTCATGAAAGCTCTTGAATGTGTGAAAATTGCTTTTGCATACCTAATTGAGATGTCTCTATCACACTTCCTCCTACCTTCCTCAAAGGAGCAACAGCAGTCAAATCTGGTTTTCCATTCCTTCACATTTTCATCCCAACAACCCTGTCAGCTTCAAGTGACAGCTTCTCTGGATTTTAAACTCATCTCTGCTGTTGTCATTTTAATTTATTTGTAGTTTGATTTGTAGACCTGGCCAGCAAGCCCCATACTCTGTTTCCCTGCTGTTAACTACACCTTCCAAATGTGTTCAAGGTGCAAGAGATTGCCGGGCTTTTCACTGTGCCTGGGAGTGTCACTTGGCAATCCTCACCATGTACAAAAATGGACAGATTTTGAATTTCTTTCTTTTGAAAAGCAGGGTCAAAGTGTTCCTAAGGAATAGCATAGAGTGATTCATGAGCACGTAACTATCCTGAAAGAGGGAGTGCACTGCAAAAGCACCCAAATGAAAGCACAGATTCTGCCTAGCTGACAGACCCTGCACAGGGTTCTGTGAATGCTGACAGCAATGGATTCAGGGACCTTTCCAAACAGGAAGGAGCTGGGATGGAGTGAGGATTAGAGTCATCCATTTCCTTGTGTGTACTCAGCACCTGCCCTGCCCTCCCTCTGCCTGGCCCCTTTGCCTTCCCATTTCCACACACAGATGCAGCACTAGGCTGGGCGAGGGGAGGCAGGTCAGGCAGATCAGAGAGTCGTGGAGAAGGACAGCAGAATTGCCATCTTCCTCCTGTGTCTTCCTCAGATGGGATGGCCAGTAAGCAAGCCCACTTGATTAGAGCTGCCCCACTGTGTGCCTGTTCGGGGGCGGGGGAGTGGAGGCTTGTAGGTCTGTGTTAAAAAACTACAAATCAATAAGCTGACATGGGTTTAAAACCCAGGGAAGCTGTCACTTGTAGTTTGGCCCTGAGAGCAAAGGCTGTAGGTCACTATGAGAGCTTCATAATTTAGTGAGGACTTGAAGCTGGTACATTCCATACTCTTAGGATAATGCTCTAGCCACTGTACCACACTGATTTTCAATCTGTTTGAATCCTTCTTATTTTATGAATTAAAAATCTTTAAGCATATTCATTGACTTCTCCATTGGAGGTTTATTGATTTTTCCAAGAAGTCTAACCAATGCAGGGCAAAGCGGCACTTCTATCCTTTGTGTCATCCTGGATTTCTCAGGGGAGATTGCAAAGGGCTTAGGTTTTTCCCTAACAAATTACTTTGCCACCCAAGGGTATCATTTTTAAGAACCTGCTGAACTGCATTAGTTTAATGTGGCCAAATACTTTCCAATGAGTGCTTCTCTTTTCCTGACCTTTACTGAGAAATTACTGTGAAAGTGCCTAGAGTCCTCCTCCAAGTAGGGTTCAGAATTTATTGCAGTTGGATTTTAAAATCCACCAAAAGTTCAGGTTCCCTTTTCATCTTTTTACCAAAATGGGGTTTTTGAACACTTCACAGGTTGCTGTGGCATTGAGGGCATATTTTGTAACACATAAGACTAAAAGGTCTTATGCCAGGGCAACGAATGATTATTTACTTACTTATTTATACCCTACCTGGCTCAAGGTGGCATTAATAATAATAATAGCAACATTCAATTTATATACCACCCTTCAGGACAACTTAATGCCCACTCAGAGAGGTTTACAAAGTATGTTATTATTATCCCCACAACAACAATCACCCTGTGAGGTATGTGGGGCTAAGAGAGCTCCTAGAAGCTGTGACTGACTCAAGGTCACCCAGCTGGCTTCAACTAGAGGAGTGGGAACCAAACCCGGTTCTCCAGATTATAGTCCTACTGCTCTTAACCATTATACCAAACCGGGGGGGGGGGGCGGCACAGGAAGGAAGAGGGATTAAATTCTGAAGCACAACAGTTCCTGTAGTTAGACTTTAAGATCTCACAAGACTCTTTGAGCAAAATCAGACATGATGCCAAGGAGTTTTATATCCCTTAAATAGCATATGCAGGGGGAGGGGGGCGTCATTCAAATCAGGACCAAAATGTGAGGATAAGGTGGGCCAAAGTTTCCCCTCCTTCTGTTTTGTCAGTCAGAAATTGCAAAGATGTTATTTGCATCTCATTATCTTTGTTGTTCCTATGGGGTCAATAATAGCTTTGTGAGGGCATTTCAGGTTGAGAAACCATCTTATTTTAGGTTGACTTCCTCTCATTCTGCATTCCCAGAATGAATCGGATGCATGGCATATGCCTGCCATTTTAGAAAAATAAAATACTGAGAGCTTCAGTCTCAGTACTTACTGTGTCACATCTGTTTTGTACTTGTTTTATTTTTTAGATGGATACCAGGAATGCAGTCACATGTTATGCTGTTATTTTGATAGACAGGGGCACAACCAAAGATTGGAGGGAACAGAACTTACTATGAAACCAGCATTTGCAGTGTATCTTCGTCTTGTTTCAAATAGATAGAAGTTATTATTATTCCCTTGTGCAGTGACAGTGTTTTGAATTATGCATTTGTTGTTATAAGTTTTCCAGAATGTTGTTATTCTCTATGGTCTTCATGCTTACTGAACCTGATTATGAAGCCCATGGTATACGTTCTATCAACTGAATGGAATATTGAATATTTTTGGCATGGCCCTGTAAAATATCTCTCAGTGTGCTGTGATATGTTATCTTGTTACTGCTTTGTCAGTGAGGCCTGAGAGGACAAAGAAAATCATGAAATGGTTCTGAGGGCAGCCAGTATAAAGGAATGCACACATTCAGAACACTGTGCCCTGTAGATTAATCCCACCCTCCCTTAAATGCTCAGGCTTAATTGTTAGTTCTGCATTCGTTTAACTTGTAGTTAAGCTATGTTCTTAGTCTACCTTTTCCAGCTGCTGTTAATTCAGATTATTTAACTTGGGCACGTGCAGGGAGGCTTGACTGCTTGTGCGAAGACCTTGTTGAAGGGCCAGGTGGATGCTTGCTTGTGAGGAGACCTTTCTGAGGGCCGGATGGATGCCTGCAGTACATCCCTTTGATATGCAGCTGGTGGCCATTTGGATGCAGGTCCCAGATCCAGCCCACTTTTTCTCCAACAGGTACTGCTTGGAGAGCTGTATTGTAGGGAGGGGGTCTCAGATGCTCTGCTAATGAGTTAGGAACCATAGACTTCACCACTATGTTGTACTGGATTCCTGCTAATGCTATGTCTTGGTGAACTTGTATCTGTTTACCCTATGGCATTGTTTATGGAAATGTTCTTGATACTGACTAGACATGGGCACGAACCAAAAAAATTAACAAACCAGTGGTTCATGGTTCGATGCTGCTGACAAACCCGAACTAACAAACCGAAATGAACTTTTCCCACTGATGAACCGGTTTGAGGTTCGTGGGGCTCAGAATGGCCCCCATTGGACTTAGAGAGCCCATATTCCCAGGGAGTGTTTAGCAGGCTCTCCTCCAGCCAGCATCCAAGCTTGGTCAAGATTGCAATAGGGATCTTGAAGTTATACCCTCTCCAATCCAAGGCCCCCAGGAAACTCCCATTCGATACAATTAGAGCCACCAGTTGATGTTGGCCTAGTGTACAAGGGGTTGGCCGTCAGAACTGCCTATCAGAGTTTGTAGGGATGAGATTGGAGTGCCCATGGCTACAGAACACCCCCCTTCCCCCTCCCTCCCCCCGGGTGTCTTCTCCCATGTAACCAATTGTAACCAATTTGCAGCTCCATGGTTGGAAGGAAGACCTGCTGATCAAGGTAAGCTGGGCTTTGATTCGGGTTTCCAGGGCGACAGAAGGAGTGCAGACAGAGTTCAGACATTCCCCTAGCTCTGTTTACAAGGGAATTGATTGATGATGCCTGACTGTCTAGCTTCACGAACCGCAGGCGAACACAATGAACTGGGCTTCCAATGAACGCTAGTTCATTGCCCATGGACCCTCACGAACCGCCAGGTTGCGAACAGATGATCAGGCAGTTCGTGGGATTTTTTGGTTCATAATGCGGTTCATGCCCATGTCTAATACTGACTGTACTAATCTCACACTGTGTAATCCCACCTTGAGTCTCAATGAGAAAGGTGGACTATAAATGACATAAATAAATTCCTAGTAAATTCCTTCAACAGCATTCATTTTGACCAGTTTTCACTGCCTACAAGCTACCATGTTTCCAGGGACAGTTCTGCTAAACTAGTGGGTTCCAAATCCTTCCCTGACATTTCAAGAAATATACATTTCTCATGAAGACTGGAAAGGAAAAGTTATTTGTTAACTAATGTTAATGTATCCCTACTGAAAATGTAGCCAGTCTTAGTCTCATTATGCTTAGACTGTAAAAAAAACCACAATGACAAATGGGTACTTGCTTCCCTGCCTTTAATGTGGCATGATTTATGACATCATGGCCCCTCAGTTTCTGTTTCATTGGATTTGTTGTACAGTATTGGGTGCTGACATTTTGTGTAGTCATATGCCATAAGAATATACCTTTAAATGTTCTGAAAACTACCCATTGTGAGCAGATGAGAAATTCAAAATTAGGTTACTTTTTTTTGGTAGAAAACCTGCATTTGTTGTTTCACATTGTTCTTCCCTAAAACCTTGTTCTTAGACTATATTTTATACTGGGTATAGAAGTACAATACAAAGTGTGTGAGCAATTGAAGTATCTGTTTTTAGCTATAAGTTACCTCAAGCAGGACAATGGAGTGGCAGCACATACATTCCATAAATAAATAAATAAATAAATAAATTTAATAGTTTGGAAGACTGGGGTTTGTCACAAATATTTGGTATATAGCTCCCAATGATGGTGGCAGAGAATGCCATCAAGTCATAGTTGACCTATGGTGACCTCTGTGGGTTTTTCAAGCCAAAAGACTAAAAGAGGTGATTGCCATTGCTTGCCTCTGCATAGTGATCCTAGTCTTCCTGGAGGTCTCCCAACTAATAACTATTCAAGGCTGACCCTGCTTCATTTCTGAAGAGATTGGGCTTGTCTGAGCTATCTAAATCAGGGGGCTTCTCCTAATAATAAATAACAATTTGAAGTGTATATGGAATAAGCATTGCAAGCCACACAGGCCTTGATCACAGCAGCCACCCTACAGCTCTTCCACAACTACTATTTAAACTGTTTTCTCAAAATTATTTGGGAAGCTGGCAGGAGAACTCAGACGCTGCTGGGAATTTCCTTTAAACCCCTGAATTACTAAAATAAAAAGCCTTTAAAATGTAGGTTTATCTTAACATTTTAAATCTGGAATCCCCAACTTTGTTGTTTCTGTGGGCATCTTTGGAATTCTGAACTCATGACTTCCTCGTGAAGTGGAACCAAAGACGAAATGCCCACCACAGGAAATAGAGTCACACTCAGAGGAAGCACAAGTTTAGGAAAGAAGAGAGGTAGTTTAAAAAATACACTGGAACAGAGAAGTGAGTGAGAATAAAATAAGCACTGCCACTGAAACAACATTATTTGGATCTCCAGTGACCAATAAGAAGCCCTGCTGGGCAAAAGCCCCATCTAGCCCCACCCACTTTCTAAAAATACTTGGTGGACACCGAGAAATTTGTCAGCTACTGCCATGGTATCCATAGGCAGCATATTGGGAACCCGTTTTAGGTGCTATACCAAGTATTCAAATAAATAAGGCTATAGTGCACTTATTCTTTAAAAAATTACAGGTAATGTTAGAGAAAAACATTTACATTGGAGATTTATGACATGTATAAACTGATAGGTGTCTCATATGAATATGGCCAGAGCTTTAAAAAACCATTGAGAATGAGGAAGAAGTCACACATTCTGACTGAAAATTATAAAAGTGCCTGGAATACCATTCACAATTCCTTTTCTGGAATTTCTAATTATAATCGATATTGAAAAGGAATTTCTCAACAGACTATTGCTGTTAATATTCAGATTTTGCACACATACTTTTGGATATAAATTCATCTGACCTCACAACTTCTTAACTTCTAAATAGGAAGCTGACTAGTTGTTTCCCACAACGCATGAACCTCTGTAGTTGCATGATGGTAGAAATTGAACAGTTTTGAGACTTATTATAAGTTGCCCAGTGGTTTACCTTGTTTGAAATGGTGGGTTTTTAATTTTTTCACTTCACTTATATACCACTTTTATCCAATGGGGATATAAAGTGGCTTACAACATTCTCTCCTTCTTCATGTTATCCTCACAACAACCTCGTGAGGTATGCTGAGTGTGTGAATGGCCCAAGATCACCCATCAAGCTTCTGTTTTTTTTAAATTGTTAACAACTTTTATGGCATTTTGTTTTTATAGGCTTGGATTCACCAGAAGATCTCTGCATGTGCAAGGGTCCTAGTACAAGCAGAAATTATGGGGGTGGGGGGAGATCTTGTACTATTTGTACTAAGGTAAACATTTCCCAAACTGTGGTTGTTGGGGGTTTTCCGGGCTGTATTGCCGTGGTCTTGGCATTGTAGTTCCTGACGTTTCGCCAGCAGCTGTGGCTGGCATCTTCAGAGGTGTAGCACCAAAAGACAGAGATCTCTCAGTGTCACAGTGTGGAAAAGATGTAGGTCATTTGTATCTACTCAGGAGGGGTGGGGTTGAGCTGAGTCATTCTGTAAGAGTTTCCCAGGGTGTGGAATGCTAATGGCGGGAGGCTTCACTGAATCCTGAGGAGGTTCTTTTGCATATGGATTGGTGCTTGATGTGCTAATCTTCTCTGCAGGGCTATTGTCGGGTGTGGAGTGTTTTGTTGGCCTGGTGTTTTTCAGAACTGGAGCCCATGCTCTGTTCATTCTTAAGGTTTCTTCTTTCCTGTTGAAGTTTTGCTTATGCTTGTGAATTTCAATGGCTTCCCTGTGCAGTCTGACAAAGTAGTTGGAAGTGTTGTCCAGTATTTTGGTGTCCTGGAATAAGATACTGTGCCCTGTTTGAGTTAGGCTATGTTCAGCCACTGCTGATTTTTCAGGCTGTCCAAGTCTGCAGTGTCTTTCATGTTCTTTTATTCTTGTCTGGATGCTACGCTTTGTGGTCCCGATGTAAACTTGTCCACAGCTGCAGGGTATACGGTATACTCCTGCAGAGGTGAGGGGGTCTCTGCTGTCTTTTGCTGATCGTAGCATCTGTTGTATTTTTTGGGTGGGTCTGAATACTGCTTGAAGGTTATGCTTTTCCATAAGCTTTCCCATCTGATCAGTAATTCCTTTGATATATGGCAAAAACACTTTTCCTGTAGGTGACTGTTTTTCCTTGGTTGTTTGATTCATCCTGGGTTTGATTGCTCTTCGGATTTCATTTCTGGAGTAGCCATTTGCCTGAAGTGCGTGGTTTAGATGATTAATTTCCTCATTGAGAAAGCGCGGCTCACATATCCGTCTTGCACGATCCACTAATGTTTTCATTATGCCTCTTTTCTGTCGGGGGTGGTGATTGGAGTTTTTGTGTAAGTAACGATCAGTGTGAGTTGGTTTCCTGTAGACCTTGTGACCTAACTGAAAGTTTGCTTTGCGGATGACCAAGGTATCCAGGAATGAGAGTTTTCCCTCACTTTCTTTCTCCATTGTGAATTGTATGTTCAGGTGGATGTTGTTGAGATGATTCAAAAACTCCCTCAATTCTTCCTCCCCATGGCTCCAAATGATGAATGTATCATCCACAAACCGGAACCATACACTGGGTTTGTGGGGTGCTGATTCTAGAGCTGTTTTTTCAAAATGTTCCATGTAGAAGTTTGCTATAACTGGGCTGAGTGGGCTCCCCATGGCCACCCCATCCATCTGTTCATAGAATTCGTTGTCCCATTGGAAGTAACTGGTTGTCAGACAATGATGGAATAAGGCTGTTACATCCTCTGGGAAAATCTGATTAATCAGTGCAATAGTGTCTTTTACTGGAACCTTGGTAAACAGGGATACAACATCAAAACTGACAAGTATGTCTTGTGGATTGAGTTTCAGAGAACTGATTTTGTTGATGAAATCTGCTGAATCTTTGATGTAAGACGAGGTTTTCCCGATGTGGTCCTGCAGGAGATCTGCCAGATGTCTAGCTAATTCATATGTCGGTGAACCAATGGCACTCACAATGGGTCGGAGTGGGACTGAATCTTTATGTATTTTGGGGAGTCCATATAGTCTAGGTGGCTGTGCTTCAGTCTTGCATAGTTTTCTGTGCGTGTCGGGATGTAGTGAGGAATTCTTGATCAGCGCATTTGTTAGCCTGGTGATTTTGCAAGTGGGATCTCGTTTTAGTTTTTTGTAGGTGGAGGGGTCCAGGAGTTCCTTAATCTTCTTTTTGTATTCCTCCGTTTTTATGATCACTGTAGCATTGCCTTTATCAGCTGGTAGAATGATGATGTCTGGATCTGCATTGAGGGTCTTGATGGCATTCCTCTCCTTGCGTGTTAAATTGCTGGTGGGAAGCTTTGCCTTTCGTAGAATCCTGGCTGTCTCTCCTCTTATTTCTTCAGCTTCCTCTTCCGGTAGATGACGGATGGCAGCTTCTACATTTGCAATGATGTCTTCCACAGGAATTCTGGTGGGGGTGACTGCAAAGTTTCCTCCCTTTGCCAAGATGGAGGTTTCTTCTGGTGAGAGTTGACGGTCTGTCAGATTGATGACAATGCGTGCATTGTCGAGCATTGGGCTTGTCTGTCTTTTTTCCTGTAGTTTGTTAAACTTCTGCTTCTGTCTGGATGTGTGGTTGGTAAACACTTGTTCCATCTTCCTGTAGGTGAGATTATCGACCTTGTCCCAATCCTGACTTCTCATTTTATGGCTGGTGTTGATATGCAAGCAAAATAGCTCCTTGTCTGTGGCAGCAAGTTCTCTGCGGGTAGTGTGGATTCTCTCACGTAAGAGGGCCTGTTCTAGACGGTCATAAATGCGGTTCGCCTGTGTGGTTTTGAAGATTCTTTTAGTTGTGAGAAAAGATGGAATGGTTCTTGTGTCCCTGCAGCGTAGAAGAAAGGTCAAAGAACAGAGTAGATGTGCTTTCTTGTTCCGAAGTGTTTCCAATCTTCGGGTCTGTTGGAATGTTTCCTCCCCGTAGAGGTGTTCGATGTATTGTCGAAGGCTTTCACGGCCGGAGAACGATGGTTGTTGGGGGTTTTCCGGGCTGTATTGCCGTGGTCTTGGCATTGTAGTTCCTGACGTTTCGCCAGCAGCTGTGGCTGGCATCTTCAGAGGTGTAGCACCAAAAGACAGGAATCTCTCAGTGTCACATGGGGAGCCCACTCAGCCCAGTTATAGCAAACTTCTACATGGAACATTTTGAAAAAACAGCTCTAGAATCAGCACCCCACAAACCCAGTGTATGGTTCCGGTTTGTGGATGATACATTCATCATTTGGAGCCATGGGGAGGAAGAATTGAGGGAGTTTTTGAATCATCTCAACAACATCCACCTGAACATACAATTCACAATGGAGAAAGAAAGTGAGGGAAAACTCTCATTCCTGGATACCTTGGTCATCCGCAAAGCAAACTTTCAGTTAGGTCACAAGGTCTACAGGAAACCAACTCACACTGATCGTTACTTACACAAAAACTCCAATCACCACCCCCGACAGAAAAGAGGCATAATGAAAACATTAGTGGATCGTGCAAGACGGATATGTGAGCCGCGCTTTCTCAATGAGGAAATTAATCATCTAAACCACGCACTTCAGGCAAATGGCTACTCCAGAAATGAAATCCGAAGAGCAATCAAACCCAGGATGAATCAAACAACCAAGGAAAAACAGTCACCTACAGGAAAAGTGTTTTTGCCATATATCAAAGGAATTACTGATCAGATGGGAAAGCTTATGGAAAAGCATAACCTTCAAGCAGTATTCAGACCCACCCGAAAAATACAACAGATGCTACGATCAGCAAAAGACAGCAGAGACCCCCTCACCTCTGCAGGAGTATACCGTATACCCTGCAGCTGTGGACAAGTTTACATCGGGACCACAAAGCGTAGCATCCAGACAAGAATAAAAGAACATGAAAGACACTGCAGACTTGGACAGCCTGAAAAATCAGCAGTGGCTGAACATAGCCTAACTCAAACAGGGCACAGTATCTTATTCCAGGACACCAAAATACTGGACAACACTTCCAACTACTTTGTCAGACTGCACAGGGAAGCCATTGAAATTCACAAGCATAAGCAAAACTTCAACAGGAAAGAAGAAACCTTAAGAATGAACAGAGCATGGGCTCCAGTTCTGAAAAACACCAGGCCAACAAAACACTCCACACCCGACAATAGCCCTGCAGAGAAGATTAGCACATCAAGCACCAATCCATATGCAAAAGAACCTCCTCAGGATTCAGTGAAGCCTCCCGCCATTAGCATTCCACACCCTGGGAAACTCTTACAGAATGACTCAGCTCAACCCCACCCCTCCTGAGTAGATACAAATGACCTACATCTTTTCCACACTGTGACACTGAGAGATCTCTGTCTTTTGGTGCTACACCTCTGAAGATGCCAGCCACAGCTGCTGGCGAAACGTCAGGAACTACAATGCCAAGACCACGGCAATACAGCCCGGAAAACCCCCAACAACCATCGTTCTCCGGCCGTGAAAGCCTTCGACAATACATCGAACACCTCTACGGGGAGGAAACATTCCAACAGACCCGAAGATTGGAAACACTTCGGAACAAGAAAGCACATCTACTCTGTTCTTTGACCTTTCTTCTACGCTGCAGGGACACAAGAACCATTCCATCTTTTCTCACAACTAAAAGAATCTTCAAAACCACACAGGCGAACCGCATTTATGACCGTCTAGAACAGGCCCTCTTACGTGAGAGAATCCACACTACCCGCAGAGAACTTGCTGCCACAGACAAGGAGCTATTTTGCTTGCATATCAACACCAGCCATATAATGAGAAGTCAGGATTGGGACAAGGTCGATAATCTCACCTACAGGAAGATGGAACAAGTGTTTACCAACCACACATCCAGACAGAAGCAGAAGTTTAACAAACTACAGGAAAAAAGACAGACAAGCCCAATGCTCGACAATGCACGCATTGTCATCAATCTGACAGACCGTCAACTCTCACCAGAAGAAACCTCCATCTTGGCAAAGGGAGGAAACTTTGCAGTCACCCCCACCAGAATTCCTGTGGAAGACATCATTGCAAATGTAGAAGCTGCCATCCGTCATCTACCGGAAGAGGAAGCTGAAGAAATAAGAGGAGAGACAGCCAGGATTCTACGAAAGGCAAAGCTTCCCACCAGCAATTTAACACGCAAGGAGAGGAATGCCATCAAGACCCTCAATGCAGATCCAGACATCATCATTCTACCAGCTGATAAAGGCAATGCTACAGTGATCATAAAAACGGAGGAATACAAAAAGAAGATTAAGGAACTCCTGGACCCCTCCACCTACAAAAAACTAAAACGAGATCCCACTTGCAAAATCACCAGGCTAACAAATGCGCTGATCAAGAATTCCTCACTACATCCCGACACGCACAGAAAACTATGCAAGACTGAAGCACAGCCACCTAGACTATATGGACTCCCCAAAATACATAAAGATTCAGTCCCACTCCGACCCATTGTGAGTGCCATTGGTTCACCGACATATGAATTAGCTAGACATCTGGCAGATCTCCTGCAGGACCACATCGGGAAAACCTCGTCTTACATCAAAGATTCAGCAGATTTCATCAACAAAATCAGTTCTCTGAAACTCAATCCACAAGACATACTTGTCAGTTTTGATGTTGTATCCCTGTTTACCAAGGTTCCAGTAAAAGACACTATTGCACTGATTAATCAGATTTTCCCAGAGGATGTAACAGCCTTATTCCATCATTGTCTGACAACCAGTTACTTCCAATGGGACAACGAATTCTATGAACAGATGGATGGGGTGGCCATGGGGAGCCCACTCAGCCCAGTTATAGCAAACTTCTACATGGAACATTTTGAAAAAACAGCTCTAGAATCAGCACCCCACAAACCCAGTGTATGGTTCCGGTTTGTGGATGATACATTCATCATTTGGAGCCATGGGGAGGAAGAATTGAGGGAGTTTTTGAATCATCTCAACAACATCCACCTGAACATACAATTCACAATGGAGAAAGAAAGTGAGGGAAAACTCTCATTCCTGGATACCTTGGTCATCCGCAAAGCAAACTTTCAGTTAGGTCACAAGGTCTACAGGAAACCAACTCACACTGATCGTTACTTACACAAAAACTCCAATCACCACCCCCGACAGAAAAGAGGCATAATGAAAACATTAGTGGATCGTGCAAGACGGATATGTGAGCCGCGCTTTCTCAATGAGGAAATTAATCATCTAAACCACGCACTTCAGGCAAATGGCTACTCCAGAAATGAAATCCGAAGAGCAATCAAACCCAGGATGAATCAAACAACCAAGGAAAAACAGTCACCTACAGGAAAAGTGTTTTTGCCATATATCAAAGGAATTACTGATCAGATGGGAAAGCTTATGGAAAAGCATAACCTTCAAGCAGTATTCAGACCCACCCGAAAAATACAACAGATGCTACGATCAGCAAAAGACAGCAGAGACCCCCTCACCTCTGCAGGAGTATACCGTATACCCTGCAGCTGTGGACAAGTTTACATCGGGACCACAAAGCGTAGCATCCAGACAAGAATAAAAGAACATGAAAGACACTGCAGACTTGGACAGCCTGAAAAATCAGCAGTGGCTGAACATAGCCTAACTCAAACAGGGCACAGTATCTTATTCCAGGACACCAAAATACTGGACAACACTTCCAACTACTTTGTCAGACTGCACAGGGAAGCCATTGAAATTCACAAGCATAAGCAAAACTTCAACAGGAAAGAAGAAACCTTAAGAATGAACAGAGCATGGGCTCCAGTTCTGAAAAACACCAGGCCAACAAAACACTCCACACCCGACAATAGCCCTGCAGAGAAGATTAGCACATCAAGCACCAATCCATATGCAAAAGAACCTCCTCAGGATTCAGTGAAGCCTCCCGCCATTAGCATTCCACACCCTGGGAAACTCTTACAGAATGACTCAGCTCAACCCCACCCCTCCTGAGTAGATACAAATGACCTACATCTTTTCCACACTGTGACACTGAGAGATCTCTGTCTTTTGGTGCTACACCTCTGAAGATGCCAGCCACAGCTGCTGGCGAAACGTCAGGAACTACAATGCCAAGACCACGGCAATACAGCCCGGAAAACCCCCAACAACCATCGTTCTCCGGCCGTGAAAGCCTTCGACAATACATTTCCCAAACTGCTTTTCTGTTTGTACAAGACATTGCGCTAGCAATTTCTAGACACTATAACATATCGGGAGGAAGTGCTAGGTATTGCACAATATCTTGCGCAAACAGAACTGTGCTGTCTGTTTGCATTTCTGATTGTTCATCACTGAACTCAAGCTATTATGTTTTACTTTGTAAACTGCCTCAAGTAGGATCTCTGGAGAGGCAGCATACATTTTTTGCAATAAATAAGCAAGCAACCATAGTGGGAAATATTAGATGTAATGAATTCGTAATGTAGCCCAGGAAAATTCTAAACAGGGTGTATAAATATAATACATTAACAAAGCAATCCTATGCAGATTTACTCATCTATGTTAACTGACTTTGTACTTAGACTGAAGTAACTCTTCATAGGATTGCACTAATGGAGTATTTGCCATGGTAGGATGTATATTTTAGATGAAGAATCTCTGGCATCTCCAGTTTTTTATTTTAAAAGGTGAGTTAATAGAGGCTAGCAAAGTGCCTTGCTAAGATTTTGGAAAGTTACTTACAGCCCGAGTTGATTATTTGATTTGGTATAAGACAGCTTCCTATATGATCAATGATCAAAATTATGCCACATGAGTTTTTCCTCATTCATTTATAACACATGAGTACTTTAAGCTGTGACCTTAAGCACACTCTGATAATAAAGAGATTTGCTTCAATTGAATGTATTCAATCTGTGTTGGTATGGCTTTTATGTTAAGACCAGAAAGAAGTTTGGCATAATGTAATGCACGGTTCCATCCTCAATGGGAGATTGTGGGCAAGTCTATATTTCATATGCTGAGCTCTTAAAGTAAAGGGGTTGTGTTTAGGGTTGACTAGGTTGTGCCCTAAATTTGCAGGTTCAGAAATACACATAGGAACTCCTTGAATGAAAGTAAAGATCCACATTCTATGTGGACATATTGTTGTCCACCAAAATATATAATGTATAGATTATACTTTATAACAGCAGCTGCTAAGTATCTCATTTAATAAAGTTGTTGGCACTTCAGTGCAATTTATTCAATCTCCATTATTTAGATCACCCTTGAAATTGTTTTCTGCTGCTTTCTTACATGATAGCCCCAGGACACCAATGAGAGTGAGATACTGTATTTCCTCGAACTCTCCCAATGAAATATTTGAAAACAAAGTTTTAAAATGGAACACGATAACTTAAAAGATAAAAGATAGATGAAGAATCAAGATAAAAGCAAACAAAATATGTGCATTTCTTTCAAATGTTACCTGTCTGCAAATCAGATGCAAACCACTGTTGCAGTTTCTAGTTTGTTGATTCAGATCATAGTATGATGTTATATCTTATGCCAATGTGTTATTGTTAAAATGTAGCTGAGTGGCAATGACTATAGATGCTTACTTGTTCAACTCAGGACACTGTAAAGAATGGAAGGAATAAATAACATAAGACCTAAATGTGCACTTTAGATAGTTGACCAAATAGAGTTCTGATCTCTGCTAAGCTATGACACTGATTAGGGAACTAACAGTGAAATCTTAAGCAGAGTTACTTCAGTCTAAGCCCATTGATTTCAATAGGTTTAGACTAGAGTAACTCTGCTTAGGATTTCACTGTTAGTCATCATTGCTTGACCTAATCTTTTCCACCTGGAGTTCTTTATAAAGAGAATGGAATAAAAATGTCATTTATAAAATCAATTTGGTTATTGCTTTCTTTTAAAATAACGAATGTGGAGATGTAGTCCAAGAAGTAGACTCTTAATTGTTCCTTTCCAGTATAGAACTACTACTGTGGCATAACCCTTTTTATCCTTTCACAGTATATCCTCCAATTAAGTTTGCTAACTTCGTAGGAGGCAGTGTGCCAGAAGATATTCTTTGTTCCTCCCACAAAACAGAATGAGTTTGGGATTCTGAGTAGTAAACTGAATTGCTTTATATTATATATTTCTCATACACTGTTAAAATGACAGTGAATTCCCACAGCAACTTTCACAATTACATATATATGAAAATGTTATTGATTCACAGCAGTATATTGCCGGTTTTCCTATATCTGTTCCACATATAAATTACTTTCCAAGGAGAAGCCAATTCTGAATTTTAATCAGCTGTCAGAATCTTGGTGATTATAAAGAACCAAATGAAATTCAAAGCACAAAATTGTTCTGAAAACTAAAACTATATGAAAATGGAGTTAACCATGTATTTTGTCTTTTATTCTGTAATTATCTTTGCAGCCCCTCTAATATCAGTCAGTAAGGAATGATCCATTGGATTTCAACATATATAAGTGAAGCAATCATATAAAAACTGATTTAAGATTACTATCTTCAGTGTAGAGCACATTTACTTGGAAGAACTATTTATTTCAGTGTGGTTTATTTTCAGAACATATAAAAAGCTGGATGAGATGTAGATGGGGTGGAGTGAAAATTGGAGGAAGGAACATTAACAATTTGAGATATGTAGATGACACCACATGATTGGGAGAAAATAGTGAAGATTTGAAAAGATTAAAGGAGAAAGCGCCAAAGCTGAACATCAAAAAAACAAAACAAAAAAAACAAAAGGAATGACTACTGAGGAATTACACAATTTTAAGACTGGCAATGAAGAAATTGGAATTGTTAAAGATTTTCTATTCCTTGGCTCAATTATCAACCAAAAGAGAAATCAGAGCGAGATTTGAAAGGGCAGCCATGAGGGAACTAGAAAAGATCCTTAAAGCAAATGACTCTGGGGACCAAGATCAAGATAATCCTCATTATGGTATTCTCTATTACTTTGCATGGATGTGAAATTTGGACAATGAAGAAAGCTGACAGGAAGAAAAATGATTGATTTGAAATATGGTGCTGGAAGACGTATGTAGCTAATGACACTCCTGAGAGGCAAACTTTCTTTTTCAGTAGTGCAACTCTACCAAGAACAGGTTAAATCTGTAACTAACTACATTGTTGGGCATCAGTAAATCAGTTTTACTGACATTTGTTCAGTATGCTACAACCTACAGATAGTCATCCAGTACATCCACTATCTCACCTGGAAAGGAGAAACAGAGCTGTGTTATCAGAATACTGATGGCTCTTCAGTCTAAATCTCCAAACTAGAGTTAGGAAGTATTTGGAGAGGGGGTGGGGGACCTAAAATGGAAACATCTGAATAGGTAAAATTCCAAAACCATAAACTGAACACTGTGAAAATCTCATTCTCCCATTTTTCATTGCAAAAAGTTCATCTTGTATAGAAAATTTGAGTCTGTATTCTTTAAGTCACAAAAAATTGCCTTTCTGAGATAGTGTGAAAATGAATTCCTGTCAAACAGAGTAACTACTCTAATAATGTGATGATATGGCAGGCTCTATTGCCAGATTCTGCTATGAAAAGAGCAGCATAATTATACGATTAGCAACAATTCCCTTATCTATCATTAACATGTGCTGCTGTTAACTACATTTTGCCATACTGAAGATGGAGCACAAAATTAAAATTTTAACCTAGTTCCTCCAGATGTAGGTTTCACACATTCAGTTATCTGATGAACAACCTGAGAGCAGATGATGCTTATGGGCCTATTAGCTATTATCACAAAAATCATGTCATGTGCTCCTGTTTTAAATATTATTTGTCATTATAATATAATGAATAATTATAATATAATTAATGACCACTTGTTCCTGCATTTCTCTTCTGTTTCTTTTTGGATTTTATTCTGAGCTCATCACCATGGAGCAGAACTTTTAGAATGATGATGTTACAAAGTAATTTTCTCTGTCCCCTACACCTCAGTTTCATTATTCATCATCATCACCATATAAACTTTGAAACATTAGTTGAGATCTTGGCTTTTCTGAATACAAGGACTGGTGGTCCCCAGAGCTGGCCAGAGTCTGTCCAATCTGCTTAGTAAATATTAGGACTCGGTAGAAGTTTTGCTAGTTCATTAGCAGATTAATCAATTCCAAAGCGACATTAATCTAGACCCATTGAAGAAAACTGAATAAAGAATGTTGTTGTTAACGTAAACCTTGGAAAGTGCATACTCAAGATCACACAATTTTATTTCAGATTAATTAATGTGAAATAGTCAGGGTACTTTTTGCATTAGGATTTTAAAGTGTGTCCATACCTGTTCCGCATCTCATGTTTGCAGGGGTTTCACACTTGCAAGCTAGTCATGGGATGCAGTGCTGCTTTTCCCCCTCATTACCCCAATTTTTCTCCCTGCAGACATACCGCGACGTTAATTTTTAATCAGCCGCCCAGTCGGGGCTGACCCAATTAATGCTAATGTGAATGTTTTGCAGCGCTTTCCCCTCCCTCTCCTTTCCCCTGGGAGCTGATCTGTTTGTGTAGAATTAATCACACCCACCGAACTCAGCTCTCTGAACTCCTTTTCCACCATTTTTTGGGCCACTCTGCAGCCCTCCTGACAACCACCCACTCCCACCCCACTTTTCCCAGTGGTAAAGCAGGACTTCAATTTGCACCACACCTTTAAAAAAATACACACTTTGAGCATCTTCGGACAGACAAGCCTCCCTCTATGCCGCCCTTTCAACCCCCACCCACCCCACTTTTCCTGGGGTAAGGCAGGACTTGCCTCCCCAGAGGTAAGGCATGGTGAGGGGGAGCAGACTCATACCCACCCCTAGCTCAGCTGAGATGTGCCGAGCCAGGGCTTGGCTGGGACGCCCACTCTCATGCTCCCCAGATGGGCTGCAGAGCATGAGAGCCACCTCATCCAAGCCGCCTCATCCAAGCCCTGGCTCCCTGTGTGCTCAGCATGGGGGAGGGGGGCTTGTCAGTCAGAAGATGTAGAAACATTACTACGCATGCTCAAAGTTAAAAAAAAAAAAGTGACGTGCACTGAAATGCCCTAAAAGTGTGAAACTGAACAGAGGCTTCAAGGCAGGTCTGAAAGGAATCACAAGAGGCCAAATCAAAACTACTGGGAAGTGTGAAAGGATCGGTGCCAAGCCGAAGCCACTGCGACTGCTCAAAAATGGCGCTTTAAACTGTGAGAGCAAAAGGGCTCCAGATAAGCTTCTTTGTTTTTACTTTTAATGTTACTAGTATTGGTGTTTTTACTAGGCCCTCAGCATACCCGGGAAATTCTTCAACTCTACTACTTCATGGAAATAAGAAAAGAATTCAATTTTCATCCCAGTCTCTGTTTTCTTCACTTGAACTAGCTCGGATTGCTGCTGTCTCGGCCCTAAACAGCAGAAAGGGCACCTCCCTCCAAAGCATTCTGCAGCTGGTGGCAATACAAACCTCCCCCCCCACCTACCTGGTTTTGGAACTTTACAATACCTTCCTCTACACCTGTCCAAGAGGTAAGCCCTCCCTTCTGTCATTACAGACAGATGTCTCCTGCTGTACATGTTCATTATTTACAGAAAGAAGATGGCTGGTTATAAATATGCTAAATAAAACACAGTGATCCCAATGAACTTTTCTGGAGTAAAAAATAGTCAGCAGTTTGGACCCTACATCTTCCTTCTACTCATTAAGAAGCCTTGCCCCAGTGAAAGGAGTGTCAATCAATTATAGGAAGGCTTCATCTATCAGAAGAAATCTTCCTCTGATGGATCAATTACTTATTAGAATGGAATTATAGGATCCCACCAATTGTGTAATAGAGCTTGGAATTATTCTAAAATTTATAATTGTATGATAATGTGAGACAGAAGTTGTGTTGAAAATCACCATCAAAAACAACAAAGAAGCCATATTTATTTATAAGACTTTTGAAGATCAAAGATTTAATATCATTTAGAAGCTCTTTCATAAATAATGGCTGTCTCCACATGCTGTTAAAGAGATGGGCCACTTACTGAATGCTGGCATTTTTTTCCACAAATTCCAGACACCTCCAATTTCAAAGCGGAAGCAGGCAGTTTGGCTTCCGTTTGTTCAGTGTCTTTTAGCAGGCACAGGAAAGAGTGGGAAAGCCCGTTCTCAGAAAAGATGCTGAACACACGGAAGCCAAGCTGCCTGCTTCTGCTTTGAAATCGGAGGCATCTGGAATTTGTGAAAAAACCCACTAGCGTTCAGTAAGTGGCCCGTCTCTTTAACAGCGTGTGGAAACGGCCAATGAATGTTCAAATGCTGTGACAGCAATCATAAACCATACATGGTGATTATATTAAAATTAAATACAAGAAAACACTTTAAAATATCTGCTTTAATCAACTATATGACCTAACTTGCATTCAACCACAAAAAGTTAATCATGCATAGGTCACCTACGTATGAGATTTGTACTGAGGTTTTTTTAATGCTGAAATCAAAAGCTAACCATATCTCATACAAGTATTACCCTATTAAAATACAGCCATTTCTAGGTTATTGTCTGCTGAAATTCAGCACAAAATAATAGTAAGCCTACAACCCCCAAGGTGTTTTGTTAAAGACCATTGATTTAGACCACAATCCTGTTTGCATCCATGCAAGTAAATTTGTTGAAAACAAGGCTTATCCTCCAGCCTCTATGCCACTCCTTCTGATGAATTTATCCGTAGTGAGTGACCAAGCAATTTACCCAAAGCAGAATGCCTCACCTGGGATGATCAAGTAGTTCACTGCTCCATACACCCCAGTAGTTGCACAAGATCTAGAGTCTCCTTGTGCTTAATTGCCTAGTTATGAGGGAATATCCTGGGGGGTGGGGGGGTGGGGGTGGTTTTTCTGTTGGGGGGGGAGTATTGCTTGCAGTACTTGAATCATCAGTGGTTTCATGTACAGCCTCTGAATTGACTGCTGGCTGCCTCTTCCTTGGCCCTTATAAGAAGAGCCCTGCTGGATCAATCCAGTGGTCCATCTTGTCCAGCATCCTGTCTCACACAATGGCCTACTAGTTACTCTGAAAGACCAACAACAAGGCATAGAGGCCAAGGCCTTCCTCTGATGTTTCCTCCTGGCACTGATATTCAGAGGTTCTCTGCCACTGAATGTGGATGTGCCCTTTAGTTACCATAGCTAGTAGCCACTGATAAACTTATCTTGCATGAATCTGCCTAATCCCCTTTTAAAGCTATCTATGCTTGTGGCCATGAATACATCACTTGGGAGTGAATTCTACATTTTAATCACTCATTGTATAAAGAAGTATTTTCTTTTGTCTCTCCTGCATCTATTGCCCATCAACTTCACTGGATGCCCTCATGTTTGGGAGAAGGAGAAAAAGTTCTATCTATTATTTCCATTCCATGTATAATTTTACAAGCCTCTATCATGTCCCTCCTTAGTTGTTTCTTTTCTGAACTGAAAAGTCCCAGACACTTCAGCCTTTCCTCATAAGAAAAGTGCTGTGACCCTTTAACCATCTGGGTTGCCCTCTTCTATCCTTTTTCCAGTTTTGCAATGTTTTTTTTTGAGATACAGTGACAAGAACTGCACACAGTATTCCAAATGAAACCACATAGATCTATACAAGGGCATTATAACATTAGTGTTTCATTTTCAATCTCTTTTCTAATAATCCCCAGCCCAGAGCTTGCCTTTTTCACTGTAGCAGCACTCAGAGTCAACACTTTCATTGAACTATCCACTATGCCCCCAAGGTCTCTTTCTCTTGTAGTCTCGGCAATTTCAGGCTTTATTAGAATATACTTGAAGTTGGGGGTGGGTGGGGCTCTTTACAGTTGGCGATTTTCACCATCCTGAATAATTTTGTATCGTCTGTAAACTTGGCCACTATACCCCTCACCCCCAATTTCAGATAATTTATGAACTGGCTGCTTGACTGGCTGCTTGCCCTTGGATGGGCTGCTACCTTTTTTAGGCAACATCCCTGGGCACATGCTCCCACGTAGATCCAAAAAGTGGGGAGGGTGGAAGTGGATAAGCAAAGGGAAGAAAAAAGGGGGGGAAGCAAACAAAGCCTTACCAAATTGGTAATTCCCCCAGAAGGACTTCCCACCAGTGACCACCAATAATGCCCTCTGAAGCCACAAAAGCCACACTAAAATGTCTGACACCCAAAGCTGCCATAAAATGGCCACCACCCAAAAAGAATACACCAAATAGCTGCCAGGCTAGGACCAGATGCCGCCAGAAATGCTGCTAGCAAGGCAACACCCAAAGGTGGGAACCGGACAAAGCCCCCAAAAGGCCACACCCAGCCCGATGGGCCCTGGAATGGGATGGCCCTGATGCCGTGAGCAGCACACACAGTGCAGCTACTAAGTCACCTCATCCCCCACCCACCAGACCAGGCCACCCAAAGGCTATGCCTCCAGTGAGGAAAGGGACAAGTAAAGCAAGGGGGCGCTTTACATTCTCACCAGAGCCCTTAAAGAGCCTCAAGGAATCCCATCCAGGCGCTACTGCTCTGACCTGGGCAGGGAAGAAACCAAAATGGGGGGGGGGCATCACGAATGGCACCCATGAATGGCACCACCCCAGCTCGCAACCCCGCAGCCATGGCGCCACACTGCCAGGAAAACAGCTGGCAAGTGGCCCCTGCAGCAGGGGCCAGTGCAAAGCTAAGCCACACGAGGCTCCTGCGCTGCACCACCTCCTGTCACCGCTCTGCTCTTGTCCCTCACCATTTGCCGCTTGCCTGCACAGTCACTCAGGAAGGCACCCAAAGATAGGCCTCCTTCCTTTCACTCGGGGAGACCTGGAAAGTCTCCATCTTCCTCCGAGTGTAAACGTGACTGCTGGCCAGGAGAGCGGAGCAGCCTACTAAGGCAGCTTGCTCCACCCCCGCCAAAATCCCTGGATGTAGGGAGGGGGGGTTTGTCTACCCGCCGAGCAAGGCTGCAAAGCCTGGCCCCAGTCTTAAGCAGCAATGCTGCTCACTGAAGTGCCAAATTTATTTACATTTGAAAAACAAGAAGGGTGAAAAACGGTCATGTGATTGACCCAAGAGCACTGTGCAGTACTGTGCACTGTACTTTTTTGTTTCAAATGGGAACAGAACAGGTTTCCTGTAAAATAAATCCAAGGTACAAGAATGTAATTTGCCCAAAACTGACTCACCACTGAAATGATGTACTTCTGTACACAGTCTTACTCATCCTCTATGGAAAGATTGCATAGTATACAACATGACATACTGGCTTGAATCCAAAAAAATCATGAACAGAACAGAGATAACAAAACAGATCTTTGTTCAATCTTTCTTCCCACTCCTGTCTCACTTTCTTCCCACAAAATGTAAAATAGAGAAGTCAAACAACATTGAGTAAGACAAATATTTAGAGAATATTCAGTGAATATTCATCATCAAATTTTCCCCATAACAATTTTTAGGGTCACATTCATTTCAGATTTATGACTGTCATAATGTACTTTCTATCAATTCCAGTGCATTGTTAAAAAACACTTGGCATGTCGTGATATCAAAAAAATTAAGGAACGGATAGTGAGGAACTTATATGGGATTTTTTTTTTTGCAAATTAATTTTTTCACACAGTTCTTGATTGTAGTTTTGTATAGTAGAGTGGTTATGCTTAATATAGCCAATCAATCAATGCCACAACTTTGAAAGGTTTCTGGGAGCTACAAATAAAAAGTACATCAAACCCTCTGAGTTTAATCCTACTCATTCAAGGCACTAGAGAGGGGTAATTTTCACCAGTTGGAGACACTGGAACTTAAACCACTGTGTCTCTATTTCATTGTCTTGGTTATGATACCTTTCCAACTAATCATCTCCAATTTAACTATTGCTAATGATCTCATTGGATTGCACATATATTTTTACTATTTCCAACTGCAACAAATATACAGAATGAACTGTACTACACATTCAGTTATCTTTTTAACAACCACTTTAAACAAAACTTTTTTTAGATGCATGCCATGATTTTTCTTCTTTTTCTAATGTATCCCTCAAGCCTTATGAATAACTATGCTTTTCCTCCATCAAAGGGGCAGGTTGCAGTATTTTTTTTTGCAATGCATCTCAAGCAACCTTAGAAAATGAGCTCTGTATGCTCAGTTCCCCAATTTCATGCTTTCCCAGTTCATCATGAGCAACTGAGCAGCAGGAAATTATGTAATCCCATCCTATTGTTCTTGCTGCAGTTATCAAATACCATCAGCCCAACAGATAACTGAGAAACTGTAAAAGCTGTCATTAATAAGAAAATGAGGGGTTCTAGTAAAATGATATGTTACTTATAAAACTGCCTTATATTAGCTCAGGCTACTGGTTGATCTTAACCAATATTATCAAAGCTATTCCCAATCTCCCAATCATGAGTATTACATGATTTTTTCCCCAGTTAGAGTCATCAGATTTTGAATCAGGAATAATCTTCACAAAAAGCATGCATTCTACTATTGAACTATTTATCTCTTATATTTAGAGATTGTATCCCACACATGAGCTCCAGTTAATATCTGGATAAAGAAACCTAAGAAAAAAAAAGAGGTGTCTGAATTAGAGATGGGCACAAACCAGAAAAAAAAATGAACCATGTGGTTCATGGTTGGTTGTATTTCACGAACCACGAACTTTCACGAACCTGCCCCAGTTCGTGAACCGGTTTGTTTGGTTCTTGAAAACATTACATCCATGTCAACAAATCATCGCGGGTCAGCAGAAGGTCACTTCCAGACCAGCAGAAGGCCACTTCCAGATCAGCAGAAGGTCTGCAGGAAGTCCATCCCCTGTTGCCTAGGAAACTGATTGATCAGCGCCAGCCTGTCTGCAGTGACGAACCAAAAAATGAACCAAAGCCTAAAGTTCATGGTGGTTTGTTAGAAATGGGCTCTGATGAACTGCCAGTTTGCGAACCACGAACCGCTGGTTCATGAACCACGAACCGCCGGTTTGCCAACCACGAACCGGCCTGTTTCATCATGAACTTTGGTTTGTATTTCAGTTTGCGCCCATCTCTAGTCTGAATCTATTTACCAGCCATAGAATAAAATAAGTCATAAGAACTGTTTTACACATGCATGTTCTTCACCTGATGACCACAGCATCAACTAATGATGTTACAATTCTCTGTAATAATTTGTTCAAAAATCAAAACATTCCTCCTCACAACTATCTTTTTTTCTCACTTTAAATTGAATACACTGTACTGTTGATTTGTTCACAATTTATAATAAATAGGGGTTTGAATATATTCATGAAGATAGTAGGTGACATTCATCACTTAAGCAGCTGACCTGTAACTGCTTTTAGTGTGCACACAGAATTTACTTGAGGGATAGGATTGATGGGAATTGTAGTTTTTTTAGCCTTTGGGTTTAATTCTCAAGGCCACAAGAGTCACAATTTTTATCAATCCCAAATAGGCTTTCTTGCTGGGGAAACTTGGGAAGAGTCATTTGAAGGGGGGGGGGGAAATCCCTGGACTGGATCTATCCTCTACATAGTAGGTTACTAGTCCTTGCTTCAGAATTCTAAGATGTATATAGCTTGGGGAGGGGAAAACTGATGAGGAGATAAAGAATTGGAAGGGAGAAATCAAGCACCGTTGTTTGTGTAAATGTACATTTTGCAAATGTCCTGTGTATAACATTTGCAAGTGTCTGTCAAATATGTTGTGTTTGATAGAGGTGTGCGCTGAGAAAATTTTCATTTCAGTTTTGAATCTGGGGTTTCTGAACATACTATTTACCATTACTGGAGTTTTCCAGGTCAGCATTGCAAGTTTGGAACAAATCCATTTGTTTTTTTCATTATTATGGATTTTGGCCCCATTCTTTACAATGAGGCCTTCAAGGCTCTTTGGGGCAGCTGTTTTTGCATGTGCCAAAATCATACAGAGTACAATCTTCCTTCTAAATAATTGACCTACCAAGTTTGACCATACACAACAACACAGCTTGGTGTTTATGGACCCCAAAGAATGCCGGTGAGGTGAGGCGAGTGTTGACTGGCTGAGCACATGCACACTGTTCTTTTCAGGGTGGGGGTGAGAAATGAGTCTCTGAGGAAGCTGTTTTCATGCTTAACCAAAAACTGCATTAACCATTAGTCCCCCTCCCTCTAAACCATCAATCCACTGAGTTTTTCCTCCAGTACACTACACACACACAATGGACCCCCAAAAAGGAGACTGTCTGAGGCCATTATATATATCTGAGCAGAGTATATCAATTGCATAAAGAACATGATGGGTGTTTGAAGCTTGCTAGTTGGTGTGAGTGTATGAGAGAAGATAACAAACTTACACTTGGTTTAGGTTTAGAAAAGAAATGAGTTCTTTATTACAGGAATTCCATACTCTGATAGGAAAGAGGACAGATAGATTCTTATCTACCTATCTAGTCTAAGGATGGGCATGGATGGCAGTACAAGTCCTGCATCCATGGTGCAAGATGGAGAGAAAAGATAGTTGTGTGACAATAAAAGGAAGAGAATGATGTCACGAGGAAGAAGTCCTGAAATACTACCTTTGGATTATGCTGTTGCACACCACGTTCCATAACCTCTGATGGGGTTAAACTTTCCAAAGCCTATTGTCAAGGAGGGGTATCTGATTGGCAGGGAGACAATGCTGTTGCCCAAGCAGCACCAAAAGAAAAATGATGCTCTCGTGGACATTGTGCACATTACCCCTTCCTGCTAATCTATTTAATTAGGTGGTGCCATTGCCTGGGTAGTGCTGAAAAAAAGATGCATTCATGTGCATTGCACACATTCCCCCTTCCTGCCAACGGACTTAATTAGGTGGTATGACATAACATAAGGACTCTCTTCTCTTGGGATCCAATTGGTAGAATGCTATTAGGGAAAACAAGATGCTGCCAGCCTAGTCCCTGCCTGCCTGCCTGCTGCTACTACATGGGAAGAACTGAAACAAAACACACACTTTTGGGTGGGAGTGTGGCATCATAACTCGTTTTCCCGGATTTGGTTCACTGTTCCACAATCTGCTTTAACAAAATGAAGCAGTGTTTTCTGTGTGTATTTTGTTTGTTTTGTTTCACACACCCCTAGTGTTCAGCAGTGATACTTACAAATATGTGAATGTTTTCAAGTTAAGTTTGCCACTTAACTAGCGTCAGGCGATGTCCTGAATGTATGAATGAGCTATCAGAGATCAAACATCACGGACAGATTTTATATCACTTTCAGCATGGTTCTTTAGTTTGAGGGCCCTTGGTAACAGTGGATATCAGCAATGGGAGGGAGGAAATGGTGATAAATTACCTTCTTTCCCTCAGCCAACAGAAGTGCCTTCTGAAAGCATACCTGCTGTTACATCAATGGTACAGCAACTTAGGATACAATCCATTGTCTTTTTATGCTTCATATATTTTTCGTTGCCCTTTTCTTTCCCATATCAACAGCTAAATTGTTTGGCTTTCTGAATCAAGGTTAATATTGGCCTTCTGATCTAGTGTAGTGCTGTTGGATTCAGTATGTTACTATGGCTTGGAACTTTCAAGTTCTAACTTTGCAGATATTTTTTTTCTTCTATTTTAAAGGAAGGGGTCTAAGTTCAAGCAGTCATTAAATATATGCTCTGGTGATTACCAGAATGACAATCCTGTCATACAAGAAAGTGAGCGACAATAGTTGCCATGGGTTTCCTAGCTCACCTAATCGGATTTCTTCAGAGCCTGTATAATTATTGTCATTAGGCTGAGCTTCAAATGGCATGACAGATTTATTTAAAAGCTAAAAATAATGTCCAACAGCAGATCATTCTCCTATTATTTCTTTTTTTCCCTTCAAAATAACTGTGCAGAGATGCTCAAAGAACATCACTGAAAAATTGTTCAGAAATCAGAGTGATATTTTGGAAACAGGGTGGTTGACCTACTTCTGAATTATAGCACATATAGCAACTCTCACTAAGGGCGGATGTGAGAACTCACCTCCTTTTGCAGTTGTGATTTCTGCAGCCTTTCAAGCAAGAGATGAATAAATATTGGGAGAAGCTGGTGTTCCCTTGCAATCATGTAAAAGTAGTAGAGACATGCAGGCAATGATTTGGTTGCCAGATTACAATCGACATGTGAAACCAAGAGCCATCCAGTTGCAAACATTTGCTTTGAAACCCGCTGGCCCTGAGATCCCTCAGGATCGTTTGTTTCCTAGTGATTGAGTGCTACTGTTAAAATTAAGAAATTCTTTATTCATCAGGGAAAGAAATTAACCACTGCAACAAGAGTAAGAGATTTCCTGGAAGAGGAGGGCAGCAACTCATCTCCAGGCCTACAAGCAACTAAGGCTACAGCCCTGTGCGTGCTTACTCGGAAAGAACTTTCATAGCCCTTAGTGGCCCTATTTTGTAAAACCATAAAGGATCAGTCTGCTGATGGTTGTATCTGAGGAGGAATTTATGACTCTCTCTCTCTCTCTCTCTCTCTCTCTCTCTCTCTCTCTCTCTCTCTCATACACACACATACATTTCATTCTCCTCTCTTCCCTTGAGGACTGCTGCACCCATCAGTAAATCCTAAGAAACCAAAGAAAAAAGAGGCAACCATTGCAGTCTGGCTATGGAAGTGCTGCCTGACATCCAGATGGATGTCAGTTTGTCTGCTTGCCTGTGTGCTTACCTTCCCATTACCTTTCTTTTTCTTTCATCTGGAGATAAGACAAAGAAAGCACCTCAGAACTGCTTCCCTTTCCCTTTGTTATCTGTTACAAGGGAGCAGGCGGAAGGGGAATTTTTTCTACATGTGCACAGGTGTCTGGGAAGAAAGGAAGTGTTAGCCATGCAAAACTATGAGATTATGTTCTCCCTTTCTTCCTCTTCTCTGACAGAGGAAGGGCTTCATTTATAATCCTTTCATTTCCTGCAAGAGGTTCTTGGAAAGGGAGCATCTGTACATCTCATTCTTCCTCAGAAACTTGTGTAAAAGTCAAAGAATGATACTATTTAGGGCATTTGCTTGCAATCCTCCCCCCCCCACCCCCTTACTGATCCTGAAGCATAGCTGTACTTCACAACCTCATTGCCAAATACATTCATGTCAAGTCTTTCTCTCATACGTGTATATTGAGAGGCTTTATTGCTACAAGAACAATGCAAGACAGTAAAACATACATAAATACAGATTATTAAACATACAAAAGATTATTAGCACATAGGAAAAGTTTTGCCATTATAGTAGGAGAGTAAAGAAGAAA
Organism: Eublepharis macularius; assembly: GCF_028583425.1. Taxonomy (NCBI): domain Eukaryota; kingdom Metazoa; phylum Chordata; class Lepidosauria; order Squamata; family Eublepharidae; genus Eublepharis; species Eublepharis macularius. Next base: position 102,215,691 of record NC_072790.1, on the reverse strand, counting down.
AGCAGCACCTGCAGACTATCAAAGGTGTGCAAACAGCACGAACCTTTACAATCTGTTTTCTTCTTGACTGTAACCACAGGATTTTGGAATGCCCCTGTGATCAGTCAACATCTCTCTCCTCTTACTGTTTTCTGCTAAAAGTAAAGCCCCTTTGTTCTACTTTGGAAATTTTCAAGTATTATGGAACTGGAAAGAAGTTGCCTGCAGAAAAATCTTCCTAAATTATTGTAATCAGCAGAGTGTTTAGCTCAGACCCTATATTTAACATCACTTGGGCTCATATAAGGGCAAAATTTTAAAAGCACTTCCAGGAATATTTTATATTACTGAGCATGTGTTTAATTTTTAAATGCACATTACTCATTCACATCATTTACTGTGAAGTTGGACTTAATAAAAATTGGGAATATTTTGTAGCCCAGCATTGATGGCAGAGGAGGGGAGGAGAGCATGGTGACAAACACACACCCACACCGTTGACTGGAGTAAAAACTGGCCACAACTTTAATAAATGACAGCAATAGGAGCATTGACAATGCATAAGGGTTGTATCCCAAACACCGGCTGACCCACTTACCAGCCAATAACCAGCCCCCCCCATCTGCCGCTAAAGGGGGGGAATCAAGGAGTGACAGCAAATGAGAGATAACATGGATTCCCCTGCCACCTGGGAGTGAGTATGCCCCTGCAGCTCCCAAGCTGGGCATGCACCACCATAACTCACTCCCAAGTTTCCTTATGGGAATCCTCTTGATGAGGAGATGGGGCACACAGGCTTTGCTTTCTGCCAAAGGAATCTGATCCCAGTGCCAAACCACCAAGCAAAATGGTTTGGCAGAGAAAATGAAAGAGTATCCACCACATACAGAGCCAAACTGCAGCCAAATGGAAGGAGGGCAAGAGGGAGTGAAGTGAGGCAAGGCTGGCTGTGGCTTAAATACCCAGCCGGCGGACCAGAGAGAAAACCACCTCCCTTGCCCTGCCAGCAACCTCCCCTGCTGCCCTGATTGGGAGGCTGGGAAGTTTAAACTTATTGGGAGGCTGGGAAGTTTAAACTTATTGGCTGTGGGCCTGCCTGAGGAGAGTCGCAATCATGGCAGTCACCATGCTTCACGCCCCTCCACTGCAAACTGGGTCACCCAAGTGAGTCTGGGGGGTGTAGTTTCCCATTAAAGGAATGTCATGTGTGCCATTTAAAGCCCTTTTTAGACTCACTTCTGCGGATAGTGTGTAGTTTGCAAGATAAAACTGAGGAATTGTTCTTGTATCAAAGTTTTAAACTGATGCCCATGCAAGAAGGTGGCTTTACAATTGCATTTAGTGGCTGAGGGAGGATTTGAATCTGGGATCTTCTGACAAAGGGCCTCTTTACATTACACAAATGCAAGTTTGGTTGGGGGAATCCCCAACCCACTTTGCATTTTAATGTGTGACCCAATGTAGGAATGACACGACCCAGGGTGAAGATTTGAACACCAGTCTGCCCCACCGGGCAGTGGTCGTTTTATTTAAGCATAGCCTGTGCATTCTTGCATAATCCCCAGGAACAATGAATAAGGAAATAGATGTCTGTCTTTGCTAACATCCGGTTAACCAGTTACTAGCAGAGACAGGGAAACTGCACGTAGCAGAGAGAAACTTTGCATTGTTAAGCATTTATGAGTATTAGTGGAGCACAGTGCCCTTTGGTCAAGGCAGGTGTGCCAAACCATTGACCTCTTCCTATATTCCACTCTTTTTTCTTTTAAGTATTAGGAGCAGGAATCAATTTACAACAAGCATTCCTTTTCAGTATCTGACTCTAAGCCAGATTCAACATCAGAAGTATGCAGTTTGTAATAATGCAGTTGTTTGGCTAAAGCTTTGGCCTGAGGGGCCATTAATGGATACACATGAGGTTGTTTAGCAATCACCCTCGACCCCATAGTTACAAGAGCAGGGAGACACTGTAACAGGCAACAAATTAGAATTAAACATGCTAAAAACCCAATTCCATATTGGACAAAGAGACCGAGCCATCCGGTAGGCAGCCAGGACCATAATGAGGCCCACCAGGAAGGCAGCAGATCTTGCTTAATATCAGAAGCTAGGTTATGTAAATTGTTCAACTGAACAGATATTTTTTGTGAATTATCAGACACATTAAAACAAAACATATTCTTAACAGATTCACAACCTTGATGGTGCAACAACAGCAAATAATCAATGGCAGCGCGATTGTCCAAAGCAGCGCGGTGGAGCTCTATGAGCTCAGCATTCAAGGCAGCAATTGCAATAGAAGTTGCATTTATTGTCTTTGCCAGGCTGCAAGCTATTTTGCTAAGAGTTCGATGGTTCACAATGGTGAGCACTGGAACGCCGACAAGAGAGGCTGCAAGGGCCATGGCCTCTGCATCGCTTAGGAGATTCACTGTAGAGTCACAGCTGGAATCTAGCATAGCAGCTCGGCGTCTTCGAGTGGGGGTTAACAAATCTTTGGTGGGGAGTACAACAGTAAGACGACTTAAGCAACAAACCGTATCAGACAAATTGGCAGGAATATAGTTGAAGGTTAGGGAACCGCAAGAGAAAAACCATCCAGGGGGCAAAATAGTATAAGCAAAGGCAAAAGTTACGTTTTCAACAGTGGAACAATTAATAACATTTGGGCCAACTGACAGACAGTGAGGCTTTTGGGGGTTGGTTGAGCAATTCACAATGCGTGCGCACGTAGTCTGGTGAACAGAGGCATTAGAAGCTATAAAAGGGGTATATAAAGATAAAGCATTAGGAGGTAATTGATAAGAAGTAGTTCCCCAATCATACATTTGCTAGTACCCAATTTGTGTTTGGTCTATAAACATCTTAAGGTTAGTATCATTCAACAGATAGGACAAGGGGGTACATACTGGGATTAAACAAGAAGCTAAAAGCATGTGCATATCAGTGGATTCTTTCAGACAAAAGGAGGAAACATTAAACTGCTTTGCGAGACGTTCCCAAAGATTATATTGCAGGCGGTCAGGCAAGGAATTCGTCTGGACAGGGATCAGAAAACAAAACAGCACACAGAATGAGAAGTGAATTGGCAGTTATAACCGCAAAGATGGCAGCACACAGATTCTCGGGTGTCTCCGGCTGATTGTTGGCCTGCAGGACGTGTTGCGCTTTGCTGGTCGTCCGCTTGACAGCTCCCCATGTCACCAATGGGGTTCGCAGTGCCCTTGGCCCCTTCGGAAGGGGGTGGAAGGGTCGCTGAGCTTGCTTCAGGCTGACCTTTTCCATCTTGGGCACCGGGCTGGCTGTCACTTGATGCCACGCCATGTGCAGGCCGGACACACTTTGCTGGAACCCACAAAAGACCTGTAGGAGTAAGAACAGAAGCAAAACCTCGGCCCCAGGTTATTAAGGGAACAGGACCCAACCACGTCCGGTCAGGCAGGGCTCGATAGAACACCAATGGCTGGGGCAGCTGTGGTCGTTCCCGAAAATGCCTATCATAGGGAGAAGAAGGCATGGTTCCTGGGGTTTGAGAGAAATTTAATTGATTTAAAGTAAAAAGAACTTTTTACTTGCTGTGTAATGTTTGCTAAATTGGGGGTTCTATATTTCCCATTTTAATTGTTTTTGCAACAGGGTTTTGAAGGAACAATTAGCCCTTTCAACAGTAGTTTGGCCAGTGGAGTTATAGGGAATGCCATGAGAAAGACAAATATTCCATTGATCACAAAATTGTTGAAAGGTAGAAGAACAGTAAGCAAGGGCATTATCAGTTTTTAACCACTGTGGACGGCCTAAAGCAGTGATGGCAGCGAGGAGATGGGAAATAACATGAGAAGCAGTTTCTCCCCGCTGAGGAGTGGCCCAAAGTGCTCCAGAAAAGGTATCAATAGAAACATGAACAAACTTCCATGGGGAGAGGTCAGGAACATGAGTCACATCCATTTGCCAAAGCTCATTGGGCCCTAGGCCACGAGGATTGACCCCCCCCTTCAGGGACATGCAAAAACCCTGCACAGTGAGGGCAAGCACACACAATGTCTTGGGCTTCTGACAGAGGAATATTAAATAACTGAGTGAGGCCTTTGGCATTTTGGTGAAAAAATTGATGACTGGAGATGGGATCAGAAAACAAGGAATGGACCGCTTTGTCAGCACGGGCATTGCCGTCCAATAAAGGTCCAGGCAATGAGGTGTGACTGCGGATGTGGACAACATGAAAAGCATGAGAGTGTTGCACAAGGAGGGATTTCAAAGTAAGAAATAGAGCCATAAGATTAGAATCGATACGGGGTGCCAGATAAGCACCGAGAAGGCAGCTAATTAGCTTGCAAACATAGTGTGAATCAGAGATAAGATTGAAAGGTTGATGGGCAAAGGTGTGAAATGCGAGGATAGCCGCAGCAAACTCAGCTCGCTGGGGAGAGGCCTGGTTCGCTGAATATTTAGTAATCCAGCGACCCTTGCTCTGGTAAACAATGGCTCCTCGGGAATGGCCACCATCAGAAAAAACTGTGACCGCTGCGTGCACAGGCTGAGGAGACTGAAGAGATAGAAGGAAAATAGGTGCTGACTGCAGGAGAGAAAAGCGGTGATCTTTAGGTAAATGAAAGAGGATTTCTCCCACAAAGTCAACAAGAGCAACTTGAAACTGTAGGGAAGTACGCAGGAGGTGATTGAAATCATGTTTAGGAAAAGGCATAGTGATAGACAGCAAATCATGACCAGTGTGCTCAACAGCATGCTCTCGTGCCATAGCACAGAGATCAGCCCTGGCATGAGGATATGGAAGGATATTTTGGTGACAGCCATGAGAGAGATACAACCATTCTACAAGAAAGACTTGCCCAAGATGCAGTATTCCCAAAACTCCAGTGGGTGTTTGGGGAGTGGGAAGGACGAAAAGGCGGAGGCCATCAAGCCCCGCAGGGATTCTGTTTACACACTGTTGAGCTAAAATCTCATTTACCTTTTGCAAAGCTGCCTGGGCTTGCAGGGGAACAGTAATAAGATCACTGGGATGTTTCACAGTAGTAAGTAAGGAAAACAATGGGCTCAAAAGACTGGTAGGTAAAGAAAAATAAGGTTGCGCCCAATTAAAGGTGCCTAGGAGTTGCTGCAAAGCAACGAGGGTAAGCGGAGACGGAAGCTTTAAACAAGGAACCACGGGAGCAGCAAAGGAGTGAAGCATCCGGTGCCCGAGATAGGTATAAGGCTCCACAACTTGCACCTTTTCAGGGGCCACAATAAGGCCAAAAGGGTGGAGAGACTGAGTAAGGTCTCCTAACCACCCTGGTGGAATCTGGGGCGCAGCCACCAGGAAATCATCCATAAAATGGTAGACAAGAGCCTGCGGGTGCTTTTCCCGAAAAGGGCGTAATGCCCGGTCAACAAAATGTTGGCACAAAGTGGAGCTATTCAACCCTGGGGTAAGACCTTCCAGTGGTAGCATTGGGTGGGAGCCTTATGATTAACCACCAGCACTGTAAAGGCAAATTTCTCCCGATCTGCCTTACAGAGCGGGATTGTAAAAAAGCAATCTTTAAGATCTACAATAAGTAATTGAAAATCATGAGGAATAAGATTAGGATTTGGAGTCCCACACTGCAGGGGACCCATAGGTTGAATGCAGGCATTGATAGCACGGAGGTCATGCAACATATGCCATTTGCCACTTTTCTTTTTGATGACAAAAAACAGGGGTGTTCCATGGGCTAGTCGTTGGTTCAATGTGACCAGCGGCTAGCTGTTCAGAAACTAAAGAGTGTAAAGCAGAAAGTTTGTCCAACGGGAGAGGCCACTGATCAATCCACACAGGCTCATTCGCAAGCCACTTGAGGGGGAGAGCAGTGAGAGACATTTCATTCACCCACTGTGACAACAGTGCCAAATTGGCTTAGCAAGTCTCGCCCCCACAGATTAACATGAATATCAAGAACATAAGGGCGAAACTGCACCATTTGATCAGAATCAGAAAGAGAAGCAGAAAGAAAATGTACACTTTGTTGAGCTCCCTGTTTTCTCCCTACGCCCCAAACACTGGGACAGGCCTCTAGAGGCCACTCGGGGCCACTGCAAGCGGCTGAGAACAGTAACATCAGCTCCAGTATCAATAATACCTTTAAACTTACGGCCTTGGATAAAAATATGTTGCTGAGGGCGTGCAGAAGAGATAGTGGTAGTCAGTCCTACCAGTGAATCAGTGGAGGTAGACCCAAAACCTCCCATGCCATGCTCACGGTCGGCTCCCCCTGCGGGCAAGACACAGGGGACAAGAATTAACTGAGCGGGTGCAGAATTTTGAGGCAAGGTTTGAGGCAAATTAGTCCACAGTTGCATTTGTATGACTCCTTCATAATCAGAGTCAACAACCCCAGGGACTACAAAGATTCCCTTTTTTCCACTAGAGGAGCGAGGTAAGATCAGGCTCAGATGGCCAGGAAGCAAAGGACCAGAGAGCTGAGAAGGTGTGACTTGCACTTCTCCGGGGAACTGGAAAGTAAGATCAGCTTGTAGGAAAAGATCAATCCCCACACTGCCTTTAGTGGCACTTGGGGAATTGAAAATAGTAGAATTAGGCAAGGATTCTAGCCTAGATTTGCCTCAGTTTGAACTGGGGCCAGACAAGGGCCCGCTCGGGAGTTTCCCATGCGGCATTCACTAGCCCAATGAAATCCCTTGCCGTATTTGGGACATTTGGTTCGAGGCTTTCCTTTCCCAGTTGGGCTGGTAGGTTTCGGTTTTACACCTCCACCCCCAGGAGCCCGACATTCTGCTTTAAAATGACCAGGCTTGCCGCAGTTAAAACATTTCCCCCCTGGCCTTACACCCTGGCGGAGAGTGGTAGCAAGCAAAGAGGCTTGATGTGAGGGAGTTCCTATATCTTGGCAAGCTCTAATCATTTCTGCCAACTCCTGGTTTTTTCCCAGACCTGTGATAACCCTTCGGCATTCAGAGGTAGCATTCTCTTCAGCTAATTTAATCAACAGCTCCTCTTGGGCTTCAGCGTTATCAACTTGACGCCTAAGAGCTTCCTAGAGGTGATTGATAAAATCTGGATAGGGCTCTGTGGCTTTCTGGTGAATGCTCGAAAAGGTCTGAGACGGCTTGCCAGAAGCTGGAACCCACTGGAAAGCACGATAAGCACATTGCGAAGCAACCTCCAGCGTAGCTGCAGGTAAGACTATCTGATGATTAGGGTCACTGAAATCTCCTGCCCCATAGAGTTGCTCAGCAGTGTAAGCTCCGCCAGAATTGGTGCCTCTTAGCACACACTGCTGGAGGAACTCACTTTCCCAAACCACATATTGTGCAGGAGTTAAAAGCATGTGAATCATGGTTTTCCAATCCTCCGGAACTAGGGTATGATTACGCATGACAGCCTCAAGCATGCCTTGCACATAACCGCTTTGCAATCCCATATCTTGAATAGCTTTCCTTAACTCAGTAAGAACAGGATAAGAGAGAGGCTTATACTCCACAATCCGGCGGCCCTGATCATCAACCTGATCAGTAAAATGAACTGGGCAGATAGCAAGCATTTCAGTTAATTCTGCCCGATTTTGCCTGCCCGAACTCACGTTCCAGCACCTCTCACACAAGGCACCCTGGGACTCCTCCAGCGGAAGGTGGAGAATTAAAATCTTTACCGGGAGGCGCAGAAGGTTGGGGAGGGGAGGGGGAGCTGAGCGGTGCTGGAGGAAGCAATTACACATCAGCATACTTTGGTGGGCATTCCTTAGACAATTGAGCAGTCGTGGGAATGGGTGTAAACTTTTCCACTGCATGCCTGCATTGGTGCCAGGTATGCAACAACTCTACATTAGCTCGTGGCGGGGCATGAAGAACCCGGCCGATTTTCTCTCAGCCCTTGAGGCAGAGAGAACCCTCCTCAGGGTACCAAGGGCACAGCTTATTAAGCTCCTGAAACAAGGAGCAAAGTTGACTAGAAGTCACGGTCCCGCCGGACTTCTGAAACAGGAACCGGAGTTCCTCTAAATGCCTGCGCTGGGCATGTGAAAATTGTCCTCCCATACTCACCAATGAAGGGGTCACTGAGACAGCGACGAAGGAGTGCACTCAAGGGGCCTATGCCAGGCGTTGATGAGCGGGGTCCCTGTTCGCGACGCCACATGTAGGAATGACACGACCCAGGGTGAAGATTCGAACACCAGTCTGCCCCACCGGGCAGTGGTCGTTTTATTTAAGCATAGCCTGTGCATTCTTGCATAATCCCCAGGAACAATGAATAAGGAAATAGATGTCTGTCTTTGCTAACATCCGGTTAACCAGTTACTAGCAGAGACAGGGAAACTGCACGTAGCAGAGAGAAACTTTGTATTGTTAAGCATTTATGAGTATTAGTGGAGCAGAGTGCCCTTTGGTCAAGGAAGGTGTGCCAATCTGTTGACCTCTTCCTATATCCCAATGCTTATCTTTAACGTGGGGAGGAGGACAAATTAGCTCTCATGTATGTATGGAGGCAGGAGAAGCATCTTTCTTACTTTCTTTGCCCCTCACACACTTCAGCTAGCAGAAGAGGGCCATGGGGGAGGGCTATTTGTCTTACAGCTGGTTCCACATGTCTGCCCAGTAGTGATTAAATAATATGGGCAGTTTCTGGACAAACATAAGGAACTGACTGTAAGACAAATAGCCACGTCCCAACAGCCCTTCTCTACTAGTAAAAGCACATGAGGAAGGAAGGAAGATGCTCCTCGTGCCAGTCCACACATGCATGGGAGCTGATTCCCCACCCCCCATTTTAAACATAAGCATCAGGGCATACATTAAACATGAGGTGGTTTGGCGTTTTCTCCAACCAAACGTGCATTTTTGCAACATGTAAAGATGCCAGTAGTTTAAATATTAGAAAAACTTGCCACCATGTTTTTGCCTCACTTGCAATGGGTGCTGCTTCAACAGCTCTTGTTTGCAGAACTGTTGATTGGGAATGGGGAAAGTGGGGTAAGTACTGCAAGTTCAAGCAAAGGAAAGGATTCAGAGCAGCAGTTGCTTCTTCCATGCTCCTCTGGATCGGTTGCCTTCTGAGAACATCCCTGTATCCCACATACAATATCTTCCTGCCTGGCTCTAAACTTTAAGCACTTTCAAGGTTTTTGTTTGCTGAAAAGGTCATTTGTTCACACGCCTGGAGCGTGTACTACTCTTTTTATTTTGAAAAGGAAAACTGACAAGACAATAGAGAGATGAAATTAACAAGAATGCTTGTCTTGTACATCAGGCAAATGCCTTGAACAACTAGAGGTGGAGGAGCAATCAGAAAATGTGGAAAGGCAGAGTTACATAACATTGCATCTGAGTTAAATAGGAGAACAGTGTGGGCCAATATATAAAATAGGCAAGTGAGGACATGCCTTCTCTTCTGCTGAAGGAGGTGTAAGGTCACATTTAAACTGAGAAACTGTAATCCGTAGATTTTAGCAGTTTACTAAAATGATTCCCAATGAGATCTCTCTCTCTCTTTTTCAAAGATTGTGCATAGAAATGTGACAGGATTATTACTTTTTTTGTCCCATTGTGTGCTATCTTTTTGTCTGTATTCATATGTACATATACACCTAAAGAACAGTTGAGGATAACATTTTGTGTATCTGCCAAAGAGGCTCTTTTTGCTGCCTTGAGTCTGAGATAAGGTGAGATATAAATATTTTAAATAAATAAACAACATAATATTCATCTTGAAGAATTCACACGATTCTTAGTCATGTTAAAGATGTTGATAACTGAACTGTTTTCAATATACAGTTGCATGCCTAAATATTTAAGATCATATAAACTTCTTTCAATACAACTGAACAGAGGTACAGTTCATCCATATGCTGAAATAAATTCTGATTTATGAAAGTTTATATTGGAGTACGTTTTGCTAAAGTACCACCCATCTCCTGTTTTATTTTTCAATACCACAAACTTTTGGGGTTCACTTGATAAACAGTTATTGAATAAGTGTTGGAATGTTCAAATATACTGAATTTGGAAAGGACAGTTGAGAGGAGGTCTCTAATTTTGAACTTAGGCCATGGCCTAAGGTTTTTTCCAGGGACAGTTGTTTTGCAGTTGACTGAGGGTCTGTAACTTCGCCCTCATGTTCATAAAAAAGATACTTAGCCCAACCAATTCTACTCTGTACAGAGTAGAAGAAAAGGCATTCCTCCTAGTTCACTACCATAACAAACCTTTGGAGATCAGCCTTAGATTACCAAAGTATAAAATGGTCAGGAAACTTTTTAAAAAAATTATTCCATTCAAGTACAACAAAATAAAAAGAAGTCCATGTGTCAGAAGAAAAATGGAATATGCTGACAATGACATTGTGGCAAATCATATATGACAGCGAAGATTTATCTAGAATACATAACCTGACTGCTGGTGATCATGGTTAGTTCACAATGTTCTGTTTACATTTCCATTGTGATCAATGCTTTTGTAATAGGACAAGGGATAATACCTCCCATCTTGCAGCAGGAGAGATCAGTGACTACTTTTTAAGAGAAACATTTCTGAGCTATATGGACAAGCTCTTAATATTTATGCAGAGAAAAGAAGTTACAAGAAGAAAATAAAAATCTATTGCATTAGTATGAGCATTATTATCTGTCTTTGAACTGCTATTTCCTTTTGAGTTTCACCAAAGCATGTGTGCTTACAATGTGAAATTCATTGTTCAGTTTCAAGATTGTAAGTACTTCACAATTAAGTAACAATGTTTCCAGGGAGCAAATGTGAAACCAGAGCTCCTTCTGTTTTAAAACAGTGCTCATTGCATTTTGTAATTCTGTATGGGGATATCATTAAAAGTTTGATGGTAATTTATATTGTCAGTCCATTAAGTTGATTTTATGGCAGGAACACAACCACAGTGTCCATTTGTGTGAAGCCTGAGGAGTACTTCAGATCTCTACAAAGGCCATTTGATACCTGCCCTCTTTTATGGCTGACCTTGAGGGAAGCTCAGTTTTGTAATTTATGGCAATACCATCTAGGAAGACCCATTTGCAAGATTCACTGTCATTTAACGCTAAACGATTGTTCCTGACTCCAAAGACAATCTGAGTTCCTGACAGGGCAATCCCATGAAAAAATATTGTCTGACCACCCAGGTGTCCTTTCCAATTATCTGGAGTAGAAATTAATACTTTTAAAAGCTGCTAGTTTTTGAAAGGTTATTACAATTTATTCCAGTGCTTTCTTTTACCTATTATGATGAATTGGTTTATTACATTGCTATTTTCTGTGTCAGCTTTTTAGAAGATTGAGCTATAATGTTGAAACATTAGACTGAATGGCAAACATATTATTTTACAGTTGGGTAATATATTTCTTCTCAAGAAGTGAGCTCTGATTTTAATAACAGGTAGTTCTATGTTTACACTTAGTTGTCAAGCATTATTTATTTTTATATACTAAGTATCAGAAAAGTTATTAGTTGAAAGTACTATAATTTAAATTGATTCTGATCCTTGGGAAATTCTGAATTGCTTTTTCAACATTAATTTAGTATCTGGAGCAGTTCCATAGTGAGTGAAATAGTACCCTTGTATTTTTAAAATTTAAGATCACTAATAAAACATAGTTCTAATAAGACATTTATTTTTCTATATTTTATGATAAACTTTTCTTCAAAAGTGAGTCATATAAGCAATAATCAACATTTGTGAGTCATATATGCAATAATCAACATTTTAGTGTAAGAAATTCTTCATGGTTAGGTAAATAGAACACAGAATAGATGGTTTTTTTAAAGTACATGTTAAGTTGAAGACTCAGTCCTGCCATGAGCAGTACTTAGAAATGAACAGAAATGTAGTACACAGGAAGCCGGCTTATTTGAAATCAAGCCATTGTTCCATCAAGGTTTGTACTGTCTACTCAGAGTGGCAGCAGCTTTCCAGGGTCTCACCTACTACTTTGTCCTTTCAACTTGAGATGGTTGGTATTAAATCTGGGATGTTCTGCATGCCCAGCAGATCCAAAGCTCCAAAAGGTGTGTTATCTAGAGAAGGGCATGAACCGAAATATGGACCAAAATTAAGCATGAACCAGGCCGGTTCGTGGTTTGCGAACCACGGTTCGTCAGATCCCATTTCTGACAAACTGCCATGAACTTTTAGGCTGGTTCATTTTGGTTCTTTTTTTGCTTCATCGCTGCAGACAGCCTGGTGCCAATCAATCAGTTTTCTAGGCAACAGGGGATGGACTTCCTGCAGACCTCCTGCTGGCCCGGAAGCAACCTTCTGCTGGCCCGGAAGTGACCTTCTGCTGACATGGAAGTGATTATTTTTCTGACCTGGATGTGACATTTTCACAAACCAAACGAACCAGTTCGTGAACCAGGGGTGGGTTCGTGAAGGTTCGTGGTTTTCCAGTTTGTGCCCATCTTTAATGTTATCTAAACAAATCTGTTAACCAGCACCAGTCATGGATGACGATTCAAAGCCTCATTCAGTTTACTAGAAAAATTCTAAAAGCCATCAGACATCCATTTCCAGTACCTGTGGAAGTTTATCAGCTTGGGAGTAGCAATATGTTTGGGGTAAAAAGGGTGAGTGACAAATCAGGCCTTTTGCCAGTGTTACAACTTGTCAACAAGGAAAAAGTGGGAAACCCACTATTGTAATTTTGTATCACTGTTTGATGCTGAGCACATTTGTTACATTGATGAGAGAGCATTAGCCTTTAGAAGAATATATATATATATATATATATATATATATATATATATGTATGTATGTATGTATGTATGTATAATTATAAAGCACATTTGTTTCAGCAGTAGCAAATGTAAGTCTTTCAGGATCCATCCCGGGTGGGTTTCCCTCTTTCTCCTTGTTGCCTTGTTCTGGGGTGAGCCTTGTTTTAGCGTTCCCAGTGTTACAACTTGTGGCAACAGCAGCTTTGAATCCGATACCTGAAACATAAGCATGTTTTTACATAATAAATAACAAGCACAACCACAAGCCAAAATGGAGAGGACCACCTTCCCCAAAGTCAATAAAGTCCAGAATGATGTTTCCCAATTCAAAAAGCAATTGCACTCCTCTCTTCTCTGAGGGCTGCACCGGTCTGCCAGCAGGAACGCTCCTGCTGCTTGTTATTTATTATGTAAAAACATAATTATGTTTCAAATATTGACGAGAGAGTGTTTACGACTGTGCAGATAAAACATAAATATTGCCTTTGTATTCACGTGTCTGTACCTGCAATTACCAATTGCTGGGCAGGGGGTTCTCTGCTCCTGTGGTTGCCCTGCAGCTTTGCCCCTCTTTGTTTTTTGTATTGAATCCGATACCTTCTGATGCCATGGAGTGCAGTGCAACTGGCAAGTACAGTCAGGTTAAGATGAGCTGTGAGTGTGGCTGGTTGGCAAGATAGCCCCAACCTCCACTGATGAATTGTGGGGGCTGCTTGTGTGAGATTGAGGAATAAAAATGAAGCTAGTCTGTTACAGTATCTTACTTGTTTTATAAATGGTAGATACACTGTTTTAATAATGTTTTAATTGTCAACTTAATTTTTGCATACAGAGAAAAATATAGCAATCATCAGAGTAACAGTCTATTAACCAGCACATTTGATTGAGCAACAATGCACATTCCCCATGAATTACAGATATCAATGTTTTTACTGTAATTGAAGTTCCAGCTTAGAATTTCAATTGCCATGTGCTCTCTAAGATCTTATACAACCACTTTCTAGGCTGAAATTGCATTTGTAAGAGTGAACACAATAATCTAAGAATCCATGGTGATATTGGCATTCAAACCGCCAATTCTGTGTATGTTCCCAAAATTTTAGAGCAAATGGACATTATTCAGATATGGTGGTGGAGAGTGCCTTCAGGTGATTTATAGCAATCCCTGGTGGGATTTTCCTGGCAAGAGATTAACAGACATGGTTTGCCATTGGCTGCCTCTGCAACCCTGGTCTTCTTTGGAGATCTCTCATCCAATTACTCACCAAAGCTGACCCTTATATTAAGGCCAGGGATGTTCAGATATAAGATTTGCCTGTTAACACACGCACAGTCTCAGCTGCCCAGCAGTATCCTGTGTTGGTTATTAATTGTAACAATTACCACAACATTTAGTGTTTAATACTATTTCAGGAAGGCAGTTTCCCATGAGAAAACGATATCTATTACAAAAAGTTACAGGTTAATACCAATGAGGGCTTGCTGTTATTTTTCAAACAAGCACAAAAAGAAGTAAAAATCTGGAACGAAGCCCAGATAATTTAAATGTAGCTTAAAAATGGATACATCTTATTATTTTTTAAAAAAAATCTTTAAAGCCAAGATCATATATTTGTTTCTGATTCAATTCTCAGGTACTAACCAATTCACAGAGCCAAATGAGGGCATACTCACTCAAGCACTTTGACACAGTCAAGGCCTGCCAGATCCAGGCTTTTGTGTGCCTCTTCCATTACATGAAACTCAACTTTCTGGCATACTGCCCCAAGCACTCACAAAATGCTGTTTTTCTGTGGCTACATTTCAGAGAGTCATATATGTGTAATGGTCAATTTATTCAGAGGACACAATTTTTTTCAAGTGATACACTAGCATTTTGGGGTCATAAAATGTATAGCAACCATATTCAATCCACAGGCTCTGACCATACCTTGCAACAATATGTGCAGAACACATAGTTAACTTAAAATTCTTAAATACAAGATTTCTAGATTCTTATCAAATCCCTGGTTTTAACTGACTAAGGTCATTTTCACAGCAGTATATAATGAGGAACTTAGTTTTCAAGGTAGATATATGTTATTTGTTAAGTTTTGTATCATATCATAGCACCAAGTGCTATGGACGCTGCACTGCATGTACAAAGAGTAGAAATGGGCAAAAGCCGCAATACAAACCAAAATTAAGCATAAACCAGGGCAGTTCATGGTTCGTGAACCACGGTTTGTCAGATCCCATTGCTGATGAACCACCATGAACTTTTAGGCTGGTTCATTTGGTTCATTTTTTGGTTTGTCACTGCAGACAGCCTGGTGCCAATCAATCAGTTTCCTAGGCAACAGGGGATGGACTTCCTGAAGACCTTCAACTGACCTGAAAGTGAACTTCTGCTGGCTCGGAAGTGACCTTCTGCTGACCTGGAAGTGACGATTTTCTGACCTGGATGTGACGTTTTCATGAACCAAACGAACCGGTTCGCGAACCAGGGGCAGGTTCGTGAAAGTGCATGGTTCATGAAATTTGACGAACCATGAACCACATGGTTTGTTTTTTTTCTGGTTCGTGCCCATCTCTAACAGAGTCATTAACTAGGTACTATAGTATCTACTAATCACCTTCTGTTGAAGGCAGCCAGAAAAGTCTCAGTGGCAGTTAGCAATAGTGGGCAAGCCTACCTAAGACTGTTTTCTCATTAAATGCTACTTAAAGGATAACCAACACTGTGATTGAACAATGTCACATCAAAAGCTTTCAAGTATGAATCATGACACATGGTCTTTCTATTGCAGAATCTTTGTGTAGATTATCATCATGGAGTCTTTCAGATTAATGTTTGTGCATTGCTGAATAGTGCATTAAATAAATTACTATATTGCAAAGAGAGTTACTGTAAGGTCTATTAACTACTTATTTAAAGGCTTGGCAAGAGTGCACAACAATAAATAATTCAAGTAGCACCTCTAATCTTGTTTTCTTTCTTCTTAATTGGTTTTACAGCATTGTTTTGACGTTTACCCTTGAATTAAAAAAATACTTACTAGGGAAGAAAATGCATGCTTTGCATTACCCCACTTGCCAAGCAAGTACTTGTATATAGATATTTCAGAGCACAAGAATTACAGTCCATGTTTATGGTTGTCAGTGGTGAAGAATGAAATAGTGCTATGAGGATTTACAGCTTTGCATCATTTGTGTCTGGGTTAAGGATGTCTGAAGGCATATATTAAAAGCTTCCTTGAATATGTAAATACATAGCCATCTTGTAAGTAGTTGTTGTCCTTGTTAAATAATAATTATTTACTGGCAAATACTGGTTATTATTATTTGTATATATAAAATTAATATTAATAAATAAAATAGCATTTTATTACATATTAAAGAGGATATAATTTACCATCATTGTCAAACATAGCATTTTAGTGCATCACCATAAAGTCAGATTTTACTCTTTGTTTCTTAATCTGCTTTGATCCATAGAAAAACACATACAATATCTACTCTGCATTCCTTGGTAAGGGTTTTTACAGCAATGGACTAAAAGCTAACACAACACTCCTGGGAGTCAAAGAGCTACCAATAACAACAGCAAGCAATCTTAAGCATCTTGCATGTAGGAGTCATGACATGTTTTGAGTGGTTTATTTTTTCTTCATGGATTTATAGAATCATTTCCGAATATCCATTTTGTCCTTTTTTTGTATCTTGCAGTGTAATCTGCAGATGCAAGAAACTATTTGGTTTAACTTGCCTTTCACAGATGCTACATTCATCTGAATTTAAAGTCACACTTCTTTTGTGTGTATATACTTCATAACCCTTCCAATTGCATTTCATCAAAACAGAGAAGTTCTTGCAAGTGGGAAGCATCCACATACATATTTGAATTTTCTCTCCTTAATAGATTACTAAATAAGAACAGGAATGTATACAAGAACACATTCGTTTTAAAAGAATTATAAGTTCCTGGTGGTTTTATTTCACAGAGTTTTGAGGATTATGTGTGAGAGACGCAAGTCTTTCTGTTCAGTGTAGCTGTGTGTATTCCAAAAATATTTAACTCACAGCGAGTTTACTTGGTTTGTTTAGAAAACTGAAAAAGATGTTCCTTTCAATACATCTCAGCTAAGAATTTATGATTTGTGTAAACCAAAGTTGGCTTGCAAATGAAAAAAAATGAAACCATGGACAAAGTGTTGTTTTGAATTAGTGAATTCTAGCTTAGGAAAGTATATGCCAAAATACATGTGTCTGTCTTTAAGATCCTGCAAGACTCTTTGTTGTTTTACCAATAATATCAGTATCAAACATTAAAAATATCTATATGATAATCTTTCCAAATTAAAAAAAAGCTTAAGTGAAGCTTTAAATCATCCTGATCTAATATCTCTCTCTAATATCAGCACAGTCTTTTAAAACTTCATATTCTGCCTTTCTTCCCAATGGGGACCCAAAGCACCAAATGCTTGTGGTTTCCTTCTCATTCTTTCACTGTAGAGTTATTTTATAAGATGTTTTAAAAGTGGATCTGATGAGCAGTCTACTACAAACTGTGAGAATGCCGACCTCTATTACAGTAGGCTATTAGTGGTAGCCTGGATAGCTTCTACTATCAGTTCCACTAAAACATGGTCACAACTGGCAAGATAATCTCATTAAATTAATTACTTGGCTTGCATGTTTGTTTTTGCTGCTTAGACTGTTTTGAGTACTTGGATATATCTGTATCCTAAAAGGGGAAAACAATCAAATACCATTGATCCCCTTTTGCATTTGCTAGCCAGCCTCCTTCTCTAAGGAACAAAATGCAAGAAGGCTTTGGGAGCAGGAAAAGGAAGTGTCATATGGTATAGTAGAAGTATATAATAATACAGATTGACCTCCGGTAGACTTTGAAACTTGCAAGCTTAAAAACAGGCTCTAGTTATGTAACTAGAGCAACTTTGTTTCTCAGAGCAGAGTCAGTCTAGCATGCATTGAATGCTGATATCAACAAATCCTAAATACTGCAGAATTCAGTTCAGTTTGGAAGGCATATAGCAAGGTCATTTTTAATGCCGGACTTGCATCCTAAACTAATCTGTTGATAGATAAATGCAATTATTATATCTTACAAGGTTTATTTTATAGTATAAAAATACACTACTGAAAGCGTGTTTTAGCTCTTCTAAAGGAAATAAAAGCAGAGATTTATTGGGCTCATATATTCCTTTGCGTAAACCAAAATACAGGGCAGCAATACATTTCAAATTAAACTAGCATAATTAATGGCAATAAGAACTATGTGAGAAAGGGAATCTCATTTCCACCCTTCCTTCCACTCATTGCTGCCTGCTCCAAATCCTCCTTCTAGTCTCCTTCCTTCCCTCCGACTGTTGGCCATCATTGTTTATGCTGCCTCTTCACCACCATTAGTTTCTACAGTTTGTTTCAGCAGTTTGATTCTTTTGTGCATGTGTATGACATTTGAGTCTTGCATTGATGCCATGTGAGTTTGGAGAGATTAGCCCCAAGCTACAATCTTTTTAGAAAACCAGATTTTTTTCCTGAATACCCCGAGGCTCATCATAGGGCCAATCAAAATGTGACAACATCCATGGATCCTGCTGCCATTTTTAAAATGCCTTAAGGTCCCCCTTCTGATTGGGCCTGTAGTGCATGGGTTGAGGTGCTCTTGTCATAACCCCTCCCCCCGCCCATGTGCCTTTTCAAATGCTGAAACAGCAGCCATTTTGACACTTGAAAAGGTGCAGAGAGGAGAAACAACAGCTTCTCATACCACTGCACTGTAGAACCAATCAAGATCAGGCTATTGCAACATTTTAAAATCCTTTAAAATGGCAGAAGCTTCCATGGGTTAGACCTGTGAACGGCATCATGTTGAGTTTGGAGCATAACCTCAACAGGTTTCTTTACATAACATCAATTTTGTTCTAGGTTAATAAAAATCCATTCTTTCTCACTCTGGTTAATAATGGTTCAGCACCGGCCATTTAGTCTGGACTTGCCATTCTTCATTTACTTTTTTTAAAGGACAGAAGATGACAAATATGATCAAGTAGTTGCATCCTAGTATATTCTATGCTGTTCCTTTGTGTTTTTCACTTTTTTAAAAAAAAAAAATCTAAAATGCAGTTACAGTGCCAAGCTGTCACAGTCAAAGTTCTTGTCAGCCTGGTTCCTAAGTGTGCTATCCCTGTAAAATGTCACCTCACTCTTCACCTTCTAGCTTAATTTTTTTGTCTGCTGCCTGGCTGTTTTTGTCCCAGAATTGATGAATAAACAGTTATCAGCTCTTCTTGAAAAGGAAGAAGTTTAAGAACAATCCAGGTTATTGATCGGAGTAAACATGTAGTAGGAGTGTGCCCCTGGGAGAACGAATTGCCAATTTTTCAAGGAAAATATGTTCTGTAGAATCCTCATTTCTATTCCACTTATACTCTAATGCAAAAGGAGGATCTTCAGCATGGCCAAAAGTTCATTGTGTAAAACAACAATAGATTGTAATTTACCTGAAAATGCTAAAAATATGTATGCATTCATTCATTTTGTTGAGAGTTTGATCTTCACTGGTGATGGGTAAAGTAGGTATTTCCATACGTGACAGAAATCTGAGATTTCATAAATGTAGTATTTAAATATACCTGATTAATAGATAATTATGAACATTTTATATGAATTTGTTTTACTTTGTGATAGGAAGGAAGGGTGTGTATCATCATTTACCAAGAAGTAGCTTGTTGTGGTTTGTATAAAACCACTTGATAAACTGGTTATCTGTATTGTTCTGCTCAGTGGTGGGGGAAAGTATTACCAGTTCCCTATTTCCCTGTATCAGGTAAAGGTGGAGTTAAACTTTTCTTTATCATCTGGCAGATGAATACAGGTAACTAGTGCATCAAGTGGCTATATGCTTGTTTGGGTAAATTAGTACTTTGTAAATGGCTGTTTGCCTTCAGCAAGTCTGCTTCTTGTCATCATCCTGGACTTCAGCAAGCCGAGGCCCTGGTGGAATAGAATGTTGGCATGCAGAAGTTCCAAATAAGCCTAGACTGGGGAAGGAAATATGCTTTGGAAGACAAGAATCCATATGTGTTTACAGGCTATAATATTAGTGGCATGTGGGCCATTTGTGCCACTCAAAAGCTTGCATATTGCTCTACCAAAATAACTTTGTCCAGTGATACATTCATATCACTTTGAAGCAACATGTTACCAAGCTATTTTCAGCTTTAGTTAGACTGAAATTGATTTGTATATAGTTTGGATATACAAATCAATATATGATTTGAGTGACTAATCACTCAAAAGAAGTAAAGAAACACCACAGAGACTGAGAAGTTAAAGAGCTGAGCAGAGCAGTGAAGAAATCACAGGGAGATGAGGTATTAACAGAGCAGAGCTTTAAAATAGTTCCAATAGAAGCAGAGTATCACTTTGCAGGCCAGTATAATTGGAAGAAATTAAAGCAATTAATACCTCATTCCAAGAGCACAGTTCCATAAACCAATTTTATAAGTCTAGACTGATCAAATAAGTTATAATAAGAACAAAGAATGGGCATTGCTGAGGTCAAATTTGTAGTCATAGTCTTATGATGAAATATGTGTGTGTTGGGGGGGGAGTAGAATCCCTGCTCAATTCTATATATCTGAACAATTTTTTTTAAAAAAACATTAACCTAGTATGGGGGCATCCTGTCCCAAAGAATTTCTTGGGATAAGAATGACTGTTCAAAAGTAAAGACATAGAGATCAGAATTTTGCCTTTTTGTTGAAACTGATGATTGTCAAACAGTGGAAAAATGGCAACCAAAGAACAGCACAGAGTCCCTTGGTCATATAGACCTTTAGAGTATATTAAATCACTATAGTTAGGCTCAACAAATTCAGAAGCTCCTTTCTAGCCGTAAGATTTATTATTGGGTTTTAGGGACTGTAGATTTCCTTGGAACAAAGTAAAAGCAGAGGTGATTATAAATGATGGTGATAAATAATCTGTAGTGATCAGGTAATTTTGTTGTAAATATGAAAACTGCAAGATAAATGAACTAGACATAATCTGCATCTGATCCTTGTCAATTAACAAATCTCTTTATGTAATAACTTTTCCTAAAATACTTTAACTGAAAGCAGCATGAGCTTTTTGATGTTGATATAATAGTTCAGCCCAGGTAATCAAAGAAACAAATAAACAGTTATTGAGTGAAATGCCCAGCATTCTGTTTTAAAAGAGTGTTTGTCCCTCCTGGAATGGGCGCATATAAAGAAATGATCTTGGCATTTGCTAAAGTTTCTACCAACATCCAATACCTTTGGAATTCTTCATTCATTAATTGGAGCAAAAGTCTTTTATCAAATTGTCTTTTTCTAAACCAGCAGCAGATGTAAGTGGCCACTGGATATATGATGTCACATTCACAATTACTCTACTTAACAGTCACTGCTCTTGATTCTTCATATGAGCCATTCACTGTGCCCCTTGTTTGTATAAGTCCCCTTTCTGACAAGGTGATTGGATATAAACCATATAAACAAGTTTTAAATCTCCTGTTTACTTGTTCCAAGAAGGTAGGATGAGCCTTTCTGACCATATAATACAGGTATAAAAGAAGTGAGAAAAACTTAACACAAATTGTATTTGGGGTACAACCAAAACAAAAATTTCACTGTACCATAGAGAAGCAAACGGTCACCAAAAAATGTAAGGCTTTTTTTTGTGTGTGGTGGTACTCCCTGGTACATAGTACTGGTACCTTTGGGGGGGGCGCTATTCCAAGTTCTGGGGGGCAAATTAGTAGGAATCAATGCAATCATATACATGAGTGGTGATAGAAAGTGATGTCAAGTTGTAGTTGTAGTTGCAACCCCCACTGTGGTTTTCAAGGCAAGAGACTAATAGCCCCTGGTCTTCCTTGGTGGTCTCCCATCCAATTCATAATCAAGGCCAACCTTGCTTAGCTTATGAGTTCACGTTAGCCTGGGCTATTACGGATAGCTTTTTTAAAAAACAAAAAACACTTAAAATGGTGGCATAGGGCAGCATGTTTCACAACACCCAGAACCTTTTGAAACATGAATGATTATTAATCAGTATGTGTGTTATGTACCGTAAAGTCACCGCTGACCTCTGGCGACCCTATGAATGAAAGACCTCCAAAATGTCCTATCATTAACAGACCTGCTCAGATCTTGCAAACTGGAGGATGTGGCTTCTTTTATTAAGTCAAGCCATCTCGTTTTAGATCTTCCTATTTTCCTACTGTTGTCTTCTTTTCCTAGTATTATTGACTTTTCCAGAGAGTCTTGTCTTCTCATGATCTGACCAAAGTACAATAGCTTCAATATTGTCATTTTAGCTTCTAGGAAAAAATCAGGCTTGATTTGCTCTAGAACCCACATATTTGTCTTTTTGACCAACCATGGTATCCTCAAAATTCTCCAGCAACACATTTCAAATGAATAAATTTTCTTCCTGTCTTCCTGTCACTGTCCAATTTTCACATCCATAAATAGTAATGGGAAATACTGCTGTCTGTGAAAGATACTCTGCCAGCATCACCACTGCTTCTGCCCAGTAGTTAGCCTTCAAGAATTCCTCCACTCCCATCACCATTGGAACAGTCAGTTCTCTTCTGCTGATGTGACTGTTAATTCCTGAAGGGGATAGGTGCATCTTAATATGGTGTCTCAGCTTTGACTATTCTGCCTTGAGTGACTTTTCCAGGAGTTTAGGCTCTTGATCAAGCCTGTGCTCCTAACTGTGTTGCTCCCAGCTTCATTGACACACTGAAGCCGCTCACGAAGAGGGGGATTATTAATCAGTATTAATAATTATTAATCAGTAGTGATTTGAACGTTGTGGTTTATTTTTCTGCCTCAAGCTCCTATCTTTCTGTGGTGAAGTAAATGTTCTCTTGTGGACTCCATGGTTTGTGCTAACATACAGGCAACTATAAGGCTTCAGTGCTTTCAAGGATCTGTTTTCTTTGCCAAAAGTAATGTTCCATTTTTATTCTGTTTCACTGGCCGAGACCAGTGTCAAATTGGGGAAGGACTGTTTTATGTCTGAGGTGCTTTTCTGTTTACAGAAAGAAAACTAAGTGGGGGAAGTGGCTGTACTTGGAGGACATTGTTTATTAATATAGAGGTGGCAATGTCAAAGAAGTTGTTGAGTCATTTCTCTATACATTCTGCCCAAAAATGTGCAATTGGTGTGACTTTGGCAAGCCCTGCCCCAGAGACTGAGGAGGACAGGACTTACCCAAACCATAGAGTTTCAAGTGAATCCTAAATGTCATGTGTTACAGTGATGTCACTTCCAGTTACATGGCCAGAAGTGATATCACAGCATCAATGGATGCTATTTCACTCACGCACACATTTCTTACCTGCTGTCCTATGGAGTGGTGGCAAGGGACAGAGGCCAAAGTTGACAAGCTGGCCAACCTACTTTTTACCATAGTACTTTTCTGCTTCACTGGCTGCCAGTTTATTTGTAGGCTCAATTTAAAATTCTGGGTTTAACATTTAAAGCCCTAAAGAGAAAAAAATCCTGACTTTTTAAAATATAAAATTCACATTTTTTAAAATTTCAACACGTCTTGAAGCTAAAGTTCTTATTTGAGGAAATAATAGTTGAAATTCTTTAGTTTTATTCCACAATTAAGTCCTTTCTATGATTTTCATTAAACTTTGATAGAAAAAAGGGTTTACTGAAGTGGGGAAAAGATTCGGGTATTTAAACCACTTTGGTATGCTTCAGAAAGCTTCAGATAGAGCAGCAGCAGCCACAGTGTTTTTCTTGCTGTTTGCAAACAGCAAGAAAAGTATTATGGCTGCTGCTGTACTCGAAGTGTTTCAAAGCGCTTCGGAAAGCTTTGCTTCAGTATTTCCGAATTGGCTCAGCAATGTTGGGGCCGATTTGGAAATACCAAATCATTCCAAATTGGGCCCAATTCAGGTTAAAAACCCAAATCGGAAACCTGAAGTACACACCCCTACTACTGACCTTTAACTCTGAATGCAATTTTCCTGGGTTAGTAAAAAAAAAAGTTGCCAGTATCATTATTCTATCAGAGGATGAAACATTTTCCTAACTTTCCTGCTCAGTATGTAATTAGAGAAGCCTGTGGCAAATCATCTGGGTTAAAAAAAATTGTGGAAATATATGTAACAGGAAATATAAATTTTGATAAAGTTGTAAGGCAGATAGAAAATAACTGTAATTGTTATGTTTATTCAGATTGGCTTCACATACAACAGTTAGGACAGTACATTTAAAAAAAAATTCATTTCATTTCATTTATATTTTAAAAAATTAATTAGTCTTAATTTCACTTGCCTCACATTTATTCAGTTTTGTTTTTATTTCCCATTGGTTTCCTTTTGATTCAATGGGAAACACATTTCTGGCTGTAATGACTCTGCTTTCAATCCAATCTGGATGGGATTTGTAGAAATTATACCTGCCACTGAAAAAGCTTAACCTGCCAAATTTTAAGAAGATATGAGAAAGAATTCCAGTTTCATGCACAATTAAAGTCAAAACACGTTTCCAGCGCCCACATCTTTGTTTCCTAACCAAGATGGATTATGTTTTTTGGATTATACAGCTCATGCCAAGAATAATTTCTGCCAAATTTCAAGAAAACTGGAAAATAGGTCCCAGTATTTTAGGCAATTATCAATGCAATCCTAAACATACATACACTCTTCTAAGTCTATGGACTTCAATAGACGTAGAAGGAGCTAACTGTGCTTAGGATGGCACTGTGTAAGTTAAAAGATGTTCCAGAAATAAAAGATCAGTTCTGGTTGACTCAGAACTTCCTACAGTTTCAACTCTGTCTCTCTCCCTCTCCTGTCTGCCTCTATTTTCAGCGTTCAAGTAGTGTGTGGTGAGGTTGATCAGCAAAATGAAAAGAGTAATAAATATAAATATGTTAACCAGCTTTCCAAGTGGTTATATGCACACCTTGATATGTTACAGCTCTATGAACTGTTGTCTGTTTTTGGTCATACAGTACTTTCTAATATCAACCTGAACTACCAAGAACTGATGAGCTGGAATGTAAGAATGCAAGGATTTCAAAGGAGAACTATATGTAGAGATCAGTCATGATATTTTATGGTTGAAGACATTATGCTTCAGCTTATGAGGCAAAAATGAGTCAAAGGAAATAATATCTTTTTCTAAAATCCTGGCTTTGCCTAGAGAAGAATGGTGTTTTGAGTGCCCTGTCCTAATCCCGGCAAAGTCTAATGGCTTGTGATTCAGAAATATAATAAGCATTTTTCATGCTTCTCTTTTTAAGGCATGTATATGTGAGGCCTAGGTCGGAGAGGATGGCATGCTCATGAAGTCATACATTCAGCCTACTAAAAACCTATACAGGTTTGTGTCAAGGACCCTTTTCGCACTTACGGTTTAAACCGCCATTTATGAGCATTCGCCCCGATCGCAGTGGCTTCGGCATTGCACCTGTTCATTTCACACTATCCACTGCAATTTCGATTTGGTGTCTGTGCTTCATTTCAAAACCTCGGTGCAATTTTGGGCTTTTGGGGCCTTGCAATTCACGTCACACTTTTTTTTAAAAAATTGAGCATGCGTAGTAACGTTGCAATGTTGTAACCCTTCCCCCGTTTTTGCTGATTGGGCTGTCCCCTGCCCACAGGAGAGGCAATTGGTGGCAGAGTTCTGGGGGAAAACATGTACCACTCTCATTTTTTTAAATCAAGCCAGGAAAGGGTTAAAATGCTGCTGATTAATCTCCTCCCAGGAAGCAGAGGCTTGTTTCCAAAGGGCTGTGCAAAATGCTTGGGGTTTTTCCCCCTCTTTGGCAAAGTCTGAAACATGCCTGGGAGGGAGGGAAAAGCAGCCATTTAATCCTTTCCTGGCTTTTAAAGCCAGGAAGAAAGTGCAGGAACATTACAACGTTGCAACCCATTCTTGTCTTTAAAAAAAAAAAGAATGTGTGTGCATACCCTAAGGGAGGAAGGAGAAAGCAGCTGTTTAACACTTTCCTTGATTTTAAAGCTAGCAGGGAATTAGCAGCAAGCTTACGAATCATTCCTGGCTTTTGAAAAAAAATAAAACAGCATGCATACCGGGAGGAAGGAAACCAATGAAGAAGCAGCCTTATGACCCTCAGCTCGCTTTACTAAAAAAAAATGGTGGACAAGGAGTTCAGAGAGCTGAGGAGGGTGGGAGTGGTTAATTCTGCACAAACCAATCAGCTCCCAGGGAAAAGGAGGGGGGGAGAGAAGCAAAAAGGAGGCAAAAGTGTTCACATTAGCAAAATGCGGGCCAGCTGCCAGTCGGCAGCGAACTTAAAAAAACATCGGGGTATGTCCGCAGGGGGAAAAATCGGGGATACAGCGGACAAAAAGTGGGACTGCATCCCATGACTGCTTTTAAGTGTGAAAACCTTGCAAACATGGGATGTGGAACAGGTACAAACGCGCTCTAAAAACCGAGTGCGAAATGTACCAAAGAAGGATAGCAGTACACTAACGCGCATTGCAGTAACTATAGCAAGCAGAAAAAGATGTTGGCATGTGCTACATCATACCTTCTTGTTTGGAGGATTTCTCTGAGTTCCAGTTTAGAGCTAAGGGCCAAACTAGACATTATGGCAATCAGAGGTCTGACCCACGGATGATAATGCCATTTTAAAAAAATTGACCATTTAAAAATGCTATGAGGGCCCTCTTCTCCAGCCATTTTGGCACTTGAAAAGGCATACAGAGAGGAAACAAGTTTGCCTGGTCTTGCCATACCATGGGTCCTAACACACACACACACACAAAAGAGGGGTGCCACAGAGTAGGCAACCAGTAAGAAAAAGAAGAACCTGCTGCGGTTACAACAAACTAGTAAGGAAATTCATAGAATCATAGAATCATAGAGTTGGAAGGGGCCATACAGACCATCTAGTCCAACCCCCTGCCCAGTGCAGGATCAGCCTAAAGCATCTCTTACAAGTATTCATCCAGCCTATTGCATCCTATTCACAGCTGCCCACTTCTCCAGAGTATTCAGGTCTTGTTGAATTTTAATTCTATCTTCTTGGGTGTTTGCTACCGCTCCCAATTTGGTATCATCAGCAAATTTAATGAGCAGCTCTTCCACTCCTTCATCCAGATCATTGATAAAAATATTGAAAAGTACTGGGCCCAAAACCGAGCCCTGCGGCACCCCACTGGACACCTCCCTCCAATCTGATGAAACGCCGTTGACCACCACTCTTTGAGTGCAGTCCTCCAACCAGTTCCCTATCCACCGAACTGTCCTATAGTCTACTTCACAGTCTTCCAGTTTGCCCATCAGAATGTCATGGGGGACCTTATCAAAAGCTTTACTGAAATCCAGATAAATCACGTCAACAGAGTTCTCCCGATCCAGTAAGCTGGTCACTCGATCAAAGAAGGAAACCAGGTTGGTCTGGCAGGATCTGTTAGGAACAAAACCATGCTGACTTCCCCGGATCACTGAGCGGTCCTTCAGATGCTTACAGATTGATCCCTTTAAAATCTGTTCTAATATCTTCCCAGCAACAGAAGTCAGACTGACCGGCCTGTAGTTTCCCGGGTCATCCTTCCTCCCTTTCTTAAAGATTGGGATAACATTCGCTCTTCTCCAATCTTGTGGCACATCCCCAGTCCTCCAGGAGGCCTTGAAGATGATGGACAGGGGTTCTGCAAGTTCTCTGGAAAGTTCTTTCAGCATTCTTGGGTGCACCCCATCCGGCCCAGGGGGTTTGTATTCATCCAGTGCAGCCAGATGCCTCTCCACTACTTCTCTGTCAATGTCAATTAGCCACTCAGGTGTCCTGCCACATTTTCTACTATCTCAAGATGTGCCTGAGTTCTTCAGGGAGAAAACAGAGGCAAAAAAGTCATTAAGCCTGTCTGCTTTTTCTCTGTCCTGCACCAGAGTTTCTCCATCTACTCCCAACAGTGGTCCAATTGCCTCTTTTACCTTGCATTTGCTTCTCACATATCTGTAGAAGTTTTTTTTATTGTAGCGAGCCCTCCTGGCCAGACCCAGCTCGTACTGAGCTTTGGCCTCTCTGATGGCTGATCTGCAGTACCTAATAACCCTCATATACTCCTCTTTAGAGGTCTGTCCTTCTCTCCATTTCCTGAACATTTCCTTTTTCTCCTTTAGCTTATTCTGGAGCTCTCTGTGCATCCACATCGGTTTCTTGGAGCCCTTACCATGTTTCCGTCTTGCTGGGATAGTGAAGGCTTGAGCTTGCAAAAGCTCGTGTTTGAGAATGGCCCACCCTTCACTCGCTCCTTTTCCTTCCAGCACACTCCCCCATGGAATGACTCTCATCAAGCCTCTGAGTTCATCGAAGTTGGCCCTACGGAAATCTAACCTACGAGTCTGGTTACGAACTTCCTTGGCTCCCCACAGCAACTGGAATTCAAGAAGGACATGGTCACTTCCCCCTAAGGTCCCCACCACCTTCATCTCATCTACCAATTCTTCCCTGTTGGTTAATATCAAGTCTAGTATGGCCGAACCCCTTGTAGCTTCCTCCACCTTTTGAAAAAGGAAGTTATCGGCCAGGCAGGTCAGGAAATTGCGTGATTCATGACGCTTTGCTGAGCCTGTCTCCCAGCACACATCGGGGAAGTTGAAGTCACCCATAATTACAAGGTTCTGATGTCTGGATACTCTGCCAATTTGTTCAAAGAGGGCAGCATCCATTTCTTCTCGTTGGTCGGGTGGTCTGTAGCAGACTCCAACAACAATACCCTTTGTCCTTCCTTCCCTTATTTCTACCCATATACTTTCCACCGGGCTGTCCGCCCCATTCTCCATAACTTCTTGACAATCAAGCCCTCTCCTCACATACAACACCACTCCACCTCCTCTTCTACTCTTCCGGTTTTTCTTGAACAACTCATACCCATCCACTATCACATTCCAGTCATGGGAATCATCCCACCAAGTCTCAGTAATTCCTACTATGTCATAGCCCTCTGTTTGCAATAGAAGCTCAAGCTCTTCTTTCTTATTGCCCATACTTTGGGCATTGGTATATAAACACTTGTAGCCTTGTACCTTTGTTTGACCTTTCCTACCCAGGTGGGTCCCCACTGTGTTCACTTCATCATTGAAGTCGCCATGTCGATCGTCCCCTGCCCCTTGCGGCATCAGTTTAAAGCTCTCCTGATGAAGTTCTCCAGGTTCGTTCCAAACGTTTTCTTCCCTGCCCTTGAGAGGTGAAGCCCATCATGTGCTAGAAGGCCTTCTCTAAGAAAACCTATCCCATGGTCCCAGAACCCAAAGCGCTCCTGCCGGCACCACCATCTCAGCCAACGATTCACCTCAAGTATGGTCCGCTCCTAGGGTGCTCCTCTTCCTGTGACTGGAAGAATAGAAGAGAATACCACCTGAGCCCCCAATGTCTTCAACTGCCTTCCAAGGGCTTCGTAATCCTCTTTAATTCTTGCAACAGTATTCGAAGCCGTGTCGTTCGTTCCCACATGAATCAGCACAAACGGGTACTTATCAGCAGGCTTGATGAGTTTTGGCAGCCGGTCGGTAATATCCTGAATTCTGGCTCCCGGCAAGCAACACATCTCTCGGAATAGGGGATTCCAGAGACATGGCGTTCCATACCCCTGAGCAAGGCGACCCCGACGACTACCACCTTCCGTTTTTTCCCACTTCCATGAGGCCCCATGTCTTCTGCACTCCCTCTTCCAGATCTTTGCGGTTCTCCTTCCACTGTCACCTCTGTCACCATCCCTAGCACTTCAAAGCGATTCTTGAGCTCAAGTGGACCAGAGCATCTTCTTCGTTGATGCCTTCGGGTTTGTACTGCAGATCTGAGAGGAGGCCCAGAAGGGAGATCGGCTCCTTCCCCTCCTCCTTGACTTTCCTCTTCTTGGCCGTGCGGAGCCCCCAGGCTGTTGTCAATAAAATTGTCTCCCTCCTTGATCTCCTGAAGGGTGGTGATCCTTTCCTCCAGGCTCTGAACCTTTTCTTCCAAAAGTCTGACCAGCTTACACTTCTGGCAAGTGAACTCTGTCTTCTCCTCTGGGAGGAAAACAAACATGGCACAGTCCATGCAGGTGACTGCGAAGGGGGCTTCAGTAGACATGATTGCCTTCCAAATATATACCTAGAGTACCAGCAGAACCAGTATACTAGCAGAGTTTCAGGTCCCCAGGCAGATCCCCAGGCTAAGAGCCACAGGGCAAGAGCCCTTTAGCTCTCGCCCTTCGGCCCTTCAAAAATTTAAAGAGCACAGTAGTTCTGTTAATTACAGATTATATTCATACAAAAATGCTAATGCTTTCCATATATAGCAATTGTTTGTTCACATCCTATAAGAAACCATAACAGTGAAAGTCCAGTCATTTACAATCAATCACATGAACAAACTGGCAAGGGAAGGGAGTCCCAAAAGATCCTGGATCCATCCAATGTTGTCTTAAATCTTCACTTCACTCTTGATTGTTCTTTTACTTTTATTTCAGAAATTATTCCACCTGTAGCTCCTCATCTATGTTATAGAATGCTCATGTAATCTATTGTACATTGGGAGCACTTCTAGACCTGTCAAAGTGAGAATTTAAGAGCATATCTCTCGTATTAAGAACAAGGTTTTAGAGGCACCTCTAGTGCAACATTTTTTAAGCAAGCATAAGGACCCAAGAGAGTTTAGATATTCGGTTCTGCAGGTAATTACCCCTTCAAGGCATATCAATCTACAGCGTGAACTGCTACGCAGGGAATCGTTCTGGATATTTGAGCTTGACACTCTTGTTTCTAAGGGATTAAATGCTGGATTGGTCTTGTTATTTGTGACTTTTGATTTTCATGTAACATTTTTAGCTATGCATATATTTATACTTTTGTTTCTCTGTTCCTTTAAGTTGAAAGGAAATTGTTTTATATCTGGGAGACCACATGTATATATGGGTTAACTCGATCCTCATTCTTCCATGTTATTTGGGGTCCTATTATGGTATTAGAGAAGTGAGGAATTACCTTGTTCAACTAGCATTGTAAGTACACAATAATATATTGGATAGATGGGTGAATATTTTAGGAGAGGTTTGATTGTGTATTATGTACTTCAGGTAGCCTGCTCCTGTTTGGGGAGGCTCTTGACAAAGCATATCTGAAACAGGAGAGTAGCTGGCATCCCTGTTGAGCTCTTCACAGTGTGGGGTTTCTTCCTGGCAGAATTGGGGGTCCCTCCTCGACCACTCCCTCCTGGGAGTTGGAAAGTCATCTGTGCTGGAACCACCTAAGTAAGAACAATCAAAAGTGAAGATTTAAGACAACATTGGATGGATCCAGGATCTTTTGGGACTCCCTTCCCTTGCCAGTTTGTTCATGTGGTTGATTGTAAATGACTGGACTTTCACTGTTATGGTTTCTTATAGGATGTGAACAAACAATTGTTATTTATGGAAAGCATTAGCATTTTTGTAATGAATATAAGTTGTAATTATTACTGTGCTATTGTGCTCTTTAAATTTTTGAATTTAAATTCTTTAAATTCTCCTTAAATTTTTGAATTTCCTTACTAGTTTGTTGTAACCACGGCAGGTTCTTCTTTTTCATACCATGGGTCCTTGCAGTGGGTGGGATGGATGCGATTTTATGATGTAATGTTGGTCCCCTTGCTTCGCTTTGGTTCTGGAGGGATTTCATTCCCATGTTTCAGTTTGGTTCTTTTAGACTTTCTCTGGGATGAGTTCAGCTTGCATTTGGGAGTGTGCCTTGGCCATGGCAGCCTTGCCACAGTGTGTTCCAGCAATGGAAGTCAGCTTTGACTTTTTCCCCATAGGAAACAATGGCTGGTGGCACCTTGTTCAGGTCCTATAGAATTGGCCTTGGAGTCCAATCTTCCTAAAAGTTGGGCATTCTTTAGAGGAAAGTAAGTAGTAGGTTCTCTGTAAATTTGGTGTTTCTTGAACTATGCCACCCCAGTCCCACCAGATAGCCCCCAGATATTTTTACCCATAAGGAATAACAGAGAATAACTGGGGGCACCTTCTTTGGGGTCCTGTAACATTGGTCCCTGGGGTCCAATCTTCATAAAACTTGGAGGGTCTTTATAGGACAGTCAAGAGTATGTTCCCTTCAAATTTGGTGAAGTTTGGCTGAAAAGGACCCCCCCAGCCCACCAAATTTCCCCCAGTTTGATTTTCCCATAGACTACAATGGCCGAGTTTTACCAAATTATTTTGGTAAAAATTGGGAAACTTTCTTTCAGATCTACCTATGCTTGCTGTATGCAGTTGGGTGATGTGGGTTCCTATGATTGGAATCCTTGTCAGTCTTGGTATTTTTCCCATGACAAGAAGTCAGCAGACTGTTTGGGGGATCCAAGCCCCTGCTTGTGAGCCTTGGGTGCTCCCTGTGTTCCCTGGTATGCCACTCCCCTTGGTATATGACTGAGGGCCTCCACATAGTGAGGTGGTGCTTGGAGAAGCTTCTGTTGGATGGATGAAATAGCATTACTTTCATCCCTATACTTTGCTAGCATCTGCAGATATGGCCACGATCATTGTTATATGAGTCATCTTTCCTACTACTATACTTATTCTTTTGATGTTGCTGCTGTGAAAGTATAGGATCCCAAATATTACACTAGTAAAAGATCAGATTTAGCAGAGACCTTCATGGATCTGAATGACTGCAGTCATGGGCACATTTACATGGAAAGACAATGTCATGGCTCTAATAATTTACAAGCTGTTCCACAACTGCCATATTCATCTTAGTGTGTCTAATTCAAAATCAGTAGTTTGGTGACTGCAGTACATCTATTTTTTTAACTAGAAGAGAGAGCTACTTGCTGTTAATGAAAATCACAGGATAAACTTGACTGTGCTGCTCAGTTCAGAACATGAAGGCTCATGTATCACTGTAACCTACCTAACCTTTCCTGTACTAAATGACAAAGTGCTGGAAATCGTCTTCTGGTCAGGTCATATGCTCACTCAAATCCTCGTCCTTCATCATAGAACTCTTTTGAACCCATACATAATTCAGTATCTTAAATCATGGAGACAAATGCACAATACTAATTAAGATGCAAAATTGGGGAAAGATAAACTCTAGGAAACTGAGTATTTCAAAGAAGAATTAGCTTTAACATTCTTTTTAAAAATCGCTTTAGGCCTACAAGAGTGCATCTAGTTACATAAAAATGTATATTTGCAATATGACTACACATGAATTAATATATGATTATTTAATAGAATTCACTAAAATTACAAAAATTTC
Organism: Eublepharis macularius; assembly: GCF_028583425.1. Lineage (NCBI taxonomy): Eukaryota > Metazoa > Chordata > Lepidosauria > Squamata > Eublepharidae > Eublepharis > Eublepharis macularius. The sequence goes on along the minus strand of NC_072790.1, from coordinate 102,182,729 downwards.
TTTCTTTTTTCTTTTTCTCCCAATTGATATCATTTTACCTTTGGTTGGAAATACTACTGTGTGATGTTTTGGCCTCCATAAATTCTATGGTCTTTTGTGCCTGAGGTGTTATGTATGTAGCCTTCCTAACAAAACCATTCTAGATGCTGAGAACCATTTTAAAACTGTTGTACATACCTGATGGCTTGAAAGAGAACAAGATTTTTAAAAGATTGTTTTTTCTTTCCATATAATGCAGCTTCTATTTGGTAAATGTATGTTACATACTTTTTTCCTAACCTAATATGAAAAGCCACTTTGGATGACAAATTTTTTGGTGCTGGCTTCTATAGGCTCATGTAATTCAGTATACTTAACATTTACATGCCAGTTATTGTGGTCTTTATCATTACCATCAGACTGCTATTTACTCTGGTCCCTAAAGCTAAACAATAAAAGTAGAAGCAACCTCCCTCCCCCACTCCCCAAAAGCAGAATTGTCACGGTACTACTTCTACTCACAACAAACATATTGGGTAAATGGACTAATGCAGGTACAGTGTGAACTGAAGGGGTGAAATGCATGTTGGATGCATTTCCATTGTCCACCACATTGGTGGCAGAAAGTGCTGTCAAATCTTAGATGACTTATAGCAAACCCTACTGAGATTTTCAAGGTAAGAGACTAACAGAGGTGCTTTACCATTGCCTGCCTCTGCATAGTGACCCTGGTCTTCCTTGGTGGTCTCCCATCCAACTAATAACCGAGGCCAACCCTGCTTAGCTTCCAAAATCTGACGAGATTGGGATAACCTGCCAAAGTATTCTTCTTGCCCCACCCATTCATACATAGGAATGCTTTTATTTTCACCTGTGAAATATTGAGTCTACAGTTAAAGAACCTCAAAGTCTGAGGTACTGTCAGGATGCTAATGTACTGAGGAAAAAACAGAAAGAAGAACCAGTCCCAGACTTACCTGGGACCCCTGTTTGCGGGGTGCTGAGTGTGGTGCAGTGCAGGGTTGCCCCTAACTCTTCAGGGCCTGGGCAGCTCCCAGCAGCCGCTGTGGGGCTGTGCAACAACCAATAAGTTCCAATCGCCTGGCCAGCCAATCAGTGCTCTTGTGGGTGGCCCCTGCCATTGAACCCGGAAAGCACAATCTCCAGTCAGGTCTTCCAGCTGGGCTTAAATTCTGGAGCCAACTGGGCCCCTCTGGTACTTGTCTCCAAGCAGTGTCCCACCCATCTCTCTCTCTCTCTCTCTCTCTCTCTCTCTCTCTCTCTCTCTCTCTCTCTCTCTCTCTCTCTCTCTCTCTCTGCTTAGGTTTTGAGCTTCTGTGTTTGGAGGGTTGTGTTCTTTTCTGTTGGCATCTGGGTCTACTATGCAGTTCTGTTTTCTGTTCTATTCTTTCACAAGAGGGTGGTGGTTTTGGCACTGAGCATGGATCCTTTTGAGGGAAAACACAGCCTGCATCCACTGTTTCCCCATAGGTGGGGGTCTCCTTAAGGGATGGGTGCAATGCTTGGCAGAGACAAGCCCAGGTAGGGACCTGTTGGGACATGCTCACTCCCAGGTGGCAGAGGATCTATGCAGTGGTTTACACCCATGTGGAATCCTATCTACTGTCATCTGTGGTTCCCCCCCCCTTAGCAAGCAGTTTGAAGCTGTGAGGGGGGTCATCAGCTGGCAGGCGGGTCAGCCAATGCTTGAATCCATGTCCCATGCTGCGCCAAGGCTCCAATCATTATTTTATTATTGTTGTTGCTTATTTATAAGCAAAAGCACACTAAGGACACGCCAAAAGACCGCTGCTGCAATCCAAAGCTTTATTCATAAATGCTGAGGGTCAAAATCAAAAGGATGGGGGAGCGCCCACTCTCTCCGGCTGCTCCCGGCAGGAGATAACGGGTTTGCCTGGCTAAATTGTCCCGTTTCGCAAGGCTCACAGCTTCATCAAAAGCCACAAATGAATTCTTAGTGTAAAGCTTATTCCTTTACTACAAAGTAACCTGCTGGACAAGAGTCAAGTTTCTTCTTAGTTTTAGTTCAACAATATTTCCTCTCCTGTCCTAAAACTAAAACTAAGAAGAAACTTGACTCTTGTCCAGCAGGTTACTTTGTAGTAAAGGAATACGCTTAACACTAAGAATTCATTTGTGGCTTTTGATGAAGCTGTGAGCCTTGCGAAACGGGACAATTTAGCCAGGCAAACCCGTTATCTCCTGCCGGGAGCAGCCGGAGAGAGTGGGCGCCCCCCCATCCTTTTGATTTTGACCCTCGACATTTATGAATAAAGCTTTGGATTGCAGCAGCGGTCTTTTGGTGTGTCCTTAGTGTGCCTTTGCTTTGGAGTTTGGGACCGTCCCCCTGTCCTTTGCCGTTGCTTATTTATAGTCTGTCTTTTTCACTGAGATCCGAGGTGGATAACATGCGTGTGGCCTTTTAACTCCACTTGATGTCTCTGTTTCCTTTGTCACCTTGGCCTCACCCCTCATCTCTCGAGCTGGTCCCACAAATTGTTGTATACTCAAGTCTCAGTTCCAGGAGCAAGATGACAGAAGTGTGTGTGTGTGTGGTGGGGGGGGGGTGTCCTTAAAAAAAGGAGGACAGAGTATGATTCCTTGAGGATTAGTTCACAGAGCTTGTTGCATAGGAGGCCATCTGGAAAAAGTGCCAAGATGGTTGTGTAAGACAGTGATAAATGGGCTTCTTTCCTAGGAATAGATTCTTGCAATGATTTACAGTACTGAATAATAGAAGACAGAGGAGAGTATATGATATAAATTATGGAAAGAGAAGTAAAAATATTCTAGTAAAAAAGAAAATAGAACATGTATCCTATTAGGAGGAAAGATAAATTATTTAAGAAGAACAGAGAAGAGAGAAGATACTTATTTTTGAAATAGTATTTGCACTGTGGTAAAGAATTCTATGTAGACTAACATAGATAAAGCAGCAGACAAGGACACTGAAACAAAAAGAGGTATGACAAGTGAAGGGGTGAATGTAAATACATCGAACTGAAGCAAGTCAAAGGAGAGGTAGATAAATTATTTTGAATTGTTATGAGGTGTTTGAATGAAAAATTCAGAAGAATATGTTTGAGAACAATTAAAATGTATTTCTTCTCTCCTCCATTAGCAAAACTGAAATATGCAATGAGAATACAATCCAGTTAGTTGTCTGGGAATTCCTCTGAAAGCCAAGAAAGATCACGCCATTGAGTTAAAAATAAGGTAGCTGAACTCTGTTTCCCATTATCTAATTCTCTTTACTGCTTGCAACCACAGCCATAAGAATTCTGTTAATCCCCTGCTGTCCCTTGGGAAGCTGTTTCCAGTGGGTAACACCTTAACAGGCTCAAATGACTCCACAGTTGCCAGACATCCACCTGGGAAGAAATCTTAAGAGATTTATGTAACTCTCGGTGAAATATACTTAAAACAGTAACCGGAGACAGAGAATCTAGGCTAAATAATCAGCTAAATGTCTTAGCTCTTGGTTAATCACAAAAATATATTTATCGTATGTAGACAACAGTAGTGCTGAAAATGTTCAGTGTCAGGGTTTAGGATAGCAAAATGCTATGTCCTCCCCCCACCCCACCCCCAGTAGTCATTTGAACTAGAGAGAATAACTTATTTGTGTCAGTAAAATATGTATATATATGTAATAATAATGTATGTATAGGATAATAACATATATAGGATATATATTTTCATTGGCTCGTCCACATTCCCTTAAGGAAGAGGCAGCCAAGTTACATCACAGCCAATCACAGAGGACAACCATAATTACCTGCAGCTCCATAGTACGTGTCCACTGTGTGTAGAGATATGCATCTCTCCTTCACACCCTTTAGGGATGTTGAGAATGTCACAAAAATTGTGATGGACAGTCAAATTTGTCAAGTTCAAATGCTCATTTTTTTACTGAATCAAAACTTTTGATTCAGTTTTGAAGATTTTGCTCACAAGTAGCATTGTGTGTAGCTTAGCATCTGTGTGATGGCAATATGTGGCACAGAGGGCAGGTAACTAGTGATCATGTATGCTTGACTGGTCAATTTCATCTTGGATATTTTGGGTATACACACTGCGTTTAGAGGAATGTGGCTTAAACCCAGGAAGTAGAAATTAAATTTTAGTAGTAGGTTGTTTTTCTTTTGAGCAGAAAACAGTTTTTCGGGGACAGCCCTGACAAAGCATTGCAAGAATATACATGCCCAAATTACTCCTAATCTTCAGTGTCTTTCCTATTCATGAAAATCTGGTCAGGAACATGTAAAGTACAACAAGAGAACCCTCACTTCTATAAGCCAATCACTGCAAAATGTGATTGTTTTATGTACCTAAAGAATGTTGCAAGTAGAAGACAGGAAACAGAAGTGGTGGCCGCAATGGACAGGGGTAATCCAAGGGAAAGCTGCATGAAAATATGCATATCCAATTTGTTTTTTGCCCAATTGAGAATATATATAAACAATTTGAACACAAATTGTTTGCATATATTTGTTGAGCATTTAACCGTACTTATCACAATTTGTGGGAACTACAAACTGCATGCATTTACCACAGAAAAGTGCAGTTGGGACTTGCGAGTAAGTTTGAATCTTTGCACTACTCTTGTTAGAGATTAAGCATAGTTTGTCTGGGATACTAAACCAGTATATATGTAATGACATTGCAAAAGCCATCACAAGGCTTCTTGGAGAATTGGCAGTAAATCAACAACCGTTTCCTCTTAGAAAATGTTGGTGTGGTCCTAGCATTTATATGCCAGCTTTGAGAAAACCTTTTGCCAGTACATGTAATGTAGGGGATGGTTCTCTTAGCATGCATGGTCTGTGTCTACTTTGTGGCATACTCATAACTGCATTCATTGCTTGTTTACCTTACAGAAAATACTCTGAAGTATAGCAATTGTATACTTATTCAGGCAAATGAATTAATACAAAGGAGATGTTGTTGCATTTGAATATGAAGTCGGTCTTAGATTTTATCCAGGCTCCTTTGGGGTATAAACTGTAAGAAGTTGAAGTAGACTGAAGATGAAGTAGAGGTGCTAGAAGAAAGCTTTAAGCAGTAAACAATGGAGGTCATTTGAGGTAGATGAAAAGACCACAGAATTTGCAGGGGACCTACTCCTAATTGTCCTCTAAAGACCCCCCCCTCCCCATTTCAGAGAGATTAGACCCTTGGGAATCCATGATCTATGTGCTTCTGCATTTGCTGTTAGTTTCTCCCTGCAATAGGAACAAATGGGATGGCTGGGGACACCTTTGGGGGGGGCATAAAATGGCTCCCCAAGTCCAATCTCCCTGAAACTTTGGGGGTGTTTAGAGAATGGTTAGCTGTAGGCCCCCTGAAAATTTTGTAGATTTAGTTTGCAAAATGCCACCCCATCCCCCTAAATAGCCCCCATAATTTTCACCATAGGGAATAATGGAGATCAGAGGTGGCTGAGGACAAACAGGCAGGAAAGAATTGATTCTGGCTGACAGCAAGAAATGCTGCCGTGGCTCCCAAAATGGAGAATTCCCCGCCCCCCTTTGCATAGATGCCCCCCCTCCTGGTGGGCCAAGCTATAAGATCTCAGCAGAGATGTGGAACCCCTGTTTTAGCCCCTCCCCCAGGAAAGCTGGCAGAGGTTTTTTTTCCCTGATACATCCAATTGAGTAAATAAGTCACCCTCTCAGAAAAGCTACAGAGGAAGGTTTGAGCATGCACAAAGAGAAGGTGCATCATGGGATACCATACCTCATCTGGGAGGACTGGGGAAGAAACCCATGCTCTGAACATGGGGATTGAGTGCAGTGTGACTGCAGTGGGCAAGTGAACAGGAAACCAATGGGGAAACACGTGTAAGTGCATTCATGCGCTGTACACGTGTAATTTTTCTTGTGTAGTTTGGCTCCGAGTGTTCTCCTTTGTGGATGAACACAGCCTAACTTGCAACAGAGAGAACGTTTATTAGTTTCTGTATATATCTGAGAAGGTCTCATTCTGGCTAAGTTAGGCAAATAATGTGGAAGCCTGGAAGGGTCTCATTCTATCTAGGTCAGGCAAGCCGTGTGGAAAAGCCTGAGGGAATCTGTGTTAGTGTGGTTCAGAGGAGTGTTTATTCCATCAGTGAAGATCTGAGTGGAAATATATATAACTATTTTGAAACTACCAAGTGTAAGAACCTATTCTGAAACCAAGACACTCATCAAGACACTGCACATCACACATATGTACTTACATCACACATCTGTACTTATAAATAAATTCTATTTCTGGTTAAGCAAAACCTGTTTCATCTGGAATATAGGATCCATTTTTAAATCAAAGCCACCCTCACACACTTACTATTTTGTCATACTGCTATCTATAACAAAGCCTTCCTATGATAACAGTTAAACAGAAGAGATCTAAGACCTTTGGTGGCAACAAAATCCTTTTGGGAAGCAACAATACATAGGTCACACAAACAGGCAAAATGCCACAGGTGGTGTTAGCAGTGGGATTCAAACCCCCAAGAAAAAGTATTCTCAAGATGAAATATTGAGTAGAGAACCTCTGAAGTCCTGTGCTTGTGAAGAAAAATAAGAGTGTTGGTTTGGCCAGCGCCGTCGTGAGGTAAAAGTTGAAGGTAATGTAAGGAGGTGATGTAGTATAGGTCCAAGACAGTTTAGAACAAAAACCATACAGGTGGTGGTAGCAGGGGGATATTGACATAAGGGAAAGAGGGAATAGAAATAGTTGGGAAGAGCACAGATACAAGAAAGAAATGTCAGTTTCTTGGAATGAAAAAAAGACTCTCACTTGAAAAGTGTTGGGAAACCCTCATGAAGGAAAATTTGTAGAGATGTTAAGCATGTCCTTGATACAACACCAGATAAAGGGGAGTGATAAAGTAGGAACTTTGGCAAGTTCTGAGGTAACTTCTACATCCTCAGAGTAGATAGAGGTTCTGAAAGAGCAGAAGAGCTCTAGGATTACAAGGGAAAGTTAAAGTGGAAGCAGAGCAACATAGACTTGATGAAAAGAAGTTGGAATGTGAGAGGGAGCAACAAAGAAGCTGGAGTTTGAGAGGGAGCAACAGATAAAAATAGGAAGAGAAACTTAGACCTGAGGCAGAGAAATTAAATTTTGAGAATGAAACGATATGAGGATATTAGGTGGGAAACCAGCTTGAAGAAGAGAGAGAATTAAAGTAGAGGGTCTAAATCCTCAAAGGATGACACCTAAGGATTTTTCTTCATATGTGATAAGGGAAGATCTCCAGATTTTCTTGGCTAATTTTGAGAAACTGCTCCAAATTGGAACATTCCTACCACGTAGTTTATGAAATTTCTACCCAGCCTCATAAAAGGCAAACTGCAAGATGCATATGAAATATGAACATTTTAAACAGGCAATATATGACAGGTTCAAGTTAGGGCCTAATCATTTCAGAAAGAGATTCAGAACTTTACAACTCCACCCTGGGAAGTCATATGTATCTTCTGGGGCAAAGCTTGGAGATCTTTTTTACAAATCGATTACCTCAGCAAAAGCTGACACAGTAGAAAAAGTGAGGGATCTGATTATACTTGAACAATTCTTATCCCAACTTCCCTCCAATATAAAAATTCTTGTCAAGGTCAAGTTACCTCAGAATGTCATACAAGCAGCAGAGTGGGTAGACAGACTGATGGGTAACAAGGAAGGGTTTGACAAGGGGAAAAGAAAACTATATTCTGTTTAGCCATTATTCAAACCTGAGCAAAGGAGAGAGGAAGAATGAAAGAGGGCATAAGTGAACAACCATTTTACAGAGATGTGAAGCACTCCAGTGCTCCAGCGAAATGGTGGGAAAGTGGATTGAGTATGAGAAAGAGAGAGTATGCTTTAGGTGTGGAGAAAGGGGGCACTATGTAAACGCCTGTCCTACAATACCAGCTAAGCAGATAGCTCCTGAGGATAGGGTGAGGGTAGCTACGACATCCTCTGATAAAAAGAGGGACAGTCCAAGGGCCTCATCACCTTTACCTCAGCAGTCAACAAAACCTAAATAGTCCCACGTGATTGCAAAAGACCCAGTCAATGAGAAATCATATTTAAGGGGTATCCAAGTCAGAAACACATATGTGGACACAAAATTGAGAAAAAAGACAAAATTAAGTGGAGAAAATACCCTAGCTATTTTAGATACTGGATCTTTGATTACCCTGATAAGAGCAGACCGTGGCCGTTTCCACACAGCTTACCTTGTTCTGCAAAATAGCGAAATCACGCGAGAAGACGCTGTTATCGCATGAGAAGACACGATAACAGCGTCCTCTCGTGAGATTTCGCATGAGATTTCGCGATTTTGCAAAATAAGGTAAGCCGTGTGGAAACGGCCCTTGTGAAACCAGAAGATACAAGTAGGGACCTACAAGGACTTGCGGGGGGGGGGTATTTCATTTCCCTCTCCCCCACCATGTCCTCTAGCCTCCCATAGTACTTCTTTGCCTCCCATAGCACTTTTCCCCAGCTTCTCTTCTTCTCACTCACTTTTGTCTGCCCCCCTTCCTCCCAAGCATCATCTCCTTTTGGCCTAATTGTATTGTGCTGGCTGAGCTGGGCCTGGTTGCATGATGGAGAATCTGCAAGGTCTTGCAGGGGGCACTTTACTTTCCCCTGTATCTCCTTCCCCCTATTTCCTCTTTCCCTCCTCCTGTCAGCCTCCTTTGCTTACCTTTCCCTATGTTCTTCTCTCCTTCAAAACTCCTAAACACCTTTTATCTGCCCTCCACTTTCATATATATTTCTTAATTTACTTCATTTACATACTGTCTTTCTCCACAATGGGAACTCAAAGTAGCTTACATCATTCTCCTTGCCTCCATATTATCCTCAAAACAACGTGAGGGATTGGTTAGGCTGAGTGTATGTAACTGGATCAAAGTCATCCAGTAAGCTTCTACAGCACAGTGGTGCTTCGAACCTGGGTTTCTCAGATCGTGCTCTAAAACTCTAACCACTACACTGGCTTTTGTGGAGGGGGGGGGGCTGCTGTTAAAAAGTAGCAAGCAGCTATGCCTGGGTGAGTCATACAGGTCATGTAGCATCAAGTCATTCGGTGGTTGCTTCTGGGCCTGGCCCCAATGATTTTCCATCAAAGATCAAAACAGACCTGGAAAGGGCCCTGTCCTTTCCCCCTGCCTTTTACTGTCAGAAACCAAGTCTAGAATACTGGCTAACCTGTTACAGTTGCCTAGCAACTGTCACTGAGGACATCTACTAAAAGCTACAGGTGCTCTTTTTATCATTTTGGGTTTTTTTTAAACCCACAATATAATTTTTTTAGATTTCAGATTTTTCTGCAAACCTGGGGCATTTTTTTGATGTGTAGAAAGATCTGCCTTGTCTCTTCATAGCTCCAGTCTCTGGATTTAAGTATCCTCAGATCAGAGCCACTTGGTTATTAGTATATAAGATAATCTCTGATGACTATATGCTTTTGAAAGGGGGTAGAGGGAAACCAGGAGAGGTTCTTGTAGCCCAAGTGAGAATGGGATGGTGGGGATAGGAAGGTGTCTATCAGGTTGCTGTTAACACTGATCAGGAAGAACCAATAATTCTGGGAAGAGATGTGATAGGAGATCAAGCTAAAGTCCATATTCTACTGGACCTTTACACCATCATAGAAGAAAAGCAGAAGGAGAAAAGTGAATTTCCAAAATGGAGATTTTATGTAGGGAGACTTCTGTTAAAATGAATACAGATGACAGTTCTAAGGAGAAGGAGGGGGAGGAAAGAGACCCACAGGTGGGAAAAGCAGCAACTACCATTCCACTGGAAGATACAATATAGGAAGAAGGTAGAAATAGGGCTGAAATCCTGCTGGAGCTAAACTCTGACCTCAGCCTAGAACCTTTCAGAGTTCCAGCTAAACAAACTGATATGTCCACAGAATTCTGGAAAAAGAAATGTTGAGAAAGTTATGAGTCAGAGGATATGTCATATATACTGAATCTCAACTCTCTGAATAAAAATTGTCTTCGTTAGCTTGTGAAAGCTTGAGATGAGAACATATATATTATTCACTATAATTTAGCTCTTCGGTTAGGAAGCGTGTGCCAGGAAGTAACATAAAATAATTGGGATGATGGAAAGAAAAGGTGGACAGCAAATACAATGTTGAATAAAAAAATAACCCTTCTTATCAATTCACCTGAAGTCAAGAATTTTGCCTTTAATAGGTTATTTGAAGTCTTAAAACTAAAAACAGTATCACATGCAAAATCTTCACCAAAGCTTAAATAGCATTCAGTGCCTGCCACCGCTACAGAAGTTCTGCTCAAGGACTTTTCAATTAGAAATTGGTAATGCCACTAGACGTGGTTTAATTAAGATATTGTATTTGAAGAATAACAGCCTTTCAGCTATCTTGCATACAAAATTCCTAGAATACTTCTGACTTCCGGTTTGGGATCCATGGAGGTCTAACGCAGCTCTAAGTGCAGAGCTGACCGGGCTGCCGTTTCAGCGGCCGGAGGGGCACAAATAGCCCCCGGCCACCTGCTCTCAGGCGGAGAACAGGCAAAGAACGCTCAAAGACCTCAGGGCGCATCGATCTCGGGCGAGGGGGGGTTCTGCGCTAAGGATTCTCTCTCGACCCTTGAAGTCCCACCCTTTGACAGGTCGGCATAGATCTCTGCGACAGACCCGGGGCCAGTGCGGCTGGCATAAGACCTTCGTGCCCAAGCTTCAACAGGGGGAAAACAAACGGAAAGAGAACTTAAGATTGAAGCAGTGATTACAACCCAGAAAGACGTTTGAAAAGGTAAAGATCACTATCTCCTGAATTGGGATGGATTGTTAAAAGTAACGAAGTTTTAAAAGGACTTTTTAAACTGCAACAGACTTACTATAAGGAGGGGGAAACCCGGCAAGAAATAGATTCCAAAAAGGGCTAAGTAAAAAGAAGTAATTTCAGAAAAGAGACATTTGTTTATCATACCTGTGGTTGAGAATCGATAGCAGGCTGTGGGAAAACTTCTACCATCGTGAGAGCTGCAGCGGAGAGTCGGGAAACAGGAAGTACGTAATAGTGATAGAGTCACCAGAAGGAGACGGCCCCTACTGGAAGACAGGAAGAAGGGCGTCGCCATTTTTGAACAGGGAAGGGCTTTGGCTTCAGCAAGGGCGGAAGTAGGACATCTTGGATTACAAAAGGGTACAGAGAAACCATAGAGAAAAGACGCCCGACATTTTGGATTTTTGAAGCGATTTTTGTTCATTTAAAGGACCGGGACTTTTAAATTAATTAAAAGGACTACCAATTTGGACGCCACGGAGCTAAGAAAACGTGCAGACTCGTGGGAGCGAGGTAAATCAAGCCCCACGATGTCGAAGAAAGAGTGGCAAGCAGCCATAGAGAACTTGGACAAAAAATTTTGTGAAATGCTAAAGGAGCTTAAAAAAACAAAATTGGAGTTGGTGAAAGAAGTCAAAGATGTCAAAGAGACAGTTAAAAATGAGCTGGCAGAAGTAAAAAAGGGAATGGAGACGATACAAACCGACCTGCAGGCAGCGCAGCAAAAAGTTAACGATGTGGAGAAGGCGATGGACAACCTTACAGAGACGCAGCGAACGGACATGAGAGTAATGAGGGGAAGAATGGCAGTTGCGGAGAGTAAATATATGGAAAAGCAGCTGAGGTTTTGAGGTTTGTTGGAAGTAGAAGGAAAGACAGCACAAGAACAGGTGACTGAAGTGTTAGCTGAATACCTGGAAAAGGAGGAGGAGGAGGTTGTGGCTTTCCTAGATGTGGTGTACCGAATAAATTCCAGATTTGCGACCCAGAGAAAGGTACCAAGGGATGTGATAGTGCAATTTACGACAAGGAATGTAAGGGAAATGATAGTGACTAAGCAATTTCAAGATCCATTGATAGTTGATGGCAAGACAATTATCATCATGAAGGAGTTACCCAGATCGGTGCTCTTGGACCGGAAAAAATACAAAGTGTTAGTCCAGACTTTGAAAGACATGAAAGTAAGATACAGATGGGAATTACCGGAAGGGATATCTTTTGAATTTGGAGGGGTAAGAAAGCGCATCAGATCTGAATTGGAAATGGAAAGGTTCATGATGGACAATGAAAAAGACTTACCAACAACAAGGCTTTGAATATGGAGTGCAAAGTTTTATCGTGGAATGTAAATGGACTTAACTCACCTAATAAGCGAAAAAGTATTTTCCACTGGCTATTAAAACAGAAATGTGATATAGTTTGCTTACAAGAGACTCATATTAGAAATCAGGATGTAAAATACCTTAAAGTAAGTAAATTGGGCATTGAATTTGTAGCGGCCTCAAAAAAGAAAAAAAGGGGAGTGGTACTATATATAAAAGAAGAGCTGCAACCAAAGGTGATAATTAGAGATGGGGAAGCCAGATTTATAGCAGTGGAATGCATTTGGAACTTAAAGAAAGTGTTGGTGATTGGAATATATGCGCCTAATGGAGCTAAAGAGTGCTTTTTTGAGGATTTAAAGAAGCAACTAGATGAACTTTCATATGATCAGATAATACTTGCAGGAGACTTCAATGGAGTTACGAATTTGGAACAAGACAAGAAATCAGCCACTACACAAAAGAAAAGAGGATTATTACCAAAGACTTTTTTTGGATTAATGCAACAGGAAGCGTTGGAAGATGTGTGGAGAACGCAGAATCCCACAATCAGACAGTATACCTTTTTCTCTGCAAGACACTCTACCTTATCGCGTATTGATATGATCTGGGCCTCAAAGGACTTAGTACTTTGGACTAAGGAAGTAGAAATAATGCCTATGGTAGGCTCAGATCATAACCCAATTATGTGGAAATTTGGAAAAAGAACTAAGAGAAAAGGATGGAGAATAAATGAGGATTTGTTGCAAGAGGGAGAAAATATGGAAATGTTGAGAAGGGAGACTAAATTCTTCATACAGTACAACATGAATCAAGAAGTACCAACCAACAAGGTATGGGACACGTACAAGGCAGTAATCAGAGGTGTATTAATGGACTTAAATGGAAGACTCCGAAGGAAAAAAGAGGAGAAGAGACAGGAGATTATGGAAAAAATAAAAGCCAAAGAAATCCAGTTGAAGAAAAGATCAGGGAAAAAGAAAATATATCAGGACATTAAAATCCTTCAGGAGCAGTTGACGGCCATGAATAATAAAGAATTGGAATGGAATCTGAAAAGACTGAATCAAAAGTCGTTTGAAGGGGCGAACAAACCTGGGAAATTTTTGGCATGGCAATTGAAGAAAAGAAAGGAGAAAACGATAATAAATAAAATATGTGATGACAATAAAGTACACCTGGAACAGGTCGCTATTAGCAGAGCCTTTTATAAATTTTACGCTAAATTGTATGATAAGAAAGAAGTGAATAAAGATGCGATAGCCGCATATCTGGAGAAAATGAAGCTGCCAGTAATGTCCGAGGAGTGGAGAGTTAAACTAAACAGTGAAGTAACAGAAGAAGAGATAAGGAAGGCAATACAGTCAACAAACTTGGGAAAAGCGCCAGGGCCTGATGGACTCACAGCTAAGTTTTACAAGGCAATGGCCAATGAACTGGTACCGTTTTTAAAAGAGGTGATCAATGGTGTTATGAGGGACCAAAGGATCCCAGATACCTGGAGTGAAGCAAATATATCATTGATTCCCAAAGAAGGACAGGACTTGACCAATGTTAAAAACTACAGACCTATCTCTTTACTTAATAACGACTACAAGATTTTCGCAAAGATCTTGGCGGAGAGAATAAAGGGGTGGCTAGCCGAAGTTACTGGAGAAGAACAAGCAGGCTTTTTACCAAATAGACAAATCAGAGACAACCTAAGGACAGTCATAAACGCTATAGAATACTATGACAGGCGATGTGATAAGGAGGTTGGTTTCTTTTTTATAGACGCTGAAAAAGCATTTGACAATTTGAACTGGGACTTTATGTTTGCCACCATGGAACAGCTACAAATGGGGGAAAGGTTCATAAGAGCAGTGAGAGAAATTTATAGAGACCAGAGTGCAGCAATTGTGGTGAATGACGAGCTGACTAAAAAACTGATTATTGGAAAGGGTACAAGACAAGGTTGCCCGCTATCCCCATTGTTGTTTATTTTGGTTCTTGAAATTTTGATGATGCAGATTAGAGAAGATAATGCAATCCGTGGTATAAAGATAAAAGACTTTTCCTATAAGGTCAGAGCATTTGCAGATGATATAATGTTAATTGTGGAAGATCCAATTGAAAACATGCCTAAGGTAATAGAAAAAATAAAAGAGTTTGGAGACTTGGCAGGTTTCTATGTAAACAAAAAGAAATCAAAGATTTTATGCAAGAATATGATTAAACAAAAGCAACAGTTATTAACGGAAATAACAGACTGTGAGGTAACAAGTAAGGTGAAGTACTTGGGAATTGAATTGACTGCAAAAAATATAGATCTATTTAAGAATAACTATGAGAAATTATGGACTCAAATAGAGCATGATTTGATCAAATGGAATAGGCTGAACTTGTCATGGTTGGGAAGAATTGCAGTAATCAAGATGAACGTGTTACCAAGAGTTATGTTTCTGTTACAGACGATACCAATCATTAGGGACTCCAAGCAATTTGATAAATGGCAGAGGAAAATATCAGAGTTTGTGTGGGCAGGCAGGAAGCCTCGAGTGAAAATGAAAGTGTTACAGGATGCAAAAGAAAGAGGGGGAGTGCAACTGCCCAACTTGAGACTTTATTATGATGCAATCTGTCTGGTATGGTTGAAGGATTGGATCACATTGAAAAATCACAAACTGCTGGCCTTAGAGGGATACAAAAAATTATTTGGATGGCATGCATACCTATGGTATGATAAAGTAAAAGCAGATTCTATGTTCCTGCATCACTATATTCGGAGAAGCCTCTTCACAATTTGGAAGAAGTACAAAGAATACCTACAAGAAGGAATTCCCTCCTGGGTGGTTCCATATGAAGTAATAGATCCAAGAACGGTCGATAATGAACAACAGTGTTTAACGTATAAGGAGATAACTCAAATAGAATCCTTTAAAATAAGAATAAGAACGCAACAAGAGATGTCTCCAAACTACGACTGGTTTCAATATAGACAAGTTAGAGATCTTTATTACTCAGACTGTGCGAAGGGAGGGATAAGGATGGAAGACTCAGAATTAGAGAAAGTAATTTTACAAGAAGACCAAAAGGAAATTTCTAAGATCTACAAAGTGTTGTTAAAATGGTATACTGAAGATGAGACAGTCAAAGTGCAAATGGTGAAGTGGGCTATAAACTTTAACAAAGAAATAACAATGGAGGCGTGGGAATACTTGTGGAAACATACATTGAAAATCACGACATGTACCAATATTAAAGAGAATATTTACAAAATGATTTACCGTTGGTATCTGACGCCAAAGAAGATTGCGCTAGGGAACTCGAATATGTCTAATAAATGCTGGAAATGTAAAAAACATGAGGGATCAATGTATCATATGTGGTGGACTTGCGAGGTAGCTAGGCAGTACTGGGGGGAAATAATAAGAGTAATGAGTGAGATTTTACAATTTCAAGTTAACAAGAACCCAGAACTCCTGCTACTGAACTTGGGAATGGAAGACATCCCAGCACAACATAGGACATTGATATTCTATATGACGGCAGCAGCCAGACTTTTGTATGCGCAGAAGTGGAAAGTACAAGAAGTGCCAACTACTGAGGACTGGACTTACAAATTGCTGTACATGGTGGAGATGGACAAAATGACAAGAAAACTGAGAGACCTTGATCCAGGGCAGTTTAACATGGACTGGGGAAAGCTGAAACAATATTTGGTGAAAAAATGGGAGGTGGGAGGAGAACTGTGGCAGTTTGAAAATTATTGAGGTACACAGGAGGAGAGAAGTGACTATACCGAGGGGGTGGAGAGTTAATGGAAAAATTCTAAGCAACTTTATATGATTTTTAAGTATTATATTAAGTAGCAATAGCGTTGATACTATGAGAATTAATGGGATAGAAATTAACTAATCTATATTTTTTGGAAAGATAACCGTATAACATAGAGTGAGTATATACATACATACGTAAATTCAAAGATAGGTCTAATTGTTAGACTTATGGTATATGTATAGATAAAGAACAACATATAGAACAGAAGCCTAAGCAAATGACAATAAGTGTGTATAATAAGTATGTGTATAGAAGTATTGGAATTGATGTATAAAGGGGGGCAAATTGTTTGTCCCATATTGAAGAGAATAGAAGGAGTAAGATAAAACACAGGTTATCAAAATGAATATTATTAGTAGTTTTAATGAAGAAGACAACATAGAATTACCTGTTCTTATCATTAGCCCCTTCCACTTACCTCACACAACACCTACCCAAAACATTATGAATTGTCTTTGATATGTGCAAGGAACTGCTCAGAAGCAGTTCACCGTCTTTGAGGATTACTCAGATGCTTCTGTGACAGCTTCTTTGAGCAAGGATTTCTACTTTCTACATCTCTAGAACACAGCTCTCACAAAAATTGCCATTGTCTCTTCTGTATGCTCAATGACGTGCTGTATGATTCTCTTCATAGTGTCATTCTTCTGCCTTACATATAAATATCACTTTTACATTCAAACTCAACAGCTAACTTTGAACATGGACTGTAAAATGAACAAATTTCGTAAATGTTAAAGGCTTCGTTCTCTGAACAAGATTGTACATTGTACTAATATGTGGCTTTGATACTCTGATGTGCTTTGGCATTCAGAAAGCCTTTAGGTGATCTGTAATAATGCTGGAGGTTGTTGCTTTTTTGCCATTTGTTTGTTACATCGGTAGAGTCTTAATTTGTATTGCATCGTTGATTTATATTGTATTTAGTTTGAGAACCCATTATTGGATCTAATTAATTAATTCATACAGGTTCTTCTTGTAAAAATTTTTAAAACTTTTGTTAATGCAGACAGTCAGAATTATTTGATATATTCAGTGCATAAATATTTTAGTACTATAGATCCTAAAGCAGAACCAACAAAAATGACAGAAAAATAAACTTCTCCACTGTGCAAATAATTTAACCAACCTTACTTCATTCAGCGTTTCAGTGGCAAATTTTGTTCAGCAAAATTTGAAGCTTTCCTAATGGCTCTTCCTTCAGGGGAGAGCAACTTCAGTTGGAGGACTTCACACTATGCTGAGGAGAGAGGTAAGATACAGTCCAATATCCCTGTAAGACTAATTGTTGATATTCCCTTTTTAAACATGGAAACTTAGGCCAAGAGAGGATTATTCGTTAAGACCTTAGACCAGCTAAGCTGAATGAACCAACTTTCCCTTGATCCAAATCTATTACTTTTCACCAGTCTCACTGGCTCCTTACTCCTTTATGAGAATCTAAAAATGACAAAGAGCAGAACATATCCTTGGTCAAGTTTCAGGTTAATAACCACAGCTTCTTTTTCTAGTAGTAACATCTGTCTGTTCAGTCGGAATGGCACAGACAACATGAAGAGAAATTGCTGCTACTTCTGGGAGCATTAACAACTGTATGGATTTCCAATCAGAACTAATCCTTAGGGAAGTATGTATCATTTGGCAGTTTCCTTGGCATTAATTCACACTCTTTCCTACAGCCTATTTGCAGGAGAGTTTTTACACACCCTTAGGACTTCTTTTAATAAGAGAGCTGTCTGATACCTCCATATTTTTCAACCCTCCATCTGTGTGTGTGTGTGTGTGTGCGTGCGTGCGTGTATACACACACACACATACTTGTAGGGCACACCACATTGCAAAGGCTTGTGAAAGGAGTAAAGCTTCCTATTGGGCCTACATTGCTGAGTAAGTACATGTCTACCATGAGATTCCTAACTCTAACTCATAGCTCATAT
Source organism: Eublepharis macularius (assembly GCF_028583425.1). Taxonomy (NCBI): domain Eukaryota; kingdom Metazoa; phylum Chordata; class Lepidosauria; order Squamata; family Eublepharidae; genus Eublepharis; species Eublepharis macularius. The sequence goes on along the minus strand of NC_072790.1, from coordinate 102,164,841 downwards.
TGTTAGCCAGTAAACTAGACCAGCAATCATAAATGATATAGTTGATAAGAGAAGATAGCTGATATAATTAGTATATCAAATTTATGTGTGCCCAAATTTAGGGACTGCTCTATCATATTATGATATTATATTGATCATAGTATGGTCAAGTCGCATAATTTGGTTACAATCTTGAACTGACACCACCATAGCTTTAAAAAATGGTTTACTGGCATGACTGCTGGGGATAGATGAGTAGAAGAATGAATATTGTGCTTATTTTGATGTATTATTACTTAAAGGGGTTTAGTTATTAGATGTAAGTTCCTGATTCAGGGATTCCTTACACATGCGGGAACTCTGTTGTATGGATAAAATCCAGACTTTTGGAAAAGCCTCACTATTAACTAAAGTGTTATCATAGACAATGCTACATATACAGTCAAATGGTGTGTACAGAAAGTCAATAGATAAATACTACTATGAGAAACTATTGTATGTTCATAAGAATGTACGTGGGGACATATATCAGAGCAACTAGTATACATGGCTCATTTTATTTCTAGTTGAAGTATGTGTTGGACCAACATTGTAAACAATTCTGCATGCTCACCTACAAGGTGGTAAAATAATGTGAATGCTCACCACACAAAAGCATACTCAACCTTTATTATTGTACTATAAAGGGATATATAATATTTCTCTGCTCTAAATGTATCCCAATGTTTCAGTTGACCTGAGTAGCTATTCCATGACATATTCCATAGCGATGTCTTTGCTCACATTTCAATTTAAGCATGGTACCTTTTCAGCATGAAAATTTCCTTGCAGTATATTTAAGAACCTTTTCTTATACAATTTACATACGTAAATGTGTTCAGCATTTTGGCTGTTGTAACTTGACATTTGTTTTGTCTTTGGATAATGTTAGTAATTTATCTGGAACCTCAAGACACTTATAATTTTGTGACCTTTAAGATGCAAGCTCAAAAGTAGCTTTGTTCATTATTATTATTATACTCTTAGTAATTTAGAAAATGACCTGTCATCTGTTCTCTCATTTGGATGCATCATAGAAGAAAGGGTACATGATACATTTCTTAGTACTTTGGATATAATCTACACCTTCCACGTGGTCAGAAGCCCATTTGCAGTGCAGTCCTAATCTCCAATGAGGTGCACACGGGCAGGCGGCTGCCCATCTAACTTTGGTGCCACTAGTAGGATCCTTAAGCACTTTTAGGAGGGAGATACACCAGCATGCAAGGCCAGCCAGGCATGGCCAGAAGAGCATGCTCCCTTGTTTCCATGGAAGCTCCAGCAGGAGCCATCAAAGGCAGAGCCAATTGCCAGCTGCAATTGCGGCGGCTGCCTGGCCACTCACCTCCCCTGCAAAGAGCAGCTGCTCAGGGCGAAAAGACCCCACAATCATGCAGCACCCCAACAGAGTCACCTGGCTGGAGAGACACACTCCCCAGCTTGGGGCTGGAAAGGCACACACCCAAACAGCAGACAGAACACCTACCTCATTGCCTGCAAGGGTCAGGCTGGCAGCCAGAGCTCCAGTTGTTTGCAAATTCCACCCCCTCCCTTCCCCTACCCCAAGACACACAGCCCTCTCCCAGAAAAGTTAAAAAGAAAGGCAGGAGGTCCAAGAACTCCTTGGCCAGGCTTGTTGTCATGCTCAAACCCACAGTCCCTGACACTCAGGATGAGCCCCCAAGCCCCTAAAAACATGCCAGGCAGGACAAGAGACCCTTCTGCAACTCCGACATCACCTGCAGCTACAGAGAATAGCATGCTAATCAGCATGGCTCAGTGAAAGGGTGCAGGGATAGCATGTCTAGTGCATGTGATATGAACCCCATTAGGGTGGGGGGAGAGATGGACTGGCTGAAGCCCTTGGTCTGACTCCACCCTTCTGCAAGCTGCAAAAGGGAGAGTGGGCTGGCCTTTGCCAATGAGTTGCCCCTGAGATCCATTGGTGTGGCCGGCGCATCGCTCGCATCAACCTTGCCTCTCCATGTGCCAAATATCTGCCTGACTTTTCAGATGCCAGCAGTCCTGTGGGGAAATGTGACTCCTTAAAGCCCCCCTTCATGGCAGACGCACACAGGCAACACCCCCAAGTCCCACCCTGCTCCACGCGGGGTTTCTAAGGGGGAAGAAAGGGAGGTGGTAAGTTAAGTGTGGCATCTGCCTCCAAGGTATCACTAGACCGCTGTTCTGTTTTGCAGCAAAATAAACCAGACATCCAGAGGCACCTGGACCATCTTCTGGAGCCAGCCTATTCCTGCCAGCTTGGAGCCAGAGACCATCCTCTGGCATGTGTCAAGGGGCAGCCCTACAGGGAAGTGACAAATGGGGACAGAAGTTGGGTTGGGGGGGTGTCGAGCTACAGTCATCCACAGGAAAGCCAACAGACAGGGAGGGAGTTGTGGTACAAGAAGTTTATATTGAACTGCCAAATGTGAGGAGGATGTCTGGACACAGGTTGCTAACTCCCCTCATCTGGGGTGGTGACTGTGTGTGAGAATGTGCTGCTCCCAGGAGACTTTTGGAGGCAGGTCGAGCCAGCCGTTTTACTGCTTCTGAGCAAGCGAGGCTGAGTCACAGGTCAGGACAGTGCTGCTGGAACAGGGCTGGAAATGTAGTCTGAGAGGATTGCCAGGGTTTGTGACAGACATTCACCCATGTATCCTGGTTGGATTGCCACCTGCCTGAATGAGAATAGAGACATGAACAGTGATGGCGAGGCCAGGTGTGCTGAACCTTGGGAGGATCCATGGCCCCACGTGGGGGTGGTTGGAAACTCCATCGCTACTGAGGCAGTGAACATCTAAATGGCTCTTACCCATCCAGCCAGGAAGTGCTCTTCAACTGCGTTAACTTGCTTTGCTTCTGCCTCTGCTCAGAACTCTGAGGGATCTCTTTTGAGCACGGTTCCCTGAGTGGTTGCATCTTTGTCAGGCATAGGCCATGGTGCCTTGAGAGCAGGGTCCTCCCTCACACATGCCACCAGGCTCATTCATGGAGGCCAGCGTTTGGGGGGAAGTGTCAGCCATTTGCAAGGAGAGCGGGGAAGGTGGCTGTGGATGAGTAAACCAAAGCAGTGGCTCCCCAGCTCCTTCTTACCTGTCAGTGCATCCTCACTCCTTCAAGCCAAGACTGTGGAGACAAGGGTACCTGTTAGGGTTCCATAATGGGAGATGTTAGTCAGACATTCTGAACTTACCTCTCCACTCAGTGTGAGTGCAAAGTGCTCACCCAGTTTCACAAAGTGCCTGCTCTGCGCACTCTCCCCCACCCCCACTGAGGTGCCTCCTGCTGTAAGTCCCCACAGCAGAGGGCTCTTGGACACAGCCTCGTGCTGTGCCCCTGCTTACCTAGTTCATGGGCACCCCGGCTGGAGTTTACATAGGGTGTGTAAGCCATGACTGGGTGCCAAGACTGGTGTGCAAGTGGATTGATAGTGGCTTTAGTCAGCATCCTGTACCCCTTTGGGCCATTTGGGGAGGGCAGTCAAATTTTCTCTAATGTGCTCCTATGAGCTATGCCACCTTGTTTCATGGCATGACTTTCTGTTGCTCTTGGGGGCATTCCTGAGGCTGGAGTAGTTTAGGAAACCAACTAACTCCTGCTCTGCCCCCAGTCCACTCCCCTGCCTCATTTGCACAGGGGTTTACATCCCAGTTCCATTGGTGGCAGCCAGTGGCAACCCTACGCCAGTAGAAGACTCACATGGAATGGCACCTGGGCACTCAGCTGACTTAACAAGGGTTTATGATGACATTAGTGCCAGATATGCTAGCATCCGACCTCATTGACTCCCTGAGCACTTTCAGTCTCCCCCCCCCCCCCTGCCCATAGGATTGAGCTGTTTGTAAGTTAGGACTCATTAAATTGGTCTGTCCTTAGAGTCTAATAATCAGATAGAATTCCTGAATGTTAAAAGGATTTTGGAAATCTCAACAGTGCCTTTTTGGAGCCCAACTACCAAGAGAAATATACAGGGTCATTCCCCAGACTCCTTACTTAATCAAGAAGATACCTTATTATTAAGGGTGAGGAGACATAACACGTGATATAGAGTATATTGTAGGCCTTTGAGGTGATAGTGATGGCAGCAAAGGAGGTGCCTTTCTTCCAACCGCCATTCTGAATGCTGAATCTCACCAAGCTCAACTCTGTGACTTTATTAACACCTAAATAAATTCATCTCTTGCAGAAGATAATTCAATAGACTCCTATGACACTTTTGCTGGATTCCTTGCTGATAAAAGCTTAATGTTGCAATGTTGTTGGGGGAAAAAACTAAAAAAGAAAAGCTTAACAACAAAATACGTGAAAAAAATAGATTGACGTAAATGTCATCCTACAGTTTGTGTTGGTAAAAAGACGATTTACTTTATAATGCCAAGGTTAGCATACACATGTACCTTTTCAAAAAAAAGAAAACTGGGAGCCAAGAGTGGGGTGAGAGCAAGAAAAAGGTAGTGGTTATACATAGCTGTTCAGCCAATCAGGATTGTGGGGATAAAGGGGAGGACAAAAGGCCAGGCCAGTTATTACATCAAAGAAAACATTCTGAGCTTTAAAAAACTGCCTTAACTCTACTTTAAAAAAATCGGGGTATGTGTGCAGGAAAAAAACTGTAAAAAACATGGGGAAAATATGATTCTGCAGCAGATGCAGCCTTTCACCATGCAGAACTCAAAAGAGTATGAGAAGCAGTTTGAAGAGTGAACTGAGCTAATTTGACCATGTGGAATACCCCATATTGTTCTTGAAGATAATTCAGTAGCATAGGAACAAAATGAAACAGCTTGTATGTTGATACAGACCAGCCTCTATACTCACATCATACTAAATAAATCAGAAGTTTGAGACTTGGAAGAGCAGCTGTGAGGGAACTAGAAAAGATCCTTAAAGATAAAAATGTCTCTTTAGGGACCAAGATCAAGGTAAAAAAACTATGTTATTCACCATTAATTTGTATGGATGTGAAAGTTGAACGACGAAGAAAGCTGACAGGAAGAAAATTGATTCATTTAAAATGTGGAGAGTTTTGTGGATACCATGGATGGCCTAAACAACAAATAAGTGGGTTTTATATCAAATCAACTCTGAATTATCCCTAGAAGCTAAAATGACGAAACTGAGACTATCATACTTTGGTCACATCATTAGAAGACAAGACTCTCTGGAAAACAATAATACTAGTAAAAGTGCAAGGCAGTAGGAAAATAGGAAGACCAAGGGCTTATTTTGAGGAGGAATGTGCAGGAACGCAGTTCTGGCAGTTCCCCAAAGAGGTCACATGTCAGGTGGCCCCACCCACATGACTCTCAGCCATTTTGGGCCCGTTTCATCCTAGATTGGGGCCAAAATGGCCCGGATTGGGCCTCTGGCAGGTGGTGGATCACTCTTCTGCTCAGCAGCGGCCCAATCCTGACCATTTTGGGCCGTTTTTTTGGCCATTTTCAGCCACCTTTTGCCATTTTGGGCCCAAATTCAGCCCTGAATGGCCAGGATTGGGTCCAAACCAGCCAGGATAGGTGATGTCAGGGGGTGTGGCATATGCAAATCAGTTGTGCTAATGACACATTTCTGGTGATGTCAAGGGGAGTGACATATGCTAATGAGCTATGCTAATGAGTTCCTCCAACTCTTTTTCTACGAAATGACCCCTGGGAAGACCTAAAACAAAATGGCTTGATTCAATAAAGGAAGCCATGTCCTCCAGTTTGCAATATCTAAGCAAGTCTGTTAATGATAGGACATTTTGGAGCTCTGTAGGGTCTCCTTAGGTTGGAAGCAACTTGACGGCACATCACACACACAAAATACCCCACCTTGTTCTTGAAGACAATTCAGTAGCATCAGTAGGAACAAAATGAGGCAGCTTGTCTGTTGACAGGATAACTGCTACTTTTAGGTCAGTAACGGAATATCCTGGAATGTCCTGGATAACTGCTACTTTTAGGTAGGGCAAAAGAGGTGGTGGAACTCAGTGGTGGAATTCGGGACCGCACAATGACATCACTTTGGGTCAGCTGGAACAAGGGAGGAGTTTTTTAAAGTTTAAATCGCCCTTGGTGAAAATGGTCACATGGTCGGTGGCCCCACCCCTGATCTCCAGACAGAGGGGAGTTTAGATTGCCCTCCATGCCACAGCACAGAGGGCAATCTAAACTCCCCTCTGTCTGGAGACCAGGGTTCAGGCCACCAGCCATGTGACTATTTTCAAGAGGTGCCGGAACTCCATTCCACCGCATTCCAGCTAAAAAAAAGCCCTGCTTTTAGGTCAGTAACTGAATATTCTAGAAGTAGCAGTTATCCTGCAGAGGAATTTCAAAGAGAGATTAGAAGGAAAGACTGCTAAATTGCAACTCATAATGAAGCTCAAGATGATGCATACACCAGAAGTGAATTGTGTCATTGGCTTCCTGTCTCATTACCAATGCTCATTTCTCCACACTGCATACCCCACTGCATACCCCACCTTATTCAATCACGACTGCTATTGTCATTCACTGGCTATTATCATTAGGTTTCTGTAATCACTTCACTCTCCAAGATATAAGGACAGATGGACTCACATTCTAGCTCTATCTGAAGAAGTAAGCTACGGCTCACGAAAGCTCATACCCCACCACAAATTCTGTTGGTCTTATAGGTGCTACTGGACTCTTGCTCTTTTCTACTGCTACAGACAGACTAACATGGCTAGCTATCTTGATCTATCTGAAGAATAGTATACCACTGATGAAAGCTACACTGAGGAAAAAGTCTGGAGACTAGAGTGTTGAATTAACACTGCAGAGAACTGAGTCTGAATACACACTCCACCAAGCAGCTCAGTGAGTGATCTTTGGCCAGTAATTACCTCTCAGCATAACATACCTCAAAGGGTTCTTGTGAGAATAAAGTGGGGAGGGTGTTTGTGTAGACTACCCATGCATCTGGGAAGAAGGGGGAGGCTAAAATGTAAAAAACAGTTGTGTATTGGCATTTAGGGAATGTGATTTGTTGACCAATTGGGTTAGATGCTATACTACCATGAACAGTATAAACATATGGAAATGATTTTTCCCACCTTCAACTCCACCCCTGCAGCTCTCTGAAAAGCCATTCCCTGGAGGGCCCTTGGGGAAAATGTGAGATGTGCAAGGGCACTACAGCCAGAACAGGCAATCATCAAAAATAGTCTTCCCATCTTTCGTGCAGGCTCTTCCATAAGCAGGGAAGAAATTTCTGCTGAGTCTCTGTTCTGAAGTCAGCTTTGTATGCCACACTGTTCCTAACGGTCTCCTGGCCTTCAAATGCAGCATTGTAAAGAACTTAGGGAGCTGAAGGGAGATGGGGAGGCAACACCAGCATGATGTAGAGTTAGAGTGTTGGACTAGGATCTGGAAGTCTGAGGTTCAAATCTCCACCCTGACATAGAAGCTTGCTGGGTGACCTCGGGCCAGTCACTCCCTCTCATCCTAACCTACGTCACAGAGTTCTTGTGAAGATAAAATGGGAGAAAGGAAAATGATGTAAGCCTCTTTCAGTCCCCACTGGGAGAAAGATGGGTTATAAATGATGTAAATAAATGACTGATTATTTTTGTATATTGACATAAGTTTGGTTGCCAGGTCCCCTTGGCGTGAAAGCAGGAGATGGGGGGGGGGGGGGTTGTGGTGGGAGTGGCCTGATGGGAGGACTCATCTAGCAAACATGCACAGCTGATTTGGTAAAAATAGCCCCCAGTCTAGTGCAACCTGTCGCTTCTGCATCATGCTGGGAATTATGTCACTTCCAGAATGATGCTGAAGTGCTCTGGGAATGCATTCCGGGGTTCCTAGACCTGTTCTCATCCCTTTTCCCCCTGCCAGCCAGTTGAGAGGTGGACTGGTACCCTAGAGAGAGTATATGATTTTGAACAGAAAAGATCTAAAAGTCAAGGAACTCATCTTGCTGATATTCCTCCTTGCAACCTCTAGAGGTAGCTTTCAGTAAAAATGAAGGCAGAGAAAAGTACTGGTAGTCATAACTCCAGATGTATAATAATAAGTTTAAATAAAAGTAAGGCATTTATACATTTAAATTTCATAAATATACCAAACAGTACTATTTACTAAGTTATACACAATTAGCTTAGATTTGATAAGAATGAAATTTATTTTCTGAGTTTATTTAAAACTGGAGAAAATGCCTCATAGCTTTAAAGTTTCCACAGTTTTCACTACAAAGGCCCGTCTGCCCATGCTCTGTGCACACACCTGATTTTTTCCTCTTTCCCTCTCCAGAATTTCTTGTTCTGTGCCCCCCAGTATAAACCTCCATAGCACACAAACTCTTTTTTAAATTCCCCAAGTCCAAAAGGTGGTTTGTATGGTGGTATGCGAGCACTTGTAATAGAATCACATGCAAGTTGGCAAGTCTTTTTTAAAACTATTCTTACACCAGATTCCCAGACCAATCTGAACTGACAGATGCTTAGGGGTTCTGTGCATACACATACTCTTCAGATTGCAGTCTGAATTTTTCATTTTCAAGCTTTGTTCTTGAGCTGGAGATAGCACAGAGGCAGCATCCAGCAGTTTTCACAGAAGGTTGATTCACACAACCATACTTCCCTGGAAATCTTGCCTGGGTGGCCAGCCAGCTGTATATAACTGTCACAATGCACAGTGTTTTGTGACTCACACTATGTGTCGCTCTCCAAGCATTTGTAATGCTATGCAAAAAAGCATCATCCTTCATGGGATAACTGCTACACTGAGCTAGTTGCAGGCACTGAGCCAACACTGACTAGATTTCCAAATTGTTTTGCGGTGCTGCCCATGTGCACGTTAGTAGTGTGAACTGGCCCAGCCTAAGTACAAAGTCAATTGATTGTAAGTGGTGGCCAAGTAAATGTCATGTGATTAATGCAGTAGTTCAAGTCCTTCTGAGCATTCACAGAATGCAGCAAACTTCCTTCCGAGGCCTCAGTATGTGTTAATGGTGGACAGCCTGCCTGTATCCCTGTGGAAAAAACAAGCCACTCAAGCTAAATCAGTCTTATTTTACATAGAACAAACTAGTTGAGCAGTGTTAAAAGCTGGGTATTGATTTGTGCCCAGACTGAAAGTCATGCGCTGATGTAAATGAAAATGTGTCAAGAGTCAATATTGATTTTTTTTTAAGCAAGGCTGTCCCCTGGGAAATACTGCCAGGCGCACTGCTATGCTTGTCAGTGAGTGAAATAAGACCCTTTTCCACAAGGCTACACATGTCCAGGCATCAAATTTCCTTCTTTTACTGAAATGAAATGGACATGCCAAGCACAGCTGATGTCAGTAGCTTCTTCTTTGAGAAAACAGTTTGGTAAAAGAGAAAACGAATCAAATTCTGCAAGGAAGAAAGTGAACATTGTTCATTTGAAACTTTAAAAATCAGGGAGCTATATGGCAACATTCTTCTACATTAAAGGAAAATTAGCATCTAAGAAATGCAAGGATCTTACATTTGGATTCAGTTTTGAACACAATGTAAGTATAGACTAATTTAACATAGCAAGTGCCCCAAAGCCTCACTTTTCTGATACCATAGAGATACTAGACATTTGTAATACCTAAAGAATGCCTAGTGAACAATATGAAGACACATGAAATGATTCTAATGCTGAAGCTAAAGATATCAGCCTATGTCAGCTCCTGGATGAGAGACTGCATTGGAAATATATGCCATTTGAGTTCTTAAGAGAGAGAATGGTGTAACTATAATGGTATAAACAGTTCTTGGATAGAAGTATAAAATGTCTCCAAGATCAAGGCCTAATGTAGGTGAAATGTCTATGGTTTGAGGTTGGGTCTAAAGGATAGGTGTCATCTATCACATACACACAATGAAGTTTCAGCATCTCTTCCACACAGAGGTTTCGCTCCAGTTTCATGCCTAACTCAGTAAGGTTGGAGTTTTTTTAATAATAATAATAATAATAACATTCGATTTATATACTGCCCTTCAGGACAACTTAATGGCCACTCAGAGCGGTTTACAACGTATGCCATTATTATCCCCACAAAAAACACCCTGTGAGGTGAGTGTGGCTGAGAGAGCTCCAGAGAACTGTTACTTGCCCAAGGTCACCCGGCTGGCTTCAAGTGGAGGAGTGGGGAATCAAACCCGGCTCTCCAGATTAGAGTCCCATGCTCTTAACCACTACACCAAACTGGCCCGTTTGAATCCATGCGATGTTGTTTCCTAACCCAGTTTTTGTGTTTTCTCCAGTTTGCTGTGATCTTTCCCACCCTGCTTAGGTATGATCTTTTGGAAAGATGGCAGTCAAAGAACCTTTGCCTGCTGTTTGGGCAGAAAGACTTCCTTTTTTTGCAGGTTCCATCCATATCAGTGCTATTTTCCTTGCCTTAATCCCCCTCCTTCAGAGCCACCACCTCATCCAGTGCTCAAAGTGCTTGGAGGGGAGGAGATTTTTTTTTAAAGATAGTTGACATATAGCTATATAGTATTAAGATGTAGAGATAAGTCAATTGCCAGTTTTAAGATACAGTGATATGTCAAGTACCAGTTTTTGAAATTTCCCTCACAGACCTCAGATGGCATGGGATGGATGCCTGCAGGGAACTAGGGCAAGGAAAGTGCTAGAAAAACTACCATATGGATGCACATGGTAGTCTATCAGCAATAAAATGAACACAAAAAACTGTGTGTGGATGTAGGTTTAATCTCTTTGCAAGCAAAATATTTTCAAAGTAAAGGATAAAGAGTTAATGTAATAGTAGGTGTGATCTTTTTAAAAAAACCTACTTAAAATACTTTCAATATTTGAGATTTGAATGAAATGAAAGCTTTACTTTCTTTAAATAATATTTGGTACTACTCTGCTGCTTCCAAAGTACAGCCTGTTCCAAATTATTCTGCTCTGGCAATATATTGCATTGGAGAAAATGAGGGTACAAACAGCTAGAAGAAAAAAATGATTTAAAAAATCTTAATCACAATGGGAAAGCACAGTCTCTTAAGTTGGAGTTAGGAAAGGAAAAGACTTGAGTAGCTCTGAGTATTGATATAATGCTACAAACAAAAACAGCACTGATTTTTGCTTTTTCTGCTGGTCTGTGCAACATACCTTAGGGAATACAGTTGTCTATTATTGGACATGAGGCTGAAGACTCTCTCACTCTAAAGGGGCAATTAACTCTAACACACTGCAATTCTTGATCCACAGAATTTTGTTTTAAGATTACAATGATGAGGTGAAGATTAACACTTCTGGGTGTTATGGGACTGGTGAGACATGACTTATTAATCCTCCCAGAAAAGCCTAATTGGACACTGGAGTATCCTTGCTTCATTGTTACATACCACCAAATTCCTGGGAGATTGAAGTAGTTGGGGTATATGATAGCAAATGTTATTGTAATTAGGCATATGAAAACTAATGATTCTCCTCTTTAGTAAAAGCATGTCTGGTGGTTCTCAATATCACCCCAAAATTTTTGATCTATGAAGCAACCACTATGAGCAGCTATTAGACATAGCCAATCATACAAACCAGGAAGACTTTTCATCAGAAATGTTCCTTAGTTCATGAGCATTGTTTCACATTCTCACCTACTGCACATGGAAAAGTTTAGACTGCTAACAAGCTAATTAACAGCCTGTTTTTGTTTATTATTTAAATAGTGTTGCTTATTCTTTCATCAGACTCCCTTGGGCCTGGGAGGCTTGCTTTTAAAAGCAAAAGGATTTTGCTGCTGAGCTCAAAATATTTCAAAATTCTGACAATGGAAATAGTTTTGCTACAATTACATTTCTGTTGGAGTGACTGGCATGGCGATGTGGATCGAGCTTTTCCTTTTGACATAAGAAAGCTTGTTCATCCACTTAACAGCTATAAAATTGAACAAGTGACCTTGAACAAGCAGCTAGCTCTCTAACTAAGAGCTGTTGTGAAGGCAAATTATTTCTTTTCCATAATACTTTTCATTCTAGAAAGTAAACATTTTAAAAGAACATTTATTTATCTTTGAATAACACCATGAGCTAAGTTGGACTGCAATGCAAAAGAACGGTCAGCATTGAGACGGAGGAGGGTTTCAACCCAGGATCATTATTTATCTCCCAAATTAACCCCTCTTGCTGAAATAGCAAAGCACTTTGAGTTGAATCCAAATCATGGGTCAGTTCCAAAGTGGCCCTTTCACAAATAGAAGGATACTTCAGTAATGGAAGATTATATTTGGATCAAATCCCAATGGTTTTAAACCAACCTTGTGTCCATAGGAACAAAAATTGAAAGCCATTAACAATTAATAGTACTCATAATAGTAATTTTAAAAATTGCATTGAGAAGAGCTTGAGATGTATCATTCCTTACTGTGGTCAAAATGAGAAATTAAAATGAGAGATTCATTAAAGAATAGTGAAGAACTATTTGCATGCTCATTAGGAGCTTGGAGCAATCATTTGGAAAGAAAACCTTCCAACTATACTTATTTACTCTTATTTACTCTGCTTTGTGAAGCATATTTTCATTCAGTTGGGATAATAATTGTCAGCATTTCATGTGATTACAAAGCAAACTAATAAACAATGTTTGTCAAATTATGTCAATCATATTTAAATATCAATGAGCAAGCTATTTTCCTATGCAGATGGGAAGTCTCAGTGTAGTTTGAATAGCATATATTAAGAATCATTGTTTTTATTACTGCTGGTAGCTGATAGCCTCAATGATGATAAAGTAAATTTTGCTTAAATCACATTAAACACATTGCTCACAAATCCATGTGCCATAAGCAGTGGTGTTTTTTTGTGCCTGGATGGACTTTGGGTAGTTTTACTTCATGGTGGCTATTGCCTAAGTGTTCCACACTGCTACCTTTCATCAGCTGTGGGGCATTGCCACAAACTATGCAGCGAGGCCAAGGTACTTCTTTTTCTCTGTGCTGATCTTTAAAGAGGAACAACTAAAGTCAACTCAAATTACTCACTACTATTTTAATTCCCACTGATTTCTATGGGACTTAAATGTAACTTTCCTTGGATTTAGGCCAAAGGATCTTGTGATTGCTGCTAAATCCATAAGAGATAAGTGTATATATGGCATGAAAGAAATATATAAAGAAATATTGGTCTAGAGTAGCTATTCCAAACCTGTGGTTCAAACCCAAAAATGGGCCATGAAGCCTATGATGGTGGTACCTGGCTTTTGCATTTTTATTGACTTATGCATGCTCGGTTTTGTTAGGTGGGTCACCATGCCAAATAAATTTGGGTTTGTGAGCCACCATACCCAAAAAGGTTGGGAACCACTGGTCTAGCATATGATCATGAAATTGGATCTGAAGAACAGGAAACAGTAGTAAGTAGTGCTGAGATATTTTTTAATGATTTTTCATGTAATTTTCCAGCATCCTGGAAGTTCAGGTGACAGGTTCAAGAAAAGGGAAAAAGTAGCTGTAAGCCTAGATACAAGACAAAAGCAATTATATTAGAGAATTAAACTGGTAGTTTCAATATTAAAATTGTTGTCAGTATTTGGAAATAATAATAACATAATAATAACATTCGATTTATATACCAGCCTTCAGGACAACTTAATGCCCACTCAGAGTGGTTTACAAAGTATGTCATTATTATCCTCACAACAAAACACCCTGTGAGGTGGGTGGGGCTGAGAGAGCTCCAGAGAACTGCGACTAGCCCAAGGTCACCCAGCTGGCTTCAAGTAGAGGAGTGGGGACTCAAACCCGGCTCTCCAGATTAGAGTCCCATGCTCTTAACCGCTACACCAAACTGGCTCTACACCAAAGAGAACCCTATAATAGATTCTGTCAACCAATTCAAAGTAATCCATGGTTTGTTCAGCCAACGTACTTATAAATTGTGATTCCCAAACAACTTATTTATGTCCCCGTGCTACCGAAATAGTGTCCTCAAGGTGGTAAACATCAAAATATTAACAAATTTCAACATTAAAACCATATCTAAAATTATATATAATTAAATAAAAACATAGAAATGCATGTAACACTAAAACCAGGGAGGAAGGCCAACAACAGTTACAGGGGTTATACTAAACAAAACAAAAAAGTCTTTACCTGCTAGTAGAAGACAGTAGTAGAGACAGACAGACAAATCTCTTTGGGGAGTGAATTCTAAAATTTCAGAGTCACTACCAGAAGGCTATTTATCATGTTGCCTCAGATGGTAGGGAGACACCCAATGCATGGCTTTCAAAGAGTGGATGGGTAGGTTCATATGGGAGAAAGTGCTCCTTAAACATTCAAGAGTCCGATGTATTGTCAAAGGCTTTCACGGCCGGAGAACGATGGTTGCTGTGGGTTTTCCGGGCTGTATTGCCGTGGTCTTGGCATTGTAGTTCCTGACGTTTCGCCAGCAGCTGTGGCTGGCATCTTCAGAGGTGTAGCACCAAAAGACAGAGATCTCTCAGTGACACTGAGAGAACTACAATGCCAAGACCACGGCAATACAGCCCGGAAAACCCACAACAACCATTCAAGAGTCCACTTAGCAGCTTCAAAGCCCAGATTACAAGACTCAGTATGATAAATTGATGGAAGAGGTTACAGTGCAGCAAAACATAGGTCATAATGTATGAAATACATTAAATAACAGTATAAAAGATTAATGTTAACAAAATAATGTGAAAAACCAATTCTGAACAAAAAACTTCATAAAAGTTGCAAAAGAATACAAAAATCGATGTCAATTAAGGACCAAAAGATCAGGGAGGAAACAGCCATGCAAAGTGACACTTGAATATTATGGGTAGCAATGCCCTCCTTTTAAAAGCTCTAGTTAAAAATAAAGAGATCAATGTCTTCATCTCAGTTATCACTTATCAGCCCCATTTCCTCTACAGTAGCTTGTGGGAATTATTCTAGTCTCATAACCTAAGAGGGGGAAATGACTTGAAAGGAACCTTTTAGCATCTTCAATAGTTGTCTATTTTGGCTGAAAAAAGTCTTCCCCATCTCAGTTATGAACAGCATGTTTTTCTTCAACTAGTCCTGCCATTTCAGCCATAATCACTTGCACCTATACCTAGGGTTCCCAGGTACCTCCTTATGGCAGGCAATCTCAGGAATTCCAACCGCTGCTCACTGATTCTCAGCTGACCAGCTGGCGGAAGCAGGCTGGCCAAAGGGGGGGGGTGAGCAATCATCATCACCATGTGATAAAGTCATTTCCAGTGTGAAGCACTCAGCAATCAATCAAAGAACCAGTCAAAGAATTCTTTAGCATTCATTTAAAAAGTACATTAGGAGAAATGCAGATACTGAGTTGGGCTTACTGTTTCATAAAGCAATTTGAATAAAAAACTGATCATTACACTCTCCTTGTGAATTTCAGGTAGCTCTGCCATCATATGCTGAAAACATCTATTCACCATGGGTTCAGTTTAGTGCATATTAGGTCTGAGCTGAGGATTCAGTGCAACCCGTATGCAGTAGCAGGGAGATACTGCAGATATCAATTCATCTTAGCAGGGGTCTTATCCTTGAAGTGTAAGGAACTTATACGGGGGAACTTGTCAATTTCGGGCTTTTCAGGCAATGTCCAGTCTAAAGAGGGAGCTGTGAGTAGGTGAGGGCCATCTCACTAACATCAACAGTGAGAAAGCCACAGATATCTAGGAAACTACAATAAAGAAGCAGATCAAATGTACACTCAAATTCAAATATTGGACGAGTACACAGCTCCATTTTTTAATATGAAGCATTAGACATCCCTGTGGAGTCTTCTCAATTGCTCTCTCTGCAACTGAGCAGGCTCAATTGCATTATCTTTTGTTTGTTAAAAGGATAAGCTCCACGGCTATTCTCATTATGTAACTTTTATGTCCAGCCCCTTGCAAAAGAAGAGCAGGAGTAAGCACACTGTGGTGTCTTTTAGCCTTCTAGTAACAGCATTTTACTAGATATACAGTTTAAAATGAATCCTTTCAACAAGCATGTTATACAAAATTTAGTGGGAAAAATAAATTTGGCTTGAAAGCATGAATGATTAATTGGTACCATTATTAAATTAGTAATATAGCAAACTTATGGCTTTCAAATCAGATATTAGTTGGAGATCTTTTAAGAAGGACCGCTAAATCAATAATGCAATAGTTCTGATGATATTACTGCATAACATTCTATATCTTTGTATCTTTTGGCTCATACAAGGAACTGAAGGGTTTTTTTTCCCCCAGACAAACTGTGTACATGAGTTAAAGGTAACTTAAACAAATAAATATCATCTGTTTTCAACACTATAATATTTATTTTAATTAGCTAGAAACAATACAATTAACTGCTTTGAACTGTAAACAATTGGCATTTTTATTTCTTAAGTTCTTATTATGAGACTATAAATTCAGATTGTAATTGAAAAAGATTGCATGCATAGCATCTGTGCATTTTAACTTGCATTTTTCTGGGAGGTTTTCTCTCAGGAGGTACTACTAGAAATTCCCAGCTGCTACTTGAATTCCCCTGATTTTTTTCATAAAAGTGACTTTGAGTCTGAATATGAAAGTAATTAAAAGTGGGGTCTGTTAGGAGGGTGCACTGAAAAAAAATGGATTTGGGGTTTTCAAAGAAACTATGTACTGTTTTTTCTGGATGGGGCTGTCAGATTCTGCCAGGGGTGCCGCTATGTGAGGCGCCGGCATGCCTGACCTTGATCCTGGGAGGCCATCAGGGGCTGTGCAGGTTCCCGATCTGTGGAATGAGGGGGGTATACATCACCCTCGCTCCCTCTCAGTCCACTCAACCTGACAGAGCCCCAGCTGCCTTCCCTTACTCCTTGCCTTCCAAAGCCTACAGACTCACTTCTCCTCATCTCCTTCATCTTCCTTACTCTTCCTCCTCCCAGCTTCTCTCTCACACTTGCCCAGGGCTTTTTTTCAGGGGGAATGCGGGGGAATGGAGTTCCGGAACCTCTTGAAAATGGTCACATGGCTGGTGGCCCCGTGCCAAGCGGCACGGAGGGCAATCTAAACTCCCCTCTGTCTGGAGATCAGGGGGCAGGGCCACCAACCATGTGACCATTTTCTCCAAGGGCAACCCACTGAGTTCCGCCACCTCTTTTCCCAGAAAAAAAGCCCTGCACTTGCCTAAACTCCACCACACTCCTACACAACCCACCCTGCCATGTGGGTGGCACTGCTGCCACTTCTGTTGAGGCGGAGCCGACCCCCGCCTTGAGCGCTGAATTCTGAAGGAGGTGCCGTGCTGGCCCCCCAATGATCGATCGGCGTTCCCTGCAGTGTGCACGCTCCTGTGTGCTCACGCAGGAATTCTCTCTTGACACAAGGCATTTCTTCTGGAGTGCAGAAGGGCAGCCCTGTCTTCCTGCTCATCCAGCACCCAAGGAGCTTCGAGTTCAGCCCCATCAGCAGGGACATTTCTCTCTCTGCCTTTCCCCCCCTTCTTCTCTCTCTCTCTCTCAATTTAAGCCGTGGGCAAAGCTGCTGCGAACAAGAGAGACTCTAGCTGGCTGGGGAGCAGCGAGCTCCCATCTGACCTTCCCCCCCCCCCCTTGTTCCCTCCTTTCTTTCTTGCTTCCCCCCTTCCCCGCCATGAACTGAAAGGAATGACAGGAGGATTGCCCATTGAAAATAATAGGAGAGGCTTGAAGGCCCATTGGGGATAATGGAAGTCAGGGATGCCAATTTATGTGCCGGGACTCCATTGAAATGCATCACAACACAAAAAAAGTTGCAAAGAAAATGTGGAATGGATTTTCCATAAAGGTCTCTGGGACCAGATGAAATACTCTGGGAGTGGAATGATAGCCCCCAGAATGCAATGACGGTCCCTAGTAATATAACCTGTGCTCAGGGACTGGAATGACAGGTCGAAGAGTGGAACAACTGCTCCTGGTAATAGGGTCAGGGCTCTGGGACTGGAATGACACCCCCTGTCATTCCACACCCACTGCCATTCCAGTCCCAGACCACTGATTCTTCTCCCAGGGACTGTCATTCCAGTCTGGGGCCTGTGTTAATAGATCAAGATGGGTAGCCGTGTTTGTCTGTAGCAGTAGAAAAAAGCAAGAGTCCAGTAGCACCTATAAGTCTAACAAAATTTGTGGTAGGGTATGAGCTTTCATGAGCCACAGCTCACTTCTTCTCTACTGGACTCTTGCTCTTTTTTTGTGTTGTAATGCATTTCAGTGGAGCCCATGCAAGTAAATTGGCATTCCTGGCTCCCATTTTCTCCAATGAGCCTTCAAGCCTCTCCGATTATTTCCAGTTGGCAATCCTGTCATTCTTTTTAGTACATCCCTTTCCCCCTCCCTCCCCTGCTGGCATCAATTCTACTTCTCACCTTTCCTCGAGCTTTTGAGGGGGGACTGCTTTGGTGGAAAGAGTGGCTGGTTGTGTGTGTACCACCACAGAGGAAGGAAAAAGTGAGGTGAGACACACACAATTCCCTTTCAGTCCCTGTGCGACAGGTAGGAGCAAATCACTGTTGTTAGGTTTAAAGTTGTTGTTTTAAATTCTATTATTTTCCTCCACCCTTCTCCCTTTCGTTCTCCCTCCCACTTCCTATTCCCCGATCTCAATGCTGCTCCCCCTTCACTCCAGCAGAGTAGCGCCCCGCACTGTGCCCCCTCTTTATCACCTTTGTCCTCTCATTCCCTAGTTTACATATATCACCCCACCTCCCCCCTCTCCCCAATAGTTTATTTCAATATTTATACACCACATGCTTAGCTGTCAGCTACCGTTCACTTCAAAACCAAGGAGGGGACGTGAAGGATGAGCATGGACAGTAGTTCCGGAAAGGGATCTCTGACAAAGGTGATCGATATTTTAAGGCTTGGAGAGGGTCGGAGAGAAAGAGAAGGCTTCAGCTCAGTCTCCACCTTCCAAACATCTCTCTCCTCCAAACAGGCCCTGTAAGAGAAGCCCTCTTTCTACTGCCAAGAGTCTCTGGGTGTAGAGAGAGGTGGGAAGAAAGAGAGAGGGAAACTTTTTTACACACACACACACACAAGGAGGTGTGCTCAAAACTTCAATGCAAGTCACTGTTTCTGCTCACAAAATAGATTTTTGGCTCACAATAAGAAAAACAAAGATTGTTATTCTCACACTTATTTTAAAAATTTAAATTTAAAATTTAAATTAAGAAACAAAAATTAAATTAAAAATGTAAGAAGTTTCAAGTTTTGTGCTTTTCATTTTTCCTACATTTCTTCTGTTTTTTAAAATTGGTTAGCGGGGGGATGCAAGTGGGTATCTCGCCTCAGGTGCCAGAGCCCCTGGCACTGGCCCTGGTCAGTGGACTTCCCTTATATCCCTTCACCCATTTCTGGCTCCACCTGCCAGCCACGCCCCCCTCACTTTAGCCACAGCCCTGGCTGTCTTAGGCAGCCACACCTGGGGTTGCTCTGCTGGCTGCTTTGGGCAGCCACACCTGTGTCTTCTTTACTGGCTGCCGGACTTTCTTTGCTGATTGCCTCAGGCAGCCCCACCTGTGTTTGCTTTGCTCTCAGCCTCACATGGTCCTTGCTAATCCGTTCTAGCCTGCCTGCAGGTTGGGGCATGGCCCTGTGCTGCCTTTCCTCCACTGCCGGTAAGGTTGCTGTCTGGCTTGCTGCTGGTTGACTGTCCCTGCTTCCTGTGCCTTCTCCCTCTGGTCTGGTCCCCTCCCGGTGGTCCTCACTCTCTCTGCCTGGTGCACTGGCCTTCCACCAGAGAGTGGGGCTAGCTAGCTTCCACCTGCCCCATCTGACCCTCTGTGGCTTGGGTGCTTCTTTCCCCCCTCTATTATCCATCAGGGTGGCTGGGTAGCTGTCCCCCCCTGCTGCCTCCCATCCCCTCCTCCCAGTAAGTCTGGGGGCTGAGCCTCAGACCCTGGACAGGGGCATTGCCAGCTCAGATCTAATGTTTGGTTTTTTAGTTATCATCATGAGTTTCAGCCCCATTCTTTGTGATGAGGGCTTTCAGACACTTTGGGGCAGCTGTCTTTGCCCTTAA
This sequence comes from Eublepharis macularius, assembly GCF_028583425.1. Taxonomy (NCBI): domain Eukaryota; kingdom Metazoa; phylum Chordata; class Lepidosauria; order Squamata; family Eublepharidae; genus Eublepharis; species Eublepharis macularius. The sequence continues at coordinate 102,144,863 of NC_072790.1, read as the reverse complement.
TGACACCAAAACTGCACAGAACACAGTCCTCCCTTTAAACCATTGAACCACCAAGATTTCCCTCAGTTATACCACACACACACACACACACACATACAGACCCTGAAGAAGTAGAATGTCAGCAGGTGCACACTATGATGGAAAGCTGGCTGGCAAAGGGGTAGCATTAGAAACAATCCTGCTTTATGTTTATTTTTTTCTTTTTCTATACTGCCAATAAATTATTACCTTTACATCCTGCTATTGCCTGTTAGTGCCAGGTTTCCTTATGCTTTGTAGTTTTGTTCCCATGATGAGGAGGAGTTCTCATATTAATCACCACTGATTTCCATTGCCCAAATGCAGGCAGGCAGGCAGGCAAGCAGGCAGCTTGATTGTCTGTATCTCACCACCACCACCTAAACAGATCTGTGTTTTCCCATAAATTTCTCTCTTCCTGGCAGGATTGCTTTTGAAAGGGCAAAGTAGGTGAATGGCTTGCAGAATGGAGGATGAGAAATCCTAAACAGATCTACTCAGATGTAATCCCCATGTTATTCAATAGTGCTTACTCGCAAGGAAGTGTCTTTAGAATTGCAGCCTATGATTAAAGTCTGCACTTCAATCAAAGCTGTTTGATTTCTGAACCAGTGAGTTCTGTGTGTGTATTTTCAGCTCATGTTTTCCATTATATACACCCCTATTTCAGACTCTAGGGGTATGTAAAACAAAATAAATGAGATAGAAATACACACAGAAATTTCTGGTCCAAATAGTAAAAGCAGCTTCAGGAATAGTGAATCAAATCTGGGAAACCAAACTGTAATGGCACTGTCCCACCAAATAGCTTATTTGTTTCATTTCATTTTATTTCTTACCTTGCAGCAGTGGCAGCAGCAGGCAGGCAATGCCATTGACTCATAATTGTGTGAGTCTTCCCAAGGTGAAAACATCCCTACCCCACCTATTAGTTTGGAAACATTTAGAAGGGGGAATGTGCAGACATCAGTCATAGGCGGCAATTCTAAAAACACCTGGGAGTAAGCACTATTGAATAATATAGGACTTATATCTGAATAGATCTGTTTACAATTGCTTCCATAGTCTTTCAGGGCTCTCACTTTTTCTGAGTCAAATGCCAAACGTTTACCTAGTCCCCCACTTTCAAAAAGAAGAAGAAGAAGAAGAAGAAGAAGAATGGAGAAGAATGGAGAAGATTGATAGTAAGAACACATCATTTGGCCAAGGAATGCTGAGGATCAAAAAATGGATTTGGATTCATCCTTCATTGTGGAAACAAAGCACAAAGAAACATGAAATTAACAGGTAACAACAGAATGTAAAGGTAATAAGTTACTGGCACTACAGAAAAAGAAAAAAGTGAACATGAATCAGAATTGTTTTTAATGTTGCTGCACTGCACTTGTGTGCTGCCGCTGCTACACCCACTGACACTCACCTTCTACAGATCCATTGGTGTGTGTGTGTTACTGTGCTTGGGGAAAATCTCAGTGGAGCAATAGTTTAGACCAGGAAAGGGACTAACAGTTGATGCTATTTTAAGTTAAGCACAAAAACAGCTGCAAGAGAGCCTCGTTTCCCCACCCCCCTTCAAAGGAACAGCATGTGTTTGCTCATGTGCAACCAACATATGTGCAATGGACTGAAACTCATGAAAATGAAAAGAAACAAATGGATCAGTTCCTGAGCTGGCAGCAGCCAACTCAAAACAAACTGGGTTCCAGCAATGGAATTATTTCGACCCCCCCCTCCCCCGGAACTGAAAGTGAAGAAGAAACTTCCTTGGTACACACCCCTAGTCTGCAACTCCTCTCCCATATACATCATTGGGGTTAATCTGTTGTCAGATATAGAAAGTGGAAGCTCTTCAGGAACGATAACTTTCTAAAGGTCATTATGTGAAAGTATGTATTTATGGTCTCCAGTATTACAGATCTTGAGGCTCAACCCCCCTCCCCCCATATGCTGCAGCTGAGCAAATTCCTTTTCAAATGATTTTTCTCCTAAGGCAAAGAAACTCAATGGGTTTTCCCATTAACACCCAATGTAATATTCATCCTTTCTCATCACATTAAATTTGAAGCCACTATTTTATTCCCTTTATAAGCAAGACAGCTACAGCAACACACTTAAATGACAATTCTGTCTCTTTTCTTAAGAGATAGTGAGCCACATGACTAAGATCCAGGAAGAAGCTTTGGTCCTCTTCTTTGGTGCTCAGTTTCTAAAGATTGCACTCAGGTTTTCCTGAAAGTATATTTTGTCCATACCACTAACCCAAGATTTGTGGGGCCTGATTCTGGTTGCTCAAAAATGAGAGAAAGGTAGAAGTACAGATATACTCTCTCTTCTTTATTACTTCTTTACTGGTCCAAGGGTTTGACCTGATACTGAAAACACTGTGGCTCAAATGAAGCCATCTTCATCAATGGCTTCTCAAAGCACCATTGCTTCAGGAGGCTGAGGTCTACTGGGCGACTTCTTTTCCATCATGTTGCAGCAGATCAGTGTGTTGTGCTTATATTTATTACTAGCTTGATACCTGTGCTTTGCTATGGTATTTTAAATCCAGTTATAATACTTATGGGTATGTAACTTTTTTTTTTAGTTGGCAACCCTAGTGAACTTTTAGGGAAAGACTGGCAGGTGCATTTTACCTCAGAACACATTCAATGACTCCCAATAGCGACTGAATACTGTTTAGAATATAGGAGGTGAGGGCCAATCAGGCCGCATACACAAATGACCTCTGTGTTCCAACTGTCTTGGGGGGTGGGGGTGGGGGAGGGATGAGGTGTGGAATGTTGTGAGCCCCATCAGCCCACATATGCAAATGACCTTGAAAGGCTGGCCCAATCAAGGAAGAGTGGCAGTGGGTGGGGGCGCAAACAGGCAGCAGCCTACCAGCCACACAGGGAAGCTGTATCCCTTTGGAAAAACACATTTAACCCCTTTTTACTGCCTTAAGGGGCAAATTTCTTAAAATCCCTTCTTAGTGGGCGTTTACATCATGAAAGGAATGTTCTAGGTACAGGGGTTTGGGCTGGGTGTTGATGAGTCAGTCAGGACACCTGTTTTTAGAGAGAGAGAGAGAGAGAGAGAGAGAGATTCTAACAGTTGGTGGTGCACAAGCGTAGCAATTCGTAAAACCCTCAGTATTGATAAAACTCTACTTTTTTATCATCATCAAGTATTTCAAATGTATTACATTTTTAAAAAACCAAACAAGAATCTAACTAAAACAATACTGGGGAAAGGGTGTGTAGCAATTCATTCTTTGACTTGAATATGAATAGACAGAGTTCAAACTAGTCACCTGGAGATGAATGACTCTTTACATCATTAGCAATTCCCCAAGGGTCAGGTTTCATAACATGAATATCATTCAGTCACCATGTAGTCCCATTCAACTTTATGTCATTACTCACAAGGGTAAAAGTTATTCATCATCTCTACAAGTTGGAAGAAATGGCCAAAATGTAGCCTGAGAAAAAATCATTTCCAGAGAGAAAGTAGCAGGGTCTAAGAAACAGCAATGCCTGGCAACAGATACAAAGGAAGGAATCATATTCCATAATGGCAAGACGTCAGTGTGCAAAGGCAACACTTTTCTACAAAGCAATTACATAAACAGCTTGCTCAGAGTTCTTACATTTATGAAGCATTTTACAGAAGATTAAGTAGTGCCACCTTACATTTACAAAAATGCACTATCCAGATTCAACAAAATGGCCTTCCATCACCTCTTAAAAATTTCTCAAGACAGAGCCCCTTCATCTCCTTAGGGAACCCATCCCATAGATTGGAAACTGCAATACAAAAAAACACAGGCTCTGGTCCATGCCATATGACCTACTTTAAGTAGTGGAATGGCTTGTATACTACAATTTGAGGATTGTAGTTGGTACATGGGTGTATGAGGATAGATTGTCCTTTAGCTATGTGGATCCTTTAAAGGTTATAACTAGCAATTTGAACTGAAGTCAGAAATCAAACTGGCAGTTATTGTAGGCTCTGTGGCATGCTCTGTCTTTCATACCAAGTCTTCCACCAGAGATGCTGTAGTCATCCACCTATCTACTACATATTCTTGAAAAGCAAATGTGCTTTCCAAGCATCATCAGATATGTACAAGAATCAAAGTGCTTGTGCATAATTAAATCTACACTATTAGAGTATTGTGTGGGGGAGGGAGTCCATTTCTTCTTGGACTGATTATCTAATGTTTTGTTCTGAAAAGTTTTGTTCTGGAAAATATTCTGGCTCAGTGTTATTGAGAGGTTTTTTTAGGAGGAAAAGGGAGCTGTCACTTGAGGGTAACCTTAAAAGCTCCCCAAAACAAATGGTGTTGTCCTGCATACTCGTTTGGATCTGGAATACTATATTTATAGATAGGCGATAAACTAATTAAGAACGTAGTCAATAATTGAAATTTGTAATTCATATTATCTCCTGGAGGGGAGAGGGGAATCTTCCAGAGATGCCTCCAGCAATAGCTTTCCTTTACTGCCACCGCTAGATAATTAGGGAAGTGAAGAAGAGTTTGGGACATCAGACAGTGATGGTGCTGGTACAAGCTTATTTATGAGCAGGACCCAACTTTTGGTGCAGTTTTGGTTTGACTTGCAAAAATCTCAAAAGGAATTATCGCATGAATTCATTATCATGTGATCCCATTTTATCACAGTTCTGCATCATCAAAATATTCTCATATCTTGTCATGCCACAAACCACTGTGTTATCAAATTTCCAGCATTGGTTTTTCAGCTAATCAAGCCAAAGTGAAACACAGATAATCCTAGCTTGTGTCAATTTCCCCCTTTCAAAATTCACCTTCTTTATCTCTGTAAACGGGCTACAGAATGAAACGTGCATGTAAGTGAGCTTGCCAGATGCCACCAAATGCAGACAATTTCCTGGCGATTTATGCCTCTGCTCACTAATCACCAGTTGATCAGCTAGAGGAGGCAAGCCAGGGCATGCACCTGTGGCCCCAGTAGATAACATCACTTCTGGCATGACCCAGAAGTGATGGCATTGTGGCAAGACCGATTCTTTAACATTTGGCCCAAAACATAGAGTTTTCACTATGTTTTGGGCCAAGTGTTACACAATCAGTCCTGGTGCAAAGCTGTCGCTTCCAGGTCATGCTGGAATGACATCATCAACCAGGGCCATGGGTGCCCATGCCTGCTACTTGCCAGGAGGGACCTGGCAATCCTACACATAAGAAACATGAAAAGGAGCTAACATCCCACATCTATTATTATTATTATGATTACTATTATATTTATATCCCGCCCTCCCCACAAGCGGACTCAGGGCGGGTCACAACACATGTAGAGAATTAAACAACTGCTTCAGTTGCCAGCTATGAACTGACTTGGATCTTCAAGTATGAGGGGGTAGTTTCCAGCATTCTCATGTGGAAAAAAATGATACTCTGTTTTGAGCCCTGGGATCGTTTTGATAGCCAGCAGTTACTTCACTGTCAGTGTTAAGGCAGAATAAGGGGCGAGTGGAAGAGACAGGCACCACCTGAGAGAAACTGGAGAGGAAGTGAGCCAGAAAAAGTAGGATATTCTTAGGACCACATTTTATTTATTGAAATGGAAAATACTCTTTCACAATTGTAATTGTGTAATTGAGACATAGGTCTAGTCACTAGCTGCTGGGGCAGGAACATTCCAAGTGGAACTACGTTCAAAATTACCTTCAAATAGATTGCATTGATTCATGTGGTAGTAGACTATTCTGGATTCAGGTGAACATCAGAAGGACTCTAATGACAATTTGATGATGTGGGAGGAAAAGAATCCATTTATCCTCTCTTTTGAAAGGAAAAAAAGCAGTATTTCTTACACAAACTGATACTTGCATATTCCAATGAAATTGAAGGATTAAAAGAATAATTATGATTCTGGGTCACAATGATATTCAGTTCACATCTCAGCCCTTAACAAGCTGTTAAATGAGAGAGCTTAACAGAGGCAGAATTAACTGACTTTCTTTTAAGTTTGGTAATTGCAAATGCGAAATGAACATCATTCTGCTGACATGGTGCCAGAGGACATCTTGAGCTAACGAAAGAGTGGTGAGCTATGATAAATAATGTATGCACAATATCAAAAGCTGGATGAGAGACAGAAATGGAGAACCCATTTCAAAATTTGGAATTTGCTCAAAGCATTTCCTGCAGTGAATCTCAAGAGGATGAGCACAGATCGGTAATAAGGTCTATAACTGTGTATAATTCATAAACTTCCACCATTTTTATTCACAGCAATTTGTATTTTATAGTTAAAGAAGGAAACAAAGAGACAACAAAAAAATTAGAAGCCACTTGATAAATCGAATGTTCTATGGACTTTTTCTCCCTATAGAATTACTACTTTCTCCTTAAACTTCCCTGTGAAACCAAACTAATGGGTAGGTTTCTACAACACTATGTTTGTGTGTGAATTTTTTCCCCTCAAATTATTTTTGTTAGAGGTAGTGTTCTGTAAATTCATAACAATATTCATAAGTGATGTTCGTGCATTCAAAAATGAGAGTCTACTACTACTGAAGTCACATTGGATATGTAATCCTATATTCAGGTTGGATATATAATAAGAGTAACAAATGTCAAGAAGGCAACTTAAGTAAAGATCATAATCCTTACAAAAATATTCATTGTTATATTTCATTGCAACTAATTTAAAAGTGAACCCACCATTCATAGCTTTTTGTTTATAATCTTCCATATACCTAGTTCTTGCCATGCCATTCATATGAGTCTCCATTCCTATACATATTCACTCACTACTTACCCTGCTCACGACCCCATAACTTTCACACACATCATTCATACATAGCTAATCTCGCCACTGCAGTCATACTGCCAATTAATTTCTCCATACCTTCTTACACAAGAGCACAAAAATCATTCAATTCCTGGTCTTTTTTGTTCAGATTTTTAGCAGTTGGAACATTCCATAACACCACAGTCAGTCAGCCATTGCTGTAGTAATAGAACAGGGAGTAATTTCAAGAACGTACTTGAGTTCTTCTTGCCATGTTGCTAAGAAAGTTTCAAAAGCTACAGTCCAACAATGGGCAAAAGGAGCAGCAGCCCAGGGACCACTGTTTTTAGGGGTACAATCCCACAAACAGCAATGTCACTTCCCCCAGTTGCCTGCTCCTTATTCTCCCGCCACCTGAAAGGTTTGGCATTGCATGCAGCTGCAGCAGATCCTGCCATTCTGTGCTGTAGATGCATGTGCACTGACTAGTAGAATGGAAGGGAAAGATGAGGCTGCATCCCCCTGCCTGGTGCTTTTAAGAAACAAATCTGTAGTGCTCTATTTGCTCCAGAACAAGGGGAAAAAGTCCCCCCTCCATGTTCTCCATTGTCACAGGGTGGTGGGCAACACTGGGAAAAGTTTCAACTTTCCCAACCATAACTTTAATTGATATACATATATATCTTAAATAATTTGAACAGTGTGGAGTAATGGTTACAATATGGGACTTTAAGTAGGGAACCCAAGTTCCTATTTCCACTCATCTCTGCGGCTGAATATCCTGTTGCCACACCACTTTAAATTGATGAATCTGGATCCTATTCTCCTGGGCACTGCTGGCACACATGGTCTTGTCAAACAAGCACAATATACATCTCAGTACCAGCTGTTAAATATTGTATCAGAATTGCTTAGGACTGGGTTTGAGCAATGGTGGAAAACAATAGCTGAATTTATTTTATGCTGCAGTCATTGGAGCAATTGTGGGTTTTAAATCTTTCTTTCTTCTGTTATATTTTCCATAACCTCAAATCTGTAGCTGCAAGGCAGGGAAGACTTTTTTTCCTGTGGAATATTTCCAAAGATGCTTCTTAAGAAAATGAGCCCGTTAGATTATGCTTTTCTCTGAGTGCCCCCCTCCCTACCCAGTACCTTGAGGCAGCCCTTATCTGGCCAACTCAGGAATGGTCATTTTAAAACTCCGCCCCACTGCCCCACACACACACTTCCTTTTTTTGGTTGGCATTCTGAGCTGTTCTGATGCCTTTGATTATGCTACTCGCCAGATTGCTTCTTGGAAAATGTTGTGTTTGAATAGCAACTTTGCAAGTTAATTCACTGTTAATGTTTAGAAGTAGGTCCTATTAGGGAGACTGTAGTCTGTTGCTGGGCAGAATAGGACCCTCTATACTGAAAGAGAAAGGAGAGTAAAGGGAGGGGAGAAGAAAGATAGAGGAGAAATTAGAGCATTAAGCTACAAAACAAATTGCCAAAAATATTTTGAATCACAGAGAGAATACATTCAGTTCTCATGCTTGGTAAGTACCTGCTGCAGATTTGCAACTACAAGGTTTGAGGAAAACTCTGGGGACCACTTTTCCCATAGCCTGTGGAATGATGTTAAGTGTGTGTGTTTCTTTAAATGCATAGTGTGGTACAGATGAAGAGTGGGGTGAAAGAGCAGGATGACTGCATGAGATGATTGGTTGATGACTGAGAGTGTGGGCAGAGTGAACTGCAGTTTAAGTTACTGAGTGGAGAGAAAGGATTCAGTTTGTGCAAAGCAGGCAACCTGTGTGGAAGCCTGAAAGGATTCTCATTCTAGTTCATTTAGGCAACCTGTGTGAAAGCCTGAATTGTGTGTGTCTGTGAGAGGACATTCATCCTACTTTCTGGTTTTGACAGGCAAACTGTGTGTGCGCCTGAGAGAGAAACCCTCTATAGGGAAAAAGTTTATGAAGATCTGTGTGACTGAGCCTATGTGTGGAAACTTTTAAGAACTGAGAACTATCTTTGAAACTATCAAGCTTAAATACTAGAGTGAAACCAATACACTTCTTGTAAAAATAAAAGTTTATTTTGGTTTTTTTTAATCCCAGGGTATCTGTCATTCCTATATATCCCATTCCTATCCTCAGGGCCACATAGTCCCATAAAGGAGCCTGACACTTGGGCATGTTATTAAAGGGGAAATTTAAATTATTTTGGAATATAATTCCTGGTGGCAGCAATCTACCCAGAGGGTGTAAGAAAAGGGTTAAAGGCCAAATCTAACTGAAAAATAAAGAGGGACATAACAGCCTGTTACAGGCTTTCTGGAAAGACCAAATGAATATACAGTGCTTATTTCCCCTGTTGATGTTAATTAATAGCTTCCAATACAATATGGACTGCTTGCCTGAGTATTGCATTTTAAAAGACCTGTCACACTCTTGAGCCCAAAAATCCCATTCACATATGTCCTGCAACCAATTTTTCAGCTTCTTGAAAGCTCACACTTTGCTCTTAGTAGTACCACAATGGAGCAGATTTCACACCCACCTTCCTTCATGTGTGTCTCTGGAGAATCTCCACTCCCATGAGAACAATGGAAGTCTTATTTCAGAAATCATTTGCTGGCTATAGAAACAACTTACTTTACCCCATGACATTGACTGGTCCTGAAGGGCAGAAAATTATAAGGCATCTTTCTTAGGGATGTCAGGTCCCCCTACCCTCTTGACAGGAGGGTGAGGGACCCGGCACTTACCTTTTTGACATCATGGGGTGTTTCTTGTGCATGCACATAGCTTCTGCACCTAGATGATGATGTCACTTTTGGGAAGTGACTTCATCGTGCAGGTACAGGAGCAAGCCAAATCGGGCCCTAAAGAGCCTGATTCAGCTCGTTTGGAGCCCAAAACAGCCCACTGAGAAGTGCAGCAGCATTCTCAGGGACAGTGTGATGACATCATTCCCAGAGGTGATGCCGTCATGCCATGCCAGAAGTGCACCCTCGGTGGCATTCCCCCACCTTTCCTCCCTCCCCCACTAGCCAGGTGAGTAGAAGCCTGGGAGTGGAGGGTAGGAGCAGGATATCCCCTGCTCCCAGTGGGGGATTGGCATCCCTAATCTTTCTCTAGTCACTGAATTGCCATAAGATTCTACTCCATATGATGCTACTATCTGTGCTCTAGATGACCATTTTAATTCGTTATTATAAATATTATATCAGAACATTTCAAGTTCTCACAATTGCCACATGAGTCCTTTGATCAACACATAGAAGCACGGTGTGAATTGCGCAACTTGTGAATTTGCTAATATTACAGATGAGATCATTAGGGCCAGGAGTTCAAGAAGACAATTTTAAAATATAAAACAAAAACTTCTCATGACAAAGAGCCTGAATGTGGCAAGATCCAATTGCCCAAAGTGTAGAAATTGCCTAAAGAGTGGAAACATTGTGCTAAATTGTTGTCATATCAATCAGTAATCCCTGAGCCAGTGAACATTCAGGCTGTACATAACAGAAATGTTGGCAACATATTTTCAAGGAAAACACCAGCTAATACATCTTCTTTGCAACCACAGCATACCTATCATTGATATCTGTGAGGCAATCCTAGCCACCAAATGCCTTTTTCAGAGTGTTGTACAAAGGTAGCAACATGTAAGAAGCGCAATAAAAAGGACATTTTGTTAGCACCTGTAAGTCCGCAGTTAACCATTTTTCAGAGATTGCCGCTGAGGTGGATGTGAGCACATATCCGTCTGACCAAGTTCTCAGGGTTGCCAAGCATATCCTTCTCCACCTTGCCTGGTGAAAGTCAATAACCATGAGGTTAGGATGCTAGCAGATTACAGTTCCCCATAAACTATAATTCTTCATCATCTGTACACAATGCTATTTGCTGCTAACTGCCCATCACTGCCCTTCAGATATTTGCCCAGAAGGATGTGATGGGTCTCTCATTGCTATCAAAGGCTTATTTACTGTTAATCTACAATACAAAGGCTGTAATTCACATGGGGGGTGGGGGTGGGGGGAGAAGCTGTTTCTATATCTGTCTGGAGTCATCAGAGAGATCTCCAAATTATTCTGGTCCCTAATAGTACAGAACTTGTCCTACAAACTATGGAAAATTCAACAGACATTAAGCTTCCAGGTGTCTACACTGATAAGCTCGGGATGGACAGAAAGTTCAAGCACAAGACTAAACTCAAAGAATATGCTGCGCCAGTACAGCATAAAGTAAGAAATGTATTCATTGCACTGAGACAAGCACTCACTGAACAGATTCTCTAATTGTGCAAAGCTGATATCATGGAACCTGTTGATTTCTCAGAGAGGGTTTCTCCCATTGTTTTAACCAGGAAGACCAGTGCGTCAATTTGGACATGTGTGGACTTGAGAGACTTCTGCTCAATATCAACCAAATGCTGCTTGTTTTCAGAGATACTTAGGTCTTTACCACTATGTTTACCACCAGATTCCTTTAGTAGAAGAATCCCTAAAGTATACAGCCTTAATCATATCAGAAGGCTCATTCCAATTTCAGTTGATGCCTTTGGCAGTATCTGCCTTCCAAAGAAAGGTGCATGCAATATTTGGAGATACCAGAGGTGTTACATACTTCCAAGATGACATTCTGGTATATAGCAGAGATCATTCCGAACATGATGCTATTCTTAAGAGAATTATAAAAGAACTACAGTAATGTGGACTTACCATTAGCAAAGATAAAGGTCAATTTTGAACAGACTTCATGACTTAGCTAGGACATACTGTGTCACAAAGGGGACACGTTGTCAAAATCAGACCTAGTAAAAGCCATTTGGGAACCACCAGGACTGGACAATGACAAATTTTGATCATTTCATAAATGGGGTACAATTAATCTACAGGTTGGTAAAGGAATCTACAGCTTGCCAGGAAACAAAACCATGGCCAGCGGTATTTCATGCAATACAAGCTGCCAACAAGCGTACCACCCTTTGAACTGCTGAGTGGATGGAAGTCTAATACCAGATTAACTACTTGCCCAAGACTCTCCTTTTCTGAAAATCACCTGATATAGCTTCTTTTGACCATGTTAAAGATAAACAAGATAAGAATAAACAATACATTTAGTGTTTAAAGGAAGCTACTCATGAGTTTAAAATTTGAGGCTTTGTTCGTGCCAAACTACTGAATAGCATCAGAAAAGGACATTCCAGATATTCAATCCCATTGCAGACTACAGACATAGTATCCACAAGGATGGAAGAAAATAGAACATCTCAGCACTGTTGAAGGTACAAACAGAAGAGGATGCTGACTCTTCTTTTGGATTAGAAAGTCAGGAAAATACTGCAGAAGAGAAGAACACAGAATACTAGAGTTTATTCTACCATCTAGTCCTTCTTGTACTGCTCCAGTAATGAGAAGGAACATAAGACAAAAAAAATTGCCTAAAAGTCTTGAAGATTTTGTAACTGACTTTTGATTAGCTAGTTTATTTTATTTTGAAGAAGAGGGGTATGTTGTGTTTCAGTAGCAGTTTTGCAAGTTATGGTCCCATTAGAGAGACTGTAGTCTGTTGCTGGACGAGCTATGCCCCTTTATACTGAAAGAGAAAGGAGAACAAGGGGAGGGGAGGAGAAAGAGAAGGAATTATAACGAGTTGTAAGAGGCAAAGTAAGATAAAACCTCAAGATGCCTTGTGTTGTCTCCTTGCCTGCATTAAGCTACAAAAGAAATTTGTTCCTTTTTTGACGCCTAAATGCTTCAAGGTAGACATGGGCACGATCCAAAAAATAATCCCGATTTAGCTGATCATGATTCTGCGGCGGCGCCGAACCCAGGTACCCGAACCTTGCCGATCAAGTCCCGTTTCCGATACAGAATCGGGAATCAGGAAGGCCGACGTGGGAGGGCGCCCCACCACCAACACTCCCTCAGACCAGAGTGACCAGGCACTAGAGTGTGTAATACTGTGTGAGCCCTCAGCCAAGGAGGTGCCCACTGAGCTTGGCCCCAGAGCTAGACGGCAGCCCTGGAAGCAGAGAGAGAGAATAGGAATAGAGCCCAACCCCAGCTGCAACACTCCCCCCCAGACCTGAGCCCTCAGCCGAGATGCCCACCGAGCTTGGCCCCAGAGCTAGGTGGCAGCCCTGGAACTAGAGGAGATAGCTCCCTATTCCCTAATTCCCCATCCACTGAAGCCCAAAGCTAAAGCTCCCTCTCTCTCTCTTGTGCTTTATCTTTCCAAAAGCGGCAAGCGAGAGCTTGCCTCTGTCCCACTCCTCCCGCGAGCGGAAAGTGAAACTTTGTTGCACAGCACATGGCTATTTATAAAGCCTGGGTCTGCTACGCAGGAGGTCTGTGTTTGGCCGTAAGAGCTGCCTCTCAGGCTTTGCAGGGATGAGATTCGAGTGCCCATGGCTACAGAAGAACACCCCCTTCCCCCGCCCTCCCCTCTCTTCTCCCAAATGGATGAGATGGGCGCGCACTTTTCTGGCTGCTCTGTGGTTGGAAGGAAGCCCTGCTGATCAAGGAAAGCTGGGCTTCCATTCGGGTTTCCAGGGCGACAGAAGGAGGGCAAACAGCTCCGGCATTCCCCAGGCTCCATTTCCACGGGGGCTCCGTTCCCTCGGGAACAGATGGCTGGCGCCAGACTGTCTGCAGATTGCAATCCCGAATGTAAACCAATCGATCCGATCGAGACCCGATAGAGCGCCCCACCCGACCGCTGAACCGGGAGCCGTGGACGGAACCGATCAGCCAGGTCCTGATGGCGCAAACACCAAAATCAGGGCAATTTTCAGACCGTAATTCCGATCGTGCCCATGTCTACTTCAAGGTACTTAATTAGCGCCCTTTAGCATTTGCTTGCCTCATTAGCCTAAATCCTTGATTAATGTGGACCCAAACCTTGAGACCGTAATATGCTGCCCCAAATAGTCTCACAAATACTGCTTTGCTATTTCCGTAATAGTTCTAAGAACATACACTTTTTAAAAGTATTGTGGGAAGAGGTGATACACAGTTTCATAACACTTCTCTACCAGGATCATACAGTCTTCCTTAATTGAAAATTGGTGGACTGTGGACTGGACTCTAGGATGTACCAATGGATAGGGAACTGGTTGGATAACCGCATTCAAAGAATAGTTGTCAACGGTGTCGTGTCTGATTGGAGGAAGGTGTCTCGTGGAGTGCCACAAGGCTTTGTCCTGGGCCCAAGGCTTTCCAATATTTTTATAAATGATCTGGATGAGGGTGTGAAGGGATAACTCATTAAATTTGCTGATGACACCAGACTAGGAGGAGTAGCAAACACCCTTGAAGACAGGGATAGAATTTAACAAGATCTGAACACACTGGGAAAGTGGGCAGATTTGAATAAAGTGCAGTTTAACATGGATAAGTGCCAGGTTCTCCTCTTGGATAACAAAAATGTAAATCATGCATATTGGATGAGGGATACACTTCTGGGTAGCAATGTGTGTGAACAAGATCTTGGATGTAGATGGATAGGAAGCTAAATATGAACAGTCAGTGTGATGCAGCAGCAAAAAATGTGAACACAATCCTGGGTGTATTAACAAAGGTATAACATCCAAATCACAGGATGTCATTTCCCACTATATATTGTGTTGGTTAGACCCCATCTGGTGTATTGTGTGCAGTTCTGGAGGTCTCATTTCAAAAGGGATGTGGGCAAATTGGAATAAGTGCAGAGGAGAGCAACCAGGATGATCAGAGGCCTGGAGTCCAAGCCCTACAAGGAAAGACTGAGGGACCTGGGAATGTTCAGTTTGGAGAAGAGGAGGTTAAGGTGAGACATGATTGTTCTCTTTAAGTATTTAAAAGGCTATCACTTAGGGGTGGGAAGGGAGCTGTTCCTGTTGAGAGCAGAAGATAGGATTTAAAACAATGGGTTTAAACTACAGGAGGGAAGATACTGGATGTACATTAGGAAAAAACTTATTTATGTTAAGAATAATCCAGCAGTGGAATCAGCTGCCTGGAGATGCGGTGGGTTCCCCCTCATTGGCAGTCTTCAAGGAGTGGCTGGAGAAATACTTGTTGGGGATGCTTTAGGCTGTTCCTGCATTGGGCAGGGGGTTGGACTAGATGTTCTGTAAGGCCCCTTCAAATTCTATGATTCTGTGAATTGATCTTGCTGTCTTGCCATTTTAAAGCACAGAACTGTAGCCTGTGACTCATGAAGGCACCATACAGAATATAGTATTTTGAATCTCTTAGTTTGAAAGGGGAAAATCTACTGGAGCTTGGCTGCTTAGGAAAGTAAAATAACTTGATGGTATATGCTCCCCCTGACCCCATACACACACAGTGGAATATATTTCTCATAACTCTGGGAAATCCGTGTAGAGTCGAAGAAAGTGGGTGGGGCTCAACGTCTTGCTGTTGTTTTACCACGCTCTGTTCACCTGCAATGTGCACATGGATTTGCTGTAAGACAAGCCTTCTCCTGTACTGTTTGCTTTTCCCCTTCATACTTCTATTATTGCATGTTAGTTCTTCTGTGAGCACTCTTTTGTTGTGCACCTGCACATTGTGATATGTCTGCATTACTCCATTACATTGTTCTTTTATTCTAGTACAAATTGATCCTGTAAAGTGGCTGCTTGTTTATATTACAGGAGCAGTGTTGAGTATCCCAACTTGCTTTTCTGCTAAACATCACAAACATGTTTGTGCACATGGCAAATTTGGGCATTTCTGCTTTGATCCTTTACCATAGTGTATGGTATTAATATGCTGACAAAGCAGTGCTGGGGGAATCTACACAGATAATGCAGCTGTAAATGTAATGTAGCATTAGAACATGATTTTTGCTGTTAGCTTCTTCCTCAGTGCATTCGACATAAATTAACATTTTCAAGTTTTACTGAATTTCAGCAAAATTATTTCTTTAAAGTTCTACCTTCATAATAGATAGGAGGAAAGTGTGATTGAAACAGCTCTTAGATTGTAATTAATCTGAGGCCTTCTGTCTGCCTGATTTAGGGTTGCCAGGTTCCCCAACTCCCCTGGCGGGAGATTAGGGGCATGGCACTTATCTTGCTGTGTTCCTGTTTACGCAATCAGGGCCAGCGCCACTGTTGAGGCGATGAGGCAGGAGCCGCGGGGCTGGAGGGGGCACCAGAGGGGGTGCCAGAGGCGGAGGTGCGCGTCCCGCGCCACTGCCAGCCAGCCCCGCACCACCACCGGCCAGCCCCGCGCCGCCACCACCCGCCACCACTGCCCGGCCCTGGGCAGGTGCAGCAGCCATGAGCCAGGGACTACAGGTGGCTGGGGCGGTGCACGGTGCGCGGGCAGCCTCCTCGCTCCACCCCAGCCACCTGCCGGCAGCACTGTGTGATGACATCATCATGCGATGATGTCATCACACAGTCCAGGGAGTACGGGCGCGCGAGGCTGGCCTCCAGCGCCAGAAACCCTGGCACCGGGGCTGTGCGCAATGACATCACTTCTAGAAAGGGATGTCATCCCATGGGCCAAGGGGAGGCCTGGGAGTGCTCCCACACTCACCAGGGTGTGGGATTGGGCCTGCTGTGGGGAATGATTTTGGGCTGAATGGGGCTGCTGTGGGCGTGAGAGTGTACCACACTGCCCAGGGGCATGCCACACCACCTGAGGGTGCGCCCCAGGAAGCACACTCCCCCCGCCCCCCGCTGGCCAGATAAGCGGCGACGGGGGTGGAGGGTGGGAGCAGGGAGTCCGCTGCCCAGGGCAGGGTAATGGCTCCCCTAGCCTGATTCCATGAGCAGTGGCATTGCCAAAAAGGTGAAGCAAGGATTGGTATGTCAACTTTAATCTGAGGCCTTCTGTCTGCGTGATTTAGGGTTGACGATGGTCCAAGGGTTATGCTGATAAACCTTGGATCTGCAACACACCTAAATGAGCTGTAATTATGTAATAGTAACATGAGAAGGAAAAATGTTGCATCAAAACTATTCCACTCAGCTCCGATGGCACTATAGAACTGATCATACTACAAGGGACCCATATATATGATGCACTGGTACAAGCCTGGAACTAGCAACTCCTCCAGCTTTCTATAGAAAGAACATAACTCATGCAGGAAATCTAGCCTGGAAGCTTTACAAACAGTGGTAATCCTTTTCCTTTAGCCTGCAAAGGTCTATTTTAGGGTATGTATGAGCAGCTGAGCATTTTTGTGAGCTGTATTTTTTTGTGGACTTGTTTGCGAGGGTGAACCTACATGTTAGATTAAGTGGTCTGCCATTTTTTGTGTGTGCAGAAAAGAAAAAAGTCTTTGGTGTTGTGGGTATTTGCTAATCCTCTGGTCTAATTTGAGGCCTTGAATAAGTACACTGGTACTTCTGTAATTTCTTATTTGACAGTTTTTAGGACCATATCATCTGGGACTGATAAATTATTATTTCATAGTTCATCATGCCTTTCCTCAGTGCCTTCTTACACAGCAGTTTATGACAGTTTTTCAGATTTATCACCTTAATAAGAAAAGAGGAGCTCAGGTGTGGGAATTTTCCCAACTTCTGTGCAGTGAAGATTGTGGCAGATTATTCATGCAGTGTCTCAGGAATCTGCCCTGGGTAGTTCATTTTTTCTTCCATGCTTGTATAGTTTCCTCTTTCTGATACATAATGAACTCTTGTAGTAGACATGTTACCTAGAAGTCTGATATAACAGGAGGGCAAAAACTCTTTGTATAAAGATAGTGATAATATATCATTACACTCTAGTCAATAACAAGATCCTGTATATTGGTGGTGGTGGTGGAAGACGAGAGTGCCATCAAGTAATTAGCTGACTTATGGCGACCCCTAGTGGGGTTTTCAGGGCAAGAGGCTAACAGGGATGGTTTGTCATTGCCTGCCTCTGCAATCCTGGTCTTTGTTGAAGGTCTCCTATCCACTTACTAACCAAGGCTGACCCAGCTTATCTTCTGAGATCTGACATGATCAGGCTTGCCTGGGCTATCCAGGGCAGAGTATAGTATTAATTAGGGGCATGCAATTTTCTCCCCTTTTTCTTGAAAATCACTTCCTGTTTTTAGAAGATCTTAAATCACTAACTGTCCTCTCTAGACTACTAACACACAAAAGAATAATAGCATACACTTTCAGTCACTGTTGGTCAGGGGATGACATAGGTGCCCACAGCCCATGATTCTTCCCTTAGTCATTTTGTCAATATCTTTATTTGCAATAGTTTTTCTTGCTCACCCAGGGTTCTCGGAGCTGATTCAAACATTAAACTGAAATGAAGCATAGCATGCCAAACCCCATTTCCACATGGGGAATCAACACAGATGCTTGATGGATATTCTAGCCTTGCCACACATATCAGAGCTATTGCATAGAATATTTAATGCCAGGTTCAGAAGTAAATACAATCTGTGGGATAATTCAAATTATAATTCCCTGGGGCACAAGTAGAGCAGCCTCATAGAACACCAACAATGGGAAAGAGTTTTTTGAGAGCAATGATAACTCTGCCATAGCCGATGAACCTCAGAAGTATAACCATGTTATTCCATTGCAGCCAAAACAACAAAGAGTTTTATGGCGTCTTCAAGGCTATCTTATTTATTTTAGCATAACCTTTCATCCCCCAGAGCCCATGTTGGCAGATGAAAAAATATAAACTGGTTCTAGGGTTGCCAGTTTTCCTGGGACCCAAACCAAGATACGGGGGATTGTGGGGTGATGCGCAGAGGATCAAAAAAATACCTTGTTTGCACACTTTGCAAGCACACACTCTAGAGGACTTCCTTGTTGAGCCAGGAAAGTCATCATTCCTGCTGTGACAAGAAAATGAAGGGCCACGTGTGGGAATTAAATAGCAGGAAGTGCATTCTTGTTTAAGGAGTTTATTTGCAATTATTTTGAACAAATGTTTGAGTCAGTATTTTATGTGCAAACATAAAAAGTGACTTATCTGCCTGCTTGACCTTGACCTTACAGTTTTCTTACATTTGCTTATATGTTCACTTTAAAAATGCACATTTTTCAAAGATGTTACAAATCCACAGCTATGACATGCAACAGACAGTAAAGAAGAACTCTAGTGGAATCAAAAGTGCTTTTAATTTAACTTTTGTTTTTTGTTTTGTTTATGTCAAAGTCTGCAGATATGACTCAACACCCATTGCCACCCCAGCCGGAATGAAGAGACAGACACAGGCTTGGAATTAAAGGGCTGTTTATTAAATGACCATAACATAAACAAGGCAAGGGCCAACTAAGCAGTACAGGTCAAGCCCTGGGGTCAACTCCGGACCTCCGCCTTGACCTGTCTGGGCGAGCCCCATGCCCCGGGTGTAGGCCATCCTTTGAATGGCTGCAACCCGGCCAGCCAGGCAATGGATCCCCCCATCAAGCACCTAACGCCCCAGCCATACGGCATGAGGGAAGGCCTTGTGCTTGGGGATCCCCGCAGGCTTCTGCCAGTGTACGGTAGCCGTAAGCAGGTGTACCGCCCTTAATGGCAGACCCTGTTCCCCACCCAAAGGGAAGCACCACAGGGTGCTCACCAGCCCGCAACCTATTCCCAAAATCTGCCACCACAAGGGTCAAGCCTCTACTTAGACCCTTGCGCCCCACAGGTGACCTAGAGCCACCCGGAGCCTTTGCCGCAGGTCATCCATAAAAATGTCATTGCCCTCAGGTGACAAATGCACACCATCGCCTCGGTAGAGGTGGGCAAATCCAGCCCTAATATTGGGGTGTGGCAAATAGATACCCAAGCCTTGCCCCAAAGATTTTTTGATGGCGTGATTAGCCTTATAACAGGCCCCCTCTATGGCCTTGGGATCTAAGGCTTTCTGCCAAACCCGTCGTTGCAGCGTCTCTAACCAAATTATAAGCACGCTTCGCCAACGGCTGCTTATAAATCTCAGGTCCTCAGCTACCTGCAATGACAGGGCCTTGCCCCGTACCAACCTGAGGTCATTACCACCCAGGTGAATGACCAAAATGTGTGGGGGAGGACCCTTCCGTCCCCGAAACAGAAGGGGCAGCAGGCCAGGCCATTTAAGGCCACACCAGCCCTGCCACTCCACCGTGGCCACAGCACTCAAACCCAGTTGAGATCCAATCGGCATTCTCCTGGCTTGGTGGGCTGCCCAGAACACCATGCTGTGGCCACAGATCAGGATCCTCTTCCTCACCTGGCCCGACACGGCACCTGAGGAAAGAGCAATTAGTTTGCCATTTAAAGTTGAGGAGGGGCCGGATATAGGAACGATATGCCCCAGACCGCCACCTGCCCACTATCTGTATTGCCTGCTGAGGGTACCCCATAGCCGCTGCTGTCGAAGCCGCCCCAATCCGGAAGGAGTGGGTGCCTAACTTGACCCCCGACAGGCCAATTTTCTTAAGCGCCCCTTCTGTCACAGCCCCAAACTGATATTTAATCAATGGGGCCTGATCTTTGTGGTGAAATAAGACCCCTTGGTCATCTCCACAAAGCGCGATATAGTCCCTAAGGGCCTTAACAGGGCACAGCTCCTGCTCGGCACAGGGGCCCAAAAGCAAGGTGGTCCCCTGCTGCCGCTGGTCT
Organism: Eublepharis macularius; assembly: GCF_028583425.1. Lineage (NCBI taxonomy): Eukaryota > Metazoa > Chordata > Lepidosauria > Squamata > Eublepharidae > Eublepharis > Eublepharis macularius. The sequence goes on along the minus strand of NC_072790.1, from coordinate 102,124,532 downwards.
GTTTTGGACCTTCTAATCCCAATGGAGACTTTGTCCCCAACAAATTTAATGTCTTGGGCACTCAAGGCCCATCCAGACGCGTCTGTACGTGATGAGGCCACCAGCTCACTGACTCAGAGGGCCCCAAAGAATGCCATCAAGGCAGCAGCATGAAAAAGCTTCTGCTAAAAAATAGATGAGCAGACTGCCACCCACGCGGTCCCCAGCCCCCTCAGCACTGATGGGGAGATGGGCTGCCTTGGGTCACTTGACGTTTTTATCTCCCTGGCCCAGCCTTCCAGTATCTTTCGGATCCTGAATAAACCCATGAATTCAGGTAAGCCACGTGCTTCGCTGGCAAAGGCTAAAACGGCCTGCTGACCCCTGATGGACTTCACAGCAAGGCCCCGCCCCCACTGCACTACACAAAAGTACATCAGGTGCTCAGGCGGGATGGGCCACGATTGCTGGAGCCCCACCGACACCCTAAACTGGTAAAGCTGCCCTACCGCACGGTCGTAGGCCCGGTGCATACTGGGGGCAATGGACAGCTGGATCACTCTATTTACTTCCGCTGTCCAAGCTCCCATAGCTCCTGGGGCATCCTCGCTGGCTGCCTGTCGGCCCAGGGGGCAAGCCGCCAGAATCGTTCCATCTGTTGGTGAGACAAAGCGTCTGCCACACCGTTTTTAACACCTGGAACATGTCTGGCCCTAAACAAAATGTTCATCTGCAAACATTGTAATGTAAAGGCCCTCACCAGCCTCATCACCCTGGGGGGTCTAGATGCCATGGTGTTGACCACATGCACTACAGCCAAGCTGACACACCAAAAGTGGACAGCTTAGTTCACCAATTGTGATCCCCAAAGCCACATGACCACTAACAAGGGAAAGAACTCCAAAAACGTAAGGTCTGTGGACAATCCCTGGGCTACCCAATCTGCGGGCCATTGGTCAGCACACCAATGCCCCCTGAAAAAGACTACAAAGCCTCTGGACCCAGAGGCATTGGAGGTGACCTGTAGTTCTGCTTCTAACAGCAGATCCTCCCTCCAAAAGGTCACCCCATTAAAGGTGGCAAGGAATTCCTTCCACACCAATAAATCCTCCCGCATCCCTTTGTTAATTCACAAGCGATGATGGGGCAACCGCAAGTTCCCCATAGCATCACACAGCCACCTGAGGAAAGCCCTCCCCGCTGCCACTGCTTTACAGGCAAAGTTTAAATGGCCAACTAACTGCTGCAACAAGGAGAGAGACCTTGTCTCTGCTCAAGCAGTCCTCCAACCTGGCTCTAAGGTCAACCACCTTCTCCAATGGCAACCTCAAGGTCTGGTGAACCGTGTCAAGTTCAGTGCCCAAAAACATCAGGACAACAGCTGGTCCCTCCGTTTTTTCGTGAGCCAGAGGAACCCCTAGTTCCTCAGAGAGCTCCATGAACCCTGCCAGCAGCCTGGCACTAGGGGTGTGCAAGGAAAAAACTTTCGGCTTTCTTGTTTCGGCATTAGCCGAAACAAGAATCTCTATCGTTAAAGCCGAAAGCCGAAACAAGAATCTCTTTCGGCTTTCGGCTTTCTTTCGGCTTTCTTTCGGCTTTTTCTATGGGAAAATGCCTCCGTCTTCCAGGACGCCTGGAGGAGGCATTTTCCCACCGAATAAGCCCAAAATTGGTGGGGACCTTCCTCTAACCCTTCTCTAACAACCACCCAAGTTTCAGACCGATTGGACTTTGGGGGGCCATGTTATGGCCCCCCAAAGCAGGTCCCCCATCCTCCCATAAGAAAGCGAAGGAGCAGCATAGTGTTAGCATGCTGCTGCTCATCTTCTTCATTATTTCCTATGGGGAAAAAATGAAGAAGCAGGCTTCCTTTGCCAGGGGTGGCATTTTGCATGCAAAATGCCCCCTTACCCTCAGGGGCCCTTCTCCCACCCTTCCTCCCACCCCCCACCAAGGCTCAGCCTGCTCCCACTTGGGGGGGGCATTTCATGGCCTCCCCAAGTAGGTGCTCTCATCTCTACCACTGACAGCTGGGGGAGGCTTGTCTTGCCAGGGGTGGCATTTTGCATGCAAAATGCCCCCCTACCCTCTGGGGCCCTTCTCCCACCTTTCCTCCCACCCCCCACCAAGGCTCAGCCTGCTCCCACTTGGGGGGGGGGGCATTTCATGGCCTCCCCAAGTAGGTGCTCTCAGCCCCCAAAGTCCACCCCTCACAGCCCCACACAAACCCAATCCCCCCCAGCTGCCACACACAGACCCAAATCCCCCCAGTAGCCCCTCACAGACCCAAATCAACCCCCACCTGCCCCACACCCACCATAACCCCAGGAACAGGCTGGCCTGCCCTCCCCTTTTGGGAACCCCTAAACTCTCTTCCCCAGGGCAATTCCGCACAGACAAGGGGTGCCACAATGGTGGCAGTGCCAAATCGTCCCTGGGAAAGAGCACCTGCCCTGGCACACAGATAACCACCCCCCTGACCCCCCCCCCCACCACCTGCAGAGAAGGCTGGCCAGCCTGCCCCATTGTTCCCTATGCTGGAAACCAACCTCCCATCAAAGAAGGGAACACACACACAATGATTAAGTTTAAAAAAACTTTATTTTATCGTTTTCAAATTACAAGTGGTCAACAAATCACAACATATTACACTTATTGTCCCCCACAGCACAACACAACACAATTAACTACACATCAGAGAATCTTAAAAACAATTTTTCTTTTGAAATGGACAAACAGAAAAGTTTTGAACATTTCCACAGGTTACATAGTAAGCGGGCACAACAGGGCATGGAAACAGAAGCCCGTACTAGACAAGATGATCATAACTACCAGCCTAATACAACTCTCCCTCCATAACATGACTTAATGGGGGGGAACCACTGCAACAAAATCCCCCCCAACCCTCTGGGGCCCTTCTCCCACCCTTCCTCCCACCCCCCAACAAGGCTCAGCCTGCTCCCACTTGGGGGGGCCATTTCATGGCCTCCCCAAGTAGGTGCTCTTTTCTCTACCAGTAACAGCTGGGGGAGGCTTGTCTTGCCAGGGGTGGCATTTTGCATGCCAAATGCCACCCTTACCCTCAGGGGCCCTTCTCCCACCCTTCCTACCACCCCCCACCACATGCATTCCTTGACAATCAAGAAATCTGGAGTTAACTATAATGTGCATGTCAGTCCCTCAAAGACAGAAGCAATATGGAGTTAATGACCCATTTGATTTCCACAACTTCAGACTCAATTAGGGATCCGTTTCCCCTTGGTGGGGGATCCCCCACTCTCACCTATCACCCCCTGTCACTGCTTACCTGGCTGGAAGGGGAAAAGTCAGGGAATGAGCCTTCAAGGTACGCTCCTGGGGCTGCTGCCGTGATGTCACTGTTGTCATCTGGCTGCCCTGAGAGTATTCCTGTGCTTTGCAGTGGGCTGATTTGGGCCCTACAGGCCAAAGCAGGATCCCTTGTGGCCCAAATCAGCCTGCTGTGAATTGTGCGTGCTCCCCAGCCTTGTGTGATGATCACATCACTTCCTAGAACAGACATCATCATGCCAGAGCATTGCCATGAAATGATCATGCGTGTGTGAACAGACCCTAAGTATCCTCTAGGCTTCAGTGATGGTATAGTATGTCAGTAATGATTTCATACACATTATAGAGAGAGAGAGAGACAGAGAAGGGGGGAGGCACTGAACCTAGATTATTTCGTCTATTTTACTGTCCCCTTCCAAAGCCAGGGTGGCATTGGCACAATGCCCCCCTCCCCCCAGCCAGAGCCTTAGTAACAGTATGCATTGACAGGCCCATGCATCATAGTCCTTTTTGAGACCCAGCCAAGTTGTGTGCCTTTTGGAGAAAAATGTTCAAGTTGCTGGTGGGGGTATGAACAATTTTTAGATATACACCGTAGTGCAATGGCTAGAGTGTTGGTCTAGAATCTGGCAGACTCTGATTCTGTGCCTTGTAGGCTTGATGGATGTTCTTGGCTCAGCCTAAGTAAACAATTGTTTTCCAGAGGCAGTCTAGGTGATTTTGGGGCCCTGGACAAATGTTCTGGACGGGGCCCCAGAACCAGTGCCGCCCCACCACTGGCTCCTTGCCAAGGCCAAGCAATTTGGTCACCTAGGCCCCAGATAGAGTGGGCTGGAGTGCGTTGTCTCCCTCCACCCCCCTCCACCCCCTCCAACTACTAAGAAGGCCATCGGTGGATGAAGTCACTCCCAATGTGGGGCATGGAGCAGCTGTCTATTGTTAGCCTGGTTGTGATGAGGGTAAAACAAATCAAGGGAGAACAACAATGTGTAAACCACTATAGGTTCCCATGGGGGAGAAAACCAGGGCATAAGATAAACCTTTAATTTGGTGGGGAGGGGGTATATACATTTTATGTGTATGTGTCTGTATGTTTTATGCATTCAAATCACTTATGGTGTACTTTAGAATTATTGAGCTCCAAAATATCCCAAAAACCTTGTCCATGTATTGCAAACCGAAGTCAATCTACCACATCTAGGGTATTCTTCTTTTCCCTACTGCCTTCAATTTTTCCTAGCATTATTGTCTTTTCTAGTGAACCTTGTCTTCTCATGATGTGACATAAGCACTATCATTATATGATATCTTCAAGGGAGAAAGCAGGCCTGATTTGGTCTGGAAGCCACTTACATGTCTTTTTCGGAGTCCATGGTACATGTAAATTAAAACTTTCTTCCTACTTCACAGTATGAATGCATTTTCTTCCTATGAGCTTTGTCTAAATTTTACTGTACTGATACTGCTCATTTGGCCAAAAGGCCTGCCCTTGAGCAATGCCACATTAAATACTTCATAATAAAAATATTTTTTGAAAACCATTTAAAAGTGTCTTTAAGTGCCATACGCTGATTTAAAAAACATAAGCTAAATGTTTGGGTACACAACCAGATATGTGAATGACTGAAATGCAGCCCAATCCCACTGCTACTTAAAATCCATTTTTGATGGAGGTCTGGATTGACTTACATTAGTGTCATTGAGCTTGGAATCAGGAACCTGGAAGTGTTCCATGGGGGCTACAACTTTCATGCCAAGGCTAAGAGGGTGGAAACGGGATCTCTCTGGGGTGGCAAACTCTGGCCTTGGAAGTTACTGGCAATTTGGGGGTGGGACTTGTGGAAAGGGAAATCTGAGTAGGGATCTCCCCCAGAATCCATGGTCCACATTTGCCCTCTAAAGAGATTGCCCTTAGAAGCAGCCAGTTTCTCTAGGGAACTACTCTATCTAACCTGAACTCCAAGCCCAACCAGGAGTTTGGCAGCCCTAGGAAAATTTCTGAAAAAGATGGCAAAGGAGGGCCAGCAACTGATAGAGGCATGGAAGCCCACACCAGGACAGTAGCAGGGGCCTACTTGGGCACAAAGGACTACCAGTGCTCTCATCCCCCATAGTCCACTCCTTACAGCCCCACACAAACCCAGTTCCCCCACCCCAGCTGCCACACACAGACCCAAATCCTCCACTCAGCCCCTCTCAGAACCAAAACCACCCTCAGCTGCGCCACACCCAGTACCCCAGGAACAGGCTGGCCAGCCTGCCCCATTGTTCCCTATGCTGGGAACCAACCTCCCATCAAAGAAGGGAACACAGACACACAATTATTAAGTTTAAAAAAAAACTTTATTTTATCGTTTTCAAATTACAAGTGGTCAACAAATCACAACATATTACACTTATTGTCCCCCACAGCACAACACAACACAATTAACTACACATCAGAGAATCTTAAAAACAATTTTTCTTTTGAAATGGACAAACAGTAAAGTTTTGAAGATATCCACAGGTTGCATAGTAAGCGGGCACAACAGGGCATGGAAACAGAAGCCCACACTAGACAAGATGATCATAACTACCAGCCTAATACAACTCTCCCTCCATAAAACGACTTAATGGGGGGGAACCACTGCAACAGGGTCCAGCAGAACCTATGTCATTTCCTGTGGCTATGCTTTCAGTTCAGACACAAAAAGCTGAACTGGGCACTTCCAAGGCACTGGACACTGGTATTTCTGGAGCAGTTCTGCAGAGGTCTCCCCCCACCCCCACACCAGCCTCAGAATTTACTCGGGAACATCTGCGAGAGATCATCATTGGCCGGTGCCTATCCACCACTCTTCCCGCATCCCCTGACCATGCAAACCCAACATTAACATCAACAATTTTTTATGGTTTTTTTCTTTTTTTAAACGTGAACAGTCCATCAACTCAGAAAACACAGAATAACATTTTTTGGGGTTTTTTTTACATGAACAGAACATCAACTTTGAAAAAACATAATCACAACATTTTTGGGGGTTTTTTTTCTTTTTTTTACATGAACAGAACATCAACTTTGAAAAAACATAATCACAACATTTTTGGGGTTTTTTTTCTTTTTTTTTACATGAACAGAACATCAACTTTGAAAAAACATAATCACAACATTTTTTTGGGTTTTTTTCTTTTTTTTACATGAACAGAACATCAACTTTGAAAAAACATAATCACAACATTTTTGGTTTTTTTTTCTTTTTTTTACATGAACAGTACATCAACTTTTAAAAAACAGTACAACAATTCTTCTTCATTTTTTTTTTACAAAGATTTCAGCTGATAAAAACATTTTAAACATTCACTGCAGGATCTGATATTTTCCCATTCCCTAATCCCCACCTAAGCAATCCCTATCTAACCTGTTTCTCCCTCCAGTAGCAATCCATGTTTCTGGGGCATTATTTTTCAGAATAAATTTGGTCCCACAGGGTCTGTCTCAGTGATGGGAGATGTTTTGAATACCCTGGGGGGGGGCTTTCAAATTGCTGGGAGTTTTCCCTTTGCCACTGGTTCCTAACCACCCTCCCTCTACTGGCCGGTTTTAACTGTATATACAGGGTTTTATACAGGGGAGAGCGCGATTCCAAAGGATCGGACTCACAGAGGATGCAGGCCACAAGTTGGGCTCACCTCAGTCACTCTGGAAGTCCAGTCCTGAGAAATCGAAGAGGCGAGAGTTGACCTTCAGGAAGGTCAACTGCTCGACTCTCCATGGGAGAAGGCGAGTGCGATGTGGGCCGACAATGTCGCCCGCATGTGAAAAGACGCGCTCGCTCTCCACGCTCGTCAGAGGGCATGAGAGCAGCCGCTGCGCCTTGAGGGAGAGGTCCGGCCAGACCGACTCCTTCCTGGCCCAGTAGCTGAGCGGATCGGTGGAGAGCGACTCACAGGGCTCCGCGAGGTAGTCCCTGACCATCGCCTCTGCCGGATCCTCTCTCACGGTCCTCACGACCCCAGAGGGGACGAGGACCCACCGGAGCATCGCCATCTCCATCGGAACTCCGGTGGTGGCCGCGGGGGGGCCTGCGCAGAGGGGGCGTCAGAGGGACCCGCACGGCAGGGCCCCTCTTGCGTCCCCCCTGTTGACAGGTGTCCCCTCGCGGTCTGCCTGCGCCTCACCCAAGAGCAGAGCCCGTCTCTGGCTTGGGTGAGGTTCCCGTCCCGCTCGGCGAAAGTGCCCTTCATGCGCTGGTCACACACGGTCGCCAACATGTATGACTCTTCCTTAGTGAGAGGAGTTAGCCTGGCAGCAATGCCAAGCTGCAGCCTTCTCACTAATGCGCGCACCGCTGGAACAAGGTCAGCACGGGGCGCGACCCGGTCTGCAAGGGTGGCCAGATTCCTCTGGAGCGTGTGCACCAGGGGAATAACCAGACCGAGGGTCGCCGTGTCTGACGAGACCGCCACAGTGAAGTCCTTGAAGGGCTTCAGGACCTCCACTGTCTGGGTGATGGTGAGCCAATCCTCCCGGCTGAACTCACCCACCTGACTCGCACTGCGGCTCTCGGAGAGCCACGCATGGAGTGCGGCCTTCTGCTCCACCAAGCGCTCAAGCATGGCGCAGGTGGAGTTCCAGCGAGTGCTGACGTCAGTGATCAGAGCGTGCTCTGGCACACCTGTCCTGACCTGTGTCTGGCGCAGTTCGTGCGTGGACTTCACGCTGCGCGAGAAGTGACCCGTGAGCCTCCGACATTTCTGGATAAGTAACTGGAGTTCACGGGTCCGGGTATCCAAGTGTTCCTTCGAGGAGCCCAACCCCAGCGCATCTCTCACCACTAGGTGAAGCTTGTGAGCCGCACAGTAGACGCACTCTCGGCTCACTAGATGCGCCGCTGCCCTCATGTTCTTGCCACCGTCCGTCACCATGCATCCCACGGTGGCGGGTCCCTGGCCTATCCACTCGTCCAACTGTCTTCGCAAGGTGGCAGCGATGTTCTCCGCCGTGTGGGACACGTCGAGCACCTTGGCATGAAGCAAGGCCTTGCAGTAGCCGGCCTGGCGGTCTCCCATCCTTCCCTGTCTAGCTGTGCTAGGCACCTCCCCCCGGCCCCCACCCAGAACCGACTCGGGTTCCCACCAGTGAGCAGTAAGCGAGAGGTACGCTTGCTGCACACTTGGGCAGGTCCAGTTGTCCGATGTGAAGTGCACAGTTCTCCCGGCAACCCGGGACAGCTGTGCCTTCACATGATCCCTGGCAGCCCTGTAAAACGAGGGCACCACCGATCTGCTCAACGTCGTGCGAGCAGGGATGGCGTACCAGGGAAAGCAATCTTGGAGCAGCCCTGAGAAGCTGAAGTCTTCAACTACGGAATACGGTTGTCCATCCACTGCTATCATATTGACGATGTGGCGCGTGATGTGCCGGCTCGCCCTCCGGATCCCCTCTCTGAGCACACTAGTGCCCTGCATACCAAGCATCTCCGGGAGAGAGGCTTGGCGTCCCTTTCCTGCAGGTACCCTTAGGGGGAGAGCACCAGAGGAGCCTGCCTCCTTCTGGCTAGCTGGCGGCCGTGCGGCGCCACTCGAACCCTCCTCCCAAAGAAGCACCGCCTGGTGGTGCCTCTTCATATGGTACCTCAACCCAGACGTGGTAAGATGCCACACATCTTTGCCACGGCTGACGCGCCGCCTACAATGCAGGCACAGGGCTGCTCGGGGATTCTCCATTGTCTGGAAGTGCTTCCAGATTTCGGAGGAAAAGGGCATCCCACGCTTCCCAGGAGAAGCGCTTTCTGGATCACCCTGAGGCACCTCCTGTGAGGTGCTCTGGCCGGACACACCGTGTCCCACTCTCGGTCGGGCAGGTGGGGATGGACGAGGCTGAAGGGGCAGAGATGTGGGCTCTTCCACCACAGTCTCTGCCTCTTCCTCCCGCATCCTCTCCTCCTGCACAGCTGTGAGAGGCCTGCTGCTGGCCTCAGAGGAAACTGGGGTGGACCGCCCTAGGGGGGGTCTCACGGGCAGTTCCTCCAACATCCTCTGGGTTCCTGGGATGAGCGGGAGCGCAGGGAAAGTCATGTGCTCCACGCCCATCCCAGGAGACACCACATGCTGCCCCTCCTCCAGCAGCTGGCTCGCAACCACTGGAGGAGGAGGAGCCTCAGCAGCAGGCCCCCGCCCAGTGCCAGCACCTGCCTCACGCCTCTGGGTTGGGGGTGGCCCTCCAGCAGCTGCCTCAGGAAAGAGAGTCTTGCGAACCCTCTTCCTGTCACCAGAAGCCAGGCTGGTGAACGGCAGCAGCGCAGGGGAGGGCCTCCTCCGCTCAGATGGGGGGGCTGCCGCAGCAGTCCCCCTCCCCCTCCCCTCCTCCCCTCTAGATTTCTCCCTAGCCTTTCCCCCGGGGCCCCTCTCTGTTTTCCTCTCTGACATACTTTCCCCACCCAAAATCTACCCTAACTAATCAGAAAAGATTTGGAAAACAAAGGTCAACTTTGTTTTCAAGACCTAACTAACCTGCTCTAAATCTATGCTTCTAGTGGCTCTGTGACTTGGAGATGAACAATCAAGTGCCTTTTTAAGCAACCCTATTTATGTCAGGGAACCTGAGCCTGCCAATCAGCTGAATTCCTCTGGAATTGAGCTGGCCCTAAACCCCAATAACAGGTGACTAAGCCTTAAACACTCACACACTAGTATGCCCGGGCCGGCCTGGCACCACCACGGGTGCCAGAGATGGGCAGTGGAACCCTAGTTATGGGGGCACTAATGGGAAGCCTATTGACAGCTATTACAATTTATATATATATATATATATATATATATATATATATATATATATATATATAATTCAAATATAATTCAAACCTAACACTCACTCACTAATGCTTTCCCTGCTGAGTCCCTATTTAGTTTTTTTAAAAAAACTAGGCTTGGTTTCCCTAATAATTATGTTGAGGGCAATTATCCACTGATCACCTACCAACTGGCCTACCTACCTAAGAGACACTATTTAGCGGGAACAATGTATCTGTGGTATGTCGGTGTGGGGTGTGGATGTGGTGTTCTGAAGATGAGCCTCCCCCCTCCCAAGCTAGCAAGAACCCACCCCCAAGCCCACCCAAATATGAACCCGGACTCGCTCACTAACACCAGTCCTGCAGTCCAGCAATGTTCAGGCGGTCTTGCAGCTGTTCCTCCTCTCCTCCGCGATGCTGTCAAGAAAATTGGAAATGTTAATAGAGTCAATACCACACGCTGCACACGCAACCCCCAAAATTCAAGGCCCCGTTGCACAAGCCAAGTCAGCCCCCCCCCCTGAAAGGCTAGGGCCAACCAGCAGCAAAACAAAACACATCCACCCAGCAGAGCTTCTGGCCTGTGCAGGCCAAAAGCTGGCACACTCATTTTTTAGTCCTGTGAAACATTAGTTCAAGCCCACCACACACTCAAACTTAACAAATGAAACATGAAAGAAAGCAGGCACTGCAATCAATGCTGGCCCCCCCTAACCCCCAAACAATGTCCTCTTGCCCAACCAGAAAATGCCCCCCCTAGCCCAAGCCATAAAGACCAAGCCAAAGCATATGCTCGCAGGTAGACACAGCCGCAGACATAAGCTCAAAAAACAAATTTTACAACAACCCTACCAGTCCTCCACTACAGATGTCCAGCAATGTTGATCCTCCACGCAGAGATCTGCAGGCCGATGTCCATCAAGTGCAGTCCAGTCCAGAAGACGTCCACCAACGATAAACAACCTGATTGTGAAGCAAAACTGCAATCAATGCTGGTCCCCCCTAACCCCCAAACAATGTCCTCTTGCCCAACCAGAAAATGCCCCCCCTAGCCCAAGCCATAAAGACCAAGCCAAAGCATATGCTCGCAGGTAGGCACAGCCGCAGACATAAGCTCAAAAAACAAATTTTACAACAACCCTACCAGTCCTCCACTACAGATGTCCAGCAATGTTGATCCTCCACGCAGAGATCTGCAGGCCGATGTCCATCAAGTGCAGTCCAGTCCAGAAGACGTCCACCAACGATAAACAACCAGATTGTGAAGCAAAACTGTGAGTGCCAGGCCAGCAACCAAAAAGGGTTACCAAAGCCGGAGCAGCAGGCCTGTGTGTGGGCCACAGGCTGGCACAGTTGTTCAGGACGAAGCCTGTTGGGAAGCCTTGCAAGCAGGGGGGCAGACACAGGAAAAAAAAGCCCACACCATTCCAGTTTGTGAAGCAAAACTGTGAGTGCCAGGCCAGCAACCAAAAAGGGTTACCAAAGCCGGAGCAGCAGGCCTGTGTGTGGGCCACAGGCTGGCACAGTTGTTCAGGACGGAGCCTGTCGGGAAGCCTTGCAAGCAGGGGGCCAGACACAGGAAAAAAAGCCCACACCATTCCAGTTTGTGAAGCAAAACTGTGAGTGCCAGGCCAGCAACCAAAAAGGGTTACCAAAGCCAGAGCAGCAGACCTGTGTGTGGGCCATAGGCTGGCACAGTTGTTCAGGACGGAGCCTGTTGGGAAGCCTTGCAAGCAGGGGGCCAGACACAGGAAAAAAAAGCCCACACCATTCCAGTTTGTGAAGCAAAACTGTGAGTGCCAGGCCAGCAACCAAAAAGTGTTACCAAAGCCAGAGCAGCAGACCTGTGTGTGGGCCACAGGCTGGCACAGTTGTTCAGAGTCAGGAGCCTGTTGGGAAGCCTTGGAAGCAGGCAACCAGACACAGAAAAACAAGCCACACCATTCCAGATTGTGAAGCATAACTGTGAGAGCTAGCCAGAAGAATGGCACCAAAGACACCCAGCAGAGCTTCTGGCCTGTGTAGGCCCAAAGCTGGCACACTCTTGTTTTAATCTTAAAACAGTAGATCAAGCTTAAAGAAGGCAAGCACAACAACCAATGCTGAACCCCCCCCCCCCACCATCAAACATTGTCTGCCCAACCTGTCCCCCAGGCCATGCCAAGAATAAACTGCAACACCTTTTTGCAGAGGCAGGCCACAGCAGCACATTGCCCAGCATCAAAAAAATTTACAAAAATTTTAAAAAGGCCTACCAGGTCTCCTCTCAGGACGTCCAGCACAGATGATCCTCCAGGCAGATGTCCTCCAGATGCAGTCTCTCTCCTCCTCTCTCAGGCAGCAGCAGCAACAGAAGTGTTCCAGACCAGTCCAAATTTAAATCCCCTGCTGCAGCCTCAGCCAAAGATTTAAAATCTATTGGCTGGCATAAGAATGCAGCAATGGGATTGGTGACTCCTAAAGTCCCCCCTCCCCTGCCTTTCCCCACCCACACTCCAAGAGTCACCCTCCTCCTGCTCCCCCTCCCCTACCTGTTAATTTTGGCGGGAATCTCTGCTGCTTTGCAAATGCAAAGTGCAATGCAATGCTTGCACCTTGCATTTGCAAGGCAAAGCAGGATTCCCTATCCTCCTTTGCAAGAGGGGTGGGGGGTGACAGAAGGAGTGAGTGATTCACTCCTTCTCCCCCCCTCCCCTCTTCTAAGAGCCTGCAGGAAGCCTTTGCTTCCAGCAGGATTTTGCTAGCCGCTTGCTAAGGCAAACGGCTAGCAAAAACAAAATGGCGATTCTCGAATGCCGAAAGAAAGCCGAAAGAAGCCGAAACATTTCGGCTTTTTTTCTTTCGGCTAAGCCGAAACGTTTCGGCTTTCTCCGAAACGTTTCAGCTTATCCGAAAGAAGCCGAAACACTTTTGTTTCGGCTTTCTTTCGGCATTTGGAAAGCCGAAACATACATCCCTACCTGGCACACTGCCCCGTGCCAGCAGGCCCAGACACCATAAAGTCATCTAAATAATGAACGGTGTCTGGGCAGGCACAGCGACGATGCAACTCCCATTCCAGAAAGGAACTGAAGCGCTCAAAAGCGGAGCAAGATATGGAACACCCCATAGGCAGAGCCCTGTCCATATAAAACTTGCCCTCAAATGCAAAACCCAAAAGATCAAAGTCTGGTGGTTGAACAGGGAGCAGGCGAAAGGCAGACTTGATATCGCACTTCGCCATTTCAGCTCCCACCCCACACCAGCGCACAACCTTGACCGCTTGGTCAAAGGAAGTATAGTGCACCGTGCCGAGTTCCTCAGGGATGCCATCATTCACCGATCCCCCTTTGGGGAAAGACAGGTGGTGAATGAGGCGAAACTCTCCCGGCGCCTTTTTTGGCACCACCCCCAAAGGAGAGACCCTCAGGGATGGGACAGGAGGGGCATCAAAGGGACCTAATATCCTGCCCTCAGCACACTCATTTAAAATCTTGTGGTGGACCACATGTTCCATGCCAGCCACTGACCTAAGGTTGGCTGCCATGAAAGGTGTCCTGGTACCCTGGAAAGGGATCCTAAACCCGAACGTAAACCTAAACGCAAATACTCAGCGTCTACGCGCCTTGGGTATACGTGAAGCAACCGCTCAAGTACCCTCAGCCTTACTGGGCTGGGCCCCTTTACCAGGCCCTTGCTTACCCCTGCCACCCCTGAAACGTTTTCCACCCTGTCCTCCCTGTCGTTCCCTAGGACAGGCGGAATTGGCGTGGGGGCCAGTGCAGTTAGGGCACTCGTGCCTGTACCTGCACCCCCGTTGGTTGCACACCCCTTTGGACGTGAAGTCCCAGCAGAGCAGCCGTAATTGAACCTGCTGCCTCGCAGAGGTGCGGGAACCTGTACCCTGCGTGGGCCGGATAATAACATGACCGCTATCGGTCCTATCCTCAGTGTTGGACTTGGAGGGGCCCTTCACCTGTACCCAAAGGTGGATCAATATTTGATCCCAGGGAAGGCTCGGGGTCAAAGCCACATGCATGCAGAACTCCTCATCATACTGGAGCCACGCCACCCCCTCAAAGTCAGTATAACCCCTGTATATAATGTTAATATATTGAAACAGGGGGAGAGCCCTGGCAGGCTGTGCCCTGGCCAAAACTCCAGCGTAAATCAGGAAACCAGGAAGCCAATGAGCCCAGGACCTGTCAATCCACCTGCACCGGATCTTTTCCTTATCCCTTTCATCTATGCCATCTTTATCCTTCTTCTCCAGTTCCCTGAAGAGAAGGGTAAAAACATCCACATATTCGCCCCTTATAATGTTCTCCCGTGTTGCCTGGGTTAAATGATCCCCCAGCGGCAAAGCCGTGTCCCCGGGTGGCAAAGCACTATACGGGACAGTGCCATATGGGGAAAAACCCAAAGGGGGGAACTCAAATGAGCTCCATACCCACCTGGCCATCCAGGGGTAGGAAGAGGCAGACTGTGGCTGCCCAACCTAGCTGACCCCCCGCAGGCCAGAAAGCCATAGGTATGCTGCCCTGAGGCATAACCCAGCCACACAGAAAATGCCACAGAAGGGGCACCCCACACGTGAGAATCGTATGCAGGCCAGCCCAGCGAAGGCGAGGGGTAGGAGATCAGCTGGGATGCCTCAGCCGCCTCCTGCTGCCTGTTGAGGCATAGCTGACTTACCCTCTTGAAAAGGCGGCTCCACGGCTATGGCCACCTGACCTCCATCAGCTGTCCCCTCTGCCTCGACCTCCACACCACCTTCAGGTAGCGCGGTCGAAGGACCTTCATCCCCCGTCACATCCCTGGACGATCCCTCAAGAGCAGACAGATGAGAAAAGAAGTCATTGTAAAATTCATTCCTAGGCCCCTTCTTTGCAGCCCGCCGCGGCCTAGCCGGTGCCATCGATTGCCCTGGCATCCTATCCTTTTCTAAAGCTGCAATTCTCTCAAGAAGCTCCCTCCTAGTGGGCCCACTGTCATCCTCATCTGATGAGGAAATGGCCGGCGGGGGCTTCCTTGGTGCCTGGCGCTTAGCCAGCTGCTTCCCTTTAGTCAGCCCTGTCCCCTTTTTGGAAGGCATTATACCCGCGGTAACCGTGTACCTTACCGACAAATTCACAGCCACACCCCTTAACCAATGTGACTAATAAACTCTCTTTAATTTTATTTTTATTTAATGGCTCACAGCCCCAGCTCTCAACCTATGTGCTGAGTGTGTGCTGAGGAGGTATTCCCTCAACTGCCAGCGGGTGGTGTCAGGATGGCAAGAGCTATCAAATTGTCTAATACACTGACATCTAACCACCACCGGGTGGTGTCAGAAATTCCCCCCTCAGAGCTTCCAAATGGCCACCGCAATGAACAAACTGCAGCCACTTAATGTAATAAAAATTGCCCCCGGGCGGGAAAATGACCCCCAAGGCGGGAAATCAGCCGAAACAGAGGCTTATATAAGGATTGGCCCCTTCACGTAGGGCCCCCCATTCCAAACCTCCTGCCCTCCTCCAATGGTGCCCTGTGACTTACACCCTGGCGAGGGGGGGGGTGAATGCTGTGTATGTACTTGCTTTAACCAATACCACCTGAGTGGCTGGCTGGCCTGCCAGGATGGTGGGAGAGTGGGCAACACAACAGCCACCTTCCCGGCGTGGCACTAGTGCTCCATGGCCAGCCAAGAGCCAATGGAGCAAACTGCGCTGTGTAAAGCTGCTGCTGCAGCCGCCTCCTCCACTAAGCATCCACCACCACTGTAAGTAAGATGTCTCTGCTGCCGCCAGGCCTGCTCGGCCCCCAAACGGCCGGGAAGAGGCCAGCAACGGCCACAAACAGCCGCCGCAAGAAAAAATGGCAGCAAAAAGCCTCCGCCCGGGGTCCCTGCGGGCCTCAAGAGCTGCCTCCGCAAGCTCTGAGCCCGCCCAGCCCCAGGCCCACAGCTCCAAGCGCTCGGAGGAAGGAGAAAACACGCTCCTTCTCCAGCTGAGCGCTTTGCAAACTGCAGCCAGGGAAAGAAGGAGCTGCCTCAAAATGGCACTTGGCTCCGCCCCCTGGCCAAAGCCCCGGATGCCCGGGAAGGAAGGGAGCCTGCCTCCTTTCCTCCAGGCGGGGCAGCAAAGGACGACTCCCTGCTAAGGCTACGAGCAGCCGCAGGGTGAGTCGCATTCTCTCACATATACATATGTGGGGAAGGGAATTTGTTTGAACTTATTAAGAGATCAGAAAGTGGACCCTGTGTACAGGTGGGACTGCCTACCCCCATATGAACCTACCTGTCTAGTCTGGTCATCTTTGTAGGCCTTGCTTTGGGAGCCACCACCAACTGAGGCTAGATGGGTGGCAAACTGAGAAAGGTCCTTCTTAGTCATGGCACCAAAACAATGGAACTCCCTTTCCAGAAAGGTTCACCTGTCTCCCTCTATCATTGTCTTCTGCTTTTTAGTTTTGTTTGGTGTACCTCCAATAAACTCATTGGTTCTCCTCCCTGGTTGTGTATTTGTATGTCCATATGTCTTTCCTGTTTTGTTAATGCACATACAGATCTTAATGCTGTTTTTCATGTTTTAAATGTTTTTATTGCCTCAGAGACTCTGTTTCAGTGGAAAGATGGCATACAAATTTTTAAATAAATAAATAAAATCCTCTCTTCCCCCAAGCCTGCCAAGAAAACATTGTGATGCAATGTCCCCCCATGGGTCAGTAATGACTTGGTGCTTGCACAGGGGACTACCTTTACCTTTTACCTATGATTTCTACTAACTTAACTTTTGCATTGGCAATCTGATACTTTGGTCTTTTCAGTTAGCTAAGAAGTTCCTTTGACACTGCAGCAGCACACCTATGTACAGAAATGATAGTTAACAGACTATTATAAAGTAGGTAGGGGGAGGGAGGGAATGTGATAGGAGGGAATGTGATACCTTCTCCACCTGCTCTTCCACTAGCCCATTTCTCCCATTGAGGCTCAAAGTATGGAAGTAACTTTTGCTTAGAGAACAATGGTTAGGGTAAAGCTATTTGAAGAGGAATCTAGGAAGGTGGAGAGTTCAACAGTCGTGCCTTGTCTACCCAAGCTGAGCTTCAAATCACTTCTCATACACCCTGTTTAACATGCTCACACAGGTTGCATCACCATCAGATCTATCTTACTCCCAAGAAGCAACAACTGGAAACCAAGGATCACTCCCCGCTGCCCTTTTACACACAATCTTTTTTCCTGTTCCCATGGTATGTGGATGTTGGAAGGCAGAATATTTGGCTCTAAAAGGCTGAATTGCTTTCCAAGTCTTGTTAAACGATATTGCAAAGTTCATGTACATAATTGCCCCTACTTTCTCTTTACTTTGCCTGACCAAGGACCTAGGCAGATACCCATTAGACCTGGCTGTGCTGGAATTTGGCACTACCTATTACAGTCAGGATTTTACACTATGCGGAGATGCTTGTTTGCTTTTCTTATGAGGAAGGGGCCAAGAAGTGGGGGTGTCTTTGCTTCATTAGACACAAGTTTGGGTTAATCACTTGTAGGAATTGATTGACTACCTGTTAATACATGCAAGCCGGTATATTGCCACTTGCTCATGAGTGCTTTATATATTCTGGTCTCTGCAGACTAAAGAAGTCCTGAAGATTGATGGAGGGCCATGCTATTCAAACAGCAGGTGTTGCTGAGACAGAAGCTCCTTGTGCTAGGCAGCCTTGCTATTGGAAGTCTCCTATATCTAGTTGCCAGAGTTGGGAGCTTGGATAGGTAAGTCATTGAAGTAGCATATATGGGTGACATTCATAATTACAAGCAGCTTTAGGTGGGGCTCCCCCCACACAATGGCTTCCTCCTAACTACTGGAAATAATTGAAAAGGTTCCAACACTTTATCTAACTACTAACATCCAGAAAGACAATCTGCTATAGTATTGATTTTCATTGTTATTTCCGTTCTATTTAATGGGTTTGGGGGACATGAGTAAACTGAAAGAGCTGCAACTTACCCAAGTGAATGCATTTCTGCCTGTCTATTTGTATTCCATGTGCATTGCCAGTTGTTTTCAGATGGAAACTAAAGCAACATACAGTTACAAAGTAATTACGGTAGTTCATTTTTGCCTGTATGTATCTGGTGGTTGACCTCTAGTATCAACAAAAAGTTATGATGTATTTATGCCTCTTCCTTTCTGAAATTTATGAGTGGGCAATTAATGTGCTACAGTGGTAGTTAAAATTATGCATGACTGTGCAGAGTCAGCTTGTCAAGCCTGGAATCCTACTGCACGTGAAAGATTGCTGCAGGGCTGAAGAGTATTAGCTATGCTAATTAGCTATGAGTTTCTAGGACTGAATAAGCTGGACAAAGAGGATCTGTCTGAGAATGGAGTCTTCAAGCAATAAGGAAGCTATGGATGTCAAAGGTTTGCACTTCTGACCAAGAATACAAGCCCATACAACACACTCTTTCTCACATGTGTGTGTGTACATGCGTGCACACACACAATAGGGGCATAAAGCAGCTCACCATTACCAAGCATAGGAAAGGTTCCTGACTCCAAATATGGCAGAGTTGGGGAGAGGGGTTAGGACACGACTTCACAATATCAAAATTTTATTTTATTTTATTATTTTGGTGACAGTTGTGCTCCAAAAAATGGGAACATTTTTTTAAAAAGAGAGGTGGTGGCACTAGGGGAACTAGAATGTATTTAAATAGTAGAGTCCAGTAGCACCTTTAAAACTAACCAATAGAGATGGACACAGACCAAAATACAAACCAAAATTTGTGATGAACCGGGGGTTCATGGTTCGTGAACCAGCGGTTCATCAGATGCCATTTCTGACGAACTGCCACGAACTTTAGGCTGGTTTGTTTGGTTCGTTTTTTTGGTTTGTCACTGTAGAGAGCCTGGTGCCAAACAATTAGTTTTCTAGACAACAGGGGATGGACTTCCTGCAGACCTTCTGCTGACCCGGAAGTGACTTTCTGCTGACCCAGAAGTGATTATTTTCAGACCTGGATGTGATGTTTTCACGAACCGAACAAACCAGTTTGCAAACCAGGGCAGGTTCGTGAAAGTTCAAGGTTCATGAAATTTGACAAGCCATGAACCACATGGTTCATTTTTTTTCCTGTTCATGCCCATCTCTACTAACCAACTTTACTGTAGCATAAGCTTTCAAGAATCACAGTTCTCTTCATCAGATTCATGGAGGGTATGAAGAAACTGACCAGATATATATAGATGGTGAGGGGAGGGGGGAGTAGATGCAAATCAGTTGCAAAAGTCATGAAAGAGGTGGAGTGCACAATCCCGGCTGGGTATAACCCCTCCCCTCCATAGCTGAATCTAAATAGAATGCCTGAAAGACAGTTACTTCTGAGATAACCATTTATAGTTTCTGTTCAATCCATGTCTGACTGAGTCAGATTTACATATGAATCCCAATTCAGCAGCTTCCTGTTAGATTTTGGTTTTGAAAGGTTTCTGTTGAGCTATTGGTGACCTTTAAGTCCTTGATGGAATGTCCTGGTAGATTGAAGTGTTCTCCCACTTGTTTCTGGATGTTGCCATTTTTAATGTCAGATTTGTGTCCATTTATTCTTTTGCAGAAAGGTTGGCTGGTTTATCCAATGTACAGAGCAGATGGACATTGTTGGCACATGAGGACATATATCATGTTGGAAGATGAGCAGCTGTAAGAGTCAGAGATAGCGTACTTGATGCCATTGGGTCCTGTAATCATGTTTCCTGGGTAGATATGAGGACAGAGTTGGCATCTGGGTCTGTTGCAGGGCCTGGTACCTGTGCTGGTGACTCTGCTAGCCGATTCATGATTGTAAGTGAGAAGTTGTTTAAGGTTGGGGGGCTGTCTGTAGGCAAAGAGAGGTCTTCCACCCAGGACTTGTGAGAGAGAGGCATCATTTTCCAAGATGGGCTGTAGATCACTGATGATACATTGGATGGGTTTGAGCTGGGAACTATAGGTGACAACCAATGGTGTTCTGTTGTTAGTTCCTTTAGGTTTGTCCTGGAGCAGGCTGTTTCTGGGTACTAGTCTGGCCCTGTCGATTTGTTTCCTCACCTCATTTGGTGGGTACTGTAGCCCCAAAAATGCTTGTTGTAAATCTCTTAAGTGGGATTCCTGATCAAAAACATTGGAGCAGATAGGACTGTAATGTAAGGCTTGGCTGTAGACAATCAACCGAGTGATATGTTTAGGGTGGTAGCTGGACACATGTAGATAAGAGTATCAATCAATGGGTTTCTGGTATAAGGTGGTATTTATCTGTACATTATGTAGTTGTACAGTGGTGTCCACAACAGTGTACCTGTTCTGTAGAGTGGTCCAGGCTCAGTTTGATAGTAGGGTGAAAGTTGTTGAAGTCCTGATGAAATCTCTCAAGGGCTTCCTTCCCATGGGTCCAAATGATGAAGATGTCATCCAAGAACCTTAAGTACAGGAGTGGTTTCAGTGGATGGGAGCTGAGGAAGCGTTGCTCCAGGTCTGCCATGAATATGTTAGCATATTGTGGTGCCATGTATGTGCCCATGGCTGTGCTATTAACCTATAGATATAAGGCATCATCAAATGATGTATTTATGCATGTTTCTTTCTGAAATGTGTGAGTGAGTAGCAAATGAATGACACTATGTATAACCCTGCAGCATCTGCCTGAAGAACACTTTATTAGTTATTTGAAAGGGAGAATTTCTACAGGTAACCCTTTTCCTATTACTGCTGGCTGTGTCCCAGTTCATAACGAAGCACCTGTTCACTGAAATTCAGGTCATTTGCAACTTCCACCATGCAGGCAATTCCTCAAGTCAGCAGGAATTGCTGCAAAATATACCAAATAACTCAAATAACACCATATATTTGTCCTTGTAAGCATGTACCTGGTGATGAACAGATCTGCTTGCCTGGACAAAAATGCATTCTGTAACTAGACATTACCTACGTTGTTAACCAGATTAATTGCCAGCTACAAGCTGGAACCACACAGGCAGTTGCAGGACAGAGGAATGATTTATAAGACCCACCACACCCTTCAAAATCTCCTCCCTCCAGGATTTTCACATTTTTCAAGGGCTAAAACAGTCTGATTTCCTCTCCTTTTTTTCTTTAAACAGCACTCAATTGCTCTCAGTGTTTGATCTTTCCTAAGGCATTTTCTGTTCTCATTAAACTGTTTTTAATTTTCTTCTCCCCTTTTCCTTTTGGTTAATTTACCAAGCAATATATTTCTCTATACTTGTAGTATGCCCCAATTATTTATAAACATTGACTGTGGGTGGATTTGGGGTGTCTTGTGGGTAGATTTTATTATCCATACCAGGGCCAACAAGTTTAGCTATAGTAGAGCTCAGCTATATCTGGCCTCTGATTTTCCAGGGAAATATTCACCTACCAAGTAGTATTACCTTGCATTTCAAGGAGCTGACAGATACTGCATTCTCACGTATTTAATATCCTTTCATTCATAGCAGTTCCCTGATTGATTGCAGAAAAGAAAGCCCTACATATACTGAGAAGATCATGCTCCTAGACCAGCACTATACCACCAACTTCTGCAAACCTTCAGACTTGAAATAAGAGCAGAATAGCCACCACTAGTTATGCAGTATGTGTCAAGGCCCCCTGTGTCCAACAAAAGGGCCTGAGTGACAGAGAGAGAACAAAACACTCACTACCCAGAGTAATGTCCCAACATCAGTCTCTCTTAACTAAATCCTCAGCTGTGGAACTGAGAGACAAGTTGCCAGTCCTATCAGGACATCAACACTGCAAGGTAGGACACCTGCAGATTAAGTCCCACAAAACAACTATTTAGGTAGCTTTGACCAAAATGGGCCAAAGTACTAGACTAATATTGAAGCACTAAACTCTAAATAACTCCACAGAAATTTAAGAACCGGTTTGGTGTAGAGTGGCAGGACTCTAATCTGGAGAACTGGGTTTGTTTCTCCATTCCTCCATGAAGCCAGCTGGGTGACCTTTGGTCAGTCACAGCTTCTTGGAGCTCTCTCAGCCCCACCTACCTCACAGAGTGATTGTCGTGACGATAATAATAACACACTTTGTAAACTGCTCTGAGTGGGTGTTAAGTTGTCCTGGAGGGTGGTATATAAATTGAATGTTATTTTTATTATATTATTATAATGAACAGAGTGCAAAAGAATACAAACATAAAAGTGTGCAAACAGGAGAAGAAAATAACAAAATCAAAATAGCTGACCTAAAATACTATAATCTTTGGTCCTTTGACACTTCGGTTACTTTGTCAGACTGAAAGCACAAAGTCCAAGCAGAACTCCGAAGTCCAAAGGTAAGATTCTGAAAATCCAATCCAGAGCACAGCAAAACAAGCAGCAACTGTCAGTCTACCTATGGCTACACAAAGTAGGGAACAGACTAGAATTAAGACCCTCCTCCTTTATTGTCAAGCTAGCAACATGACCTGATCTTAGTTAACCAGTCAATGCTCCAAGGATGATGCAGTGTAGGTGCAAGACTCTCTTCTGGCTTGGCCTTGACACTATGATGTCACTTTGCACCTGTGTGATGGAGTTCCAACTTGAAAACTGCAAGTCATGCTTACTACCCCATTTCCAGAGACAGACACTCTTGTGCTCAACCAGACCAAGAAGCCTGAATCAAGGATATAGACTGCCAAGAAACAGACCAGGCAAAGCCAGTTTCTTGACAGTATGCAATGCAAATTCCCTCTTAACTCCTGCAGGATTTGTCCTGTGCCCTGAGGCATGAAGTTTAATTAACCTTATTACCAATCTAAGTTTGCACAGCTACATATGTAACTAATGGTCATAAAATTATCCAGCTACAGTACTTGACTCCTTGAACTCCCAAAGTAGTGAATTCCGTAGGACCTATATTTAATATGCTAATGGTGAAAAGGGTTTATTCTTAATTTTTGTTTGTTACCACACTGTCAAACAGTTTTATTCACTAGTGAAGTCCATTCTGATGGTAGTTGGTGACTCACTAGCCCTTGATTTCTCTTCCAGACCCATTACAATAAGTAATACCTAATAAGTACCGACGGTGGCTTCCTGCCATCTTCTTCTAGCGATTACCCCAAAGACTTCCCTGTGTGAGCTCCAGAAGTTTGGAAGACCTACCACACTGGCTATTCATACATACAAGAGGGTACTGATTACTACCCTGCCCCCCCATC
The DNA here is from genome assembly GCF_028583425.1 of Eublepharis macularius. Classification (NCBI taxonomy): domain Eukaryota; kingdom Metazoa; phylum Chordata; class Lepidosauria; order Squamata; family Eublepharidae; genus Eublepharis; species Eublepharis macularius. The sequence goes on along the minus strand of NC_072790.1, from coordinate 102,101,300 downwards.
TACAATTTTGTCATTAAGAAATTGTCCTTAATGACAAAAAGGGGGTGACATCTGTTCTCTTCCATTCATTTTTTTAAAAATAATGTACACATTAAATGTAATGCATTATACATACATTATATTTCACATGCACATGAAATGTGTCTATGTTATACAGGCTATGATTTTCTGTTGAATGTACATGCAATGAGGAACATGTTTGCTATTGCACATAATATGAACAAATCCTGATAGTACTGTGCATAACACAGAACTACATTTAAATCTTTGTGCAATGAGCACAAATATACCCAATGAGTTCGTTGTGTATTTGAGTTCAACTTCTTTGATTACAAGAAAGCAACAGATCTATGTTTGTCTGTCTTGGGATATAAGCTTATGTAGCCTATTCTAAATTATTTTCATCCTTTTTAATGATTATACAGTGCAGGGTAGCTTCCTTTTAATTTAGCTGCATCCTGTGTAGGGAAAAAGAAAAATATAGGTGTCATCAAATAAGATTCCAAAAATGGGCATGAAAAAAAAATCAAATGTTCAGAAAGAATTTATTTTACAGATGTGACGGACTGTATGTTTTAAAAAACCATGGAAAGTCTGTACATACCCAGCTGCAGGATTGTTATGGGTTAATTGCTCATTGATTCTGAGAGCTTTGAGTGGCAGGCTACTACAGGGGATCTGATTGGGTAGCAATCTATTTTCAGTCCTAGCTAGGAGAGATCCAGTGTGACGGGATAGGAGATACAGTCCTGAAGGAGAGCAGCTTTAATACCGGCAGGAGAACTGGGGAAAGTTGTAAGGAGGTTTGAGAAATAGGTGCAGACTCCCAAGTAGGCCAAAAAAAGGGTCTAGATCTCCTAAAGAGAGGTGATTTCTCCTACCTAGTCAAACAAGGACGTAGCTTAGGAGAGTGAAGAGATCCCTGGTCGAGTGTGGTTGGAGACTGCCTGTGGAGACCTTCAGATTCAGTTAACAACTGAAGGAAAGCATTAGTGTGTGGAGAGAATAGGATTGGGGCACTAGAAAGTGGGTACCAGCATTCCTAACTCCAGAAGAGAAAGAAAATATGAAAAGAAAGCATACTAGAGTGCTTGGGGAAAACCAAGGGAACCAAAGCCTCAAAACAGAAGCCTTTAACTATCTGTGAAGAGCATAAGAACTGAAATCACTGCATGTTCTGATTTTTCCTCAAGAAATATATATGTGTGTTGAAGTACCTGATTTCACCTGACCCTTTTCCTCTAAAATAAATAAACTAGTTAGTTTATCATCAAACTAGTTAGTTATTTTTAAATTTTAAAATGCCTCTGGTTCTATTTCTATTGTTTGAGGATGTGGGAACATCATAACTTTGTCAAAAAGTTTGTTTTGAAGTTGTTAAGCATGCATTGTCATATTATTAACCTTGTACAGCAGCTGATTATGAAACAGATCTATTAAAATAAGCAGGAAAAGCAAAGAGACCATTTCCACTTTCCACATCAACTTTGTTTACAATAGTTTACAAACTCCATAAATTACAAACTGAGGATGTAGATCTATAAATGTGAATAGGCATGTGGAAAATGTACTCCAGGAAACCCTGACTGGCCTTGTGAACATGCTCCCTGTTTGTTTACAAACATACTTCTCTGCATCATGTTAATCTTTTACATAATGCACTAAGTTACAGAGAATGCATGAAGTTTAGTGAATGTTGACTTTCACATATGAATGATGAAATCTGAGGTAAATTTTGTGAGTGATTGGAATTAGATATAAATGCCCCAATTTTTCAGGCATATAAATACATGTTAATAATTATGTTCTGCTGACTATTACCGTTCACTGAGGTATCTCTAACTTTTTGAACACTGACAATATCTATCAGATATTTTCAATATCCACTTGATGTTTTCATTTACCAGATTTCATGTATGTAAGCAGCAGACATGGTTTGCCGGGAAAAATGTGACGATTCCAATTGGCACAATCCTCTTAGAAGGGAAGAATTTAGCTGTCAAAGTAGTTGTCTGATTGTTTTACTGGAAACACGAGTGGGTTAGTGCAAGACTTTGAGGAGCTGACAAAGACCTGCTTTCTATGCTCACATATGGGCAAGCAGATAATTTTGCTGTTGATTCATCATACTACAAAAAGCCCATCTCCTCCCAGGGTAACAGGGCTCTGTGAATCATCTTACATGCTTCTGTAATAACATAAATTAGTGTTTTTTCTCCTTTTTTCAATATCTATTTTGATCATTACAGGCTGCAGCCCATTTGCCCTATTGATGGTCGTTTTGGACTCCATGGCCAAGATGAAATTCCAGTCCGAGCTCTTCAGTTTAAACGTGGGTTGTTACATGAGTTCCGGAAGGGCAATGCCAGCAAGGAGCAAATTCGACTGCACAGTTTGGTCCAACAAATCCCAAAGGCCATAATAATAGGAGTGAGGAAAGGAGGCACACGAGCACTATTGGAAATGCTGAATCTCCACCCAGCAGTGGTCAAAGCTTCTCAAGAAATCCATTTCTTTGATAATGATGAGAACTATGCCAAGGGCATTGAATGGTACAGGAAAAAAATGCCATTTTCTTACCCTCATCAAATAACAATTGAGAAAAGTCCTGCATACTTTATCACGGAGGAGGTACCTGAAAGGATATATAAAATGAACTCATCCATCAAATTACTGATCATTGTCAGGGAACCCACAACAAGAGCTATTTCTGATTATACTCAGGTGCTGGAGGGGAAGGAGCGGAAGAATAAAACCTACTACAAATTTGAGAAGCTGGCCATTGATTCAAATACCTGTGAAGTCAACACTAAATACAAGGCAGTAAGAACCAGCATCTACACAAAACACCTGGAGAGGTGGTTAAAATATTTTCCCATTGAACAGTTTCATATTGTTGATGGTGATCGTCTCATTACAGAACCACTGCCAGAACTCCAGCTGGTAGAGAAGTTCTTAAATCTTCCTCCAAGGATAAGTCAATATAATTTATATTTCAATGCCACCAGAGGGTTTTACTGCTTGCGATTTAACATTGTCTTTAACAAGTGCCTGGCGGGAAGCAAGGGACGCATCCATCCAGAGGTGGATTCCTCTGTCATTACCAAATTGCGCAAGTTCTTTCACCCTTTTAATCAGAAATTTTACCAGATCACAGGGAGGACATTTAACTGGCCCTAAAGTAAATTTCATACAACACTGTGTGTTGCACTCAGAGATATGCAACCGTGTCTCTATTAGAGTAAAAATATGCACTTTTCATATACACAGCTATCAAAGTAACCCCTTTTTCATGCATACTTGTACATATGCAGTGTGTGACCAAATATAAGACGGGATCAATTTTTCTGCAGAGCAGTGAATAACAAAATTTACTCTCTGCATAACTGCGTCATTTTATGCTATACTGTTAAATGAGAAGATGTCATTTAAAGAAAGTAACTCAGCTTTTCAGTTCAAAGGGTCAGTACTCTGCTCTGTAAAATATCACTATCAAATATAATTAGAGAAAAGGCTGTTTAGAATTCACTGCAAAAATTAAATTAGGCTATTATGGATACACATTGTGAGAAGAATACTGACCCTTTAAATGTGTAAAGCTACACTTCAGACTTATACTGGTTGTCCTTTTCTTTCCGGAGAATGCTGGGAACTGGATTCATGCTGTGGTCTCTGAATGGACAATTTTAAGCACTGTCACTGTCCTAGGATTCTTAGAATGATGGTGACAGTTAAAATGCTATAAAGCCAGGGCTTTTTTTCAGCTGGAACGCGGTGGAATGGAGTTCTGGAACCTCTTGAAAATGGTCACATGGCTGGTGGCCATTTTCTCCGAGGGCAACACACTGAGTTCTACCACCTCTTTTCCCAGAAAAAAAGCCCTGTATAAAGCCAATATAAGTTGGAAATGTAGATTTATCCTAAGTATGATGCTGAGTTGTTCTGTTGGAACTCTTCCTACTTTTTGAAGAGAAATTATCTCATGCAATCAACATTGTTTCAAATTTCCTGTGGTGAGTTTGCACTATTGTTTTTATTGTATAGATCATCTTGGCACTTGTAGCATGTCAATCATATGTCAAAAAGAAAGTCATTTTTTTCCTTATGCTTGTATGTTGACAAAGAGAAACCTGCTGTATATAATGTATATTGTTTGTAAATACTGGTTTCACTAAGTAATTCTATTTTGTAAACTGAATATGGCTATTTAATTTATTGTGAAAATTAAATTTATTGTGGTATTTAAAAATGGAATGGATTAAAATTGCTATATGTGCAGTTGGCTTATTCTTTTTCTTTGCTGAATGCTTTTATGGTCATCAACAGAGTGGAATTAGGGCTTTCCTGGAACTTGTCTTCCTTCAAATCCATAATACCAGCAAATTTATACAGAATATTTAGGTTTATATCAATTGTAATAAGAGCTTTAGATGTACTGCGTGGGACATGAGCATACTACTATGGTGAGGTATCCACAGTAGGGGCATTATTGAAAATGCTGGATATCTTTTGTTCCATCACTAAAGGGAGGAACAGAAGATTCAAATCAATCCCATTTAGATAACTGATTTCAGTGGGAAGGAGTCTGCATCCTGAAACGTTTATTTGGATATCAGCTTTACTGAAATTGATGGGACTTACTTATGCATTCTTATGAGATCCAGCAGAATCTAATAATCTGCACAGTTTTCTTTAATATTTTTCTATGAGACAGGTAAAGAGTCTTATGCACTTCTGGAGCTATCTTTCCCATAGCTAGAAATGAGATCCGCATGGGACAACCGATGCAACCAATCCTTTGATAAGATTATGGTTCTTTCCTTTCTTCCATGCCCTCAATAAGCTGCATTTGAAACTTGGAGAAATTCAAAAAAATGTCTTGCTGTGCAACATTCAAGGTGAAAAATATATTCAGATCTGTCTGAAGCTTCTTTGGGTTGTGGTCAGTAAGATTTTGATGTTTAAAGGCTTAAATACAAGTTACAGTCAACATAATTGTTTTGTGAATCAAATTGTGTTACATATGTTTGTATGAGACCAAGAGATAGAAACACATGTGTGATGGAAAGAGAGATAAGTGATAAACAAAATTGCCAATATAAGACACTATCTCTAGACTGTCTGAAACTGATAAAAGGTAGATGAGTTAATTTAAAAGAAATTCAACATCTGGAAAGCTGATGTAAAACACTCCTCAAAAAGCACTATTGGTTTTCTTCAAGTACAGCTTTAAACAGTGATTCATTCTGTTACTGCTGCCCATATGGCTAAGGAATCAGTCTGAAAGACAACTACAACAAGGGGATATACAGAAATAGTCAGACAGTTCATTAAAGCTAGCATAAGATGCACATGTGATTAGACAAAAATTAGTAAGAATTTTATAACAGAGGATTCAAGTCAGAAAAACCAATATGATATTTTTCCCCCTATTGGTTTCAATAGGAAATAAAATAATTATAGATATATTTCCTTTCTCCCACTGAGAAGAAATTATCTGAGTCTGGGCTTGGAAGGGAGCTTTCTTTCTTTCTTTCTTTCTTTCTTTCTTTCTTTCTTTCTTTCTTTCTTTCTTTCTTTCTTTCTTTCACAAAAATTGAGCCCATGGATGATGAGAATGGAACTCTTTGTTTGGCACTTTTCCTTGCTGCACTGTGTTGCTTTCTTATGCAAGCTTTAAGGAACTGTGTACCTCCTAGCACAATGGGCTTCTCATTATTGGAGCCAGGCCAGGAAACAATTAGTACAATGGGCTAGACTGTAGTAATTCTCTTTAGGATTACACTGAATATGATTCAAACAGTGGGGTGTGATAAGGTAAGGTGGAGTGCAGGATTAGCTGTCCTTGCTCATATATTCCATTTTGTTTAAAACTATACTGTGGTGTGCTTTATACCATGGTCTGCCTCATACCTGGAGCAACACAAGGGGTGAGGGTGTTGTGAAAAATGGGTTAAAATAGTTTAAGATCAGAGGTGCAATGGATCTTGAATCAATAGAGAGTCAAATGTCTGCTTTTTAAAAACATTTACTTCTAAAGGGAAAAGGTACACAGGATTGCTACAAAATAAACGCCGTGAGCTACATCTTGCTGCATGCTACATACTTAGACTATGAGAACAAGGAGAAGTAACAACAATGAGGATTCTTCCTCTGTCTTCTTGACCCTGAGAGGAAATCACCTGACCTATTGACCAATAACAGTTTACAAACATATCTCAGTTTCCCCAGGCTTCCAGGCTATTGGTTCTGTACCAGGTTCTCTTCCAGATCAATACAAACAATAGCACAGTGAGTAAATACATTTAACCCCATAATGACTGAATGTCAGACTTTGCAACATATATTCCAATAGAGGGAACATGTGGTCCCTCCTCACTTATGCCCACTTGTAACGGGCTGCATAAAGACACTGTTGCCCACTTTGGAGCTGGTGAAGGTGCAAGAGAAGAGGCACTCCCTTCACTTATTCCATTGCTATCTGACCTGAGTAGGGAAGCCTTTACCCTATGCTGTGGTCCTACCACTTTGGCCGGGAGGTGGGATGGCAAAAAGAACTGAGCTGACCAGGTCAGTGAGGCTCCAAGAAATCCTCTTCCCAAGCTCTGGTCTCTGTGCTTCTGCATGAAGTGGTGTGGTAGGTGGCCACCAGAGACAGGCCTCCTCCTTCGTACTAGAGATCTCCCCTTTAGATTGATCACCCCATTGCACTCCCCTGGAACCTCTTGAGGTTCACGTACTTTATTGTCCTTTAGCTGCTAGACCATAACATTTCTTTTTATATAGGCTTTTAACTGAGCAGTACCATCTTTCTTTCACTTGACTGTCTTACTGATATAATTTTAGGCTGCTGAATGTTGTTTTATGCAGTCTTTGTACCCCCAGCTTGTTTAAAAAACATAAGTTAGATAACTCTTAAGTTACAGCAGAGCTGCTAGAAAAGCAGTATATAAGCACAGTTATTCTTTTGTTTTTGTTTAACTATGTAAGCCTCCTCAGATCTCTGGAGATGCAGTATATAAATTAAATAAATAATACAAAATACCAGATTAACTACTGGATTCAAAAATACTGACAGTTCCCCAATATTTTAAATAATTGTATTTATATTTGGAGGATTTATTTTATGAATATTTATGAAACATGAATTGTTCTGGTTGAACTTTGAGGAGGAAATTTTGGACTGTACATTCCTAGAAATATCTTGGCATCCTGCCTGAGTGAAACAGTTCTGGGATTGGCAAACATTCAATTACAGCAAAGCAAAAATTGAAGAGGCTGCTGGTTGCTTTGTGGACTGCCCTTTCACACAGGTATTTCTCAGTTTAAGAACCCAGCCTTTCTATTGCTCAGACTGAATTTGCACTTTTAGCTAATGCCACAGAAGCACTGTGGTAAGAAGAATAGGAGAATTCCTACAAGGATAGTAAGGATGATTATAGGGGTAATTCAGGCATGACCCTCAATGTCTGGGCAGAAAGAACATCCACTCCCACTACACTTTAATAAATCACCAGCTGGGTAAATGTGTGAACTAACCTCATATGCATTAACAATTAAGGGTTTGATGCAAAGCACACAACTGAGAGACCTTCAATTAAACTAGTCCACTGTAAAAGAGGATCAGAGTCATGTCTCTCTATCAGGCCTGCCCCACGTTGTCTCTGGTGGATACTCCAGTGGCTTTAGAACAAGAGGAAAGAGGTTTCCTTGGCTCCATGTTCTCCCTCCTTTTGTCAGTTCCCCTTTTGCATTGTCTTTCCAAAGGCGGTGTGGGAAGTTATGCATGCTTGCCTGCCTCTGCTGGCCTCTTATGAGGAAGGCTCTTCAGATAGGTTGGGAACTGTTCTAATGGTGGCACCTAGTCTCTGCCCTCCAAGATAGGATAGAAAACCTGTGGTAGTGATGGTGGATCTTAAAAGGAGCTGCCCCACAGCAGCCACCAGTTGAGTTCATGGGTCTCCAAATACCCAGATACCCTCTCCCTGAATAGTGAGATGATACAGTCCAACAATTGATATATATCTCATGACAGTTTGGATCATATGGTTTATTGTTATGAGATAATGTGTGAGGAAAAAAATATCCCCATGTGTTGCCTTTTCCTGATATTCTCCTACCTAGATTATCCCCCATCCATAGGTTCGCTTGCAGTCAGATTTATATTTAACCATTACCGGAGCAATTTTCAGAAACTAACTTAATTCAGATTATGAAGACACATTTAGACAGAACAATTAGGAGTGCTGTGGCACTTGGAAGATTAAAAAAAACCCATAGCATTCACTTTATGAGCCAGAGTCAACTTCATCATATGGAATTAATGAGACAGGAGATCTGATCACACAAGCCTGTCTCCAGCAGATTTGTAAGCACTAGAGAGGCTGCCTTTGAAAGTGACTAACTTTATTCCTCTCCCAGTTCAGAGGAAGTACTCCCAAGTAATTCTCTGCTTAGTGTTTTGCAGCTTCTTAAAGATTGTTTCTTTTGACTTGTCCTTTTCCATATGTGTCAAGGATTATTTTGTTTCTACTTGGGTGTTCTGAAGGCATGGTGTGTGACTGGAGTGTGTATGATACAACCAATACATATAGTCACCATTTTGAGTGACTATATATATAGTCACTCAATATGTGACTATATACGTGACTATATGTATAGTCACTTGAGTGCAATCCTAAGAAAAGCTTTTCCAGTCTAAGCCCATTGATTTCAATGGGCTTAGACTGGAGTAACTCTGCTTAAGATTTCACTGTAAGGCAACATGCATATTTTCCATGCATGTATGACTTTGGTTTTCATGAACAGGCCACAGATTTTTGAAAGAATGCATTCATGTGTTCTTGAGTTGTATGCACATAGAATACATATTTATTTATTTAGGACATTTTTATGCTGCCTCCCTAGGCTTGTTCAGGGAAGCTCACAACATAAAATGAAACCAAGCAATGCAATAAAACTTAGTAAAGCAAATCACTAATTAAAATCAATCAATAAATCTGCTAACCCAGAAGAAGAAATAAATCAGATCAACAAAAACTATACCAAAAAAACCCACCCACACCGGTTAAAAGAGTCAGGGAATAGAAGAAGATAAAAGAAACAAAGCAGTTTAAAATGATTTTAACAGACCATATCTCAAATGAGTAGACCATGAAACATCCAAAAAGAACCTCTTATTTAAAAGCCAGGGTAAAGAAAACCACTTTATCTTGGCACCTAAAGGCAAGTACAGTAGGTGCCAGCAAGCCTCAAGGGGTAGGACATTCCAAAAATGAGGCGCCACCACCCAAAAAGCCCTGCCACTGATTACTACCTGCCTTACCTTTGCAGAAGGAATCACAGTGAGCAAGGCGGAGAAGAGGATCTTAACAGGTGGGCTAGACACCATGGGCCAGAGAAAGGATACTGTCTTTCAAGTGCCTCAGCCCCAAGCTGTTTAGGGTCTTATAAGCAAGTACCAGCACTTTGAATTGTGCCTGGAAACAGTGGAGCAGCCAATGTAGATCTTTCAGCACAAAGGGGATAAGATCCCTGAACCCAATCCCCAACAATAATCCTGCTGCTGAATTTAGGAAATTTCCAAATAATTTTCAAAGGCAGCCCCACACAGAGGGCACTACAGTAAGTAAGTAAGTAAGTAAGTAAGTAAGTAAGTAAGTAAGTAAGTAAGTAAGTAAGTAAGTAAGTAAGTAAGTAAGTAAGTAAGTAAGTAAGTAAGTAAGTAAGTAAGTTTGCTTACTTCTTCCGTCCTTCCTTCCTAATCCAACCTGCATGTGACAGGAGTATGGCTCACTGAAGCCATTTTTTTGTAAGAGTCATAGCTGGGGTTTCAGCCAAAGCTGACAAAAGGTGCTACATGCCACACTGACATGAAATAGTGGCCCCATGTATCAGAAGAATGAGAAGCAGTGCACACTCCTGTTACACACAACAGATGGAGCAGCAAAACAGAATGTCTGAAAAGGGCTACATCAATTCAACAAAGGAAAGAGTAATTGGTGTGATAGTGATTTAAGAAACTGAGTGATTAAGGGATCTATTGCAGTACTATTGCTGATTGGGAGGAAAGAGTCTCATCAAGGAGATTTACTCCTGAGTAAACATAGTTAGCTCTCAACTGTTGTGTATGGATAGAAAATTGCAGGATAGAAATGGCTGTATTTCTACATTCAGGATCGTGCTAGTTGGAATCTCATTTTCAATTCTGTTTCCAACGGACTGTGGAAGAGTAATCATCCAGCTACACCAACAAATCCTTGAATGGGAGGTCCCCTTCTCTAATTAGATTGCTTAGTCATTTGCCTGGATTTTTTAAAATCTTTGCTGTGCAAAGTAATAGAATACACCTGCCTTTGGAATGCTAGACTTCTAGCCTCACTCCATTAACAACTCTCTCAGACACTGCCCACTTCTGTTTTCACCCTTGTGTTCTCTTGTGTTTGTATACAAATATCTGCCAACTGTTGAGAATGCTTTATGCATCTGACAATCTGGATGCTTGCTCTTGAAAACATATGCCATGCTAAATGAGTTAGTCCACAAAAGTCTTTCTCTGCAACAGAATAAAACAGCTAGCTACCTCCCTGGAATTCATGACAAAGTGACTCTTATGAAAATCGGTCAGAAAATTCTATCTTCAGATGTTTTATGGAGTCCAGAGTCATAATCACAGTCTTCAAGCTGTTTACACTGGAATAATGCGATTGAAATCAATAGAACTAATTCAGAGTTCTGATTTGAAAACTACTGTCAGGAATGGATTAAAATGCTGGAAGAAAACTCAGTAACAGCTGGGATGCTAATTCTATCAGTCCCCTTGAAAATCTCAGCAGATATTAGTAACAGAATGCTTTGCTGATATTTCCTGTCTAACATTCAAAAATTGGTCTTAATGGGGAGAACAACCATGGCTTAATACAGAATTGTGCTGCAGTACCAAAGCTGGCACAAGCTGACTTTACGGTATTTATTACTCAGGAGCAATGTGTGAATAATTAATTTCATCTGCTTCAATCAGCTTCCAAAGTTTGGCAGGAACCATGACTTTTTTCAGCTGTGAATGGAGTGGAAAGATTATTTATGGTTTCAGTTTCCAGTCACATTTGTGATTGGTATGTAACATTGCATCCACTACATTTTTTTCTTTTGCATTTTGCATAGAGGAACCAGTGGTAGAGATAGAAAATTCAATCACTGGTAAATTCAATCTAGGTAAAGGACCTCATGAAGTGATCTGGTAATGCCATTTCTAGTTTGGGAAGGATACTACTGAATACATGGGCTAGCGCGTTGTATCAGCAGATATGTCTGTGAGGTCACTGACTGAAAGCCAATGTGCTATAGTGGATAGAACATTAGACTTGGATCGCAGAGACATGACATCAAACCATAGCTGTGCAATGATTCATTGAACTTGGGCCAATCATCATTTCTCAGCCTAAGCTATCTCCCAGGAGTGGACTAATACAAAGATAAACTGGAGTTACCTCTGGGCACACAGCCCTGAGTTTCTTGGGGAGTGACTATAAACATAATTCATAATATGTACCTTATAGGTATTCAATTGAATAAGGACTTGGCCCAAACGTACAAATTCCTGTATATCTAGCCATTTTCACATTTTATTTATTTATTTATTTATTTACAGTCCGCCTTTCTCACTGAGACTTAAGGCGGATTACATAGCGTGAGATTAGTACAATCAGTATCAAGGACATTTCCATACAATGTTAAGGACATTTCCACAACAATGTCATAGGATTTTACAAAGATGTAACATTTGCAAGAATCCAATACAGAGCTGAAGAATTGCTGAAACAGAACATAATCAATTCTAGGGCTGACATTAGATAAACATGAAGTACAGGTAGTATAAGAGTACATATTTGAGAAACAGATAATATGCAAGGCAATGTAGTGGTAAAGCCTATGGTCCCTAACTCATTAGCGAAGCATTTGAGACCCCTCCCTATAATACTTCTCTCTGATCTGAGTAAAAAGACTTTTTGAATAATTTGGTTTTGCATCGTTTGTGGAAAGCCAGGAGAGTGGGGACTCTCCTGACCTCCTCAGACAGACCTTTCCATAGGGTCGGGGCACCCACAGAGAAAGCCCATGTGCAGGCTGCTGTTGATTTTGCCCACGTGCAGGCTGGCACCTGCAAGAGACCCTGTTCAGATAAGGGAAGCTGCCATGGAGGGACATAAGGAGTGAGGCGATCTCATAGGTATGCTGGGCCAAGGCCATGTAATAACCAATACCTTGAACTGAGCACGGTAACTGATAGGTAGCCAATGGAGTGACTGTAGGGTGGGAATTATGTTCATGCTCCTGCTCACTCCTGCTAACAGCCGAGCCGCAGCATTTTGCACCAATTGGAGCCTCTTAGTTAACTTAGATGGGAGACCAAAGTATAATGCATTACAACAGTCAAGTTTTGGTGTTATCATAGCATGGATCCAGGTGGCCAGGTAAGCACTTTTTGCAGCTGCTTTAACTTGTTTTTCTAGTAGTAGCACTGGATCCAGTATAAACCCTAGGCTTTTAACCGAGTCTGTGTGGGTCAGACAAACTCCATCAAAAGTGGGAAGTACAATGTCTTTCAAGATCCCTGCCTTCCCAACAAGCATCACTTCAGTCTTGTATGGATTCAATTTCAATTTGTTATTTTTCAGCCATTTCACCACGACTGTCAGGCAGTGATCTAAGATTTCTACTGCATCCTGTGGGGACCTGGATAGCGAGATATAGAGTGTGGTGTCATCTGCATATTGATGACATCCCACTCCATATCTGCAAATGAGTTCTCCTAAAGGTTTTACATAGAGGTTGAATAACACGGGAGATAAGATTGCGGCCTGTGGAACCCCACAAGTTAGTTCCTATTCTGGAAATAGCTGATCTTCGATGGCAACCCTTTTTGAGTCCGTTCCATAAGAAACTATTTAAACCAGTCCAGGGCACATCCTTTGATGCCCACTTCCGTTCCTAAATGCCTCAACAGGATGGCATGGTCTACTGTGTCAAAGGCTGCAGATAGATCAAGGAGGAGGAATAAGGAGGCATGGCCTTTGTCTATATTCAGACGGAGATCATCCACTAACGCTACTAGTGCTGTCTCTGTCCCATGCCCTGGTCTGAATCCAGACTGGAAACTCTAGAGCACTAGAGTTTTCCAAGAAGATCTGAAGTTCGTCAGCTACTGCTCTATCAATCACTTTGTTAGGGGTGTGTGATCTGGGCCTGGGAACCAGGGAGAAAGCCAGATTTATGCCTATCCAGTGAAATTGGATTTCTCATTGAAGAACACAGATTCAATCCAGGTACCTGAGCTCTGCTGGGCCAGAGTATTTATCCACAGCAGGGAGCCTCAGGGAACTACAGGGAGTTGTCACAGGCAGCCACAGGCAGCAAGCAAGAGGGCAGCAGCATGAACGGAGCCAAGCCAAGCTCTGCGCTGCAGCAGGACAGCAATGCAATGCTGCTGGTGTTATTATGTACTGGGCTAGCTTTGAGTAAAGCGGGGCTTCTCAGGTCTACAATCCTTTTGGAAAAGAGGGTTAGCAGCAGCCAACCATTCCTCTGGGATATGAACCAATTGCTGCCTTGTAAACATGTTACCTTTGTCAGCACATGCAAATGAAGGATCCTAGTTTACAAGGCAGCAATTGATTCATATCCTGGAGGAATGATTGGCTGCTGCTAACCCAATGAGAACACAAAGAACATGTCACCTTTGTCATCACATGCAAATGAAGGATCCTAGTTGTCTGTGTTCTCATTGGGGGGGTTACTAAAAGGGGGAGTCATTTGGAATGTATATATCCGGCTCCTTCAGGAGCGTGTGTGTATATAGCATTTGCAATAAAGTTACTCGCATGAGCTGAAATCACTGCCTGGCTGAAATCACTATGAGCACAAGGCAGCAGGCAGAGTAGATTGTCACCTATGTGCTATGTCAGACTGCATTGTGGCTAATAAATCACATCAGACACTTCTTTGGGTTAGAAATGGCCACAACTTTATTGATTACAGCTGGATGGAGCATTGGCCTGGCATCTGGGCATGGATCCTTGTTAGCTTCGGAGGCCTGGCTGCTGACCAATGCATTACCCGCCATCCTCCTGCTGGCACCTCAGCACACGTTGTTCTGTTGCCAGCCCTGCTTGGCGACCCTTGCTTTCAGATCCATCAGGGCAAGCAGTCCCAAAGGCCCACTCATCCTTTTGGGATCCGGCCCAATGCCTCAAAACCGCCAACTCATAAAGTTGTGACAGTGCCCCCCAAAAGTCCTTAATCAGCGGCGGGTGGGAGGGTGACAAGCTGCTCCTGCAGATGCTCGTGTGTAATGGTGCTGACCATGTGGCTGGACCAGCACAGAGCTCAGGTACCTGGACTGAATCCATGTTCTTCAATGGGACATCCAGATTTCACTGGATAGGCATAAATCTGGCTTTCCCCCTGGTCCCCAGGCCCAGATCACACACCCCTAACAAAGTGATTGAGAGAGCAGTAGGAATAATTAATTTCAAGAATATCTGTTGTCTGATTCAAAGATATAATTTATTTTAGCCTAGAAGATTTTTTAAAAAATAATTTTTAAATATTTTATTTGGAAGTATTCTACTAAATGAGAATACTACTGAATTGGAATACAAACTTAGAATCAAACAGAGCTAAGCAAAAACAGCCTACTTTTCACAAACATGTTTTGGAAGCCTTTTTACTGACTTTTCAGTGATGGCTGCAAAAGTGTTTGAAAGTGTTTGCCAGTTCAAGAAGTATTGGCCTCTCTTGCCTCTTCATCCTGTTCTCCCATGAAGCAATTCCCCAAAAGAAAAGAAAAACTGATCTCAAAGAAGTAACCTGTTCAAGAAACAATAGTCTTTATTCAATGACACATAGGGGTGTGCACCAAAAAAAAAATCTGGTTGATCCAGATCCAGGTTTCATGTTCTAAAAAATCCAGGATTCTGACATCTCCATCAGATTCTCTGATCTGGGTTAGAGAATCTCAGATTTAACTGGCCATTATTCCCTGTGAGGGAAAACGTCCAGATGTTGGGGGGGGGGGCATTTTTAAGCAACCAGATTTGCAGGGAACCTGACTATCCCCTAAAGATCCCCAAATTTCAGGACGATCGGAACCTGTGGTCCAGTTCTGTAAGTGTGAGAACAAGCTGCCCCAGCCACTCTCTTTCTGGACTACCATTTCATGTGAAGCTATCTTTACCTGCTTAATACTATTTAACCCTTTTTAATCTAAAGGCTGATAAAATTATACAGGGGGAAAGCTCTATTTTCTGCACATGGTAAAAACCAGGACCCTTTCCATTGTGAAGGAGAGTTGTACAAAAGCAGCCTTGTCAAAATGTATTATGCTCTAAACATACTATCCTAAATAAGACTGGGCATACCAATTTATTGCCTATTTGTGAAACAAACAAAAAAAAATTAGCCGAATAGACTTCTGAGGTTTTAGGAATCACTGGAATGGTTTCTAATGCATCCTATTACTGACCTTTTCAGGGGAAATTTATAAGATCAAATTTGTATAAAGGAAAGACATGCATGGAAATACAATGAGTTTCAAATAGTTACATTTCCCATGGCTGTAGCTCAAGTTCACCCTGCTTGGGATCAAGGAACGTTTGTAAAACTAAGTAGCCCTGGGAAAAGCTACAGGGAAATATCAGATCAGACCAATATCCGTGTAATTTATTGCTTCCATGACCAGAAACATTTGGTCTCATCGGTGCACTAGAACATGTGGATATTTTTTTGTAACTAGCAACTAATCTAGACAAACAGCCAGCTCAATTTGTTAGACAAGAAGTCATATTGTAAATGTTCTTCACACAATTTTTAAAAAATCTCCCTGCATGTAGTAATACCCTTCTCCTTGGTGCACTAGTTCACTACATGTAGGCAGCTTTTAACATAGGGAAGCATTTTAAAATAAGACACTCTGCAGTCAAGGCTGTAAGCACTTCCGTGTAATGTATAGATCTTATTCCATAGGTGTCACAGGTGCAGATTTCTCCTTTCATTCTAAAATCCCTTCTATACCTTTCAGTGGCTCTCAGGTAGCTGAAACTTCGCACATTTCTGGCACAGAGGGGACTACTGCATAGAAAATTACATACACCTCCTTGAGTATTGTTGTTTGTACACGATCAAATAATTGTTGCATGTCTGGCTATTTCACGGCATGTATATAGTATACCTTTACTGGCCACAGTTCCACAACAAAATAAGAAGTCACCATTCATAGACAGACAGAAATAGATACTCACACATACAGTTTACATGCCTTTTCCTACATACAAGTGCCATTTGAATAACAAATTAATTACATTTGAAGCAGTCATTAAAATATTTAATTCATATTTGCCTTACCTCCAGGAAGCACAAGGTGACACACATAGGATTCTGAGGCAGTCTCACAGTCAGGTATTGGTTAGACCCATTCCCACTTTCTTCAGTGAGGCTGCTATAGCATCTTCATTTGGCTAAACTGAGCTGAGCACAAAATATCTGAGAAATGGTAAGCAAGCATGGAGTTTTCACAGATAGGTTACGACAAGCAAAAGGGAAGTGCTGGCTGTGGAATGGAAGCAAACAGTATACATATCAGAGATGTGAATGCAGACATGTCTAATTCACTAAGAACAATGTTGTGAGAAAAGGTGGCCTATGAAGTAGCAAGACATCCAAGACAACTTTGCAATCATGCCACTCACGTGCAGATAACTTGCACTTAAAAACATGCACAACGTATAAGCAAAGATGTTAAGATACTAATTGTGATCTAAATTATCATTGGAAAGCAATGAATTTCTAAATCTGACATTGCACAAATGTGAAGTCAGGTAAAGAAAACAACTCGGAATCAATTAGTTTTCTTTCCATGTAATCTATCTACAATGTGAATGGCATTTTCAGAAGGAATTACCATAGTGGAGCAGGCTGTTCCCACTTTCCACCAAGACACAAGCATAACACAGGAGTTACATTCAATTAACATCTCCATCCCATTTCAGTTCCCCCACCCATTCCCCCCTTTTTATAATAGACTTCCAACAGTTTTCCAACCCCCCCTATTTAAATTGCAGTCTATCTGCTATCTCTTCTATTAAACTATATTTAACAATAAAAATCCCTTATCTATCATTATCTATTGTTTAAATATTTCAACTACCGGCAAAGAACTACCTTCCCCCTTTACAAGTTATCCAAAGACCAAATTTTCCCCTTCATGTCCCTCTTTCTTTCCATATAGTTCTTAAGTTTCTCCCAGTTCATAATAAATTCTTCTATATCTTGTTCTTTAAGTTTACTTGTTAATTTGTCCATTTCTGCCATGTTCAATAACTTCTGGATCCAATCTTCCGCCGATGGTATCTCTTGTGTCTTCCAAAGTTGTGCATATAACATCCTAGCTGCTGTCACCATATAAAACACCATTGTTCTGTCCATACTATCAAATTCTTCTAAGTTCATACATAACAGTAACAGTTCTGGGTTTTTAACAACATTTTTCTGCAAAATATCTGACATTACGTCCACAATATTCCCCCAAAACTGCTTTGCCTTTTCACACATCCACCACATATGATAGAAGGAACCTTCATGTTTCTTACACTTCCAACATTTATCTGACATTTGGCTATTACCATTAGCTAGCTTTTTTGGTGTAAGATACCATCTGTAAATCATTTTATAAACATTTTCTTTTATAGTGGTACATGTTGAAATTTTTACTGTATTTTTCCACAATCGTTCCCAAGCTTCCATCGTAATATCTTTATTACAATTTATTGCCCATTTAACCATTTGAACTTTAACCACCTCATCTTCTGTATACCATCTCAACAAAATCTTACATATTTTAGATATCAACTTTTTCCCTTCTTGAAGTAAACACTCCTCTAACTCTGAATTTTTAATCCTAAATCTTACTTTCCTACGATCTGCATCATATAAGTCTTTAATTTGTCTATACTGAAACCAACCATACTGAAATGATAAATCTTCATTAGTTTTCATAATATATGTATTTTGTTCCACTCTTAAAATTTCTTTATACGTCATCCACTCCTCTCCACCATGTTCTACATTCGGGTTTACGACTTCAGCTGGTATAATCCACAATGGAGTCTCTTCCTCGAAATATCTTTTATATTTTTGCCACACTCTAAATAAACTCCGCCTCACAAAATGATGCAAAAACATAGCATCCATTTTAATCTTGCCATACCACAAATATGCATGCCATCCAAAAAAATTTTTATATCCTTCCAAAGCCAATAATTTGTGGTTTTTCAATAAAATCCATTCCTTCAGCCAAACTAAGCAAATGGCTTCATGATAAAGTTGTACATTTGGTAATTGTAATCTTGGTGTCATATAACACTTTCATTTTCACTCTAGGCTTCTTCCCTGCCCAAACGAAGCTCAAAATCTTCCTTTGCCATTTATCAAACTGCTTATTATCTTTCACGATTGGTATTGTTTGCATCAAAAACATTATCCTTGGAAGTACATTCATCTTAATCACAGCAATACGACCCAGCCATGATAAATTCAATTTATTCCATTTCAACATAACTTTATCTATCTGTTGCCCTGGCTTGTCGTAATTGTTTTTAAATAAATCAATGTTCTTCACAGTTAATTCAATGCCTAGAAATTTTGTTTTATGCACCACCTCACACTTCGTTATCTCCATCAATTCTTGTTGTTTTTGTTTAGTCATATTTTTACATAGTAGCTTTGATTTATTCTTATTAATATAAAATCCTGCAAGGTCACCAAATTCTTTTATTTTTCCCATTAATCTTGGCATATTTTGAATTGGATCTTCAACTATCACCATCACATCATCAGCAAAGGCTCTCACTTTATAGGAATGACCTTTTATTTTCAGTCCTCTTATCATATCGTCTTCATGTATCTGTCTAAGTAGAATTTCTAATACCATCACAAATAACAGTGGAGAGAGTGGACACCCTTGTCTCGTCCCCTTCCTTAATTCCAGTTTTTTTGTTAAGTCACTATTTACCACAATAGCTGAGCATTGGTCTTTATATATTGCCCTTACTGCTTGGATAAACATCTTACCCATCTGCATCTTTTCCATTGTAGCAAACATAAAGTCCCAATTTAAATTGTCAAAAGCCTTTTCTGTGTCAACAAAAAAAAAGCCAACCCCTTTCCCCGAATGTTTATCATAATATTTAATGGCATTCAGTACTACTCTTAAATTGTCTTTTATCTGTCTCTCCGGCAAAAAACCTGCCTGTTCTTCTGTAATAAACTCCGTCAACCAAGTTTTAAGCCTTTCCGCCAATACTTTAGCAAATATCTTATAGTCATTGTTTGTTAGAGATATTGATCTATAATTTATAACATTAGTTTAATCTTGGGTTTCTTTTGGTATCAATGTAATGTTTGCCTCATTCCATGTTTCCGGTACTCCCTCTCCTTCTAATATTCCATTCATTACTCTCTGCAACAATTGTATCAGTTCATCAGCCATTACTTTATAAAATTTAGCTGATATTCCATCTGGTCCAGGTGCCTTACCCGTTTTTGTTGCCTGTATCGCTTCCATTATTTCTGTTATTTTAATTTTGGCATTCAATCTATCTTTCAGTTTATCAGGTAACGTTGGTAAGGTTATCTTTTGAAAGTACTCATCAATATTTTTCACCAACTCTGCAACTTCTGACTTTATTGCCTCTTTGATATCTTTTAATAAATTCTTTCTCAACTCCGTTTTCACTTGTCACTTTTTGCGCTCGTGTCAGGTTTAAAAGTTACTAAAATACGTACCTTTTCCAGCAATCAAAATGTCGGACGTCTTTTGTCTATGGTGAACTCTATTGTGAAGTCTCCAGTCATTCCCTTATCCAAAATGGTGAATTTCCGCTTCCTCTCCAGCTCTTCCTTACCACCTTGTTGTTTTTCTTCCGCTGCTACTCCAGCACACTTCCTGCCCTTCTATACGTGGCTCACTGCTCCAACAAACAAATTCCTTCTTGCGATATTTCTGCCACTTCCCACACTCCTTCCCTCCGCGTCGCTTTCTCAAAACCACAGGTATGTAAACAAAAAGTTCTTTTTTGATCTTTTACGCTTTATATGTTAAAGAGTCTCACAGTTCTCACTCCCAAACTTTTTACTGGCTCTCCTGCTTTAATTAACTCTGTCTCTCATTTAATAACTTTTGGTCTTTGTTTAAAAATCAAGCCCATTAGGGGAGATAGCAATCTTTACCTCCTCTTCTTTCCTTGGGGTTGTAATTACTGTTTCTTTTGCTAAATTGCGATCAAATCCATAACTGAAGCTAGGGTACAACGATCCTATGCCAATTCGTTGACTCCAAAGCTGCTGCAGAGATATAGGCTCACCCTTCTACAAGGAGACCTCAAGGCTGAGGGAGAATCCTTAATTCAGAACCCCCCTCCCTCAGCCGAGATCACTCACTCTTGGGGATGCAGAGCATTCCTGCCCGATTTCTCCCTGAAATCAGAGGGCTGTGGGTGGTCGAGGCACCTCACCAGCCTAAGAAACAGCAACTCGGATGATCCAGCTCCCTGGATCATGTCAGACTGCCATAACACCAAGACAGAAGTCCCAACACAGGAGTTAAATTCATTGGAGGAAGGTCGGGATGTTGAAGGAGATCTTGCCTATCTCTTCCTTACACATGGCCTAATAGAGAACAGCATGGACTTGTACTCCTCATCTCTGCTCATCATCAGTTTAATGTGCTGTGGATTTAAATAGTAAGTGCTTGCTACTTTTAGGGGACCAGTTAGTCTAAAACAGAAGTCTATTAGGTTCCCAAAAAAGCAGCCATCCAGGTTTTCCATCATTTTTGGAGAATGCTGATTGGTAAACTCTGAAAAGCAGAATTCGGTTAAATCTATTTAAAATATTGGCCAATTAGTGTTGTCACCTATGTGCAAACCACCTTTCCTTCTTTAGGGTTACCATAAGTTGGTTGTGATTTGATGGCTCATATGTACACAGGCATAAACTCTGTCATCATCTGGCAGATACTACTACTACTACTACTACTACTACTACTACTACTACTACTACTACTACTAATACTAATAATAATAATAATAATAATAATAAATATACCACTCTTCTAGACAGATTAGTGCCTCACTCGGAGCGGTGAACAAGTTAGTGTTATTATTATCCCCACAATATAGCTGGTGAGCTGGGGATAAGAGGAGTGGCTTACCCAAGGCCACCTATTGAGCTCATGGGAGTAGTGGGATCTGGACCAGTAGAGTGCTGGT
Organism: Eublepharis macularius; assembly: GCF_028583425.1. Lineage (NCBI taxonomy): Eukaryota > Metazoa > Chordata > Lepidosauria > Squamata > Eublepharidae > Eublepharis > Eublepharis macularius. Next base: position 102,079,977 of record NC_072790.1, on the reverse strand, counting down.
TCACAGCTGAACTACTGTGCTGCAGCAGCCTTGCCTTCACTGACAGGCAGTCATAAAGAGGTAGGTTGTCCCTGAATACAGCAAAAATGGTGGGCATTTCAATATTGTAAAATAAAGAACAGTATATAGAATAAGAATTTTGTGGCTAACTTTTAGACAACCTTTCTTTGTTCTAACTGGTCTGGGAGACAGGGTTCTAGTTCTGCACTGAGAGGAACAGAAAAATGCATTGGTTTCCATGGTTTTTGCTTTCTCTATATCATTAATACTAAGGTAATACTAAGTGTGGTTCCCTTTCTACAGAGAGAAAAGGGTTCAGCAAGACTTTAAAATTAAAAAGAAAAACACAAGTAAATAATATAAAGCTGTAATGCTTAACAAGTCCAAGAATTTTGATGGTAAAAGAAAACAACAAGTAGTTAAAGGTAATATAGAGGTGATCTTTTTAACATACAGTTAATGAGATTTTGAGAGGGAACCCTGAAGGTTGGAAACTGGCCAGTTTAATGTCATGATTAAGGGATGTCGAGAGGGGGGCTCTCAAAGATTATGGACTAGTTAGTTTAACTTCAATTTCACAGAAAGGCTGGGGCACTCTTTTTAGATTTCAGTTGGGAACACTAAAGCAAGAAGCATTGCTTGATTAAGAATGGGCAGCCCAGTTGTGAGGAGGGCATAGTCATGTTTCACTAACAGACCTAATAAAAGATGTCATTTAGAGATATTAAAGCAGAGGGGTACAAAGGGATGCAGCCAGCATTCTAATTAAATTTTCAGGAAGCCTAAGAGGAAGTTTCATTATATTGTGAAGGTCTAAAGGGGCTTTCGGAGAAATGGAAGAAATGTATCTTCCACTGAATGCTATCTATTAACATTCCACTACAGCAACAAAATGTCTCAGCAATGGAAGATTTGTTTTAAGCCTGGGAAATTATAGTCCAGTTAGAGTCAGACAATCATTTCTGAGATAGTAGAAGAATCATTCCCTGTAGTGTACAAACTCATTTCTTTGGCCCAGCTGTTGTTGCCAGTCAACCAGGTTTTGCTGGTCTTAATACACAACAAAAAATGGCAGACCTGCAAGCAGGCATGACAGTAGGATGAATGTTCATGCCACAGGCAACAAACCTCTATTTTGTACCAGTTTCAGCTCTCTGAAAAACTACAATCTCTCTCCAGTGTATTTGAATGTAAGGTATATGGACTCCAGTAAAGGTCATCATAGAGGACAAAAGATCTGCTACAATATTGCAGAGGACAAAAGATCTATTATGAATCAAAACAAACCCTTTCTGGTTATTTTCTCTCATGTATAACTCCTCAGAATCAAATCTGGCAAGGACTGTGGGAAGCTGATCATTTCAGTTGTTTAAACATTGTATGAGAGAGGGTTTTGTTTTTTGAAGGGGGAGTTTTTGTCATGGTAAATGATTCCAAAAGAGCTTGTGGCATTGTAACTGAGTCAATGTTATAAAAAGAATTGGAATACGTGCATTGTCATATCTATCACAACATAAATTACTAGGGGAATGTCTGATAAAGTAGCTGCCTCAGTGCTGGGGCTGTAATTAGTGACGTCTCCACGGGTTCATCAGCTTTGGGGCAAAACTACCTGGGCTCATCACGTTTTCCTTGCCTGCCTACTAAGAATGTGCCAAAAAATACTGTTCAACATAATTCACCGACACTGATCAGCATGTAGGATCAAAGGATGATATTCAGTGTTCACAAATTCACAACTTACAGTGTTCACAAGTTACAGTGAATACACACAATCCACGTACAGTGTACCTTCGATTTTTCTTTTTATGTGTGTTGAGTAATTCTTATGTCATGTTCAACACATGTACCGCTGAATGTCTGTTGGAGCTGACTTCCAGCATTGCACTCAGGCTCCCAGAACTGACCAAAATGTAGCCATATTTTTCCTCTGTCTCTCTAATATTATCTCTGCATCAAAATGCCTTCAAGAGACACATCCCAAGTTGGAATGCAGGCATGTAGGACGCATATCAATAGGCCAAAGTCAAACTGCCTGAGAAAGCTATGTTTCAAGAATCCTCCAGATACAATTTACGTTTCCTGGCTCCTGCAAATCAGAGATGATCCAAGAGAGACCTTGTGTTTCTTATCAGTGGGGACTCAAATTCAACACTAAGCAGAGAAAGTAGGTAAGCCAGCCGTGTCTGATATGGCTAGCTCCTCCACCCGCAGATGTATGTTTGATGTTAGATTGAAAGACATCTAGCCTACACAAATCCTACCAACCTAACCCTTAGCTAGAGGTGCAAGAGTAAACCAGGTTTATTTAACTACATAACCTCTCCACACACACACACAACAAAAGCAGTGTGAAGCTGGTGAAAAAGGGAATGTCTCTGGGACAGTTTGAGAGAGACCAAAAAAGACCCTGTTCAGCCCAAAAGTGACCAGCTTGGGGATGCATCAGTTTGCTCCAGTTTGAAACTGGTTCTTAAGCCACAAATAAACAGGCAGAATAGCAGCCACAGCCAGTGTATAGTAGGTGCATTTAGTAAATAGTAGCTGCCACCATCCAAAGCTACTTGAGAAACATATTCTAGCCATTAGCACCCATTGAAAAAACATTTTCTGTGCGTAGCCAGAATAAGCAAATCCTACCTTGTAATATCCATTAAAACTTTTAGGAAACAAAGGAAAATGCCTTTCCTTTCCCACATTCCCTTAAACATCTTCACATTCCATAACATGCAAGACAATCAACAACATGGATTGATTTTTATTTGATTATTTTATTAATTTAGTGAATATTTAAACTATGATGACTAGATATTCCAGAATCTCATACCAGCAATATGATCCCCAAAATTCCATGAACTCAGATCTTTGAGGGTGGCTTGTGGTCAGACATCATCTGACCCAGTCATCAGATAAGATTAAATCTAGATTTCTTCTACACAGATGATATGGCAATGCATGGATGCTGACTGGCGTTAGAGGCAGGACGGGCACAGCACACAAACAGGGAGATGAAGAGCACTGTCCAGCAAGCACCAGATATGCGTATTACCTGAACTGGCCCTATGGCATTAAAGATGGAAAACGTATGAAGTCCCAGGCCTATCTGAAGAGGACAATAACCAAGACTTTATAGAAATAGGCTTAAGAACCATTCAATTTTAAAATCCCAGCAAGTATGGCACATGCAGATGATGATGAAGAACAGTGATAATGGCTACATGGAAAGATGGCTCTGAAAAGTTGCTGTTAGAAACAAAATTGAGACAGCTGATGTGAAGAAGAATGCTATGCAGATCAGGAGAACTCGGAACAGCCCCAGCTGCAGCATTCCTTCCTGCCAGAATACAAATTCTCATGCAATTTATAGTACAAGTTCTGTTTCAAAGAGCAGGTATCCTGAACAGGAAATACACAGAAATGTAATTATCAATTCAAAACTGCAAATATTTAAGAAAAGTCATTTGGATATCAACCAAGATTTATGTTAGAGCCATTGGAAAAGCCCCACTCCCACCCCAAAGCTGCTGACATCATTTAAATTGGCATGCTCCTATCTGGGAAAATATAAAGGTCATTCATTAGCCTTCATTATATGTAAGTGGATCAGAAAGCAAAACCTGAGCCATAATCTGAGGCCATTATGGAGGAATGCAATGCATGCATAACAATAACAACATTCGATTTATATACCACCCTTCAGGACAACTTAATGCCCACTCAGAGCGGTTTACAAAGTACAGCAGCCCCACTTCACCCTCTTACCTCAGATGGGCCATCCTATGTCCCATCATAGGATGTGAACATGCTTCAGAGATTGCTCCAGCCTGCAAGCAACAACCAATGAAATTGAGTAAGGAATATTATCAAAACCAGCCTAGAACATCACATGGGGGAACTGTTGTGGAAAGAAGATCTTCCAGGTGCACAAAATAGTTCAATTGCAGTTAAAGGAGTTCTGTAGCCAGTGCCTATAGCAGTACCACTTCTTAAAAGCCATGCTAAATGAAGACAAGTATTATTTAAAATCATGTTATGAATGAAAAACACCCTAATGTTGTCCAAAAGCAATATGGGTGTTAAGATGAACTAGAGAGATCTTTATTTCCATTTCTTTTGATGAGCAAGAGCTCCCCCTCAAGGATTAAAGTGAAAAGTGCTTGAAAGTTACTTGCCCAGTTTTAAGATTGCAAAATTTACTATAGTTTGTCAAAACATATCCTGCTTGGATGGATTCCATATGGGCTGTATCTTCACACACATACACAACAGGAGATTGCACCTTAATCACAGTAAGCCATTTGAATAGAATTGATAGCTCAATGTTTTCTATTGTGAACAAAGAATTCCAATATCGATAGGTGAAATTCCCATTCACTTCAGCGGATCATAGGTTGCTTCATTCATTTAAATTCCATTCACTTCAATGCATAAAGCATGTTCATGTATAGGTATTAAAAATGAACAGGCGGTGGAGCACCATATGTGGCATTAGAGTGTCTGTTTTTGCAAAAATTTCTGAATCAGTGTAAATAATCCAAGCTAGTTAGTGGGGAAAAATGATATCCAGCATTTCCAAGCAGGATGCAAACAAAAGAGTAAAATGGATGTTTAAAAAATATATTATTCTTAACTTGCTACAAGTATCTGTTTATTGGATCAAATAAGCTTAAAATGTTGGTCACCAATGAAAATAAATATTACTGAGTAGACCACCACAAACCATCTGAAGTGACTTACAATGTTCACATCAGAGATTATTTTTGCTGAGACTTGTTATCTGTTCTTTCTTTCTATCCTGCTTATTACAAAAATATTTTTGAGATACTATGTATATAATGGCTGATTCACACTTAAAGGAGGAAAATGGATTGCATCTGGAGATCCCACCCTGTGCAAACAGTCAGATGTCTGTTGTAGGTTCTCTTCAGATCTCATACATGCAGTGCCTGATCTAGATGAGGACTGCACTGTATGTAGAGGAAGGGCTTTGGCCTTCCCCCTGATCTGAAACACTCTAGGAGAGTTGCTGTTTGGCCAGATGAGAAAGACTGTTTCTATACACTTCTGGGCAGCAGTATATGTGAAAGGGATCTTGGGGTAAGAGTGGACTGTAAACTGAATATGAGCAGTCAGTGTGATGTGGTGGCAAAAAAGGCTAATTCAATCCTGGGTTGTATCAAAGGGGCCATAGCATCGAAATCGCAGGAGGTCATAGCCCCTCTCTATACTGCCTTGGTCAGGCCACACCTGGAGTATTGTGTGCAGTTCTGGAGGCTTCACTTCAAAAAGGATGTGGACAAAATCGAGAGGGTACAGAGGAGAGCGACAAGAATGATCAGGGGTCTGGAGACTGAGCCCTACGAGGAAAGGCTGAGGGCCTTGGGAATGTTTAGTTTGGAGAAGAGGAGGTTGAGGGGAGACATGATTGCTCTCTTTAAATATTTGAAAGGCTGTCATTTGGAGGAGGGCAAAGAGCTGTTCCAGTTGGCAGCAGAGGGTAGGACGCGAAGCAATGGGCTAAAACTACATGCACAAAGGTACCGGCTGGATATTAGGAAAAACTTTTTCATGGTCAGAGTAGTTCAAAAGTGGAATCAGCTGCCTAGGGAGGTGGTGAGCTCCCCTTCACTGGCAGTTTTCAAGAAGAGGCTGGATGAATACTTGTCAGAGATGCTTTAGGCTGATCCTGCACTGGGCAGGGGGTTGGACTAGATGGTCTGTATGGCCCCTTCCAACTCTATGATTCTATGATTCTATGATTCTATCCTGGGATGCACGTGAGTTTCACCAGCTAGCTAAACAGTACAATTTCAGTACCGTAAAATGGCATGGGAAGAAGGCTAAAGCCCTATCTCCACATGAAATGCAGTTCAGATCCAGATCAGGCACTGCACACACAAGAACTGAGGAGGCCTCACAAGTCACAACTCACATCATGCTGTTCAGATCTATCTTGTGTACTCCATAATTTGTGAACTAGTCTTTAGTGCCATCCTAAGAAGAGTTACATCTTTCTAAATCCCCTTCCAGGAGGAGGAAATGGGAGATTAGAAATAGAGTGCATGCTGGCATTGTGCTGGTACACTGATGTAACTTACAGTTAAAAGCCAGAAACGATGTCTAGAATTTACAAAAATGATATGGTTTTACCTTAAAGGTGATACTTGAATGATTGTCTGCTAATGGTGATTTAATCATTAAATAAATAAAACCAAAGAAAGCAAACATTAATGAAGATGAAATAGTAAAGAGTCCAGTAGCACCTTTAAGACTAACCAATGTCGATGCATCTGACGAAGAGAACTGTGGTTCTCGAAAGCTTATGCTACAGTAAAGTTGGTTAGTCTTAAAGGTGCTACTGGACTCTTTACTATTTTGCTACTACAGACTAACACAGCTAACTCCTCTGGATTAATGAAGATGGGAGCACTTTTTAATGGAAGGTTTTTTTTCAGAAATCAAAAACCACAGCTAGTAATACTAATAAAAAATTAAACCCAAATTACTACATTAGACTCTCATGGTTCTTTGTAACTCCTAGAACATCTAATGATGTCACTTTCAGTTTTTACCGGAAGTGACATGAGAGTGCTGTGCTCCAGGCCTCAACCCACAGGGATTGCTGTCTACAGAATGATAACCGTAGGCACAGTAAGTGCTGTCTTGCCTTGCATTTTTTATTCTGACACAAAGGAAAGAATCCGCTCACACAGTCTATTCCTGACTGTCAAGAAATGCTCGAGCTCTGAATTTCCAGTATTGAGCAGGTAGTTGGACTGGATTAGCTGTGAGGCCCCTTCCAATTTTAGGGCTCTATGACAGGCAAATAAATCACTTATCGTTCTTACTATAACATCCACAAGCACTCATAATAGTTTCTTCACTTATCAGTCAAGATCAAGCAACAAACAGCAATCTCCCAGCTTTGAAGTTATGCTCAAATATTACTTGCCAATGCATATGCCGAACTCCATTACTGCTGCTGCTGTGGTCCAATGAAAAAATAGTTCAATTTCTCTAAGTCAGCCTGTGATTTTTCATTATGCTCCATTCAGTTATTACATGCATGTAAATTACACTGTGCCAGTAAAATACGCCTATTTGATATTGTAGGCATTGCATATTTAATATGTTAATAAACATCTGCTAACAGTGATTTAATAATTCAATAAATAAAACCAAAGAAAGCAAACATTAATGAAAATCAGGGCTGTCAGCAGGCACAGCAGCAGAGGCGGGGCTGTCAGCAGATTGCATACAGACCATCGGCCGTCCAGCATCCAAGGCCCACTTGGGCTAAGGCAGGAAGGGGGAAGGCACTAACGTTTGTTTGTTCTAGTTGCAGGTGGCGTCCCCCAGCACGGTGTACAATGGCAACACTGAGGCAGGAGTTGGAGAGCAAGAGGAGGATGCAGTTGTGGCCGAGACTCCCAGGGTCCATAGAGCCAGTTGCTTGCGGGGGCCCGGAAGGAGTTTTTCCCACAAAGCCAAATTGGCCGGGCCTCTTGGGGGGTTTTTTTGCATTCCTCTGGGGGTCAATGTCAGGAACCACTTGGGGGGAACCACTTTACACAGCAGTCGGAGTGTTGGTGGGAGTTGGGCCTCTGGCCTGCCTCCTGTGATGATTTTGAGGCATTGGGGCAGATTCAAAATGAGTGAGCGAGGCAGTCAGCCAGCTCACCCGGGTGGATTGGGAGGCAAGGGCTGCCTAGCATGGCTGGCAGCAGAACAACGCTTGCCATGGTAGACCAGCAAAGTGGGCTGCTGAGTTATGCATTGGGTCAGCACCAGGGCCTGCTGATGCCAACGAATTATGCATCAGATCAGCACCACGGCTGCTGATGCCAAGGATCCATGCCCACATGCCTGGCCAATGCTCCATCCAGCTGTAAATCAATAAAGTTGTGGCCATTCCAACCAAGAGATGGTGTCTGTGTGTTAACCGCTGAAACCCTCTGACTGCACATAGCACATAGGTGACAACAAACATTAATGAAAATCGGAGTACTTTTTAATACATCTTTTAATTTTCAGAAAGCAACTACCGCAGTCAGTAATAATCAGAAAAAGGACAATCAATTAAATCAAGATGACAATATCAGAAGCGTACGCTCCTGACATATTGGCTAACCAGAGAGGGCTATACATTTTCCAAAAATGTTGGAATGGGGTTGAAAATTTTCAAACTGCAAGACGTTATTTAGCATAGAGAAAGTTTATTTGACAGTGTGAAGGACAGCATAATGTTCCACTTCCCCATTCTGATTGCTGCAAAAATCCTGCCTTTTCCCAAAGTACAGAAAGTGTTATCATTTAACACATCAACATACAGGAATGTGTGAAAGATACCCAGGGTCTACATACATATGAGGCTATTTGAGACTATGAAAATGGTGCATGGAGAACAGTTAAACCGTCCTATCATATAATCAGAACTGGGGCTTTCTCTGGCAGCTGCTTGATATCCAGTGATAGATCTTCCGGTATCTCATCTGATTGCAGAGCCTCTTAGCCCTCATTTCCAAATGAAATAAAGCTTAAGATATTTCACTTCAACATAACCGTCCTGAAACGAGTGCCCCACTTTTCTGTCCCTTCCCTCCTCTCCCTCTGTCACTAGGATAGGACTCTGTCTTCTTTCACTTAGGTACTTTGTGTTGGAGAAAGCAATGCCTGGTGTACAAATTAAGAGAAGACAATCCTTGGAGGAGCAGAAAGTGCTAATTAAACAGGAATGTGAGAACAGCACCTAATGAGTGTCATTTCCTTGTATCTATTTATTTATTTATTTATTTATTTATTTACTTATGCCTTGTATTTCTCCCCAATTGGGAACCAAAGCAGTTTACATCATTCTCTTCTCCTCCAGTTCATCCTTACAACAACCTTGTGAGGTAGGTTAAGCTGAGATTGGTACTGTCAGGGCAATATCCTCCTTCCTCTAAGAACTTCTCTCTCTTAGCCACCTAGAGAGCTACAAGTCTATCTCTCCTCTTTACTATCAAGTATGTTAGTTGCTAAATAAAACTTTCTTTACTCTTTAATCAGTTCATGTGATGTAACTATTGTTGTGAGGACACTCTGCCAGCACTTTGATATGCGTTGTTGTTATCATCACTACTATCACCACTACTTCTGATGTTGTTGTTGTTGCTGCTGCTGCTGCTGCTATTACTACTTCCAATTTAGTACTATCATGCCTAATGAGGAATGCAGAAAGTGGTTCTACAGGTATACCAAGAGCTAAACAGTATGTACTTCAGTCTTTGTCTGTATAGGGAAGTAAATAGCTTGAATGGTTTTCTGTCATATGTAGTGGGTCCAAACTGTATACATATTCTTGCATTCTTACATATGCTTTTTTCTCATTTAAATCCATGTTCACCTTCATACATGTGTATGAATGTCCACATTACCACACTACACACTTAAGCTTGTTTGAAAGACATTCCTTTTTCTAATGGGACCGTGGAAATCATAGTTCTAGGAAAGAATCTAGAGATCTCTGAAAAACAATTTTCAGCATCCTTACCAAACTGTCATTCTGAACATTCTTTGAAGGATCTCATGACAGTCAAACCAGTATAAAAACAATGTAATTCTGTGCATGGCTTTCTTGGTAAACTATGAGCTTGAAGTTAGATTAACATGTCTACATGCAACTGTACTGTGAAAATGCAGTCACGTAATAAAAAATCTTTAAGGATAGGAGGACTACACAGTCCCATTTAAACCACTTTCTAAAGACATTAGCAGTACAATCATAAGCAGAATTCAATGGGCTTAGAAGGGTATATCTCTCTTTAGAATTGTACTGTAAGACAATCAGTGAGCTGTTTGAATAGAATTTTTGCATTCTCTCTTATCTGAGTTCATGATATGTCTGGTGCAACCTTGCAACCTTGGATTTCTTTAGACATAATTAACCATTGAAATCCATAGTTTCTTTGCTAGCAAGCTGCAAGTTCAGAATTATTATGGAGGTGAGAAACAAGCACTTTAGATTAAACAAGCACTTTAGACTAAATATCCCTCCTGCAACCACCTTACAGCAAACAAAAAAGCCAAACTTCTTTCACAGGTCTCCATTAGGTATTCTCTTTTCTACAGCCAATGGATGTGATATAGAAACATTAGAACAAGTGACTTGAACAGCTTCCTTCCATGCTCCTGAGGGCTTGGAGGAAAGAGGAGCTCTCAAATCTCCTTCACGATTCCACTTTCACAAGGCATTTGCCCTTGGCTGTTTCTTGTTGTATGTAAATTGGATCTCCGTCAGCAACAAGCAAACATTTGTTAGAGAAATAATATTAGAATAGGACCACAGTTGTAATCACTGAAAATCAAACCATTTGTTCATCCTCTGACAAAAAATTGTGTGGTAGGACAGAATGACTGTGCTATTACAGAGAAAGATGCAAAAGACTTGGAACTCCTGTCATGTGGGGAGCATCATGGCAGGAAAGGGTACGGTTAGCTTCACGAAAAGGCAGTGCATTGTTGATTCCATGTGTTATTCTATTTTTATATCATGGAGTGGAGAACAAACAGACTTTGGGTTTGTATTCCTCTGGTGCCGAGACGTCTTCTGTACTCCTGATTATCCACACAATCTCAGCATTTCTTGTAAAAAAATGAACTGCTTTTGATGCAGAAGTATTGCTCCATACAGGATGTCATAGCACAAACACCTCTGTGGGAGACCTCAGCTATATGTATCCTTTGGAACAAAGTACCTAAATGTTAAAATAGCCATCAAAGGCTTAAGAAGAGGGCACCAATAAGTCAGTAATGATTTTCTTTTCATTGCTATATTCAGTAACTCAGACTTAAAGTAGAAGTGAGTTGGGGAATACATGAAAAAGAACACACATACAAAGAACCCCCCCCCCAAACTGACCATGAGAAAGAAGCAGACAAAAAAGACAGCAATAGCTGCATATCTACACACATACACACAGAGGTACAGCAATGCCTCCATGCCATCCTGGCTCACCAGCACTCCATGTGCTCCCAGCAATTACATGGGAATTGCTGGTTTACCAACTGGCCTTAAGAAAAATGGATTATAGAATTATCTTCTCCATTCCTTTCAGCTTACAATGTGAACCTTTCCCCCCATAATGATCTCTGTAAATATTTGGGGGCATAGCAATTCATTACAAGGAGAAATGTGTGGTTCCAATCTCATGTTGATCTCTTTATGTTCCTCTCATAAAACTGATGAGTGATCAGAAGACATTTTCTGGGAAGAACTGATGATGGGACAAAAGCCCTTAATTCTTCCTATATCCACCAACTGCAAGTGTCCCCCTAAGGAAAATTTAAGCAGTTTTTCTTCCTTCTTTTCTCCCCCATAATGGAAGCAAACCTGGATGAAAACAGTGGCTAATCAGGGGGAGAAGAAAGGCTGAGCTCTTTCCTGCCTATCAGCGGATCCTCCCCTGTAACAGTGACTTTCAGCTATACATTCCCAAATAGAATTGGTACCACATGTTTGCCTGCATAATGTCTAATTCAGTGAGTTGCACTCAAAGAAACTTCATCTCAATATATAATGCCATTAGCCACCAGTGACCCTTTTGGTCCCTAGAACATGATCTTTTTTTTGAATCATTTGTAACTTGCACACTCATAGATTTTTTTTAATCCTCTGATGCATTATTAAAGAAAACATTCATTGTATAGGTTTGCAACAAATTTGTGGCATTGCAATTGGTTGAAGTTGCCTGTTTGCTATTCTGGATGAGTAGTTAAGCTAGATTCATTCAGCTCCATCTATTATTGAATGGTCTGAACTTTCTAAACAAGGGAATAAATACCCAATGTGATTGTTCATGCCAGGATGCACTTGTTTATATTCTGGTGACCTTTTAAAAAATTCTCCAAGTTACCATTTTCAGAAGGAGGGGCAGTTGCTTTGGAGTAATGAAAGTTCATCAGGCCTGTTGGAACTAACTGAGCTAAAAAGTCAATGCCATAATTGCCAGAGAAAACAAAAACATTAGAAAACAAGGAGATGCGACTTCCTGAGCTAGGCTGCAGAACCTGGTCAATGCACTTTGTTCAGCATGTTGGGATAAGGGCATGTTGTTTCCTGATCCTCATTTGCCCGCAAGAGGCTTGGAGTGACCATGTACTGTTGTATTTTCAGACATTTTGCTTTCAGCGCAGACTTATGAAGGACAATTTGCTCAGTCAAAATAAAAATATCTTTTGTGTTTCAAGGCAGCATGCTTTGATGAGTAAGTGGATGTGCATCTGGAGCATTTCTAGCCCATGTGACCTATGTGCACCCATGATTTCATCATGCACTTATCCCCTCAATTCCCTTCCTGCCTGTATTCATAGAAAAACTTTCCTTTGTATAAAGCCTCAGTTGTATTTTAAGAGAGAGACTTTACTGAAGAACTACTAAGCAGCTGTACTTCCCTAAAAACAAACAAAACTAGTTTCAAAGGGAGACCCTGGCACGAAACTCCTAAAATTAAATGTATATGCAGATTTGATACTATCAGGCTTAGCAGAATCCAGAAATGGATAATTTATGATAGAAAGTAACTGTGACTCTGTACGAGATTAACAGTGCAATTCTAAAAAGAGTTACTTCAGTCAAAGTCCATTGAAGTAACTCTTTTTATGGTTAATTTAGGAGTAACTCTTCTTAGGATTGCACTGTTACTTCACTATTAACCTTACATTGTCTATTCATTGCCATTTAGGAGTGGACTGCAGTCTGCATTCATTTTGATGAGTTCATTTATTGTTTTAGACTAGATTTGCTTTTCATACATGCTCTGTACTGGAACGTCTCATACCTGATTGCTTGATATTCTGCCCTTATTTTGCAACAGACCAACATGGCTACTTCTCTTAACAGGTAGCAATCTAGCTCCTGCAATTGTACTGGGGTTCCAAAATGTACCCTTCCTGCCACTTAGGGTTAGCAGGCCCAGCATGGCAACCAGCAAGAGAACAGCTGGGCAAGAGACATGGTGGCACCTGTTGGCAATGATATCATGTCACTTCTGGGAAAACAACAGAAGTAGCATCATGCCTCTCTAGGTATAGCTGGAAACTCTACAGTAAAACAAGAGAGTTTTTGGCAATTCATAGAGAGGACCGGCTTCTCTTCTGGAAAAAAATCAGTGATTCCTAGAGGGGCATGACATCAATTCCAGGTTCTCTACAATAGTGATGTCATGCCATAGACCCAACAGCCATTTTTTATTTTATTTTTCTCCCACTGCTGCTCCCACTCACTGCACCCCGCAGGGTCTAGCAGCCCAGTGCTGCATACAAATCATTATGGGGTTTATTGTACCTTGAGTGTTTTTAAATTAGGAATTGTAAGTTTCCTTGAGCCCCAAGAGAATTGCAAGGTACAAATATTTTAATATATATATAAAAAATCTCTTGGAACTCTCATTGAAATAGTTAAGCTGCACCTGGGCTTTCTGAATTCAGATGATAAGTAGGACTCACAGGACTGAATCCAAACAATCCTGCATATATAAAAAAATATATTTTACTTAAAAGGTATTTACTTCTCTGCTCCATTTCTGTATCATCCTAGCCTTATTTCATGGAGAAGCATTCAATCATGTTCAGGCATATGAAAACCCGCCTACAGGTTGAAGTAATACACCTAAAGTTTGCCACAGTGAGGCCCAGACTTGGGACTGCCATATCCTGGTGCTGGATGGATCCCACTTTATGGTTTTACTCTGGGCAATTTCTAGAGCTACCCTTTGTCTCTTCCAGTAAGGACTTTGGGTAAGTACATGAGGCTGCATTAAAAAATGTTCTCCCATATTGCTGCCCTCCCTGTGTTTGCCAGGCAACCCTACCCAGACTATACATTAATTTAACACATGATCACCACAGGGACTTGCAGCCATATGGCAGCTATACGCTCCCCATGGGAATTCAATTCTAAAATGCAGTAGGGGGCCTGATTCGGACTGAGAATCCTAGGGTTGCCAGGTTCCTGTACCCTCCTGGTACGAGGGGGGATCCCAGCACTCACCTTTCTTCTTTCCTCATGTGTGCATGCTCTTGGTGCAGCACAACAATGTCATTTCCAGGACTGATGCTGCTACACCACACTGAGAGTGAACCCAGGAGTCCTGGTCTCCCATCTTTCCCCTTGCCAGCCAAGTGAGTAGTGGGGGGGGGGCGTAGGTTCCCCCACCTCCACCAGGGGACCTGGCAGCCCTAGCTTTTCCCCATGCTGCTTTCCTGCCCAAAATGATTCCAGGGGGTATTATTTCCCCCTTCGGGGTCTGCCCATGTACTGAAATAATGTTCTCTGGGGCTTTTTTTAAAGTCAGGAAAATATCATGGAGGAAGGACAGAGCCACTCCTTAATCACATGCCATGGTCCTGATCTGACTCAGACACCTGTGGCACTTTAAAGGGAGTTTCCACCTACAGCTGGCATCCTGTTCCCAATCCCCATTGGGACCACATGTTAAATATAACATGTTGTTTGGGCCTAAGAGTGAAATTGTATGAGACCTAGTTGACCTGTCTTTTCCCTATTACAATAATTTCTGTAGAATTTGCTATCATAGATAGTTTTTTTGTATGTGTGCAAGGGAGATGGTCCTTTAGGGGAAGGAAAAAAGGTCTGTCAGCTCTGAAGGTACTATTTATATACAGATATGAAAAGACCATGGTGATCTTAACAAAGCCCGAATTATTCTGTTTTGATTAATTTGCTACTTTCCCCCTATGTTTTGTATTTTAACTCTGTAAGCATCTCTCTACTGCAATGGCTACTCCAACATTTATTAAGTACAGGGTTTATCAGTATTACAGAACAGAGTTTTTTTAATTTTTAAAAAAGGACTCTGCAATTTTAATTCTAATTGTCACTTGGCCCATTTCATTTAGAAAGCGCCCAGATCTTTTCAAAAGTTAAAAGAGATGGGTTGAATCAAAACTGACCTTGTCTTTATGCACTTCAAAGTCTACATGAAGAAAGTCTTTTTAGTTTCCCCAAAGCTGCAATAGAAGGTGATCACCCTTCCCCTTCGTCTTTTTTTTTTTTTTTGCAAAAGTTACAATTGTTATCTCTGCTCTCAAAATTTGAATAATGTGTGGAGGCTAGAGCTTATATTAAAATATATCTTAGGAGAATAATTGCTCTTTATAGTGCTGTTCTTAATGACTGTTGAAAGAGAATTAGCCGATACAGATAGCTGTGTCTTACCATTTTAATGACATTTTCCAGCAGTATGCTTTAGGGCAGTTTTGCAGCAGTGTAATTCAGCAAGAGATAATCAATAGCAAATAGTGTTTCATATAAAAAGATACAGCAGGAGCAGGACAAGCAGGAACTAAATATCTGTTTATTTTAAACATATGTTAAGCTGCCCCTCCAGAGACCTGCTTGAGGCAATTCATGACTATAACCATAAAACAAAACAAAACAAGTCATTAAAAACAAGCTGAAGCATAAATATAGTTTAAAACATACACTGAATAGCCTAAAAATGATTATTATTAAACAGTAGGGTTGCCAGGTGCAGAACACCTCCCATTGGCAACCCCCTAGCCTCTGCTGCTGTTTGGTAGAACAACTATAGAGTTTACACTGGATCCTAGAATGCCATGATATCACCCTAGAAATGACGTCATGCATCAGTGCAACAGCACCTCCCCTTCCCCGTCTCCTGTGTGCTAGCCACTAGCTGGCAACTCTATACAGTCCTCAGGCTTGAAGCAAGCCATAAAACAGCTTTTAAAAATTCACTTTAAAGTAAAAAAAATTGTTTTGGCTGGCTACTAAAGAAAAATAAGAGTTGGATCCAGACTAAGTTGGCAATTTCCATCTATTCCCTCTTCCCACTACCCCATGTCATACCTCAGGACAGGTTCTCCTGTCCCTGAAGAGCAGTGTTTTGTGGAGATTATTAGGCTGAATTAAGAAGGGAAGGCAAGAGAGTTATGTTTTGCTGATGGACAATTTAGTTTGTATCTGGTCTTAAAGCAGGTGCTAGGCAAGCCTCAATGAGGAGTCACACAATCTGTTTTCCACTGGAGCATCCATATAGGTGTTGTAAATAAATACTGACTAGTACTAGCTACATCCGCCTAGTCTACAACATGATAAAGTTGATCAAACCCAAACAGTCAAATTTCAAGATGTTTGTGGAGAAACTTTCCCCACCTTTTACTTCCCCAGCAGCCCTTTGATAGTCTCAAGAAGCCTATACTGTGGTCAGAGAAGAGGCTATGGCATGGGAAAAGTAGGCAAAATCATCTTCTTCCTCTTGTCCTTTTCATCCTTTTAGGAATGACAGGGGTGTTGGGGGAAAGGATCCATCTCCCCAGCTCAAACAGATTGCATTGTGCTGGTGGTTCATAGATCCAACTTGGGGACCATTGACAGCATAGAATGGAATGTGGTACCTTAATATTAGCAGTCAGACCATTCCTCCTGCTGAGGGGCAGGTTAGAGATATAAAGCCATAAAACATCCTCCCTCAAATATCATACACTGCCTGGCCTTAAATAAAACAAAATGGATTCCAGCCAAGTAACAGACTGGGAAAATATTTTAGAAGGGAGAGTCAGAGCGGCTGAGTGACTAATGGTCCCTCCATGCCCAGGTGAGATGCATCATCTGCCCTCACTCATTTACCCTAATCAAGCACCACCTAATACTGTTCACCTAACCTGGTAGCTTTTTCCACCTGGTACTTGTGGGGACTTCAAGCCCCATTTACCTCTATAGTCCACCTCTGGTGAAACCATCAAGCCTCTCCCACCTCATTATCCAAGCATTTTGTCCTGTGTCTGGATCCCCTAGGAACCAGTGTATGTGTGTGTTTTGGATCCGCACATAACATCCCCAAATCCATTGGGGCCTTCTCTCCATGAAACACTGGCTGTTTTACTGAGGCCTCTGTGAACCTCCATCTTCAAGATGTAATTATAGCCTTCCCCAAAACTGCTTTCTCCCCTTTCTTCCCTGATTTCCTCTTAGTTAGCCTCATATGTGTGCTGTGTATGATTTTATGTTTACTCTTTCATTTCTCTTTTAATAAAAACCTTTTCAGTTGAACATCTGGCTGGTTTATTTCAAAAGTTCTCTAAGAGAATAATTCTCAAAAACATTGATGGAGAAGCTCAGTTACCCCCCTCTTGCTTTGTCTCCTTTAAGCTATTTCCTCCCAACTAATTAGGAGACTGCCTATTTGGGAACGCTAAAATGTAGCTTTCAACCAACCCCTGGATTGAGCCAGCCATGGTTAAATGGGTTAAAGATTTTAAAATTTTTGAATATTATAAATGATCTATTTCATCCTATTACTTTGTACTGTTTTAAGGGGTGTACAATTTGGTATATCTGGTTTAAAAATATGCACACACACACACACACAAATCTTTTAGGTCTTATTTGGGTATATTCCGTGGTATTTTCATTCCCAAATAATCTAGATAGATTTGGTAATATTTGAGAATTGTATTGTAAAGGTTGTCGTAGCTTGTTTCCCTTCTTTGCAGATTTCCACAGCAACAGGATGAGCATGGAGGAAGGCAGCATTCCTGTGTGTGTTACTTGCTCGTCATATGTCATTGCCAGGTCTGGATGGCTGCCTTGGTACTAGTGGCTTGCAAGGTTTGATTTGATGTTGGTTCCATTGAGCTTTGTTACTTCTGTTTGCATTGAGAGGCTTTTGGTCAGTATTTGCTGTTGTGTTTTTGGTCAAGGCTTCCTGTACCTTAGAGAAAGCCTTGGATTCCTCCCTCCCCATATGAAACAATTGATAATGGTTGGGGATGCCTTGTTCAGTGGCTTGTACAATTGGACAATGTGGAACAACTTGCTTAAAACTTGGGGGTCTTTAATGGACAGGCAATACAAGGTTCCCTAGAGTTTGGGTATAGTTTGCTTAAAAAACAGCCCCTCCAGCTCAGAAAAATTCCCTCATAGGGAATAATGGAGCTGAATTGCAAATAAAAACTGAATCTGAATACTATACCAGTATTTTGAGACCTGAATTTTAGGAATATTGAATATATATGGTATTCTAGATACGTGAATATGAAAAATACTGATTTTTTTATTACACACCCCAATATCTGACTATTGTAATTCAATTGCTAACTCAGGGCACCTTCCGCTGACCGCTCAAACAGGCAGTTATCCATCTGCTAATTTTTTTAAAATTCAAAGACAAAAATGACATGGCTAATTATCACTCAGTCTCTAATCTGCCCTTTCTGGTAAAAGTTATTGAGACTGCAGTAGCTGACCAACTCCAGCTCTTCTTAGATAACTCTAATGCTCTGAACCCTTTCAGTCTGGATTCAGACCAGGTCATTGGACAGAGACAGCTCTAGTAACTTTAGTGGATGAGCTGCATCTGAATATAGACAAAGGCCGTGCGTTTCTCCACCAGGATCTATCTGCAGCCCTTGACACTGCTGACTATGCCATCTTGTTGAGGCATTTGGAGGCAAAAGTGGGCATCAAAGGATGTGCCTTGGACTGGTTTAAATTGTTTCTCATGGAATGGACTCAAAGGATTGCTGTCAGATATCAGCTATCTCTAGAGTGAGAATTATCATGCGGGGTTCCACAGGGTGCAATCTGATCTCCCATGTTATCCAACCTTTATGTAAAGCCTTTAGGAGAACTCATTCGCAGTTATGGAGTGGGATGACATCAATATGCAGATGACACCCAGCTCTATATCTCACTATCCAAATCACCACAGGATGCAACAGAAATCTTGGGTTCATGCCTGACAGCTGTGGTCGATGGCTGAAAGTGAACAAACTGAAATTGAACTCAGACACGACAGACATGATGCTTTCTGAGAAGACAGAGATCTTGAGGGACATTGCACTCCCCACTTTCAATGGAGTTTGTCTGACCCTTGCAGACTCAGTTAAGAGCCTAGGGCTTATACTGGATCCAGTGGCACCACTAAAAAGCAAGTTAAAGCAGCTACAAAAAATGCTTTCTTATAACCTCACTCTAGCCTAGACTATGGTCTCCTACTTTGACATGACCGATCTGGCCATCTGGATCCATGCTATGGCAGCATCAAGACTTGACTATTGTAATACACCATACATAGGTCTCCCCTCTAAGTTAACTAGGAGATTCTAGTTGGTGCAGAACACTGCAGCTCAGTTATTATAAAGAGTTAACAGGAGGATGGATATTATTCCCATTCTGCAGTCACTCCATTGGCTATATATCAGCTACCAGGCTCAATTCAAGCTATTGGCTATCACATACAAAGTTTTTCACAGCCTTAGTCCAGTGTATTTACAGGACTGCATCTTTCATTCCTCCATGACAGCTTTGTTCATCTGAACAAGGCCTTCTGCAGGTGCCACCCCGCACCTGGGCAAAATCAACAGCTGCCCATATACATGTGTGATAGATAGGACTGGCTCCAGCTCTGCCTCTCCTGAGAAACCAACCAATGAGAGGGGGCAGAATGCTGAGCCACAGACAGTTGGAGTCCATTGGAGAGAGTGAGAAGTTGAGAGAATGGTTTTGGATGCTGCTGAGCGAACACAGCAGAATATTCCATTTAACTCCAGTATATTTATGAGTTTAAAACCATTCAATCCTATGCTCCATCTTGTAAATAAAGTTTCTTTTTGTTTTGTTTAACCCTGGCTGAATTGAAGTCATTGGCTGAGGAAGAATATCACCCACAATGATCTCAATCTCTCTGGTCATGTTAAATGGGCCCAAGTTTAAGTAAAGGGTGGCAGTGTGTATAGGGAAAATGAACTCTTAAGTAGAGATGGGCATGAACAGCAATACGAACAAAAAAAGCCACAAACAGCCCAATCTGCTGTTCACGAACAAGCTGTTCATGAGGCCCCATTCTAAACTAACAGGTGGTCATTGTAAGCCTCGTTTGTTGCTGATCGTCAAGACAGACAGTCTGGCACCTGCAATCAATTACCTTGGCAACTGGAGGCAGGGATTGTCTGAACTCTGTCTGAACTTCTGCTGTTGCCCTGGAAACCCCAATCTAAGCCCAATTTAGCTTGATAGGCAGGTCTTCCTTTCAAGTGTGGAGCTCCAAATTTGTTACAACAAGGGAGCAAAGACCAGGGGGGAGGGGGGCTCCCAGCTCTGACTTTGCAGACAGTGGAGAGACACTTGCTGTTGGCATTTTGAAAGAGTGCATTGGAGCTTGAATTTTCTTTGCATGTGGTGGGATAGGGATGTACCCCTTCAAGTTCCAGGGCTGCTGCCAGGCTCTGGGCCAAGCTGTTATTTATTATTGGTACCTTTCCTGGTGCCTGCTCAGATCAGGTTTCTGGGAGTGGTGCAGTTGGGATCTTGACCAAACTTGGATGATACCTGGAGGAGAGCCTGCTGGCCCCCACGAACAGCCAACCATGAACATGTTCGTGAACAGGGCCATGTTCGTGGTTGTTCATGAGTCCCTGTTTGTGGATGGCAACGAACAACGAACATCATCTTCAGGTTTTTTTCTGTTTGTGCCCATCTCTACTCTTAAGTTCCCTTTCTCCAATAGTCCTGAGCAGTAGCTGAGTGAGGGGAGGTAAATACAGGGAATGGGTTGCCTGTACGGTGAAGCCTCTAGGCTTTATCATTATCATTATCTTACATATGATAATGAAAATAAATATCTAGAGATAGAATGCTTCTGCTTTTGCTGCCTTGGATAAGGAAAAGTTTATGATGATCACCAGGAGTTTTAGGAAGCAAAAGAGGTTGAACAGAAAAAAAATTGCTTTGGGTAGTGTACACAACAATGGTTTCAAAAGAGCTAATGTTCAGTGAGGCTTCCCAAATTAGCAGCACACTCCCAAACAGTCTAAACAATACTGTTCTGAGTCCATCAAAGTCTTTGAGTTCATAAGGGTTTAACTATGGTTTGGATTATACTATCCAACCCCCTCATGTGTTAGATTCCAAGGCAGCAGGAATGTGCTACATTTTGCACAATTCTATGTATGAGATTTTTAATTTGATTTAGTTGTGATTTTGCATTCTTTCAAGCTACTATGAAGCACTGTACTGGAGAGTGTACAGTGCCCAGAAAACAGACTAAAACTAAACAGAAATTAAAGGTATACAGGTATGATAGAATTTCAAAGCAGAGTAATTCAACCAACTCAGCTCTTGAAGCATACAGTTAAAAACACTCTAAAAGCACTAAATGGATTTGATAGTCAAAGTCTGTAGTCTCTGATTTGAATCTCCTAGAAGTTGTTTCTTTGAATTATCTGCTTGCCTTTCTTCTTATCAATGGTGTAGCAAAAGATGAGAGGAGCCTCTTGATGCCCTCCTTTTTAAACTTTTTTTTTACATGGAAAATAATCATAAACAGCGTGCCTTAAGACATCCTCAGTTTTATAATTATGGTTAGCAGCAGTGAGATCAAAGCCAAGTAATACACATGTGAACATAATTAGAGACTAACAAACAGAAAATAACTTAGAGAAAGCTCTTTGCCTCTGAGCATTGCATCTTGAAGGAAAGAGGATGTTTCACATACTGCCACATGGGCCATCTCTTCTGTATCACAATTTAAAAGATTGGGAGAAAGTGCAGGGTCATTAGCTTACATATAAGGCCCATCAGACTTGACAGGACTTTATTAGCCATACTAATAAACATAAAAGGGACAAATGGAGGAGGACAAGAGGAGGGTGACAATGGAATCCGGAATCTACCAAGGAGGATGCACACACTGAGATGGTGACACTGTTGCCACCCTTCCATCAACTTCCTACCTTCCCCCTGTACCTACCATGCTATGAAGTAGCTTTAGTAGAGGCAGAAGCCTTCTTCATGCTGCTTTTTTTCCTTTCCTCCTTTCCCCTGGCAGGGACGCCAAGAGAAAGAGATGGAGGATGTAATCCCAGGGTTCCATGTGTATCAGGCTCTTTGAATTCCCAGTTTTCATTTTTTTTAAAAGTAAGATTCCAGCCCTTTCCATTTCAGAGGTAAACTTTCCCCCTAATATATCTATACTACAGAAGGTGCTAGAAGTTTCTTTTTTTCCAAATGAAAGCTGGGAATTCATAAAATTTGGTACTTATATAGCCCTGTGGCACAGAGTGATAAGCTGCAGTACTGCAGTCCAAACTCTGCTCATGACCTGAGTTAGATCCTGGTGGAAGCTGAGTTCAGGTAGCCAGCTCAAGGTTGACTTAGCCATCCATCCTTCCGAGGTCAGTAAAATGAGTACCCAGTTTCCTGGGGGTAAAGAGTAGATGGCTGGGGAAGGCAATGGCAAACCACCCCGTAAAAAGTCTGCCAAGAAAACATTGTGATTAGACATCGGCACGAACAGAAAAAAACCTCGAACATGGTGTTCGTTGCCATCCACAAATGATGAACATTAATGAACATAACCAGTTCACGAACATGTTCGTTGTTCGTGGGGGCCAGCAGGCTCTTCTCCATCCATCAAGATCCCTACTGCACCACTCCCAGAAACCCTACCTGAGCAGGCAGCAGGAAATATACCAAGAATAAATATTAGCTTGGCCCCAGGGCCTGGCAGCAGCCCTGGAACCTGAAGGGGTAGATCCCTACCACACCACTCCCAGAAACCTTATCTGAGCAGGCAGCAGGAAAGGTACCAGTAATAAATAATAGCTTGGCCCAGAGCCTGGCAGCAGCCTGGCAGCAGACAAAGAAAATTCAAGCTCCAATGCACTCTCCCAGTCTCTCTCTCAAAATGCCAACACCAACTGTCTCTCCCTCACTGTCTGCAAATCCAGAGCTGGGAGCCCCCCTCCCCCCTGCTCTTTGCTTCCTTGTAACAAATTTGGAGCTCCACACTTGAAAGGAAGACCTGCCTATCAAGCTAAATTGGACTTAGATTGGGGTTTCCAGGGCAACAGCAGGAGTTCAGAGTTCAGACAGAGTTCAGGAAGTCCCTGCCTCCAGTTGCCAAGGGAATTGATTGCAGGTGCCAGATTGTCTAGCTTGACGAACAGCAACAAACAAGGCTTGCAACGACCACCTGTTAGTTTAGAATGGGGCCTCATGAACAGCTTGTTCGTGAACAGCCAATTGGGCTGTTCATGGCTTTTTTTAGTTCGTATTGCTGTTCATGCCCATGTCTAGTTGTGATGATACGTACCCCCATGGGTCAGTAATGACTCGGTGCTTGCACTTTTACCTTATGTTATAACTTTATATTGCTATAATGATATTCTAGTGCCAATTAAAGGCTCTTGTGCCAGAGAGGAGAGGGGGGATGGCGGGTACATTCACAATTTGGAGAACTTGACTAACATGTCTCTTCTCCATGGAGTATATGACTGACTTTTTAGATCTCCTCATTTTACCTCCCCATTAAGCATTTTTACATTGTTCTGAGCTTGCTTTTTGTTTGGGGGGAACCGAAATATTTTAAAGTATCTTTCAGCTGAATACTTTGCGAGAGGCTGATATCTCACTTCATTGAATGTGGCGTATTCCCGGGTAATTTGTTTCTCGTCTGTATTTAATATGTATTACACATCAGTATTCAGGCTAAGTCTTTTGTCTAGGGAGTCTTTCTGATTCTGCTTGGGTTTTGTTTTTATTTGTTTTGAACCATATCCTATGGCAATCTGCACAGTGTAAATCCTAAGTAAAATCTATTCTTTAATAATCTTGTCCCTTTTCTTTTACTGTTTCGTGTCTAATGAACATTTATTATTCTATTCATGGTATTGGGAAGCCAAGAGGTCATATTGGGGTAGGGGGGAGCAGATGGAATCTTTTTCCAGGGACCCAGAGTTGTCCCAATTTCCTTTTTTCAAGAGTCAGCATTACATGTTTTCTCCTTGCTGAAGGTCCACCCCCCTTTCTCCACTATTTCCATATGGGTGATGGCCATAACTACGTAGATAGACACTGCATCTTTGAGCTACCCATTACACATGGAAAACGCCGTGTCTGTTGAGGCCCTTAGAAATGTTTTGTTCTCTTTCCCACACTCCTGAAACTGTCTTCAGGTGGGAGATGAGCATTTGTCACAGCCGGGGTAGGCCAGGATTAATGGGCACATTTTGCCCTCTCCTCAGCCTTATATCCAAGTGAAGAACTTTAATTCTCCTCTTGAATGGTTTCTTGGTCATGCTAGCGCATCAAGGTTTGTTGTAATATGGCAAGGTCCCTCTGAAGAGCTTGCAAGAGTCAAACAATAAATCAATAAACAATTAAAATCAAATAATACACCTTGGTATTTTTGTGTGTGTGTATTCAAAGGACTATTCAAAGATGAGCAAGGAGGTGAGACAGTGTAGCTGAGGGGAAATAAAACACACACACAAGCTGACACTCTGGTCACGTTAAATGGGCCTAGTAGTTTAAATGGTAGCATAAATATAAGGACAGTACCTCTGGCTTCCCTTTTTCCCAATAGCCCTGAGCTGTAGCTGGGTGAAGGGAGGCAAAAACAGGGAAATGGTTGCCTGTTTGGTGGAGACTCTGGAAAAGGAAAGAGGCGAGTGTGTGAGGATTTGAGTCAGGGCTCTCTGCCTGCTGTAGTGGAGGCTAGACAGATGGTGTGTGGTGGTGGACTCCAGAACTTTACCTGCCAAGGTGGCAAAGGCAGTGAAAGGCCTGTGTGTGTGAGAGAAGGGGGTCTACCTACACCCACTATACTTAATTTAATCTGGCCCATTAGATTCCAGCTTTTTGGATCTGTTCCAGGATCCTCTATTTTGAACTGGCATAGCTGGATTATGCGAGATCTGCATAAATCAGGCTAATTAACCAGTATGCAAATGCCAGATTACATACTTCTAAAACAGGCTATTCCATAAGGTGGGGGATACCATAGAGAAGGCATGTGTACTGGCAGCTGTTGATTTTGCCCATGTGCACGGCGGTATCTGAAGGCCACGTACAGATGAATGAAGGTGCTGTGGGGGAGAAGGGGAGTGGTGGTGGAGAAGATCTGGACACTATACTATATCAACAGAAGTATAGTGTCCAGATCACGCAAAGTGATGGTATTACTCTACTCTGCTCTGGTTAGACCTCACCTAGAATATTGTGTTCAGTTTTCGTCTCCCCAATTTAAGGGATACAGACCAGCTGGAATGTCTCCAGAGGAGGGCAATGAAGATGGTGAGAGGTCTGGAGATCAAGTCCTATGAGGAAAGATTGAAGCTTGGAATGTTTAGCCAGGAGAGGAGAGGACTGAGAGGTGATATCATAATAATCTTGAAGTACTTGAAGGGCTGTCATATAGAGGATGGCGTGGAGTTGTTTCCCGTTGCCCCAGAAGGTCGGACCAATGGGTTTAAATTAAGAGTTTTCAGCTAAACATTAGGAAGAGCTTCCTGACAGTTAGATCAGTCCCTCAGTGGACTAGGCTTCCTTGGGAGGTGGTGGGCTCTCCTTCTTTGGAGGTTTTTAAGCAGAGGCTAGATGGCCTTCTGACAGCAATGCTGATGCTGTGAATCTAGGCAGATCATGAGAGGGAGGGCAGGGAGGGTTACATCAGTGCTTAATTCTCATGGCCCTTTCTTACATGCCCAGCGTAATGCTGATCACCGTTTTGAGGTCAGGAAGCAATTTTCTCCAGACCAGTTTGGTCAGAGATCTTGGCATTTTTTTGCCATCTTCTGGGCATGGAGTAAGGGTCACTGGGGGTCTGAGGGGGAAGGTAGTTCCTGCATGGTGCAGGGGGTTGGCCTAGATGACCCTGGAGGTACCTTTCAACTCTATGATTCTATATGAGGGGCCAGGGTCATGACAGACTTTGTAGGTGATAGCCAATAGCTCAGTAACTGATAAGTAGCCAAAGGAGTGACAAGTAATATGCATGCTCCACCTAGCTTCTGACAATAATTAGGCTATGGCATTCTCCAAGTTGGCTTTGAAGACAGACCTATGTAGAGTGCAGTACAGTAGTCTAGTCTCAATGTTACCCTACCATAAACTCAAGTGGCCAGATCAGCCCTGCTGAGGCAGGGGGCCATCTTCCAGGCTAGTATAAGTTGGTAGACAACTTTTTTTGTAGCTGCATTTACTTGTTTCTCTAGCAACAATGCTGGATCCAATATAACCCCTAGGCTTTTAACCAAGTTTGCAAGGGTCAACTGAACCCTCTAGAAAGTGAAGAATACAATGTTCTTCAGGAGGATCTCTGCCTCCCCAGCCACCATCACTTGCATCTTGTCTGGGTTCAGTTTCAATTTGTTTCCCCTGCTTTTGGCCGCAGCTTTTGGGCAACAATTCAGTACCTCTAGCAGATCACCAGGGAATTTGGACAGAGAAATGTAGAGCTGGGTATCAGCTGCACATTGAAATCATAACTCTGAATAATTTTTCCTAAAGGTTTTACATAGAGGTTGAATAACACAGGGGATAACACTGAGCCTTGTAGAATCCTGCAAGATAATTCCCACAATGAAGATAGCTGGCCACCAACAGCAACCTTCTGAGATAGATCAAGATGGGTATCTGTGTTAGTCTATCTGTAGTAATAGAAGTGAGCTGTGACATAAAGGCTCATACCCTTCCACAAATTTTGTTAATCTTATAGGTACTACTAGGTTCTTGCTCTTTTCTACAGCAACCCTTTGAGTTTGTTCCATGAGGAATTATTTGAGAGTCTACGGCACATCCTTTTATACCTACTTCTGCTTCCAAACACTTGAACAGGATGGCATGGTCTACTGTATCAAAAGCCAGAGACAGATCTAGGGGGAGCAACAAGGAAACATAGCCTTGGTTTACATTCAGACAGAGACCATCACCTAAAGCCACCAGAGCTGTCTCTGTCCCATAGCCTGGCTTGAAGCATGACTGAAAAGGGTCTAGAGCACAAGAGTTATCCAAGGAGACCTGGAGTTTGTCTGCTACTGCTCTCTTAATCATTTTGCCCAGAAAGGGAATACTGGAGACTGGGCGATAGTTGGCCACATTATTTTTGTCTAGGGATTTTTTTTAAGTAGTGGGTGAACACCTCTTTTTAGTGGCTTAGGCTAAGTACTTTGGCATAGTGACTTAATTCTGATAAACATCAAGGGATCTTTTCTCTGGCCTTTACAAGATTTTAGCAGCCAAAATGGGTAATGATCGTCTGCACAAGTAGCGGCCTTCAAAGATGCCAGGATCCTGTCAATACCCATCATGATTTTAATGGCTTCATTTACAGTATTGCAAAGCAATTCTAAAAACACTTTCCTGGGAGTGAGGCCCACTCAATAGAACTGAGCAGGATTCTGTTTAGGACTGCAGTATTAATTGTAAGCCACTTCAAAAAGGTCACTGGAAAGGCAGTATATGGCATGTAAACATATACATTATTCAAAATAAGAATATGCTTTTATACTTCTCTCACACCGCATCTCACTACATTCACCCGCATTTTGGTATGTCTTTGTGTCAGTATTCTCTGGTATTTCACACACTATTACACCTCTGAAAAATAAAAATAAGGACAAGGGTTCCGAACACCAAACATTTTGCCCTCTTTTAAAATGGCTGACCACCTAGGAAAGAGGTGTGTGTAATAGCGGAGATAAAAAGGCGTATATTCGAACATCTGCCGATGATTACCGCAAAGATTAAGAAATTCTTCAATCAGAACGAATTTGTTGCTCTCTTTTCTCCACCCTTTCTTGTTAACTGCTAAAGGGAACCTTCCAAAGAAAACGTGGCTTGCCGCAGAGCCCTTTGACCACCGAAAGAAATTTGACTTCGCATTACTTCTCATTATGTTCCAGCAGCTCATTTTATTAGAAATATTTGATTCAGAAAGCAAAGGAAAGGAGGCGGTCCTCAGAGAAGCAACCAAACTCCCCACGCTTGCGGCCCATCCTCGCTTTCACGCACAGCCAAGCGACATAGCTTCTGCGCATGCGCCCTACTGAATTCGGGTAAGAACAGAGAATGCGGCGCACAACTGTACGCGGACTGTACTATTGTGTGACATTTCGGGGGGGAGGACAGTTTTACGTTTCCTCTCATTGCCTATGAAACTTCTCGCATATCGTCTTGAAGCTCCCACCAAGAAAAGGCGTGCTTTTACTCAGCTTATTGTTGAGGCTAACCCCTTACTCAAGAGGAGTATATGAAGCACAGACGGGCGACGGGCTTCTCTTTTTCCTTCCCCCCCCCCCAGTCGCTCTCTAGAGTCGCATCAGTCGTCGCTGGAGGAGGTGGGACTGGGTCTTCCTTGCGCTGCCCCGGCTCCGGTGTCTCTTCGTTTGCTACCGGTTCCCGCCGTTCTCTGCGCTCTCCTTCCCTCACCGCAGCCTAGCCTAGCCCAGCCCGGCTTTCTTCAGGCAGCTTCATGGCGTACAGTCAGGGAGGTGGCAAGAAGAAAGTCTGTTACTACTATGATGGTGAGGGATGGACTGAGGGGCGGTGCTTGAGTTTATGGGGGGGATAATGGAAGTGACTGTTCCTCTCTCTCTCTCGTGTCGTCGTCCCCCCCGCCCCCCGGTTATTTTCCCAGTGCTTGTTGCCTCCTCGTCGGTCCCCCCCCCCCTGCGCGCCTCCTCTCCGGCGCACGCGTCGCCCGCCGACTGTTCTGCGCAGCCCCGCCCCTCCTCTCCCCTCGTCTCTGCTCGCTTCAGCTATTGTGTCTGCAATACCTGCGTCTAGAAGATGCCGGCCTCGTTTTCTGTTTTCCATTCTCTTCCTCGCCCCTGTTTTGCACTGTTTGCAGTCTCCCGTCCTTCTCCATCTGGACCGGTCCATTCAGAGCTATCCATTAGCAAAAAGAGTCTTAAGGGGGGTGAGGGTGTGGCGGCCGTTTTCTTCGTTTGGCATCGCAACAAAATGTTCCCTATTTGACCGACAGAATTCGGCAATACACAACGCAGCCCTAAATAAGAATGATCTCCATTGTGTTCTTTCGGACGTGCTGGCTAAGTGTAAACGGGATCAAGGCCCAAGTGAACCCGCAGAAGCAGCTAGGTTTGAATTTGGATCAAAGATTGGCACCTCTTTGGACCACATCGGAGGATTCTCGGGCAACTGCATTTATTCCTGATCTTCAAAGTTCAGTTGTGCAGCTGCAACCTCCTTCCTACAAATAAAACCTAAGTATCTTAGGGGCAGGAACTGTTTCTGTTTAATGGTGGGATTCTGTTCCGAATCTCTTAAAATGGAATAGCATACTTTGGAAATCTCTTAACTGTAGTTCCACTTTCAAAACCAGGGAGGCTAAAGAGTGGTGAAAAGACAACATTTTCAGTTTGGAAGTGGTGACAGATACTGAGTTTCTAATCTGTTAAACAAAAACCAAACAGAAATGGAGAGCCACGGAACTTCTATTAATTTATTTTAAAACAATGTTACGCTGCCTTTCTACCCAGATAGAGTCCCCAAGCATTAAAAGAGTTACACGTTAGAACAGATTTTAAAGTAATATATAAAATAAGTCAATAAAATCATATAAACTTGTAACACCAAAACCAGGGAGGAGGGCCAATAACAGTTACCAAGAATATTCCAAGTAAATTAAAAAAAAATCACCCTCTGGCAAAAGAGAATGA
Organism: Eublepharis macularius; assembly: GCF_028583425.1. NCBI lineage: Eukaryota > Metazoa > Chordata > Lepidosauria > Squamata > Eublepharidae > Eublepharis > Eublepharis macularius. The sequence continues at coordinate 102,050,490 of NC_072790.1, read as the reverse complement.
TAGACAGAGACAGATGAATCTCCCTGAGGAAGGAGCTCCAAAGTTTGACACCATAATCCAAGGTCCTTTTTTGGGGGTGCCACTTGTATAGCTTCAGGTGGTGGGGGCACCTAAAGCTGGGTCATCTGAAGATGGACCGAGTGTGTGGGTAGGCAAGTTTCCATGGCAGAGTAGAGAATCAAACCTGAGTCTCCCCAGGTCCTAGTCTGACATATTTAACCACTATACCACGCTAGTTGTCAAAGAAAGAACTTTGTATATTCTTCAGAAGAAGAAACACATGTCTGTTGGTTGGAAACAGAAAAGTCTGTTTCCTTTTGCATCTGTGCATTGGTTTCCCTACAGATTTTTGAACTTCTGACAAAGAGAGCCCCTGTGGTATACTGAGTAAAGTGCCAGACTTGGATCTGGGAGATCCATGTTCAAACCCCTGATCTGCTGTGGAAGTATGCTGAATGACCTTGGGCTAGTCGCACACTCTCAGCCTAACCTAGCTCACAGGATTGTTATGAAGATAAAATGGAGAAGAGAATAATATAAACTGCTTTGAATCTTTATTGTGAAGAAAGGCAGGGTATAAATCAAGTTGAATAAAAGATAATAAATATGGAATTAGAGGCTATAGATATCCTCCATGGAGGATAGTTCTATCAGCGGTTACTAGCCATGGTGACTAAAAGGAACCTTCACATTCAGAGGCAGTAAACCTCTGAATACCAGTGCCAGGACGCAACTTCAGGGGAAGGCCTTGACCACTGTTCGTTGTTGTTGGCCTTCTATAGTAACTGGTTGGTGATTAAGAGAGGATGCTGGAGTAGATGGACTGGTCTGGTCCAGCAGTGCTCTTCTTGCAGTTTTATGAAGATATTCTGGATTAGCTAATAGGGATTACTAGACTATGATGTTGCCTGTGTTGGTTGGCTGTTTGCCCTCATTGCAGAAGTTCATAAAGATGCTGTGTAAAAAATTAAGAGACAAATGCAACTAAACGTAGAATTTTGCTGTCATATTGTGGTATATCATGAAAACATGAGGTTTTCTCTCACTATAGTCTCCTCCTAGGGTCTGAGATCAACACTGCAGATAATTTGTTTTAGTTTGTGTGTATTGGTTTGTTTTTTGTTTTGAACATTTTCAGTCCAGATGCTCACAGTTCTTCACATGAGGCCACATAGCATCCCTGACTCAATTCTTGGGCAATTATAAGGATATAGAGCTCGGTAAAATTTTCTCAATACATATGGCAGAGTTTTCTGTATCTGAAGGCATTCTGAATGCTTCAGATAAGTGGAAAATGTGAACTGTGTCCAGTAGACAGTGTTTTTGCATGAACAACACAAATTGAATGCTGTTCTGTAGATATGACAGTTTCAATCTAGTTGCTTTTAGGAAAGTGGAATTGTGACTGTTCTCAGCGTTTAGGCACTGTTTGTATTTCAATTTAGTGAAAGTAGTTTTATACTCTTTAAGTGGTTTGTGTTGCCTGGTACATTTAAGGGACAATATTAGATCAGTCCTGAGAACTGCCTTGCTGAGGCAATGACACAGAATTGAACATCCAGAGTTTCTGTACAAAAGGGAACTCCATCCCTTTTTGTTGAAATTGTGCCACCCTCCTTTACTAAAGCAGCAGTTTCAGTTGTTTGCTAGCAGTCCTGGTCCTGATCATTGTGCAGGATATTGTTGGTGTTTTCTGGGGAGAAAGTGGCCTCTTTCTCAGTATCTAAAGGTCTATTTAAGGGGCTTGGGAACTGCTTTGTTGAATCGTGATGTGACAGGAATTTAAGGTGAGAATTCTGCCTCAGACATCATAAAAGTAGTTCCAGCATTTTTTTTTATCAATTGAGAGAGACAAGGCATAAAATCATACTTTCTGTCCAACAGAAGCTAACATTAATGGATATGTTAGCTATAATGTTTGAATTGTTTCACTCCTGAACGTTTTTTCTTGGGGAATTGCCTTCAAATAAATGTGCTTAGTAGCATCACAGCCAAAGAAGCACGTGTGTTAGAAGTGGTGAGAAGGAGTAAACTTGGATAAGTGTGTTTGATAGTTACATTTGAGAAGAAGACAGAAAGGTATTCTCAAGCAATATTTTGCATTCTGTGTATACCGCATGGATAGTTTTGGGCTGGTGAGCTGTAGCCTTTGTGCCAAAGGTGGGGAGTATAGTGGATAACTTATTCTTCAGAAGTAGGATTTTGTTTTTGCTTTTGCTTATCTGAAGTTCCAGAACTGCCAAGAGAGACTGACAGGCAGGTGCAGCCACCTCCTTTGTTGTTCACTAGTCTTTGTTGAGCTTTTAAGGGGAAAACTGGGCCCCTAGGGGAGATAATTAAGGTTTGGCTTTTGAGAAAGAAAAATGGACATTATTAGGTTCTCGCTGTATAATTAGCAGTCTGAAATTCTGTGTTGTCAAGCCAGTGTGTGACTGGCCCAAGACACCCATCAGGTTTCCATAGCAGAGAGGGGATTCAATCCTGGTTCTTGAAGATCCCGGTTAAGTGCTCTAAACACTTCACCATTCTGATTGTGCTAAGAAGTCAGTGATTACAGTTTTTTAAAAAAGTCAAGATGTCAGATATCCTCACTAGAGTATTACTGTGCTCTTTTAAAATGTAGGTTCACACATTTTGTTGGTCGTGGTAGTCCTCCATTATTTATGATCACCAGTGTGATGCAGGAAGGGTATGAAGGAGGTGCTAGATTTTAGCTATGATTTTGTCCTGTGCTTCAGAAATTTGGAGTGCCTCTACAAATGAGTGAAGGAATGCTTGACAGAGTGGAATGAGATGAGGATTGTCTTGTGAATCTTTTTTTTTTTTACTAAAGAAAGCAAGTCTTAACCAATGAAACCTGAAAAAAGTCATGATTATGTTTTGAACTATGATTCTTTTATTTCTTTTTTAGGTGATATAGGGAATTATTACTATGGGCAAGGACACCCAATGAAGCCTCACAGGATTCGTATGACACATAACTTATTGCTAAATTATGGTTTATACAGGAAAATGGAAATTTATGTGAGTATACCCCTGCAGTGTCATCATTTAAAAGTTGATGACTATTGATAAAATACAGTCAGATAAATAATTTTTTACACATGCTAGTTCTGATTAATTTTCTTTTAGTTTGGAATTTCAGATCAATATTTTGTGGTGTAGACAATAAACGGGAGAAATGTTTGTCACAGAGAGGTAGTTAACCCAAGCAAACATGGCTACAGACGGCTGGGCTAATTGTGCCACATGTTTAGGTTATTTATAAAGATTCAGAACAATGAGTTGGGTCCAGCACAAGGAACCTGTGCAGACCACACAAAAATTGCCAGTCTTCTTGGCTCTCCCCTTCCCCCCCCCCCCACAGCTGTTTCTCATCACATTTCCTGGGATCATAGGACCCATATGAATTAGTAGCCATTCTGGTCAGGATCCTACAGTGGGGAGGGGAATGGGGGAAACAGTCACTTTCTTCTTTTTTCAACACCTTTTCCCATCATCCTGTTCGTACAGGAGGCAGGAGAAAGTGATTTTACCCTCTTCTTCCTCCCAGTCTATGTGGCTGTTGCTCTACGTGGGCCCTACACCCCTGAGGAATAAACTTTCCCAAGGTTAGAAAGGACTGCTGCAGGGAGGGGAAAGCCAGGAGGATTGGTGACCATCAGTGCCAATGAATTGCAAGATCCAACGCAAAGAATGTTTAATCTTCCAGATCTTTCCTCCATTGGCCAAATAAAGTAGAGCATCTTTGGAAGTATTCTTGACTATTGCGGTGTCTTAAAAATTGAATTATTATTAGAAGTTTTTGGCTTCGCTTTCTGTCTTTGGCATGCTTTCTTTGGAGAAATGTGAATGTTACCTAACATAACAGCTACGGTTAATCACACACATTCAGGCAAAAGGCTTCAACATGTTTTTTTATCTTTTAGGAAGATTTGCAAACAGGAAAAAAAGTCAAGTGGTTAAGCCATGCTACTATTGCAGCAAAAAATAAACACAAGTCTTGTATCACCTTAAAAAATTACTTTATGTTCTGTGATCTGCATATACCTCTTCCCCTCCCCGTTGGGTTGAATAAGACCGTGGTTTTAATCTCATTAGATGACAACAATACCTGGGAGTCCACACTCATCACAGATGTTAACTAGCTTAGCATAACTAGTGAATTATCTCTGTATTTTTCTTAATACGATTTGAATTTTACATAACTTCAATTTCACCCAGTACTTCCTGGATTTCCTGGCTCCTTCATACTGCTCTTTGTTTTTTCCTGTGTGCGTATTATACGCTGTCAAGTTGTTTCCAACCCTATGAATTAATTAACTCCAAAATGTCCTATCATTAATATTTGCTCAGGTCTTGTAAACTGAAGGCCATGGATTTCTTTGAGTCAATCCATCTCACGTTCGTTCTGCTTCTCCTACTGCCTCTAACTTTTCTTATCATTATTGTCTTTTTCAGTGAGCCTTGTTTTCTCATGATGTGACCAAAGTACAATAGCCTTGGTTATAACCATTTTAGCTACTGTTTTTTCATATCTCCTATATAAAATGACACCATAATGGAAATCTAATTGTATGTGAAGAAGTGGGCTCTGGTCTGCAGAAGCTTTAGCTGGAGTAAATTGTTGTTAGTCTTTAAAGTGTATCAAAACTCTGTTCATTTTTCTGCAAATAGAAGGTTTTTAGAACTAGAACTTCCTTTCTTTTCATGACCTTGGTCTTTATCAGTTAATTTGAGCCTTTCTGCTATAACATTATTATTTCAGTCAGTTGTGAAACCCAGTAGAAGTTGTGCAATTTCTGAGAACAATGGATTTCTTTAATGTAATGGCTCATTTTCTTACTCTGCAAAGAAACTGATATTGCAGACTAACAGTGGGAAAAGGTGGTAAAGGTTGATGGTGGTGGGACTTTGTCTTGGAAGAATACCTATCAAAATACCTGTGAAAATCCTACATCAAAAATAGCATTCATAAGGATTTGGCAAATAGCTAATTCATTTGCTATACATATTTCTCTATGACTTGAATCCAGTCCAACATTTCTGCCTTCCCACTGCATCCAGTAATGTCCCCTGAAATGCTGCTTCTGGCCCTAAGCAGCAGCATTTTGAGAGCATTGTGGGCTGCAGTGGGAAAGGAGGTTGGATGCAAGAAATATTTATGCTGTAGAAACATTTGGCTGGATCCAAGCCTGTGGATGAAAACTATAATGCTAGATAAAGTTCTTACGTGATTGACACATTGCCACAGCCTTGTGGTAACTGTAAAAATCATGCAATAACTACTTTGTCGCAAGTGTGATAGAAACAATGTGTGATCAAATTTGCTTAAAATAGAAATATATGTAATATTGCTACAGCTTTTTCTTTATCGGACCCATTTTGTTCACTAGCGGCCACACAAAGCTACAGCAGAAGAAATGACCAAATACCACAGTGATGAATACATTAAATTTCTTCGCTCGATAAGACCCGACAATATGTCTGAATATAGCAAACAGATGCAGAGATGTAAGTTTGTAATGTGCACTAAATGCAAACTTTTAAAAAGACTCTTTCCCCCAGATATTTTCCCCACTCTTTCCCCCATATTATCTGATGAACAAAAAGCGTCTAAGCATTTACCACCCGCAAAGATTCATAATATCAACGACATTGCTTACTTTGTAAGGATTAGAAGTTTTATTTCATCCTCTATTTTAGTTTAATATAAAAATTTGCTCATTTTGCCTTTGGGTTATTGTTGTTCTGAATTTTTGCCTACTATACTGGTTTTAAGGCTCAGCTTTACATCTGCTTCCAATGTAATGCTGCCTGATTGCATTGGTCATTGGAAGTACCCTCTGGGCACTCGCCTATCCTGCTCAGACTTGCATCCTCTTTCCCCTTCCCACTTCACCATTTAGCATTAATTATGGAACAACGTCATGTATGTACTAGTGTAATCATGATCAACTCCAACTATTAATTCTCTCCAGCTCTTAAACCAAACATTGAAACTAGAAACTGATTTCAGCCTTCCATTTAAAGGTTGAATTAATTACAGTTTCACCCAGATAATGTTATGAGAGAGGAAGAAGTGCACAGACCCATTGGGGAGTGCATGGTTTTGCAACTGGCCAGTGTTATATGTGATTTGGCCTTAGTGTCGCATGTGAATCAACCCGGTGTACAGAGAATTTTGCTACAGTTTAGATTATCTGGATATCAAACAACATAGGGAACAGCTGCAGTATTAGTCTTATTACTTAACTTGCACTAAAATGTTTAATTTCAATATGAACTGATTTAATTAATAATACAATTCTTTGATAAACCATCAAAGAATTGTATCATTGTTAATTAAATGCTTTCCATTAATTAAAAGAAAATTGAGTATAAGTATTGGTAATTACACATTTAAAACATCATAAGTATAGTTTGTTAAATGATGCTACTGTAAGTTATGAACCCAGCTAAAAGTCACTCAAATTCCTTAGAGCATATCAATACTTACCTCACTGTAAACTTTTTTTTTGCCCAGATTCATAGTTATCATAAAGCTGAGATTAATTACATTATTCAACTAGTGAAATAAAATTTTATCAATGTTGACTGTGTTCAAGATTTTTTTTAAAAGTATTAATGCACACATTTCAATAGCAACACTTAAATATTAATAATCTTGTTTTACATAGTTAATGTTGGTGAAGACTGTCCGGTATTTGATGGATTGTTTGAGTTCTGCCAGCTGTCTACAGGAGGCTCTGTGGGTAGGTATATCCTCTTCAGGATTATTTTATGGGTTATTTACTTTTAAAGGCCTGTTAAAGAGACTAGACATTTGTGACCATTGTTTTCTAAGTCTTTGGTGTGAAGGTATTTTGACATTTAATACTGAAGTAATAAAATAATCTGTTTTTATAGCTTCGTTGATAATGAGGAAGCTAGAATAAAAACTCAAAAGTAAAAATTTTCACTGAAAAATATAGAAATATCTGTTGAAAGTTAGCAGTTCATTATATTGCATGCCATATTTTGCCCAGCTTTGTGTGTATGTAAAGTACTTTCAGGTGGCAGACAACTTACACCAACCCTTTAGGGTTTTCAAGGAAAGAGACAAACAGAGTGGTTTGCCATTGTTTACCTCTGCATAGGGACCCTGGACTTCTCTGCCAGTCTCCCATCCAAGTACTTACCAGGGCCAGCATTGGTAGCTTCCAAGATCTGATGAGCTCAGATTAGCCTGGGCCATCCACCTCAGGATTTTGGAAGATTCTAAAAAGTCATTTAAAATCCAGAGTAGAATTGAGGTGTGTAACAATGATGTGTAACAATGAAACAGTTGGTCTTGTTTATAACAGACAATGGAGTGTATTATCTGTTTTCATTCCTACCAGTTGTTTTAAATTTTATTTTTCTCCACAATGCTTCTTTAGCTGGAGCAGTAAAATTGAACCGACAGCAGACAGACATGGCTGTTAATTGGGCTGGAGGACTTCATCATGCTAAGAAATCAGAGGCATCTGGTTTCTGTTATGTCAATGATATTGTGCTTGCCATTCTTGAATTACTGAAGTAAGTTCATGCTGAAGCAACAAATGAAACTTAGCGTGTAGAAGTATTAGAAAAGTGGACTGTAGGCTTGATGTTAACATTAACCAGATCTTTCTTGACACCTGTACCTCACGTAGCGTTTAAACTTTCATTGTGTATCTTTGGAGGGGGGCGAGTGTAAGATTAAAGACATTCTGTTAATTGTAAAACCATCTCAATTCTAAAACTGCTAAATAAAAATGTGCCAAAGTAAACAGGCATATTCCAAGGTTTCTCTCTAAGTGAAAGAACAAAAGTCATTCAGAGGGATCCTGTGAAATTTAAGTTCAAGCTAAACCCTAAAGCAACACTCTGATTTTACCCTGCTGTAATAGATTATCAAGTTATTGGCGTTGCTGAGATGCAGTCGTTTGCATGGATGACCGTCTCCTGAAGACTGATATACATTGTTTTCAGTTACTGTTGAGATAGTAGACTACCTAGCTGTTTGCAGTGGCTGCCAGTTGCTGATAACTTATTGGAGAAATGGAAAGGGACACCTAGGTAGAATCTGACACTAGATGATCTTTTTGCTTTCCCAAAGGAATGTAGTGGGTTAATGGGTTTCATTGGCACTACTTTATTAAAGTCTGCCTGTTTCCTCTCCTCAGATACCACCAAAGAGTACTATACATTGATATTGATATCCATCATGGTGATGGTGTTGAAGAAGCATTTTATACAACAGATCGTGTAATGACAGTATCATTCCATAAATATGGTGAATATTTCCCTGGCACAGGGGATTTGAGGGTGAGTTCAAACATAAAGATAAAATTTAATTAAACAAGTGTTCTGCAAATGTTTTTAAACCTGATTCCCATTTGTTTTTCTACTTAACGCATATTAATAAATGTTCAGAAAGATCTATAATTAATCACATTGTTACATTTTTAACATTGCTGTGAGTTTTATTACTGCTTGGGCAGTTGTTTTTCATTATATTCTAATACATTTTAACTATCTACCTTTACTAAATTTATTTTTCTAGCTGTCACTTTAGTTAATGCTACTAACACTGTATTAATTTAAGTAGTTTTTTGGGATTGTATATCAATAACTCAAAAGTAATCTATGTTTATATTTTTCTCATAACAGTGTGACAGTTAGAATATCTATCAAACCTGTAGGTGTCAAACCTTTGCAATAGAGAAGTCAGTAGAAACATTTCGCATCTAAAAATTTAAACATTAGTACATATACACACATATATTCTAGCCATACATTAACTGTGGATCTAAACAAGTGTATAATACCGTAGGTGAGGTCCAGAGAAGATTTCTGTTTTCCCAAGAATAGAAATATATAGATATTCTTGTTGTTTGAGGTACAAAACTTTTTGCCACTTTTATTGACGCTTGAGTGGGCTGCAGAAAGTCTAGAAACAGTGCTTCCCAGGCTGTGGGTCAGGACCCAGAAGTGGATCACGAAAGCTCCGAAAGTGGGTCACAAGCCAACCCTCCTTAATGGCTACTCCTGCACTTTGCATTGATTTCTTTATCTCCTCTTCCTCTTGGCCAACTTCTCACAATCTTGCCTTCTCCTCCCTTTGTAACAACCTCTTTCTCAGCTCACTGCTCTCTACCTGCTGTGGGAGATGTACCACATAGATCCCCTTGCTGCTGTCATCTTTGCACACCTTGTCATTGTGATGTCCCCTGGGCATGCCTCCTCAAACTCCAACTCCAGCCTGGCTGGCAGAGGAGGAGACAACAAAGAAAGGCCCCCAGTCTCAGGTACTTGACTTCAGGGAGAGCTGTATGAACTCTCCACTTGGAAGAAGAGAAGACTCTTTGTAATAATCCTGTTTTCCATCCCGTCTCCCCCATGTGTGATGTGTTTTATGGACAGACTTGGTTGCTGTAATGGAAACATCTTAATTTCCCTCCTCAGACAAACAATAATGTGTGGGTTAAATCTTTCCTCTTATCACAGAGCAAGCGCTAATGAAAATCTGCACTTTAACCACTCTGAAGGTGGTATAGTGCTCACTGTTAAGCAGTTTTGAACAAACAGCTGTTGAGTAGTATTTACCTTCCCATACATAGGGGTTCTTTCCCAGCTGTAAAAGAGCCATTTGTGTCTTCTAAGTTTAGATGGAAAGTTAAGTGCCATCAAAAATAGGCAACCCCTGCTGGGATTTTCCAGACAAGAGACTTTAGAGGTGCTTTGCCATTGTCTGCCTCTGCATAGCTACACTGGACTTCCTTTGTGGTCTCCCATCCAAGAACTAACCAGTGCCAACCCTACTTAGCTCCTGAGATCAGATGATATCAGGCTAGCCTGGCTCATCCAAGTCAGGTCAATGTAATACATTAGTTGGTATTTTTTTCTTTGCTGCATATGCATGTTGAAGAATAAGGAATTAAATAAAATTTAATGTGTCCTGATGGTTACTAGAGCAAGTGGCTCTGAGTTTCATTCATTCATTCATTCAGTACCTTGCCTTTCTCCCCAGTGAGGAACCAAAGCAATCACATCGTTGTCCTCTCTTCCATTTTATCCCCACAACAACCCAGTGAGGTAGGTTAGGCTGAGAGGGTGTGACTGGCCCAAGGTCACCCAGCAAGCTTCAGTGGTAGAATGGGGACTTGAGCCTGGACTTCCCAGGTCCTTGTCTGACACTTTGACCACTAGAAGAATTAATGGAGGAGAAGGTGGTCAAGGGCTGGAATGTAGCCTTAATAGCAACGGCTGTGTACTTCAGAGTACTGCTTTCTTGGGGTTCATAACTGGGGAAGCTGCACCCTTGCCCTTTGTGTGATTTTTGTTTTCAAAAATATTTGGCTGGCTGCTGTAGAAAATGGAATGCTGGATTATATGGGCACCATGATTGTAGTTCATCTAGGGAGCCAGAAATCCTTAGCTAAATGGGTCACCATACCAAGTAAATTTAGACTGGTGGGTCACCATACCAAAAAACTTGGGAATTTCTGGTCTAGAGCACCATTATTTTTCCTGTTTCATACTGCCTGTACGTACATAATGGAACAATGAAATTATATTCTGAGATACTTCTTTTGCTGCAGGGTACCAAGGGAGTTTGTAGCCAGACTCACAGGTTAGATTTTAGTAGGGCAAACTTTAATAAACTTAGAGATACAATGAGAGCTATTCCATGGACAGGAATGCTGGAAGGGAAAGGAACAAGTGAAGGGTGGGCTTTCCTAAAAGAAGAGCTGTTGCAGGCTCAAGCTGTCACCCCATCAGGAAAGAAATGCGGCGGAGGATCTAAGAAGCCAGTGTGGATGAACAGAGAGCTCTGTGATGAGCTAAGGAGGGGAAAGGAGATGTTCAAGAAATGGAGGGAAGAAAATGCACCCAAAGGAGAATATATAGGGGTAGCTAGGCAGTGTAGGGCAGCCATCAGAGAGGCCAAAGCTCGGAATGAACTGAGACTGGCCGGGATGGGGGGTCGCCACAACAAAAAGACATTCTTTAGATACATGAGGACCAAAGGGAAGACGAAGAGGGCGATACCCCAATTGCTGGATGAAAATGGAGAAACTGACAAAGAGCAGAGAAAAGGTAGAAAGGCTCAATGCCTACTTTGCCTCAGTTTTCTCCCTGAAGGAGAGAACATGCCCACCTAGAGATGGTAGTAGGCAAAACATGGCTTCAGGGCTGCTTGTTGACATGGGCAGAGAAGTTGTAGAGAAGCACCTTGCTGCATTGGATGTGTACAAATCCCCTGGGCCAGATGGGGTGCACCCAAGAGTGCTTAAAGAACTTTCGAAAGAACTTGCAGAAACTTTGTCGATCATCTTCCACACCTCTTGGAGGATAGGTGATGTGACAGAAGACTGGAGGAGGGCAAATATCCCAATTTTCAAGAAAGGGAAAAAGGACAATCCTGGGAACTACAGGCCAGTCAGCCTGACCTCTGCCCCAGGGAAGATACTGGAACAGATAATTAAAGGTGTCAATCTGCAAGCATTTGGTGGACAACATGGTGATACAAGGAAGTCAGCACAGATATGTCCTCTACAAGTCCTGCCAGACCAACCTTATCTCCAACTGTGACTGAGTGACAAGCTTACTGGATTGCGGGAAAGCTGTCGTAGTTTATTTGGATTTCAGTAAAGCTTTTGACAGTTCATCATCATGTTTTTATAGATAAACTGGCGGACTATGGACTGGACTCTAGAATGATTAGATAGATAGGGAACTGGCTAGATAACCACATCCAAAGAGTAGTTGTCAATGGCATCATGTCTGATTGGAGGGAGGTTTTCAGTGGAGTGCTCCAGGGCTTGGTCCTGGGCCTAGTGCTTTTCAGTATTTTTATAAATGATCTGGATGAGGGTGTGAAGGGATTACTTACTAAATTTGCAGATGACACCAAACTGGGAGGAGTAGCAAACACCCTTGAAGATAGGAATAGAATTCAATGAGATCTGAACACACTGGGAAAGTGGGCAGATTTGAATAAGATGCAATTTAACTTGAATAAATACCAGGTTCTCCGCTTGGGTAACAAGAATACAATGTATGTATACTGGACGAGGGATACACTTCTGGGTAGCAATTTGTGTGTGAACAAGATCTTGGAATGTGGATGGATAGGAAGCTAAGTAAGCAGTCAGTGTGATGCAGCAGCAAAAAGATGAACACAATCTTGGGGTGTATTAACAAAGGCATGACATTCAAATCACAGGGTGTCATTATCCCCCTGTATACTGCATTGCCCAGGCCCCACCTGGAGTATTGTGTGCAGTTCTGGAGGCCTCATTTCAAAAAGCATGTGGGTAAATTGGAACAGATGCAGAGGAGGGCAACCAAGATGACCAGGGGTGTGGAGATCAAGCTCTACGAGGAAAGATTGAGAGACCTGCAAATGTTTAGTTTGGAGAAGAGGAGGTTGAGGGGAGACATTGCTCTTTTTAAGTATTTAAAAGGCTGTCACATAGCGGAGTGAGCTGTTCCTGTTGGCCACAGAGGATAGTACTCAAAACAGTGGGTTTAAACTGCAGGAGGGAAGGTACCAGCTGGACGTTAAGCAAAACTTCACATTAAGAGTTATTCTGCAGTGCAATTGGCTGCCAAGGATTGTGATGGATTCCCCTTCGTTCACAGTCTTCAGAGAGCGACTGGACAAATATTTGTTGAGGATGCTTTAGGCTATTCCTGCATTGGGCAGGGGTTGGAGTAGATGGTCTGTAAGATTCCTTCCAACATAAGAGTCTATGATATTAGTAATGAGCATTTTTTCGTTGTACTTCTTATTAGGTAAACCTGTTAAGCCAATAACAGGCTACATGCTCATCCCTAGTTAGCTGTTGGCAACAGTGTCTATTTTTATTGTTGCTTGGTGCTGAATGCCTTTTAAATAGACATGTAATGTAGGGATATGCACCCAGGAATCTTTATAGAGTGCACTGAAGCTCCCCCTCCCATTGGGTGAAGAAAGTGGCGGTGCATGTGGAAACCACCCTTCTTGTGCCGCTTGCAAGTGGCATGAAAAGGGTGGCTTTCAAACTTCCTGCTCTGCTGCCTCCTCCCCCTCCCGTGGGGGGAAAAAGTGGCAGGGCAGGAAGTTTGAAAGCAAGCAGCACTTTTCTTGCTGTTTACAATGCAAACAGCTAGAAAAGTGCTGTGGTCACAGCTGCTGCCACTTTGCCCGAAGCTTCCCAAAGTGATATGAATCACTTCAGAAATCTTTGCTTCGGGATTCCTGAATCGGCTCAGCAATGCTGGGGCCGATTCAGTAATCCTGAACCTTTCCAAATCTGGCCCAATTTGAGTTAAAAACCTGAATCATAAACCCAAAGTAATGTATTACTAGCTTTGAGAGAGCTTCTTTATTTCAGTTTGATGGACTACAAGATGTTACGGTTCTTATTTTCACATTATCTGGTATCAACAAGTATGGTTAGCATGTTTTTGTTACATGCCAGGTATGTTCATCAGCATTAACTGTGGATCTAAATAATTTTTTTTAAAGGCAAACGTGGTTGCACTTGCAAATACACTGATAATGTGAAGAAAAGCAACTCAGCAAGGTCAGTCAGAGAGGCTTAGAGAGCCCAATATGGCTGATGAAGAAAATTGCCCTGTGCTTCTGGATCATTTGATTTCTATAATTGGTTTAATATGCTCAGATACAATTTACTCTTCATTTTCTAGTTGTGGAATGTTTAAAAGGTTAGCTACGCTTATTAGCTCTACATTGAGTCAATTTCTGTTTTTTAAAAGTTTTTGTATCATTAAAAAAGAAAAGTGCAAAACTTTTAATTTCAGAACTGCTGCAAGCCACAGTACCTTAAGACATGGTATAGTAAGAAATGACTTGAGTGCTGACACTGTCCATGCAGGCAAGTCATGTGAATTTGAAGTGGGTTCTGCCCCGCAAAAATCAGTGGCACAAGAAATTTGTTAAGCAGTAAGGTGCCTGTATCAAACAAAGAGGCTCTCTGTGGGAGAAGATGGTCCTATACTCCTAGAAAAATCCCCCACGCTATATATTTCAAATTTTTTGAGGAAATTTTTAGAACATTTTTACAAACAGTGTAGAAAGTGCTATGTGCTTTGAATAAATAGTACAAAAACAGGTAATAAATAATATCTATACAATAAATATCTACAACCATCAAACCACTCTTCAATAAATCAATTATATAATAGCCAAATATAAACCAGTACAATCCGTGTAAATTTAAATAGTCGCTCCTGGTACTTCTCTCTGTGGCCTCACGGCTTCATTCAATTTATAAAGTCCTTGTGTTTTTGAAGGACCGATAGTCTTCAAAAACACTGACTGTGTTCTTCTTTCTTGTAATCTTGGATGTTCAAGGTTAGTATCCAGCTGTGGAACTCCCTTGGGACAGAAGTTTCCCAACAAACTGCTAGCTGCGTTTGTTTCGCTCTGACGAGCTTCCTCAGGGGCAGTTATCTACAAGCAAGACCCAGACCGACTAAATGGTGTATTTTTCATTTACTTACGTTAATGTACTTTCATTCATACACCAGATGTACTTGCTCTTTCATCCGATGGATGCCTCTGTCACAGCATGGCAAGCACACACAGATCTAAATACCAGTGTACTTAATGGGACCATACACTAAATCAAAGCAAGATGGATTAAATTTAAATGAAACAAGGAAGATCCCAGTCCTGATTCAAACCTACTGATACCCTTGATCCTACCTCATAAATCCACCAGGATTCACATTGCAATAGCTGTCTTGTTCTAAACGTTTCCTCAAAAAATTTAAAAATTTGGTATATGTAGTGTGGAGGATTTTTTTTCTAGAATTAAAGCAATAAGGTGCTACAAGGCTCTTTGTTTTCTTTACTGCAGTAAACTAACATACCCACCCTCCTGAAAATACTGTTATAATTTCATGTTGTTGTACAATATCTCTTTCTCTGTGCAGGAGTAAGAATAGCTTCTTCCTTTACTTTTTTAAAAATACATTAGCTGTTATGCTACTAACATATTTAGAGGATCTTTAAAATTACTTGCAAATGTTGATGAGTGGAGAAAAATCAAATATTTTTGTGCATTTAGTGAATTGTGGCATGTTTCTTATAGATGTAATAGCATGTGACTTTACGGATCTGACCGAACAGGCACATGACATTACTCCCCATTCCCAGGTAATTGGTTATCCTTTAAAATGAATCTGCCTGTCTGTGTCTGTGTTACACCATACCCACTTTTGGTGAAAAAGAGCAAGAGCATTTATATTTTTTCCTTATAATGACTACAAGCCACACTTTTCTGAGTTTGAAGAAATTAATACAATCTTAATTTTGCTTTTGGGTCTGATTCTTTCGTATGGTCACATGTGTATCCTTCCATTCTACTGGGTATATTTCCTTGTACATTGATTTCTTCTATACTGCATGGATCAAATGATTTATCTGAAGATTTAATCTGGCATATCTAACATATCTGATACTGCTTTTGTATATAGTAATAATACATTTATTTCAAATTTCTATGCGCTTGTGATAGCAGTTTAAGTGTTTCTATGCACTTTTCTGGGTGCAAATAGTTTTGAATTAAGTAACACGAACTGGCATACTGTGCTGTGGCTTTTAACACCATTGTATTCTTTGTCCTTGTGTTTATTGTGTCTTTAGGACATAGGTGCTGGAAAAGGCAAATACTATGCTGTCAACTTTCCAATGAGAGATGGAATAGATGATGAATCATATGGACAGATATTTAAGCCCGTGAGTAGATTCTAAATCCCATTTAAAATGCTAATACCATGCAACTGAATTAAAAAAATTTCATAGTATCTGCTTCTTTACAGATTATATCCAAAGTAATGGAGATGTACCAGCCCAGTGCTGTGGTATTGCAGTGTGGGGCAGATTCACTGTCTGGTGACAGGCTGGGATGTTTTAATCTTACTGTTAAAGGTAAAAAACAGAACCTTTTTATAATGACAACTCTGTATGCATGGATTTTTAAAAAACTACTATTAAGTGTGGGAGGGGAGTTCTGAAGCTTAGTTCTTTCAAAGTAATTTGCTTAATATTAAGAATAGTTCCTGAGGAATCGAGACACGTTCCTTTTTCCACTTGGTCTGAATTACTGTGGTCAGGCCCAATTCAGATATAGGCTTGCACTTAAGAAGCCCTAGGCATTTAGTTAGCTTCCTAAATCAGATCATTTAATTCCTGGCAAGAGATACACCTCAGCAATACCTTTGGTTCATTATAGGTATAGTACAGAAATAATACTATTAGACAATCTTTGCTTCCATTTTATTACAACATAGCTATTTGCAGGGCTTTTTTTCTGGGAAAAGAGGTGGTGGAACTCAGTGGGTTGTCTTCGGAGAAAATGGTCACATGGCTGGTGGCCCCGCCCCCTGATCTCCAGACAGAGGGGAGTTCAGATTGTCCTCCGCACCAGTGGCGTGGAGGGCAATCTAAACTCCCCTCTGTCTGAAGATCAGGGGGCGGGGCCACCAGCCATGTGACCATTTTCAAGAGGTTCTGGAACTCCATTCCACCATGTTCCTGCTGAAAAAAAGCCCTGGCTATTTGTATCTTTAATACTGTTTAACTCAAAATAAAAATATACCATCCATTATTACTACATATACAATTAAAGGAGAGCAGTTACTTGAACCCATAAAAAATCTTACCCAAAGATCAGCAGGTCAAAAGCAAGAAGCTCCCAATCAATTCAGCTCCCCATATTGATAAAGTTTTAAAATCATCCTATAACTATGACAATAAGGGCTCACATACTTGGCTAACTAATTAACTTCAAATACTATACAAAGTTACCTATAGGTATGTGCAAAAAAAATCGGTTTGGTAATACTGAATGAGAGAAAAAATTCTGTAATCCCAAGTTTTATGAAGATTGGACCCTGGGGTCCAATTCTGTGAACCTCTGAACAAGGTTCCCCCAGCCACTCCATTTGTTCTTATTTTGGGGAAAAAGTCAAAACTGACTCCCACTGCAGAAACTCGTTGAGCAAGGCTTCCATGGCCAAAGGCACGCTCCCAAATGCAGGAAGTCCAACAGAAACAATCTGAAGCCCCCTTCACCCCCCAGGTGCCCCTTAACAACTGCCCACAGCCACTCTCCATTGTTTCCAATGATGGGAGATTTTCCTAGTTCTTTCCCAGGGCCACAAACACACCAGTGCAAGGTTGCCACAGCCAAGGCACACTCTCAACTGCAAACTCATCCCTGGGAAAACCGAACAGAACCAAATAAATAACCCCCCCAACTCCAGCACCCCCTGAGCAAGCTGCCCAGCCACTCTCCATTGTTCCCTATGAGGACTAACATTCACACCAGAGAATCACATCTATTCCACCCAAACCAAACTGCAGCAACGAACAGTCTTACAACTTAACCCAGCAGAATCAGTGTCATTCACAGCAGCCAGGCTCTGGGTTTGACCAATAGGGCACAGAACAGAACCAAGCAGTACCCAGCCTCACGCCCAAGGCAATGGCAATCAAGAACGGTTGCTTATGATGGATCTCACAGCCGCAAGCTGAAAGTGAGAATGAGATGTACTTTTGGGAAACTCAAGTTATCCTCTATCTCTGCAGCTACCCTCACTGGCTCAGGGTCTTGATGTACAGGCTGTGGCAACCTTTCATCACTCGCTGTCCCTCCCATCCCTGCAGTGAGGAAAGTTAACATTAGAACAACACATTGCATCCATTATATTACACAATAGCATTATGTAGCTTCATTTGGGTGTTTCTCTGGGTTTTCCTCTGTGACACATGGTGTGCCATTCTCTACTTTCCCTAACATCTCTCTGATTCTTCCCTCCCAGTGGCCAGAGAACAACATTTCTGGGGCCTCTTTTCTCAGTTATCTGCACATATTTATGCTAATGTTGGCTGGTGGTTTTGTAGTGTATGTGTAGGGATGGGGGGTTCCAAATTAGAGTGTGCATTTGTTGTGCAAATTGGATCAACTGTCTTCTGGTTTTCTACCTAACTTAAATCTTGGGAAGAGCATTTTTCCCCACATCCCTAACACAGACTCGCAGAAGATGCAAGCCTCTAGGTGGGCTCACCTCATTCACCCTGGAAATCCAGAGTTGGGAAATCAGAGAGTGGCATGTTGACCTTCAGGAAGACCAACTGCTCAACTCTCCAGTGGAGCAGGCGAGTGTAATGCAAGCTGACAGCGTCACCCTCATGGGAAAAGATGTTCTTGCTCTACATGCTCTTCGGAGGGAATGAGAGGAGCCTCTAAAGCCACAAGAGAGAGGTCCAGCCAGACCACCTCTTTCTTGGCCTAGTAGCTCAGAGGATTGGTGGAAAGCAACTTTCAAGACTGATAGATAGTCTGCCGAATTCTGGCTCATGCAGCTCACGTCCCCAGAGGGACCGAGTTTCTCCATCTCTGTGGACATCCCAGAGCTGGTCATGATGGGAGCCTGTTGAGAAAGGGGCTGGGCAGGGACAGCAGATCTGGGGCCCCCTGCCCCATTTACTGGCAGGAAGCCCCTCTTGGCCTGCCCCCCTCTTGGCCTGCCTATGCCACACCTGCGAAGAGAGGGCTCCACATACTAAATCTCCAGGAATTTCATAACTTGCAGCTGACGACCATAGGGGAGGGATGTAGGTTGGAGAAAAATAATGTCCCACACAGGCCTGTGCGAAGCCTGCCCTGGCCCCATCCTACACCATCCTTCATTCCTGGGCCCTCAGCCTCATGGGCCAAGCCTGCTGCGGCTCCATCCTGTGCCATCCTTCACCCCCGGGCCCTCAGCCTTGCAGGCCAAGCCTGCATGGCCCCATCCTGCACCATCCCCAGGCCCTCAGTGGCCCAGGCCAAGCCTGCCCCGGCCCCATCCTGCGCCATCCTTCATCCCTGGGCCCTCAGTGGCGCGGGCCTGGCCCAGCCCCATCCTGTGCCATCTTTCATCCCCGAGCCCTCAGCCACACGGGCCAATCCTGCCCCGGCACAATCCTGCCCCATCCTTACTGTTCAGAGGGCGCCAGCTGAGCAGGAAGGTGAGGCCCCAGGAGAGCAATCCTGTGCACCAAGAAGTAAGATTCCGTGCACAATTGTGCATGAGCGCACACTAGAGGGAACGCTGGTGCCAGTTGCTGCCTCAAACACCTATGGGAGTTGTGCTCCTGCAGCCGCCTCAGGTCTTGCTGTCACCAAAAACCAGGCTGATGAATGGCAGCTGTGCTGGACCTCCTCCTCACAGGTGGGGGGAGAGTCACAGCCCTCCTTTCCACCCCTCTGGTCTTAGCCCTCACCTTTTCCTCCAAGGCCCCTCTCTGGTCTCCTGTCATTCATTCTTCTGCCCCTTGTAACCTACACTAATCTTATTAAACAGTTAAATTACCAATTCACCAAAGCACCTAGCCAAAAAGTTTTTTTAAAAACCCACCCACCCCTACTCTGAAAGATTGCTAATGATTGTGGGTCTAAACCTGGAGATGAACACACAAATCTCTTTTTAAAAGGCACTATTTAAGTATGTGGCACTATCTAGCAAGTAGCAAGCAGCAGCTTAATTCCTCTTCATGGATCAAGTGATACCCATAAACCCAGTCTACAGGTTAGCCTATAACAAACTCCAAAAAACTGCTTCTAATGTGCCAAGCCTGGAACAAAGGAAGCAAAGATGGGCAGGGAAAGCATAGTTAAATATCACCATGGGCAGCCTATTTATCTATATAATTTGACTAGAATACACTTGAACCATTCTTAATTCCTATACAAGCCTATTAAGGGGAGGGGGGAATCCTCTGTCATTCTCTAAAAGCTACAAATTAATAATAACAACAACATTCGATTTATATACCACCCTTCAGGACAACTTAACACCCACTTGGAGCAGTTTATAAAGTATGTTGTTGTTATCCCCACAACAATCACCTTGTGAGGTGAATGGGGCTGAGAGAGCTCCTAGAAGCTGTGACTGACCCAAGGTCACCCAGCTAGCTACAAGTGGAGGAGTGGGGAATCAAACCCGATTCTCCAGATTAGCGACCCGCCACTCTTACCACTACACCAAACTGGCTCTACAGTTTTGTTTTACAAGACCTACAGCTAGCCTAACCAATAAAACGTTTTGTAAAAGTTCACCACCCTTTCTGAAATTCCCAAAGTGCATTCAAATACTGCTAGTTAATTTAAATTAATGTTTAACAGGAAGGACCTCAACAATAGGAGAAAACAGCCCCCCCCCCAGAAGAACAACAAGCAAACCTTACAGTAAACCAAGCCACATTTCTATGTTAACAGAAAACAGAACCCAGCAAAAAAACCCCAATCAAACTTCTGTAAAGAACGCAGCACCCCAAGCCCCAACAACAGGAGAAAACAGCTCCTCTCCAAAGAACAACCAGCTAAAATTTACACAGCAACTAATGCCAACTATGAAAAGAAAGCACCCACAGCAGGGGAAAACATAAACCTCCTCGAAGAACAAGTAAATTTAATTAGCAGAAACTCTAAAACACCTAAGAACAAAGCACCCTAACAGGATAAAACTAAAAACCCACCCAAAAAAGAACAAGCAGCAAAATGAACACTAAATAATAAGTAAAAGCCAAACCAAAGTGTGCACACACCCCACACACAAAAGCCACACTAAATCACCCCCCCCCACACACACACACACATACACAGCAAAAAAAAGGGAAACTTAAAACTTTTCCCTTCCCCCAACCCTATCCTTCCCAGACACCAGGCCAATCCCCTTTAAAGACAGAAAAAAACCACTGAGTCTGTGACTCTGAAACCAAGAAGATGCAGAAGTCCTCCTGGTGCAGCAGCAGTCTAGGTCTCAGCAGTCAGAAATCCACTGGGCAGCAGGAATCCACTCCAGCAGCAGGTCAGAGAGAGCCAACTGCCAGAAGCGGACAGGTAGTGTCTCAATCTCCAAGACGAAACGAAACACACTACACAACTTGGAGGCTGCTCTGAGGCAATCCTGCCTATTTAACTCCTTGCAGGGCAGTTTAAAAAAAAAGGCACTTTCCTTCTAGAGAATCCTGTTGGCCAGAGAAGGAGAGCTTCTGCAAGGATTGACCACTCATTCCCCATCCCTTCCTCATTCCCCCTCTCTCCTGCCTCTGTTTCACTTCCCCTCCCATCTTCCCTCTCCCATCTGGGAAAAGGGGGGAGAAACTGTTTTTTTGCTGTTCCTTAGGAAAGGAACAGCAAAGGTACAACCCAGCTGTAGTTATCTAATGTTACCGAATTAAACCAAATTAATTTGATAAACTTCCGTTTGGGAATACTGACTCTGATTCAGTATTCCCTTTTCAGTTTTAGTAATCCCAAATTCCACTGAATCCACTGGAATTTGGTATTTCTAAGGGACTACCAAACCAAACTGCATCAATTTGGTGTAGTGGTTAAGAGCGCGGGACTCTAATCTGGAGAACCGGGTTTGATTCCTCACTCCTTCACTTGAAGCCAGCTGGATGACCTTGGGCTAGTCACGGCTCTCAGGAGCTCTCTCAGCCCCACCCACCTCACAGGGTGTTTTGTAATAGTAACATACTTTGTAAACCTCTCTGAGTGGGTGTTAAGTCATCCTGAAGGGTGGTATATAAATCAAATGTTATTATTATCTCTAGTTATCTTTACTTCAATATCTTCTTAAAATATCTTTTAAGTTAGTTCATTCTTGTTACTTTTTATCATAACAAAGCTTATTTAAAAATAACTATTACAAGATTCTCATGCCTATGAATACCTTTAGACCCTCACTTGATACACCCCGTCTTTGAAATATAGCTTACTTTTGTGAAGTTTGGAGATTTTTGTCATTCTCAGATGCTTCTACTTCTGGGCCTCAACACATTGTATTAATTAATATGAATTAAACGGTATCTAATCTATAAAAGACCATGTTTTTGTGTTACCCCTTTATTGCTAACGTTTCTCCAAGGCTATTCTGTTCTGGGTCTCTAGACTCCTTGTTTGGCATGCTTAGCTGAGAAACTAAGCTGTTTCTGGCCTGCAGAAACATCTGCCATGACCCTTTGGTCAAGACCAGCGACTGTTCCCCAATATTCCTGGCCGTATCTTTGACAGTGTTTCTATAATTCCAGATAGCCGTTGGGTGCCTTGCCTTAGCTAGTTTTTTTTCTTCAGACAGTTGTAAGCATTAATCTTTAGCATATTTCATTTTCTGTATAATCATGATGCATCTGTTTTCATTCTGTTTTTTATTCCCTCTGATTCTTTTCTTTTCAACTAAATTCCAAAGGGATGGGTCATTCAGTTTGGTCATTGTATAACTTGTATATACAAATGAGACTTCACAGTTTTTTGCACCTCAAATGGTTCACAGATGAAGGTGGTTCACATTGACATTTACCTGAACAGTGATGGTTGAGTAATGAGTGCATACTCTTTTCCAAAAGAAATGTGTGAAACATATGTTCCATATAACGTGTGATTGCCCAATTTTGCGATCTAAACATCTTTAGACTTTAGTTGTATGTAATCAAGTGATGCATATACTTATGAAAACCAGCTCTAAAACAAGGCATGATGAATGAAATACGATTGCCAGTAGTTTGCTGCAACCACATTACTGATACACATTGCAGTCATTCTAAGGGTAAATAACAAAAACATTATTAATTTTGGTTAAGCTGTGTATGCATTTGTCTGCATTTATGACAGCATCAAGGAAATCTATGTATAAATTGCTGTCATAAATGCAAAACAGAAAAGCAGATTCCCAAACTGAGATGTTGTATCTGTCCTCATTCCACTCTGTAGTTCTTGCATTTCTTCAACATATTTAAAATTTCTCTCATTGTGGCAGGCCATGCTAAATGTGTGGAAGTTGTGAAGACTTTCAACTTGCCTCTTCTGATGCTTGGAGGAGGTGGATATACCATCCGTAATGTTGCTCGCTGTTGGACCTATGAGACTGCTGTAGCTTTAGACTGTGAAATTCCTAATGGTAAGTTTTTGAGAAATAACATGCCTGACTCTGAAGGTTGAAAGTTGCCTCTCTACCTCTAGTAAAAGTAAAGAGTCCAGTAGCACCTTTAAGACTAACGTTACTGTAGCATAAGCTTTCAAGAACCACAGTTCTCTTCGTCAGATCCCAAATTCTAGCAGCCCACGTGCATTGTGTTCATACTCATAATGTATGTAGCTGTATCCAGCTCATATTGTTGACAAGTAACTGGTGAAAAAACTGCTAAACAGTGCATGTCCCTACAGACAGTTAGCTGGCAAGGAGGAGGGGGTGTGAAACACTCTCACACACAGAGCCCATATCCATGATTGAAGCTGCACGTAGATCTTGAATTTCTCTTGTAGAGAGTTTCTGTGAATCCTGAAAAATAACCTCCTTTATAAGGATAGCTGGTGTCTGTATTCTGGGTAAATTTCTGGGAACCTTTCATGTACAAAATTCTTAATTTATATATCAGTCTTTGAATATTGATGCCAAGGATATTACATCCAAAGAATAAATTAACTTTTCATTAACTATATCAAGTAATGTGAAGGAAAGCGATAAGCAGTGTTTTCTACAATGTGATCTAATAGGTTGTATGATCTGGAGGTCATGGACAGTTTTGTTGTTGGGTTCTAAGAAGCTTTTGTCATTCTTTTTCTTAAAAAAAAAACAGAATTGCCATACAATGACTACTTTGAGTATTTCGGACCAGATTTCAAGTTACATATAAGCCCATCAAATATGACAAACCAGAACACTCCAGAATATATGGAAAAGATTAAGTAAGTATTACTATCCCAATGTGAATATAGGTTAATGCAAAGTGTTGAATAAAGGCATGTCTTTATTCATAAGTTATGCATAATTATGGGAATCAGGAAAAGTGAGGGCTCAATAAGATTTTGGACTCTTGACAGCAGTAAAAAATGATATTTAAAAAGGAGTGAGGAAAACTTTACTAGCCCAGTCTGAAAATTAATCTGGTCAAAGTAGATTGTTTAAGTGGTTTAGCAACTAAAAGAAATTTTGCTTTTATTTCATGTTACTAATTAGTTTTGACTGAACTTGAATGCCTGCAATAACTTCTAAGTGGTATTTTTAAAAGTGTGTGTTTCAAATATAGATAGCTCAGCTTGTATAAACCCTTTTGTATTTTTCCTTTTTGATAGCACTGCCTGCCTTTGGTGTTCATGTTATACAACCTTTCTTTTCATGGGGCAACTAGGTATTTTGCATGTTAAAAAACAACCAATCCAAACAACCATTCTATAGGAAAGAAAATTTTATCATGAAGTTACTTTTCTCCATGTTATTTCCCTTGCAGGCAACGCTTATTTGAGAATTTGCGCATGTTGCCCCATGCACCTGGTGTACAGATGCAAGCTATTCCTGAAGATGCTGTTCATGAAGACAGTGGTGATGAAGATGGTGAAGATCCCGATAAACGTATTTCTAGTAAGGAGGAGCCTAATACTAGAAAACTTAATATAAAATCTAAGCAGTCAGATCTTTCAGCATTCATTGTTTACATTTACAGAATTGCCTTCATTATTCTTTATCTCAGTGTAGTATCCTCCAGCATCCTG
The DNA here is from genome assembly GCF_028583425.1 of Eublepharis macularius. Lineage (NCBI taxonomy): Eukaryota > Metazoa > Chordata > Lepidosauria > Squamata > Eublepharidae > Eublepharis > Eublepharis macularius. The sequence continues at coordinate 102,025,924 of NC_072790.1, read as the reverse complement.
GCTTCTGCTGATACTTGTTCTGACACCTGCCGTATGTGCAGGGAAAGAAGGTTGGTAGGTGCATGCCCAGGGGGATTTGTGGTTCAATGCCCAATTCCCCTTTATTGAAGCAAAAGGGCTCTCTATACTAGCTGCTGCTATAACAAAAGGATGGGTAAACTCCACATGTATTTAATCAAAGCTGCCTGCTACCTGCTATTCCCACCCACCCACCCCACACACACCTGCATTTAAGTTACTCCCCACCTTGGTAACGTTTATGGGCAGCTTTTCTGCTTCACAAGGCCCATTCCACTTGGACCTAGCTAGGGTACTCTTGAGAGTACTGCCAATTAAAGACCTCATGCAGTGGGAGAGTGGGCACTTTACCCTTAATCTCTGCTACAACCAGCCACCTATTCCTGGGAGCTGCCAGATGGAGTCCTTGTCTGTTCCATGGCTTGTTCACAGTCTTTTCCAGGACCCTCCTGGTCACGGCATGAGGAATGCTGAGCAAGAGATGATGCCATCATGAGACTTCACTGCTGCTGGCTTGCTCTCCTGCCTGGGGGTTCACAAGTAAGGCTTTGCTTCCTTGTGCAGAGTCCAGTCAGCTCCATGGAAAGAAGGCAATCTGACTATGACACAAATAAGGCCTTCTCAGCACCAGCCTTCTTTTTGTCTCCTTTGGGAATTTAATATATTTGAATACAAGAGAGCAAGGTGCAGAGCTCTGTCTGAGAAGCAGCAGCTATAAGAACTAGTAGGGGACACAGTCATCCAGGACAAAGAATCTCTTATGACAGAAAGTCAACAAGAGCAGTTTTCCCAATAGCATGAATTCCTACCTAACAGAACATCGCACTTGTTGCTGCACAAGTATACATATTGCAAAGAAGTGGTCTGGGATACTTCTAAGTGTCCAGATGAGGGGTGTGAACTTTCTGGGAATTTTGAAGCCATAGAAAACAACTGGTTTTTAAAAATTTCTTTTGGGAGAAAAATGTAAAGGGGCGGGAGGGGGGAGTTAAGATTATATGTGATATTTTCTTATCAAACTTAGATTTACTGCATTAACATTAAATATATTATAACTTAGCATAAAAATGTACTATTTAGTATATTTCTGAAATTTAGAACTAGAAATGCCTTAGTTTTTCAGAGGCAAATTTATAAATATAATCCAATATGAAAGGCAAAGTTGCAAACAGATGGATTCTGTGTTGTGTTAGTCCATGTGTGTTAGTTTTCTGAGAAGTAGAAAAAACTAAAAGCTGAATGTAGAAAATGATGTAGTATACAAAGAAAAATGTTCTGTTTTCACAAAAATAGTCTCATACAGTTACAGTAGGACTAGCAGCATATTTGGATACTGGGTTAAACTTTTTCTACCATTAACAATACTAGAGTTTCCAGTGTTTTGTCATACACATTATGGCATATTAATTGTGGGCAAAATTAGTAACTAACAATGAAGATATGTATTAAAATACCTTGTACATATCCACAGTATACACAAGAATTATGTAATTCTATAAAAGGTTTTATATCTTTATTCTACACCATTTGAGTGAGTAACACCTTGCTTTAAAAACATTTCATGTACTGCAAAAGAAAAAAAAATACTCCAGGGACCCCCAGATTTCTAATTTGGATTTTTTTTAATGGAAAGTTGAAAAGAAATAATGGGAGAGGGGCTTAATGTTGGGGAGGAGAGCCCATAGTATGAGAGTGGTAGTTGGAGACCCTTACTTTAACTAATCCTGGAGAGAAACTGGTTGTTAATCCTCCTTGCTACTACCATTTATGATTATTCTGTAGGATCTTTGCCCTTTATGTTCTCATACGGAATTGCTGTAATCTTTTTTGTGTTCATCTCAAACTTTGGTAGCTAGGTACTTGGCATAATATTTAAGGTTGGTTATTACTCTGGCTAAGGAAATTCTGTCCCACCTTTTTATGGCTATTGCTTTAATTTGCCACCTGATCAATGTATTCCTGGAACTTAAGTAACGATACATCATAACTAATCAGTATTATAGAACTGGTCATATATGAATGATTAGAAACTAACATTTAGCTTTGTTTTCCTTCATCTTCAGGAAGGGGATTAATTTGGCAGGGTACATATTGCAGCTGTTTGTTTGCAGTAAAAGCCAGAGGTTTTAAGTTTGTCTCCCTTTTGGCTGTGACTGAGCCATTCAGGCTAATACGTTCAGCACAAATTGATCATTGTCAAAGATGCTTCTTCTGTATCAGACAATCCTGATCATGCTTTAGCATTGTCCTGCTGGAAATTCAGTTGTATGCTCTTAGTCCTAAAACAGAAACTCTTCCATATAAACAGGAGCCTATACAAGAGCCAGGAAGCACACCCATTGCAGGCATGCTGCAGTGGAAAACTGTATCCCTGTGGTATACACACACACAAACTGTAACATATAATTTCTTGCTGAGCAGATTGCTACTGTCATCTCCATGTGATGGCAGCAATCCATGTATATTGCATAGGAAGAAACTTGCCATGGGATCCTGGTTTCAGCAGCATTTCCATGGTAAGAGAAGTGAATCCCACCTTTAAAGAAAAATCTAGTGACTATGTAATGAAGAAAAAAGCATCCTGAGAAGTCTGTTTGTCTTGCTTTTTTATTGTAGTTCGAGCATCTGATAAACGGATAGCCTGTGATGAAGAATTTTCTGATTCTGAAGATGAAGGGGAAGGAGGGCGAAGAAATGTTGCTGATCATAAAAAAGGAGCAAAGAAAGCCCGACTAGAGGAAGATAAAAAAGAAACAGATGACAAAAAAGCAGGTAAATGGTTAACATCTTAATCTAGTTTCACTCTCTGGTCTCTTTAGTTTAGAATCATCAGTTTACATAAGAACATGTTGGATCAGACCAGAGGTCTATCCAGCATCCTGTTTCATACAGTAGTCAACCAGTTATCCTGGACAGCAGACAGAGCATAGAGACAGAGCCCTTCCCTTCTGCTGCCTCCTCCCCAACCCCAGCACGGGTATTCAGAGGTTTGCCGCCCTGAATATGGAGGCTTCTTTCAGCCACCATGGTTAGTAGTCATTGATGGACCTCTCCTCCATGAATCTGTCTAACCCCTTTTTAGAGTTAACTGTACTCATGACCATCATTATCTCCCAGGGCAGTAAATTCCAGTTTAATTACCTGTTGAATAAAGAAGTATTTTTCTGATCTGAACTTATTTCACAACAATTCTCATTTCAGGAGAAGTAGACATCGTGCTGCTTGGGTACTCCTCCCATAATCTCAGGAGGGCAGTCTGAACTTTCATTAATGCCCTTGGAGCTGATGCCAGCCTGAAGGGCAAACCCCTGAAATGATAGTGATCTTTTCCGGGGACAAAATGTAGGCACTTTTTGTGTGGAAGAAAAACCTTCATGGTAACTCCAAAGTTCCTTTTCGTTGGAAAAGGGAGGAAGTGTTCCCTGTATCCACTTTTCTTCACCCCAAGTATAATTTTTTATAAGCCTCTGTCTCGTCTTCCCTTAGCCTTTTTTCTAGACTGAAAAGTCTCAGACTCTCCTCATAGGAAAAGTGCTCCAACTCCCCAATAATCTTGGCTGTCCTCCTTGGTACTTTTTCTAGTTCTGCAGTGTCCTTTTCAAGATATGGTGAACAGAACTACGCACAGTATTCCAAATCAGGCTGCACCATAGTTTTATACAAGGGCATTACAGTATTTATGATTTTATTTTCAATTCTTTTCCTAATAATTTCTAGCATGGAATTTGCTCTTTTCATGCTGCCACACACTTGGTTACATATTCATTGAGTTTTCCACAAAAATCCCCCAAGATCTCTTTCAATCTCAGCCTTAGCCAATTCAGACCACATCAGCATATATTTAAAATTAGGATTTTTGTTGCAGTATGCATCACCTTACACATAGCCATGTGTGGAACTTCATTTGTCATGAGTTCTTCCCACAGCTCTTCACATTCTAAATATTCTGAATAATTTGATGCCTTCTGCAAACTTGGCTACTACCCTGCTCAGCCCAAATTCCAAATAATTTATGAACAAATTAAATAGCACCAGTTCCAATACTAATCATTTTGGGACCCCACTGCTTACTTCCTATATTGCAAGTACTGTCCATTTATTCCTATTCTCTGCTTCCTGTCATTTAACAAACTTTTAATCCCTGAGAGGAGAAGCCCTCTTATCCCATTATCACTAAGCTTATTCAGGAGTCTTTGGTGAGGTATCTTGTCAAAACCCTTTTGAACTGCCAAGTATGTAATTTCTGCCAGATCACCTTTGTCCACATGCTTGTTAACCTGATCAAAGAACTCCAAGAGACTTGTGAGGCAGGATTTCCCTTTGCAGAAACCGTGTTGATTTTTCCTCAGTAGTCTCTGTTTCTTGATGTTCTTAATAATTCTTCCTTTAATAACATTTTCTGTTAAAGTATCTGAAACAGATGTTAAGACAAACTAGCCTGTAATTTCCTATGGACCCCTTTTTAAAAACTGGGCTGACATTTACTGTTTTATAGTCATCCAGCCCATTTTAGTGACAAGTTACATATTCTTGTTAGTGGACCAACAGTTTAATATTTGAGTTCGTTAAGAATCTTCTGTTGGATGTCATTTGGACCTGCAGACTTAATGGTTTTCAGTTTGCCTAGTAGTCTTAAAACTTCATTTCTCATCACCTCAGTTCTTCAGATGCCCTTACCAAAAACAGTGCCTCCAGCATGGGTATGTGCCTCCCATTTTCCACAGTGATAACAGATGCAAAGAATTCATTTAGTTTTTCTTCCACCTCACCATCTTTCTTTCCCAGGCCTTTTAACCCTTTGTCATCCAACTGTCTCCCTAGCCTGTTTCTGCTGCTCTCAATAGAACTTTCTTCTAACAAAAAATGGTTAGGATAATGCCAGGCTCGCACAGTCTCCGACTTAGTAAGCCAAATGTAGACCACCACCTTCATTCCAGATCTAACAGCAGAATCCCTGCCAGAAGTACGTATCAAATCCCATCAACCTTCAGAAAAATGCCGGGTATCTGATGATCAGTAATGGTAAGGCAGAGGAAAGGCAGGGAATTTCACAGTTTTGGTGCCATGTCTGATAAGGCTGTGTTGCACATAACCATCCCCACCATGCCACAGGTGGCAATCTGTAGCCACCTGAATATCAAGGAATCCATCCAGATTCAAGAATACTTTTAGGCTGTGAATCTGAACTTTAATAGAGGGAAAGTAGCCCTGTATAACCCAGAATGTGCTCCTGCTCCTGGAGTAAAATGATTCTTAACCATTAATATTGCCAAAGAGATCCAAAGAATTACCAGGTAGGCATTTTTCATCCAGCTTCTGGTAGTAGCCATTTACTAGGGTTTCACTCAAACCTAAGTTGAAATCTAGATGAAAAGAATATAGATAGTAAGAACCATTCAAGAATATTAGATGCTATCGTTTGTTCTATCATTTGTGTATATGACACAAAAGGGATATAAGAATGGCCATTAATTATCTAAACCCATAGGGTTCAGAGGGATTCTTCAGAAAAGTTTTCACCAGTATTTCTCTCAAGATCACAGGATATCTTTGTTAAGGAAGGATGAACTGCTTTCACTAACCAATAAGCCATTTCCTCTCTTCCAGTATAAGCCATGATGGTAAAGGGTCTATAAGTGGTGGTTCCTATAAATTAGAACAGCTTTGGCACACCACACTGAAGAGATAATGTGGTGTTGGTAAAATATGCATTCTTTGCATGTTACAGAGCAGGTTCAAAGATGAGCTCTAAGTCATGTTTAGTTTGATTTTCCACCAGTGATTAAGAAATGGTCCATGCAGTTTCATTGTCCTAGCTCCTGGAATACCAAGAAGATAAATCTTTAGGTGGCACCTGTGGGTATTTAAGAGATTGTGTTGACCGCCTGAAGTATCTTCTAGAGCTTTGATCTTCTTCTAGATCAAAGCTTCAACAGGATTACAAGCAGGAAAACCTTGATGTGCCAGGAAACTGAGTTCTGTCAGTCTCCAACAGACCCTCTTAATCAGGGTCTCACCATTGTAGAGAGTCAAACCTTGTGCTTGGTGGGCTGTCTTCAGTTTCTGAGCTGGTATAGTGTAGTGACTGAGTGATTGAGCTGTGAATCTAGAATCTCTTTTGTCAAGAACTTAATATGTGGGCTTCCACAAGTAGACATGGGCGCGAACAGGAAAAAAAATGAACATGGTGTTCATTGTTCATTGCCATCCACGAACAATGAACATTGACGAACATGACCTGATCATAAACATGTTCGTTGTTCATGGGGACCAGCAGGCTCTCCTCCAGCCATCAAGATCTCTACCACACCACTCCCAGAAACCCTACCTGAGCATGCAGCAGGTTCTGTACCAATAATAAATACTAGCTTGGCCCCAGAGCCTGGCAGCAGCCCTGGAACCTGAAGCAGTAGATCCCTACCGCACCACTCCCAGAAACCTTACCTGAGCAGGCAGCAGGAAAAGTACCAGTAGTAAATAATAGCTTGGCCCAGAGCCTGGCAGCAGCCCTAGAACTTGAAGAGGTAGATCCCTATCCCACCACACACAAAGAAAATTCAAGCTCCAATGCACTCTCCCTGTCTCTCTCTCAAAATGCCAATAGCAACTGTCTTTCCCTCACTGTCTGCAAAACCAGAGCTGGGAGCCCTCCTCCCCCCTACTCTTTGCTTCCTTGTAACAAATTTGGAGCTCCACACTTGAAAGGAAGACCTACCTATCAAGCTAAATTGGGCTTAGATTGGGCAGTCCCTGAACTCTGAAGGGAATTGATTGCAGGTGCCAGATTGTCTGGCTTGACGAACAGCAACGAACCAGGCTTGCAACGACTACTTGTTCGTTTAGAATGGGGCCTCACAAACAGCTTGTTCACGAACAGCTGATTGGACTGTTCATGGCTTTTTTTGTTGATATTGCTGTTTGTGCCCATCTCTTATCTACAAGCCATCAGCTCTGCACCTCAACTTCTACATCTGTAATACGGGCTCATTAATACTGACCTTCCTCAGAATTTCATTGTAAGGATTATAACACCAGGAACTAAAAATGACTGGCTGAAAAATATAATTTAGAGTAATACCAACACTTGAAAAAACGATACAAATGTGAAGCATCTTGTCCAAGATTTCCTAACTCTTTTAGTACTTTCAGCTTTTTAACATCTTTAACCTCTATCATTTGTTCATTTTAAAAAAATCTTAAGTTGACTTTTGCATTTGTACAATTTTTCTGAATCCTTTTTCATGAGGTAATTTTTACTGTCATTTTGCCTAGCAGTACTTCAGTTCTCAGTTGTCATCTGGGAATGTTCTTTATTGAAATATGCCACTGTTCATTACTTCTAGATATTAAAGAGGAAGATAAATCCAAGGACAGTAGTGGTGAAAAGACAGACACCAAAGGGTAAGTAAACTGTAGCTATTTTATAATAGGTAGCTGCTTCAGAACATTTGTTACCTTTCCTATTTTAATTATGCACCTGTTTTACATTATGGATGGTAATAAAGCAGTGTTAGCACTAGCCAAAATACTTTATAATGTGAGCATTGTAAACCTCATTGTCTGAATAATCAGGAAACGAAATAAAGTATGGCCTATATTAATGATTGGCTTTTTTCCTCCCTCTGAACAGAGCAAAATCAGAACAGCTCAGCAATCCTTGAATGTAAAGCTTCACATCTGTTAAAGGACACAATACTAACGTGAAAAAATTGCTGAAAGGAACTTTTCATATGGAAAGAGACTGTTGATTTCATTTTTTACTATTTGGCATGAAGCATATTTATTTTCAAACAACTGTGTTCTGGTTTTTGGCAAGTTGTATTGTGAGTTTTCTAATTATGAGGCAAAATTTGTTCCTTCCATCAGGCTTTAAGTAATAGTATTTAAAATGGATGTGAGTTATTATGTTAAGCTTCTAATCTGATCTATTAAAATTTCCTGAGCTGATTTTACTCTTTTTTGTAATTATATCTTTATTAAAAAAAATTGTACTTGGTTGTGTTGTCCATTATTGCATAGTATGCACACATGAATAGATTTCTCAATGCTTGGGAAACTCTGCTATGGAAGAAGCCAGAGAATTCTAGAAACACAAGAGTATTATGATGATTCCAGGTACTTGATTATTTGAAATATGGATCTGGGATGAAGGGATACTGTTACAAGGGGTGAATGAACTGTGCTATTCTTTCTGAAAACAATACCATGTGAATGGTTCTAGCAATTTTTTTTAACTTTGTAGATTTTTGCAGATGATGATGAAGATGAGCAATTTTTTAAGACTTCTGTATATTTAGCCAACTCTTAACATCGTTTAGTTTGCTTCTCAGCCACCTCTAATTGGACATATATAACATGCAAACTGAACAGACATAGCCAAGTGCTTAATAACATTCTGTTTATGCAGCCATGTACAGGCGCAGAAACCAGCTCTCTGAAACCGCCTTGCAGAATAATTCATAATAAAGTGAAATACTGCCTTAAGCAATACTTGTCTGGAAAGCTATCTACTTGCTTATCAAAGTGCCACTGCTGTGCCCCCAAAATTGCTGAGGTTTTTCTAAAGCCAGAAATGAAATGATTGACAACGCATTACCACTGACCTACATAAATGTCAGTACTGATTAAGGGTATGCATAAAGGGAAAAAAAGCTGAAATTACTCACAGAACTCGCTGGTTTGGCTTGTTAAAGCAGCGTATGGAATGATAAACCAAATATGGGAAATGGGACTGTAATGAGCACTTGCTCCCCTCCAAAAAATGTGTGTGTTCTGTTTCAGTCCTTATCACGCAGAGGTCGCTCAGGAAGTGGGGTGGGTTGTCTAGCAGCATCTTATTGGCAAGATGTCTGTCTGCAAAGTAATGGATCCAAAGGGAGGAGACTGAGCCCTTAACACCGTTGCTAAGAATGAGATTGTGTGCAGCATGCATGAGTGCATTTTTCAGAGTTTCTTGGGTACAGGTATGGCTTTGATATTGAAGCTCATAGGAATCAAATCACCAAAGGTTTGCTTGTGCCAGGGAGGGGAAATGGCATGATGCCATGGCATGGTCAATTGCCATCCCTTTCTGTGCGTTTTTATGGACAATGCAAGGAAAGGCTGATGGCAGCATCCACACAGGCATGCCCACACTCCTTCAGCTTCTGAGTTCCCAGCTACCACAAAGGCTCATGTTATGCAGACTAGGGGGGAAATTGGAAAGAAAAAGTAATTATTAAAGGAGAGGCTCAGTGAGGGGTTCAGTGGCCTTCTGTTGCTGCTGTCCTTTGCTTAGGTGCCACAGTGCCAGGGCCACCTCACTGTGACTAAAGAACTTCTCCAAAGATAGGGGGTCAAGGAGCACCAGGAGAAATTTCATCTGGTCCAGAACGCCTTTTGGCTTTTGGGGCTTTTCTGATTAAAACTGTTAAATCTAGCATTAAATGATGGGGAGGTAGCAGTCATGTGCATTGAATTCTCACAGATGCATGTACTCCCATGCAGATCAGTATTTCCAAATCAGTATTCCATTTGGAAGAACTGATAACAGATTTTTTATTTTGGGGCACAGCAGCAGGACTCGCTTGGTGAGTTTCTCTTATGATTCCTCCTCCTTTCTTTTCATTCAACTCTGGGTTAACAGTTTTAGTTGGAAAGGGAGACTTGTCCAGTCCAAGCAACTTGTCCAGTCTCCCACTTTTACTAATTTAAATAGGAAAAAAAGAGGGCCTTCCTCCCTCTACTTCCCCATGAAGGAAAAAACCCTGGCCCTCTCTTTCTACGCTCGTTTTTGCACAGTGCAAAGACAGGCAAGCAGCCAGAAGCCCAGCATGGGTTCCTGCAGCAGATTAAGGAGGATTTGTCTGAATGTCCCCTCGTCATGGAACTGGAACTAGAAGGCACAGGGAAGCATGGCATAACAGCAGGATTCAAAGGTAAAATTTATTGGCTTTGTCACTAAAGCTGGAAAGTTGGGTGTTTTTTTTAATTTCACTGTGCTGCCTGGCAGTAGAGTGCTCTCCTGCTTCTGCACCATGCCTACACCACTTTGCCAGTCAGTTCCCCATCATTGTGTGCACCTGCCAAGGCTCGCCTTATGTTAGTTTTCATGTGCTTGACGAGAAATGCATTGGATCGATGAGGTTTTGGATGTTGTGTTTTTTGGTTAAGCATGAATAGACTTGTTCTCTGAAATTTTAGTGGTGTGTGCAAACAGCTGCCCCAGAGGCTCATTCTCCCCCCCCCCCAAAAAAAGAAGAGCGTGCATTTACACGTGCAGCCAATGTGCATGCAATGGACTGAAACTCACAAAAATGAAAAAAGACACCAGTTCCAAGCTGGCACCACTCCAGCCAGAACAAACCAGTAATGAGACGGGATTGTTCCAGAGCCCACCGGAACCAAAATTTAAACAGAAACTTCTTGGTTCCCACTCCTAATACTGTTCTTTCAATTCTGTTCATAATGCACATTTTAACGACTGACATCCTAGTCTGTGAGTAAACAGAGATTTCTGAAATTTTTTAAAGGACTGACAGGGATCAGTGACTGCAATTGTTTTTGCAGTGGTAGGGAATGTTTTATATATAAAATTATCAGAGTAGAAGTACTTAAAGAACATTTTGATGCAATATGTCTTTATCAGATCATAGCTTATTGAATAAATCAAGTTCTAGCCAAATAATGCACTTTATTTGCTTACTTCATTTATGCCCTGCCTTTCTCCAAAATAAGGACCCAATGCAGCTTACACTGTTCTTCTCTCTTTCATTTTATCCTCACCACAACCCTGTGAGGTAGGTTAGGCTAAGTGTGTGTGTCTAGCCCAAGGTGTCCCAGCAATCTTCCATGACAGAGTGAAGTTTTGGTCTCCTAGATCCTAGTTTGACACCAGTACATCATACTGACCTGGAATAGAAACATACATACTTTCTATAAATGTGCAAAAGCAATTTCTGGCTTTGAAATACTTACATGATTTTACACTGTTACCTTATACATGTTTTTTTTTAAGAAATGTTTATTGGGTGAGTAAAATTTAATATTACAGATTTTCAGTTAATACCCTCATTTCCATGTTCTCCCACCCTTTCCCCTCCCCACTTTATCTAAGACTTCCAACAGTTTTCCAACCCGCTGTCTAAATCTACTACTTATATCTCTTTTTCTCTTGCCTGTCTTAATACACTACTAGTATAGATAATATAAATTGAATTTAAAAAAACCTTTCAACAAACTATCGGTTACATTATAATTCTAACTTATCTCTTCTCTACTCTTGTAAAGATCAGTATCTCTTCCCTTCTGCAGAGTTAATAGTTATCTAACAACCATAATTCTCCCCTTATGTCCCACTTCCAAATACTGTTTTAGTTTCCCCCAGTCATTGAAAAATTCCTCTGGATTCTGTTCTCTCGACTTTCTCGTCATTTTGTCCATTTCTGCCATGTACAGCAATTTTTGTATCCAATTTTCAATAGATGGTACTTCTTGTGCCTTCCACTTCTGAGCATATAAAATTCTTGCCGCTGTTGTCATATAAAATAGTAATGTTCTTTGTTGCCTGGGAATCTCTTCTAAATTCAAATTTAGCAACAGCAGTTCTGGGTTCTTATTTATTGGAATTTGTAAAATTTCAGTCATAACTTCTGTGATATCTCCCCAGAACTGCTTTGTTACCTCACAAGTCCACCACATATGATATAATGAACCTTCATGGTTTTTACATTTCCAGCACTTGTCTGACATTTTGCTTTTCCCATATGCTATTTTCTTCGGCGTTAGGTACCATCTATATATCATCTTATAAACATTTTCTTTAATATTGGTACAAGTCGATATCTTCAATGTATTTTTCCACAAGTATTCCCATGCTTCCATTGTTATGTCTCTATTACAATTTATGGCCCACTTCACCATCTGGACTTTAACAATTTCATCTTCTGTATACCATTTTAACAAAATCTTATAGACTTTAGAAATCTTTTTCTTGCCTTCTTGTAGTATACTTTCTTCCAACTCAGAATTTTTCCATTTAAATCCCGATTTTAAACTATCCGAGTCATATAAGTCTTTAATCTGCCTGTACTGGAACCCATCCATAGTGGGCGGATAGTTCGTCTCCTGTTTTAAGCTTAATCAAATTTTGCTCCATTTTCAACACCTCCTTATATGACAAACAATGCTCTCTGTTATAAATTGTTCTCGGGTCGATAACTTCCAATGGCACCACCCACGTCGGGATACCTTCATCCAAATATTTTTTATATTTTTGCCAGACCATGAAGAGGCTTCGTCTAATATAATGATGCAGAAACATAGAGTCCGCTTACCTTATACATATTAATTCCATCAAGTTGATGTATCAAATCATGGCAGTCACAAAGTTTCAACAGACTTTGATGATGAATTCAAAATGAGTGTGCCTACAAAATAAACATGAAGCAATATATCTGCCTTACATCTCAATTTCTCTAATCTATTTGGATTTGATCCAATGAGAAGTCCCCAGTCATCCTTTTTTTGCTATGGTATTAACAATTCATGGCTTGGTCTAGTGCCATGATTGTGCACTTTGCTTATGCTCTACAAACTACCCAGAACAGAACTTCTGGTATGCAGTTGGTTGTGTCTATGAGAAACACTCTCTTACATGAACTAATCCACTAGAGATAGCCGTTGCAATCAAATCTAAATATCCATCCAATTATCCACACAAGTAATTCCTGATTCCTTGTGAATTTTTCCCAAACTGAGCCTTTCAGCTGTTAATATGCAAAGTTCAGGTTTAAGAATTACTGATCAGTATTGAAACTAGGTTGCTTTGTTTTCACTTTTGCACACAAGGTATGAAGTCCAAAGGGCCATACCTATTTGGTAACATTTATTGCATCGGTATTTTGGATGATATTGCAGGGCTGCTACTGTGGCTGGGTGGAATGGTTGAACCTCTAGTAAAATGGCCCTTGATACAGTAATTAACTACTCTATATGTAGTTATACCAGCAATACAGACGGCTGCTGTCTCCAAAGTATATCTTCATCTTTGTAACAGTGATGGTGAAGGAAGGCTATTATTCCTTGTTGCAGTCCATGCATTTTAGAATAAAAGAGCAGAAATGCCCCTACTAAACTGAGTTTGCTAAGAACCAAGGAAAATATTTACAAAGATGGGATTTAGAACAATAACCTTTCATGCAGCATATTTAATGAAGTGATTACCACGTAATCCAGTGCTTTGGACATGCTTTTTCCAGAGGAAGCAGACAAGAATGTATTTATGATTAGCGAACTAACCTTTAGCTTGACTTGATTCACTGTAACTTTTTGACTTGTTATGAAAAGAAGAATGATCAAAAATATTACTTGCATGCATAAGGGAAGGCAAGAAAAATAATTTGGAAATTGTGATCATTTTAACCCCTGTGAAGCCCTAGATCTCCACCAAACCCCAGTGCTCCCATTTTTTCCAGTCTCCAAATTTTCTGGGTTTATGTGGTAGCAATAGGGGTGTGCAATTTGGTATATCCGGTCCAAAAATATACCCCCAAAATACCTTATCAGTCTTAGGGAGGTACTTTCAGGAATCCCAATCATTTCCAGGATTATCATATATACCAGTACTGATGGTCCTGATTATTCCCAGAAATATTTGGAATTAACTCTATCCACCATTTCACAGATCACAGCAGATTGTTTTACTTACTTTCACATGTTTCCCAGGCAAAAAAGGGAGAGGAGAGGGAGACTATTCTCACAGGCTAATGGCATCACTTGTTAGGAGAAGCTCAACTGTCTGTCCTAGCACAACAATTCTTTCATATGATCTATGAAAGAACTGCCATGACTGTTGAGCTCCCCCTAACAAGCAATGCCATTAGCCTGTGAGAATCGCCTCCCTCTCCCTCCTTTTTTTTTTTTTTTGCTCAGGAAACTGGAAAGGGGAGTGGGAGATCTGCTGCAATCAGCTGCAGCTTTAAGGCAAGATTTTTTTTTTTAAGTGTGTGCCTTTGGCTGCCTGTTGCCCGGTTGGTTCTGCTGGGATTCTCTGGTTTGGCATTTGTTCTTTTGGGCTTTGTTGGTTCTTTTTGGCCAGTAGTTGTTCTTGTGTATTTGGGTAAAGCTTCTTTGCCCTAAAGAAAGCATTGGATTCCCCATCTGTGGTAGGAAACAATGCAGAGTAGCTGGGGGCACCTTGTTCAGGGGCCTGAAGAATTGGACCCTTAACCCAATCTTCTTGAAACTTGAGGGGTCTTTAGTGGGTGGCACCCTACTGCAATTTTGATGTAATTTACTTCAAAAATAACCTTTGAGGCCCATAGAAAGATCCCTCCATAGAGAGAATACTTTTTTTAAAGGTGCATATCCTTCGGTAGCAAGGAAGAGTCTGTGATGGCAATGAGTCCTTTTTCCAGTGGGGCACACAGAATGCTATCGTAGCAGCACCCCAGGTCTTATTATATGTCATTTCTATAGCAAAACATATAGGAGGTATGCAACATTGACTGCAAAAAGTTGTTCACAGTATATGAGATAACTACAAAGCAAACAGCAATGCAGTTGAGAAACTTAAAGTTTCACAAAACCCCTGAATAATTAAGAATGTTGTTAACTAAAGCTGAAAAATTAACAATGTGGAAGTCAGGATAGAGTAGGAGGAAGGAAATTTCCTTAGGTCTCCTGAGTCTGAACTTTGAAGCCCAAGAGAACGGTTTATTTATTATATTTAAATATCATAACTTACCCGAGGTGGTTTCCTGAGGTGGTTTCCAGTTAAAACACACACTATAATAAAACCAAAAATGAAAAAGAGGGGCAAACAATAAAAGCAGAAAAAAGCAACAGCATAAGCGGCATACAATACAAAATAACAAATACTTGAATGTATACAAGCGTAATGCAACATAAAGCAAGCAAAAGAACACAGCATGGTATAAAAGAGCATTTTAAAAATAACTACATTTCCCAGGGCTGCTATTATCATAATGCTCTAAGAACAAATGGAGGGAGTGAGAGAAAGGGAAAGAGATGTGATGTATATTTACATATGAAAATACAATTCTTATTTGAAATATTTATACCCTGCTTTTCTGTTTCAAGATTATATGACTGATATATATTTACAAAAATGTAGTTTCCAACGTGATCATGCACATTTGAAATTGATGATATTGGATGCCTCCCTATCGATGGAGGCCCAGGTCACGGCGGTTGCCAAGTCTGCATTTTTCCATCTTTGTCAGATCAGGCAACTTGCCCCCTACCTGACGCCCCAGGACCTGGCTACAGTGATCCATGCAACGGTCACCTCCAGGCTAGATTACTGTAACTCACTCTACACTGGGCTACCCCTGGGCCTGATCCGGAAACTACAACTGGTCCAGAATGCGGCGGCACGGGTCCTGACTGTTATACCTTACCAGTCACACATCACACCGTCCTGCGCCAGCTGCACTGGCTTCCGGTTGAATTCCGAATCAGGTTCAAAGTGTTGGTTCTTACCTTTAAAGCCCTGAGTGGGTTGGGACCGGCATATCTTCGGGACCGCCTCTCCCTGTACGTTCCCCGGAGATCGCTCCGATCAGCGAATAAATATTTACTTGTGGTCCCCGGCCCTAAGGAAGCCCGCCTCGCTTCAACCAGGGCCAGGGCTTTTTCAGTCCTGGCCCCAGCCTGGTGGAACGCTCTGTCAATGGAAACCCGGGCCCAGCGGGACATATTATCGTTCCGCCGGGCCTGTAAGACAGAGCTGTTCCGCCAGGCGTTTGGTGATTGAAGGGGGCGGTGCCATGTCGGCCTCCCACCTTTGGGGTAGGGAAGGTTCTCCCCACCACTGCACCTTGTTAATTTGTTTTATTATTTGTATATTGATTTTAGTTTTTGTTTTTATCAATTTTAACTGTTCACCGCCCAGAGCCCCTGGGATGGGCGGTATATAAATTGAATAAATAAATAAATAAATAAAATGCCTTCTCTATTGGACCACAATGATATTTGCAAAGTATCCTTATGTGCTTTTTTAAAAAGTTTATATAGCATAGTGGTATTTCATACACACTGTTTGGCAATGAACAGAGATGTTACTGTGGATGCAGTCATTAAGGTCTTTGTTAAGTGTCACTCTATTCTGCTGCAATAATTTTCTGTTTACTGAAAGCTATTTTTATTGGCCTGCTCAGTCTCATTGGCATATACTCACTGGCACAGATGGCACAGACGATATACAGTGGGCACCGGACATTTACCACCTGTAGTAGTTCGGCTACAGTACTTGAGATTCTGGGTTGTAAATAATGTATTAAAAATAACCCTGACTGTATATTCTTAGGGGATGCCAATAACAGGTTGTCAGAGCGGATGGTAGGCAGAAATAAATGCAGTCTCCCCACTTCCCTAAGAAGCCAATGCCAGCTTTTGCCCCAGCTGCACAGCCCGGAAAAACACATGAGAGGCCCTGTCACACATTTCTGGTTGCCTTCTTTATAGATTACTCAGATGCTGATCTGATCATTATTTTAATATTTTTTATAGGAAACTATGCTTTGAAACCTTATAAAACACTCCTAGGACATGTCTAGTAGAGGAAGGAGTTTTGTACAAGCCCTAAAAGCAGCAATCCTCCAACCTTTTAAAAAAAAATTCTACTCTGAGCTTCTTAAAGGAAGCTACATTGTTTTCGCCTTCTCTGTTTCATCCTTATAACAAGTGGTGAGCTAAAGTTACACCAAGAGTGTGTGTCTGGTCCAAGGTCACCCAGTGAACTTTATGGAAAAGAGCATTTGAACCCAGATCTCCCAGACCCTAATCCAACACTGTAACTATTACAGCACTCTGGGTCACAATTTTAATGCAGCCAGCTACAAAAATGTTCACTTGCATCCACCTTCCCTGCCTCCCTCTTTCTGACCCCATCTCTACTCTTTTCTTTGTCAACTTCCCCATTTTTTGCCCTTCTTTTTCTCTCCTTTACCCCTATTCTACATCACTTCAGCTGACTTTGAGGTGTGCTGAAAGACTTGTGATGAGGTTTTTATTAGAGCCCCATGTTTGTTTGAAACTACTTAGCTTAGCTTCTGAGATCTGATGAAATCAAGCTAGCCTGGGATATCTAGGTTAGGATATGCAAAGAACTCCCTAATATTGGCATCAACCAGATTCTTCTATCAGAGTTGCTTTTCTTGGATCTATCTGCAGCCTTTGATACAGTGGATCATGCCATCATATTAAGGCATTTGGAAGCAGAAGTGGGCTTCTGGGGATGTGGTTGGATGGGTTTAAATCATTCCTCATGGAACGGACTCAAAAGGTTGCTGTGGGATACCAGCTATGTTCAATTTGGAACTATCTTGCAGGATTCCACAAGGTGCAATCTTATCCCGTGTCATTCCCCTTCTATGTAAAACCTATAGGAGAAATCATTCATAGCTTTGGAACTGGATGCCATCAATATGCAGATGATACCCAGCTCTATTTCTCTCTATCCAAATCCCTGGATGATGCAGTAGAAGTTTTAAGGCACTGCCCAACAGTCAAATGGTTGAAAACGAACAAATTGAAACAGAATCTAGACAAGACAAAAGTGGCACTGGTTGGAAAGGCAGAGGTCTTGAAGAATGTTGTGCTCTCCACTTAACAACAACAACAACATTCAATTTATATCCCGCCCTCCAGGACAACTTAACACCCACTCAGAGCAGTCTACAAAGTATGTTGTTATTATCCCCACAACAATCACTCTGTGAGGTGGGGGGGGGGGCTGAGAGAGGTCCAGAGAGCTGTGACTGACCCAAGGTCGCCCTGCTGGCTTCAAGAGGAGGAATGAGGAATCAAACCCAGTTCTCCAGATTAGAGTCCTGCTGCTCTTAACCACTACACCAGACTGGATCTCAGTGGCTTTCAGTGGGGTTCAGTTGACACTTGCAGCATTGGTTAAGAGTCTGGAGGTTATACTGGATTCAGTACTATTACTAGAGAAGCAAGTAAATGCAACTGTAAAAAATGCCTTTTTCAAACTAAGTATAGCCTTGAAGATGTCCCCCTAACATGATATGGCCCATTTGGCCACCAGGATCCACACCATGGTGACCTCAAGATTAGACTACTGTAATACACTCTACATAGGTCTTCACTCAAAGTCAGCTTGAAGATTCCAGCTGGTGCAGAATCCAGCAGCTCAATTATCAGAAGTTAGGCGGAGCATGCATATTACTCCCATTCTGCAGTCACTCCATTGGCTTCCCATCAGTTACCAAGCTCAAAGTTTTTGCCTATCATATATAAAGCCTTTCATTACCTTTGTCCATCATATCTACAGGACTTCCTCTCTCCATGTGCCCCACTATGTCAGCTCCATGTATTTGAAAAGGACCTTCTGCAGGTGCCACCCTACCAAAGGGCAGAATCAACAACTGCCTGTGTACATGCTTTCTCTGTGCTGATCATCACCTTATGGAACGGCCTTCCTGAAGAGGTCAGGAAAGCTCCCCCTGTCCTGGTTTTCTGCAAAACTATGCAAAACTGAATTATTCAGAAGGGCTTTTTCACACAAGTAGTAGGACTGCTGTAAGGAAATGGTCTAGAGAGAGGTGTTGGTAAAGGGGAAAGGACTGTTGACTACACTATATGCAATTTTAATCCATATCAACAGAAGCATAGTGTCCAGATCACACAAAGTGATGGTATCACTCTGCTCTGGTTAGACCTCACCTAGAATATTGTGTTCAGTTTGGGGCACCACAATTACAGACATATAGACAAGTTGGAACATGTCCAGAGGAGGGCAATGAAGAAGATGAGGGGTCTGGAGACCAAGTCCTATGAGGAAAGGTTGAAGGAGCTCAGTATGTTTAGCTTGGAAAGAAGATAACCGAGAGATGATACGATAACCATCTTTAAGTACTTTAAGGGCTGTCATATAAAGGATGGCACAGAGTTGTTTTCCACTTCCCCAGAACCAATGGGTTGAAATCAGAGGTCATTTTGTAGAAAAAGAGCTTCATGCCCCTTGACATCACCGATTTTTTAAAAAAATGTTGCAAATGGCATCTGGGGAGGTACAGTCTATGCTTTTCTAGACAGATTAGAGCAGCTCGCCACATACAACGAAGGCAGCAAAACAGATTTTTTAAAAAAATAATAATATTGCAAGTGGTATCTGGGGAGGTACAGTCTATGCTTTTCTAGACAGATTAGAGCAGCTCACCACAGACAACAAAGGCAGCAAAACAGAGATCCATCAGAGATCCATGTACTCACTGCTTGCAGGCCTGGAGGAACGCCTGCGCAGGCCAGCAGTGGCGACTGGCCACGGGGCCTGCTCCAGAGGCTGCTGCAGGCCATGCACCGTCTCAACTGCCCCGCAGGCCAGGACGGCTGGCCACAGGGCCTGCTCTGGAGGCCCCCCATGTGCACCCCCTGGCTTCCTACCTGCTGCTGCTGCTGCCGCCTCCGCTACCGCTTGCGGCTAAAGACACGGGCAGTGGGGAGGCAGCGGGGAGGAAGAGGAATCATGTGGGTGGGGCAATCACCCACATGATCTCTTTTTGGATCTTCTGGAATGCAGTTTCGGTGCGTCCCCCCCCCCCATGAGCCCTGATTGAAATTAAAAGAATTCTTGGCTAAATATTAGGAAGAACTTCCTGACACCTCTGAAGATGCCAGCCACAGCTGCTGGCGAAACGTCAGGAACTACAATGCCAAGACCACGGCAATCCAGCCTGGAAAACCCACAACAACCAACTTTCTGACAGTTAGAGCAGTCCCTCAGTGAAACAGGCTTCTTCAGGAGGTGGTGGACTCTCCTTCTTTGGAGGTTTTTAAGCAGAAACTAGATGGCAACGCTTATTCTGTAAACCCTGACAGATCATGAGAGAGAGGGCAGGAAGGGTTACATCAGTGCTTAGTTCTTGTGGCCCCTTCTTACATGCCCAAGGTAAGGCTGATCGCCACCTTGGGATCAGGTAGCAATTTTCCCCAGGCCAGTTTGGCTAGGGATCCTCATGGTGTTTTGCCTTCTTCTGGGCATGGAGCAGAGAGGAGGTGTGGGGAGAGGAGGTAGTTGTGAATTTCCTGCATTGTGCATGGGGTTGGACTAGATGACCCCAGAAGTCCCTTCCAACCCTATGATTCTATGATTCTACTGTGTACAGTCTTTTGCTGAAATTATGCTTCTACTGGATAGTTTCTCCATATTGTTTAATAGGTCATGTCAATTTGCTTCTGTTTTGCGAACTATAAATAATATAAATGAATACATTTAACTTTTTAAAGCATTATATATTGTGACAGCTCAGCATATATGAGAATGGGGGGTGGGGTTGGAAACAGAGGAAGGAGACTTCTGGGGCAACTGTCTCTGGACCTATGGGGAGGTTAACTTGGCAGGCTGACTAAACTTGTAGCTAGGGTCAGCCACAATTTCACTGTGCCTACTACAAACTTGTAACACAGCCCCCCTTCTGAATTCCAATATATGTGTCAGTTCAAAGCAATCTCAGGAGTCAGAAATTCCAGTATTATGCTGAAACTTCATAAACAGTTGACAATATCACAGAAGTGAGCCTACAGCCTAGAAACCCACACTGTTTCCTGACTAGTTAGATATAACCATTTCCTGCCCTGCTTGTAGCCCGCCCCCCTCCCGGCCAATTACCACTGTTATTGAAA
This sequence comes from Eublepharis macularius, assembly GCF_028583425.1. Lineage (NCBI taxonomy): Eukaryota > Metazoa > Chordata > Lepidosauria > Squamata > Eublepharidae > Eublepharis > Eublepharis macularius. The sequence goes on along the minus strand of NC_072790.1, from coordinate 102,005,260 downwards.
TCCTATCCTCCAGGTTAGATTGCCATCTCTTGGTTGTGGAATTCCTGTACATTTGAGGGTGGAATCTGGGAAAGATGGAATTTTGGGAGGGGAGAAATCTTGGCATATAATTCCATGGAGTCCACATTTCAAAATAGCCCTCATCCAGAAGGCACATGTTAACGAACATATAAATACAACCTTCATATTAAAAATTAAATAGGTCAAAAACAATGATGGTGCTATTTTATACTGAGCAGAAAGGGGGGGGGGTGCTACATTTACGTGAGGAGAAGCAGCAGCATCACAGAAGTGACATGAGGCGGTAATAATCCTTAAATAATATGAAAATTAACAATAAGAGATGTTCATTGTTGCTCTGCACAGTTCTGCTTATTAAATTATGTTCTCACTTCTGCCTCTTTATGGTTTCCTGTGAGAGGAACAGTAGGGTGGGGTTTGTCCTTTCTTTAAAAATTAATTTCAATGGATAAACTAGTCCACAAAAGCCAAGAATAAGTGGATAAGTACAAGTGGATACCAGAAAATCTGTGCCCATCTAGGTGTGTATCTTTTAATAGTCCATACTAGACAAACCTTAGGGTGGCACACATAACTCACTGAGCGCATCTTAATGACATAAATGCCTATGCATTTGAAAATGTTAAGTATCATTAAATAGTGTGAGCAGCTAATTTGTCATTAAACATTTTTGCCTACCAAACAGAATGCTCAGTCTATTTGATTATCCAAGTCTATGCTATAAAAAGTCATGTGAATGATATTTCCAGTGTGAGCTGATTCATTTAATAGACAATTGTAAAGTAGTTTTATTCCTTCTTCCCAGCAGGTAGCCTAGAAAAGTGGACTGTTCTTGAATCATTAATTTAGAAATCCCAGTAAAGCAGTCTAGTAATAAAGCAGTGGCAACAAAACAAATCTTGAAAAGGTCAAATGAGCACTAAATGTAAAAAGGAAGTCCCTGAATTCAGGAAGGAAGGGAGGAATGAATAATGAGCAGTAGTTTGTTAGGCCAAACAGTGTATTTGCTGGAGTAAGTGTTAGATGTCAATACCATTTTTATTCATTGAAGTGTTCACTGTATTCACTTTTAGTACATGAAGTTGGTGGGGGAGAATCTTTGATTTTGTAAAGGAGAATGAACTCCCTTGGGAAAAAGTTATAGGTAAGTGTGGTTAATATAAAAAAAAATATTTGTGGACAGACCACAGTTTCATTGGTTTATGTATTTATTTTACTTTATTGAGAAGATGTTCCATTTCTATCCTAGTTTTTGGCTCACAAACAGGTCCAAGGCATTTATGATAATTCTGTTATGAAATACATCGCCTGACCTGAATAGCCCAAGTAAGCCTGATTTCCTCAGATTTCAGAAGCTAAGCAGGGTGGGCCTTGGTTAGTAATTGGATAGAAGACCACCAGTGAAGACCAGGGTTGCAGAGGCAGGCAATAGCAAACCACTTCTGTTAGTCTCTTGGCAACCCAGTGGTCGCCATACACCAGCTATGACTTGAGGCCACTCTCTACCACCATCATGAAATACATATGAACAATTAAAATTAACCATTATAATCTAAAACAAATCAAAGATACCAAATCACAATAAACACAAAACTGGCAATGATGACTTTATAGTTCTCTATTATGTTTTAAGATTAGATTTTAGATGGCCAGGGAAGAGGGAAATCGTATAGTTTTTGAATTGCAAATTATCTCAAGAACCCTTTAGGTAGACATGTTTTTCCAGGGACAATTCAAAGTGCTTTAAGGCCCTAGAACATCTTGTGGCTAGGGTAATAAGTAGGACCAACTCCTCCCAATACTATCTGTCCTTAGGGTTGCCAACTGTCAGGTAGTGCTGGAGTACTCCCAGAATTACAACCACAGAGAGAAGTTTCTCTAGAGAAAATGTTCACTTCAGATGGTGGACTCTATGGCATCACATCTCTGCTGAGCTCTCTCCCCTCCCCAAATCCCACCCTCCCCAGCTCTTTCCCCAAATCTCCAGGAATTTCCCAACTTAGAGTTGGCAACCCTATCCATCCTATCAGTTAGAATTGCCCGGAGGGAGGTTCAAGGGCGGGGACATGGGGTGTGTGATGTCCTGTCTTATTATTATTATTTATTAGATTTGTAATCCAGTCTCCCCGCCAGGCAGGCTCAGAGCAGCTAACATACATAAAAACAATACAATATATAAATATCCACAGTTAAAATAACCTTATATAGAATATAAAACAGCATCCAAGACTGGTAGTAGTACAACAACCATCTCCAGTGGCACTATAGCACAACCCACACCTTATCATCCTGAGTCCCTGGTGGCAGATGATGACAAACCACTGGCAGGAACCAAGAAGGAGGAGAGACTCCCTCTCCCCAGTGGGAGGCTAAAGAGGAGGCCCACCAAAAGCCTGGCAGAACAACTCTGTCTTACAGGCCCGGCGGAATGATATTGAATCCCACTGGGCCCGACTTGTTTCAGACAGTGTCTGACTACTGGCTGGCTGGCACTGTCAACCCTGTCTGTATCCCCATAGTTTAAAGTGGTACTTTTTTTTAAAAAAAAGCCTGCATTGGATAGGATGAGCAGCATTGTCTCTTCTATTTGTAGGATATCCTTCAGCACATAAAGTTTGGGACTTTTGAGACAACTCATTGCTGTTCAGTTTGACCTTGGCTTGGCTGAATTTGCTGGCATGAAAGCATAAGTTTATGTAGCATCCCCTTCCCTTAATGCTATATATTTGTGTAAACTGAGAAGCAATATGAAGTTAAGATGATAATAGAGTTCTTGTTCCAATTACAATTGAATCAGCTCCAGTTTAACTATGTCACACTGAATCAAGACATTTTGCTTTGAATGCATCCTTGTTATTTTGTTCTTATTGAATCTTATTACTGAAAGAAAAGCAGCTAAGACATTCAGGAACACAGGTAAAAGGTACACCTGTAATATAGGAAGTTCTGTTGAGGTTATAGTGTTATTCTGTTATAGGAAAAAACAATAAAGTCTTGTCGTGCCCTTTTGCTTCACTTACTAAATCCACATGTAAATAAGCCTGCCCACTTAGTGATCACTAAATGCATGACAAAATTGGTTCTGAGCAGGGCTGCCAACTACAGTTGGGGAAATTTCGGGAGATTTGGTGATGGAACTTGGAGAGGGAGAGTTCAGCAGGGATGTGATGCCATAAAGTCCATCCTCCAGAACTGACATTTTTGCAGGGGAACTGACCTCTCTTGTCTGGAGATCAGCTGTACCTCTGAAAGATCTGTAGCCTCCGCCCTCCCCAAAGGCTGGCAACCCAAGTCCTGGGCCATGAAAACTTTTGTGACAATAGATTTGTTTTTTATAGCCATTGTTTGTCATTATTTGAAAAGGTCAGGTCTGTTTTCACCTACCCTTATGAGCAGAACCTGAAGTGAAAGTAAGGAAGCAAGTGAATGTTTTTGTGTCTTCTGTCATCATCTACATTGCCAGGTTGAATGTGTATGATTTTATCTTCAATTAGCTGGTAGAAGAGAATTCGGATCACACAGTTTTGCTCAAGTTTTGCTCAGACCCATATTTTTCATTTTAATGTCTATTGAAGTCACCTTATATAATCTATTTTGTTCTCCTCACCATTTTCGTTATCAGTAACCATCTGGTCCCTTGCTAAAAACAGGTCTGCTTTGATTTCCTCCAACCTCCTATTAGACAACATATTTAAAACCTGGGACAAATATAGGAAAATCTAAGGTCCGGGTATTTCTCCCTTAACATCCTTCATTAATCAAGACTGGTTTCCACCAGGAAAGGATTTAAGTGAATTTAGGGAATGGAGATACTCTGGTTTGTCGATGATTATTAATTGGATTAAAGATGGGGCAATCCTAGCTAAATCCACACTGGAGGAAAAATTTGGAATTAAGATTTCTTGGTTTAGATATCTTCAGTTAAAACATCTAATCACTAATCTGATCAGGTCCAAGGATTTGCTTCAGCCACTAACCCCGTTTGAGGAAATAATTTGGAATGGGAATGATGGTAAATGGGACATGATTTCCACCCTTTATAAACTTTAACTAATGGCAATACATAAGGATCCTTTACCATACCAAAAAAAGTGGTCTGACTCCTTAAAACTGGCCTTTTCGGAATCAGATTGGAAACAGATATGGAATTCCCCCTCCAACAAATTCTGTTGCTGGAACATTAAACTCCAATTTTACAAGTTGTTGTCCAACTGGTATTTAACACCACACAAATTGAGCCAGATGAACAGGTCTTTGAGCCCACTATGTTGGAGATCTTGTAAGCAGGAAGGCACAACTCTACATATGTGGTGGGAATGCCATCTGGTTCAGGATTTTTGGAAGGCGGTTCATAAGGAGATATCCAACATGGTGAGTCTTTCATTGCCATATTCCCCAGAATTTTTGTTATTAGATTTCTGGGCCGATTCTCTGCTTGATAAAAATACTAAATCTCTGATTTCAATATTGGTTGCTTCTGCTCGTTTGGTTATCACTAGGAATTGGAAATCCTTCACAGGATCATTGCGCAAAAAATGGTACCAGAAAATCTGGGAGCAATATTTGACAGGTAGGATTATGCATAATCCGTTCTTTGGGGATTTACGTATGGTAGTTCCTTTATTCGAGTATGATAAAATATGGAAACTAGCTCTGGATTTTATATGTGCTAAAGGTGTAATTCCTTTGATGAAACAAAGTTTAGATGTTCCATTATGATTCTTGGGTTTGTAACAGATTGTGAAGTGTAATTTCTTTTACTGCTTTCCATGGTTTAATATTATGATTTTTTCCTCTCTGTATCTCATGGTTTTATGGTTCTTTTTGGTTGGTATCATTGTTTATATAATTAAATTAATTTTTTAAAAACAATCTATTTTGGATTCCACAATTGGTTGAGGTTTCAGAATTAGAGGATTCTGGCAGCTGTTGAAGCTTATTACCAATGGAACCACATGGTGCAACCTGTCCTTGGGCCCCCTCTCCATCTGAAGCCCTCTCCCAATTTTCATCACATCATATTGAGAAGCTGAGAATTTCTGATTCTGAGTCCTGTCCCCCAAGAAACTCCTTATTGCATGCAAACAGGAGCACCAGCTGGAAGTATAGGGTTGCCAACCTTCAGCTACAGCCTGAATATCTCCTAGAAAACTGATCTCCAGGCTACAGAGATCAGTTTCCCTGGAGAAAATGGCTACTTTGTAGGGTAGACAGTCTGACATTTTACTCAACTGAGGTCCCTTCTCCATAAACCCCATCCTCCTCAGGCTCCATTCCCAAATCTCCAGGAATATCCCATCTCAGAGCTGGCAACCCTAGCAGGTATATCAGAATGCTGACTCTGATCTCGGAGCTGGCATTTTGATACCTTCCCCCAGAAATAGTTTGCCACAGATGGAGCAAGGTGTTTCTGGGAGTGGAGGGAACAGAACACCAAAAAAAGTCAATTTGACCCCCGCAACACACACACACACACCCCTTCTCACTGTGTTCCAGGGGTGCTGCCAGAAATTGTGGGCAGGGTATGCAGAATGGGACCTCTTGGCAATATTCTAAGCTGCTCGTGGGAAATTTCTGTTAGTTCCTAGGAGCTTGCATTTGCAACAGAAAAAAAATCTCTGTTGTATCCCACTAGCCTGAAAACCAAGAAATATCATAGTTGGAAACCAGGACCTCACAGATATAAGACCCTTGGATACAACAAAAAAGTTTCCTGAGAACGAATAGCACCTCCCGGCCTAGAAGTGGCATTCTGGCCCTCCCCACCCCCACAACATTCTGTGGGCCACAATGCAGTCTGGTCCCATGAGGGGAGGGCATTTAGTTCCAGTCCATATCTGTTATGAGCTACTTGTTTCAGTTGTGTACCCTGCCTTACTGCATATACAAAGAGACAACTTGAATGTGCTATGATGACATCATCTCCCCTTCAGTGAAGTAGTCTTTCACATAATGGTAATGATCAAATCCTAACAGATTCCAGAAAGTTCCTGTTTAATTTCCAGTGGTGGAATTTGGTAGTATCTATAGTGGAAATTACTGTTTTCTTGGTTTGTATGGCGCCTACAGCTAAGCACTATAACAGAAAATACAAATTACCTTGTAGGCAGCCTTACTATTGAAAAGCCAAGGAGATTATTTATATCCAGGTCTCTCTCTTTCTCTCTCTCTCTTATGTCATTTATAGTCCACCTTTTTCACTGAGACTCAAGACAGATTACATAGTGTTAGATTAGTGGATTCAATATCAAGGACATTTCAATAAACAATGCCATGGGGTTTGTAAATGGAAGTTTACCAGGACATAACATCAGCAAAAATCAAATAGAGAGTTGAAGGTATGCTGAAACAGAACTTAAGCAATTCAAGGGCTGACATTAGATAACATAGAACTACCCACTAGAGCCATAAAGCAACAGATAGGACATAAGGCAATATAGTGATGAAGTCTGTGGTCCCTATCTCTTTAGTGAAGCATCTCCTTGAGACTACCTCCCTACAGTACAGCCCTCCTATCTGAGTAAAAAAATCCTCTTGAATAATTCAGTTTTGCATTCTGTGCTTCCTCCAAGGAGCTCATGACAATGTTCACAGTCCTCATCATTCTGTTCTCCCAACAACCCTGTGAGGTAGGTTAGACTGAGTGGGGGAGATCCTAGATCATCAAGCAAGCTTCATGGATGAGTGAGGACTTCAACCCAAGTGCCCCAGGTCCCAGTATGACACCCTATCTACTACAGCACTATTGCTTCTGTTCAGTTCTGTTCCATTTAGCCATTGTACTAAATTATGCTGATACTAGATACAAGTTGCCTAGAAGATGTGAATACCTTTGGCAAGTCAGTAAATGACATCACAGGACTGTTGTGAAGTTAAATGATACAGCTGCAGGTATGTTGCCTTGTGCTCTTTAGAAGGACTAAATAAAAATATGATTAGTAAATGAATGGCAAAATTCCTTGGTTGATGAAACCAAGGTCACCCAGTTTTCACTAACCCAGCCTCATGCTCATTCAAATATTTGGTAAAGCTAATGATGATCTGGTGGGAGCCAGTTTTGTATAGTGGTTAAGAGTGCAGGACTCTAATTTGAAGAACCAGGTTTGATTCCCCACTCCTCCTCTTGAAGCCAGCAGGGTAACCTTGGGTCAGACACAGCTTCTAGGAGCACCCACCTCACAGGGTGTTTTGTTGTGGGGATATTAATAACATACTTTGTAAATACCTCTGATAGGGTGTTAAGTTGTCCTGAAGGGTGGTATATTGTTGTTGTTGTTGTTACAAGTAGTTCTTCTAATGATGAAAAACAGATGATAGTCATTTGGGGTAAGGGATATTTGTTCCACATGTCTTCTTTGGTTAATATATCTGGTACACAAATGATTGTACAAATCCTAGCACTGAGGCAAAAAAATAGAAAGAAACAATACTAATGTTAAGGGAGACAAAGAACATCACTGCCTCCATGGATACTTTTTGGTGAAAGGTAAATAGTGCCAGTTCCCCCAAATTAATCATTTTCACTGTAGGACTATGTTTAAATTCTCTGTGTAGTTGAAACATCAGTTTCAGAAAGAAAGAAAAAAGAGTAGGTCATTTTGTCAAAGCTGCTGAATTCAAATTTGTTCCAGAGAGTTTCATAGTCCAATGGCTTGTTCGCAGTGCTTTTGTCATCCCATCTCTGCAAAGAAATGGTTGATTAGCATTTTTGCATTATACCTCAAGGTCAGGAATCCCAGAATTATTTTACATTCCCAGAACATGTCATCTCTAAAGAGCTGGAATTTTTTGAACCTGAATGATGTAAAAAATATAGAATTGCTGTTATGGAGACAAACCTTCTGTCTGCTAATTAGCCTTGCACTGTAAGACACATTCTGGGATTTCATTCTAAATGCAAACAACATATTGCAACATTGATCATACTTCATAATCTGTGGCAAAACTTTACTTTTAATTATTCCTATCACAAACCATACAAGATATATAGTTTGCCAGCTTTTGCAATCTGGATATAATAGGCTAAATGTTAAATATTGTTATTGACACATTATGTGATGCTTATGGGGTGGGGAAATCAGGGGTGTTGGAAAGTTCACTTTTATTTTATGTTCAGAGAAGAACTAATGTATAGTAAAGATTGGTCAAAGAGCTCAACAGAAGTGGAACTTTGTTTTTTCTGTGACCACCAGCAATTATGGGGGGGGGGGGGGAGATGGTTCCTACAAAGGTTCACAAATACTTTAAAAGCCATAACTTTCCATTGCTGAACAGCATCCAGAAAGTCCTCAATATTTACATCTGGCACATGGCAGGAGACCGAGGTGTGGGACATGGGTGGGTGTCATCGCAATGACAGTGTAATGTCATTTCTGGGGCAAACCTAGACTTTATATCATGCTGCTCTAGGATTCAGTTTCCACTGAGTCCTAGAGTAGCATGATGTCACTTCTGGGTTTGCCCTGGAACTGAAGTCATGCCAATGGCGAATCAGTGATTGCTGGTCTTATTTCCTCCCCACCAGCCTGTTGAGTGGTGGCAGGAGTGGAGGACTCAAAGCAGGGAATTCTCTGCTGGAAGTGGGCACATGGCAATCCTGCCGGAGATGTCAGTGCCACCCTAAGCAGGATTACACTTTTCTAAACCTGTTGAAATCAGTGGGCTGAGACGGGTGTTTACTCTGCTTAGGTTAGCACTGATGGTCACAGAGGATGAAGGGGTACACCTATGAATAGTATTTCAACTCCCACCCAGTTCCTGCAGTCAAACCACTTCTCTGTTTCTTGCAGATAAAATCCTCCAGTTATTGTGTCCTTGACCTATTCCTTCTCCAAAGAAAAACTGAAAGATCCGCAAATTTCTTCCCACCATATATTCACACATTATGGTGAGGGGAAAATTCCTGGAGTTATATCAGGTTGGTATAGGGTTGCCAACAGGCCTGAAGAAAAATGGTCTTGCCTCTTTAACAGAGGCTTAATACTCCTCCTCTTTTCTCACATTGGTTAACTGTCATGCAAAGGAACATATACACAGGGAGCTTTTATCGATCTTCCATGTAATTGTAAAGTATTCATTTTGACTAGATAATTTTGCTGCTCGCATTATGAATGCATTCATTGTATGGATCCAGTTTAAATGTCTTGCTCTTTCTACCTTTTCATCCATCCTCTGCAGTCAATGAAATTCATTCTATTGTATCAGAATTGCCTCCCCTTCATTTCCCTCAATATTACTTCCAAACATGAGTGTGTGAATTACACAGACCTAAAAAGTCCTGCAAGCTGGGGCAGGAGATACATATCTGAAGTTCACACAAGCACTTGCCCCTATTTCTAGGGTAATATATTGATGATCCCAGCCCAACTCTATTAATTCTTACTGTGTGCTAATAGTGCAACATCACATGGGATCATCTTGACCATCTTCAGGTGTAGAAGAAGGAGATGTGAATCAGGCAATAAGATACTGCACAGCAACTAGGACAGAAATTTGCATCCACTACAATAATGTGAGTGGAATATATTTGTGGCAGCCAAGTGTTTCTTTGCATCCATATGGGTGATGGTGAGGTTGATGCCCCAGGAAAAGAATATACAACACACACAGCATTTTGGATGAAACACACCACAACTTTTATTGATTACAGCCATTGGAGCATTGGCGAGGCATAGGACAACAGATCCACTGCATCGAGCAGCCTGTTGCTGCTTGTTGGTTGCTTCCCCAGCATGCCTGCTGGGCACTGCAAGATGGCAGGTGACGTACTCCTGTCCAGGTGTGGCCAGGTAGCCCCTGCCACCCGAGGTGTAGCCTGCAATGGCTAGCCAAGGTGCTTACATTTCAGCTTCCCCCAAGATCCCTTAAGGGGATCCTAAAAAGGGGCAAGGTGAGCTCCCAATCAGCACAACTCACCTCAGTGGATCTGGCCCCTGAAGACCAACTCCTTTCAATGCTCCAAATATCCACAGCTAAGTTGGAGACCATGGCCAATCTGGCCCTTTAGGGAAAAATTGCTTCCTGGACCCCCCCAAAAGGAGACTGGTGCAAAACAACCTGGCAGCCAGGCCCTGACTACTCAGGTCCTCAGCCCCTTGGAGGCAATCCATCTCAAGTACACTTGATGTAGCGCTGCCTCCACCTCTGTGCCTACTCACCAGCCAGCCTGCTTCTGGGATCCAAATTGCCTGCAACTAGAACAAAGAAGCATTAGTACCTGACAGGCTCCATATGTATCCTTTGTATGCCCTTTTATGCCCTCAAGGCTCAGCATCTAGTGGATTGTATGCGAGATGGGGGCACCCCTGCTTCTGCCACACTGTTAGCCCCTCTGATCCTAAAGGAGTGGAACCCAAACTCCCCAGATCCCTTAAGGGATCCAGCAGCCTCTAACCCTGCCCATAATTGGAATCTGGTAAAAAATGCTCTGTCAGTGTGCATGAGCAAGGAGCCTGGAACATATGCCCAGATGGCCAGAAAGACTGGACAGCCCCCCCCCCCCGGGGCCACACTGTGCAGTCATACGAAGGCTCCCCTCCCCTTCTGGTTGAATTTGGATTTCCAGTCCCCTGCTGAGGCTGCTACCAGTTCCCCCACCCAGAAGGCTCCATAAAAGTGAGAGTGAAACTTTCTCAGAACAGCGTTTCCTTGAACTGTGACTTGCAGATGCTGGGGAACTGACCCATGAATCCCTGAAAGACTGGCACAGTGATAGGCTGCTTCGCATCCCTGTGAGCCAGAGTCATGCAGGACCACTCAAGAATGGCCAGCCCACAATCCTGAGGAAACAGGAAATGGCTGCAAGATGGAGAGATGTAGTCCTGGGGGTGCACCCTTTTCTGTGCAAATAGACCAGGTATTCCAATAGTGCTCTCTCTGACCCTGCCCCTTTGATCTGTTGGAAAATGCCGAAAATGATGAGACTGCCACTGCATACACTTGCCTGGTGGATGGCACCAACGAGTTCAATAATTCCTGCAAGATAAAGTATTCCCAGACTCCCACACCGACCCTGGAAAGGGATCCAGACCACTTCCAGGTGCCAAAGCCTGGAATATCTCCTCCAGAAAGTGAGATCAGGCATCCATGATGTTGCTATCTACTCTTGAATTATAACAAGCTGAAAATACGATGTTAGCACCCAAACAGACCAAAACAAATTCCTGAATCAGATGCATAACCCTCTCAGAACGGCATGACTCGCACCACTGCCTGATGGTTGCACCAAAAATGCACCTTCTTGTTCCGGAACATATCCATTCCAGTTTTTGCAGGAGAGTCATGAGTTTCAGACCATTTGATCGGGGATGTATATATACTGTTGTTACCTTTGAAAAAGTGGAATTGATGAAACAGGTTGAGTAAGCTGGCTTCCCTATTGGGCTCTTAGGGGTCCATCCCCCTGGGATGTAGTATCCGACCTGTCAGGAGCTGAACAGAAAAAGAGGATATTAACAACATATTTGAATTCAATGCACTTACCTGCCTTGTCCATAATTCATCTGCGCATGTCACTTTAAGACCTTATCCTGATGGCTCTGCAAGAGATAGAGTGTCAGTCCCTGGCAGGTAGATTTGCAAAGCCCATCTGTAGTGAATACATGTTGGTTTCATAAGAAGTAGCTTTATTAGAATCCATACAGTTCAGGTCTGCACTCCATCACGGAGTTTGACAGAAGTGGCAATTCAAATCAGGCAATCTCTGTTATACTTCATTTTCCTGCGCTTCAAACAACAGTTAGAGTTTTGGCACGCAAGCTTACACAAGTTCTGTGAGAATCAACTTAGTTATGACTATGACTCAGATAGACAACAACTTATTCCCAGCATCTGGGAGAGTAGCTGAAACTGGCATTTAGATACTTCAAGGTTACAGCTAGCTGAGATTTGCATATTTCTCTAGGATAAGGGAGAGGCCCTTGCTTGGGTCCTCTGTAACATCTGCACAACAGTTATGTAAGAAGAGAGAGAGAGTGCATATTAATTAAGACACATTAACACAGTAGCATGACTTTAGCCTAATGTCAGCAGTAGTAAACAATAAATGTCAGCAACACAATCATGGCATGTAGGTAGACAGACATGACATAGAGTTAAGAAGATGGATTACTCATTTTTGTTGGACAGTGATTGGAATTACTAGAAGGACTATTGAGATGTTTATTGAAATGTAAATTATTGCTATTTATATGGGGTACTATGAATGACTGAATGAGAGTTTGTAGTGTGTATATTTATTCTCTGTTTGCACTGGGCACTTTAATAGATTGTGAATAGCTTTGTAACTTTGTGATTGTTTGTATCCTCCTCTGTTTTGTTCTTTGCTGTTTTCCGGAGGAGCCTCTCTTTTTGTATGCCAGGACATATCCTGCCATAGGACCACCACAACCAGAATTGGGAAGAAATCCAAGAATGTAAGATCCTTGCTAATCCCAGTCTCCAGCCCGGCAGCCAGTCATTGCTGAGCACACCACTTCCTGTCCAGGTACATCCCAAACCCTACACCGTCTGCGGCATTGGAGTGCACCTGGAAGATGGCTCCTTCATCTGACTACTCAAACCAGAAGGAGGTGCTGTTGAAGTTGGACAGGAAACGAGCCACGTCCACAAGTCTTCCTTCATCCCCTTGGTGATCTGGATGTGGAGATGGGAGGTCATAGCCCCTGCAGTCACCCTGGCCAGGCACAGAAAGGCACAGAAAGCCCTCCCGGGGTCCAGCACCCTGCATGCACATTTCAAGTGGCTCAGGAGAGACTGAATCTCGTTTGGGACACATTTTTTTGTTCCCAAGGGCTGTATCAATCATGCCACAGATGACCATCAGCTGCAGGTGCTGACCACCAAGTCTGTCAGTATGCCCAGGTAGACCAGCCTGTTGGTGCACAGCATGGGCCCAGCTGGCCCCACAAACAAGAAATCACCCAAGTAATGTGTGACATAGTGGTTGCTGCAACAGTCCTTGGCTGTTGTCGGCTGTGCTGGGTGACTCTGGGTCAACCACACACACTCTCAGCCTAGTCTGCTTTATAGGATTGTTGGGAGGATAAAATGGAAGTGAGGACAAAGTATAAGTGTGTGTGTGTACACACACACACACACACACACACACACACACTTATTCTAATATATACAGCAATGTAAGCTAACACTTAAAAACAGCAATTTTTAGAAAGCTCTGCAGAGGTACAACTAAACTCATCTTCAGCTAGTGTCATAAGTATGAAATAACTTGAGAAAACCATAGTGAATCCATAATTGTTTTTTTCAATGTATTTTTTTTAAAAAAAACCCTTTAATATAAAATTGTTGGTCTCTCGAGAAGGCTGAGCAAGAAAAGTAATTTCTACAAAATGTTAACATTAGCCAGGCTTGGACAACACAGGACATGGGAGAACTGCAAAAAGCAACAGCGGAATCCTTGTCTGGCAGCTGGAATCTAAGGATCACTCAGACTTGGAGGTTGTCCCGGAATAATAGTCTCAGTTTGCTCCCAGCTGGCTGAATAGTGACTTTTTCTCCTGGGACACTCCTACACATACCACAAGAAGCCAGTATTAATGCCAAACACGGCGCACCTGCTGAGGTAGGGCCAGAAATGAAGAGTATGTTATCACACTGGGTGGAGGGGGGTTAACAGCAAGGCCAACCCTGACCCACTTCCAACAAATACCCTTCCAGATGGATTCATTGTAAACATATAGGATTGGTTTCCTGGATAAGCATGCAGCTTGACAAATAAATTGTGGCCCAATAGAGAAAGACAGAATTATTGTCCTGAACTTTTTACCTATGATCTAGCCAGCTCTTGCATGCCATACATGAATATTGAAGCAAAAACAGTTCCATGGCTTTTCTCAAAGGTGTTTCCTGCTGAATAAGTCTACTGGATGCAGAGAGGTCACGTGCCGTTTTTCAACATGCAACTTTTGCTGAATCAGGAAAATTAATTCAACCATCTGAAAAGAATTACAGAGAAATTATAATGCATGCACCCAAGAGCAACTGTTGCTCTGTTAACAAGATTTAGATCATATAAATAAGCAGGCACGTACATCCTTATGGAATGCTCCATAGTGATTTCATCTGAGCAAGGGTTGATTCTTGACCCTATTGTTATCCACAGTTTCTGTATTTTTTTTCTTTGCAATGTTCCTTTTTATCTAATACTTGAGTAGCTAATTTGATTATAGAGATTTCTATGCTGCTCTTAATTTAGGTTCTGAAACAACTATGTGTTGTGTATGGCAACCTCCCTTGGAACAGTGTTGTCTTTTCCCTATTCCATGCACCCACATGAAGGTGCTTTCAGCCACTGACTTCTCACTGACATTTTCAGTGGCTGTCTTCATCTTGTATGAAAATTCCCTGCACATCTGTGAGGAAAGTGGTCTCCTGATGTCAGAGTTGTCTGGTGGAACTTTTTGGGATGTGAAGGAGGCATAGGATAAGGAGGGCTTGCAGTGTTTTTTGCTGTTTATTTGACAATTGCATTTAGGAGGCCATCACTCATGTGTGTGTGTTTGTATTTACTGGCTGTTTTCATGATATTGTAGGATATTTGAAAGCTGTTTATATTAATGTTCAGGATGGTTTTATTTTGTTACCTGCCTTGGGCCCCAGCTCTGGGAGAGAAGCAGACTCATAAATGTTTTAAATAAATTTCAGCAAATAAATACTCTATGTATCTCAAAAGGGCAGTATTGCCATTAATTTCAATAACAGCTGAGTTACACCCATAGTCTTAAAAGAATACCCAAAATTTCTAAAACTCGTGGATACCAATCAAAATATTGGTTGAAATGACCAATTTTCTCCTGCTTAGAAGTAATCCTAAACAGGACTACATGGAATAAAGTATTTTTTTTATTTATTCTTGAGAAAACATTCTTAGCATTGCAGAAGTAGTTGCATCATTTCCTTCCCTTACTCTCCCCTCCCCTGCCCCAGATCTCTGGTAACTAGAGTCTAAAGTAAGCAATCTGAAACACACACTTTGTAATCAAGAAAAGTGCACTCACAAGTAGAGATGGGCATGAACTGCATTACGAACTTCAAAAACCCACGAAATTGGTGATCGCGCGATTGCGATCCGGCGGTTTGTGATTGTCCACAGCCAACGAACCAGCGTTCGGGAGAAGGCCTGGTTTGGTGCGTTCGGCTGCGGTTCGGGAAGCCAGACAGTCAGGCGCCAGCAATCAATTCCCCTGGCAACGGAGCCGAGGGAATGCCTGAACTCTGTCTGCGCTCCTTCTTTCACCCTGGAAACCCAAATGGAAGCCCAGCTTACCTTGATCAGCAGGCCTTCCTTCCAACCATGGAGCTGCAAAGCAGTTACAAGTTGGGAGAAGACACCCAGGGGAGGGAGGGGGAAGGGAGTGTTCTGTAGCCATGGGCACAACAATTTCATCCCTGCAAACCCTGATAGGCAGCTCTGATGGCCAAACACAGACCTCCTGCGTTGCTCAATGGGACCTGTGCTTATAAATAGCCATGGGCTCCCAGGCTGGGTTTCACTTTCAGCAAGCAGTGGAGTGGGACAGAGCTCTTGCTTGCCACTTGCTAGCCTTTGGGGAGAGAGACTGAGAGTATAATTGAGCTTGGATTTTTGTGGGAGTTTCCTGGGGGCCTTGGATTGGAGAGGGTTTAACTCCAAGATCCCTTTTGCAATCTTGTCCAAACTTGGGTGATGGCTGTAGGAGAGCCTGCAAAAGACTCCCCAGGAATGGCTCTCTAAGTGCCACGGGGACCGTTCCGCATCCCACGAACCGCGAAGCAGTTCGGTAACAGAAAATGTTCATTGCGGTTTGTGATCTCGGAATCGTTGTTGGCACTGAACTACGAACTGCTGGTTCGTTAAATTTTTTTGGTTCGTGCCCATGTCTACTCACAAATACTGACTTATCAGTCACAGGGCCCTTGAAGATGACCTCAGTGGTCAAGTGGGTTTATATCAGGGTAAGTGGACCATAAAGGATCAACCTCCCAACCCCAGTAGCTGTTCCCCACACTGCTTGCTCTTACAGCAGGAGAAAATTGGGGGGGGGGTGACATCATGGATGCAACATCACTTTCAGTTGCTGTGTCCATGATTTTCTTGGAATTTACCCAATCTCAATGAACTGGAAATTCCTACTGCATCACATGACATGGTGACATGATACCACCATGTCATGCAATGCCTCACATTCAAATATAGGCCCGGCAACCCTATACTTAATGTATGCTGGCTTGAGGATATATAGGGTTTTAAAAGGCAATACCAGCATTTGGGTTGGCCCTGAATTCCAATTAGGAACAAGTGTAGGTAGAACAAGACCAGAATTATATTTTGAGGAGAGCCAATGTACATTACTTAGCAAATATTAGCTGTGATTATGCCCCACTGGAATCAATGTATTTGTTTAAAATGCAAGGTCTTTTAGACTATTTTAGGTGTGCAGTCACTTCACTGATCGCTCTACACCAGGTAACTGTTACTTGATGTCAGGCAGGTGAATGTATTAATTCTACTGAAGACCACTTCATAAGAGGCAGTATGAGCTGGTATGAAAGTTCTGTCTGTGGTGTGTGATGGCCATTTACCCATGAAGTCATCACTTCATTGCAGTTATCTGGTGATCAATATGAATGTGTGTGAACCAGCCTAAACTGGCAATAATTTTGGCTGGATTTTGCTCAGGAAGAGCATGCACTATGGAGGAAGTATGGCTGGCACTTCCTATACTTTATAGGTGTTTTCTCCATTGATTACCTCTTTTTTACTCAAGATTCACCATAGTTCCTCTGTGGCCATGTATATCACAGATGGGAAATAGAGATTTCATAGTAGTACATTATAGGGACCTCAGTGTGGCACTAAAGAGCTTTCTACAAAATGGAGACTTTTTTCATTTTTAGTTTTAACATAGCGATCAAATCTGTTTATTTAATTAGAACATTTCTCTTCCACCTCTCAGCCATAAGCTCTAATCAATAGGTACCTATATTTAATAAATTGACTTCTGCCATTCATTATTATAGGGCTGTACTCAGGTGTGTTTGGAGTCTCTCTAACAAATCAGTTCTTCTGGACTGCATGTAAAAGCTGCAATTCTAGCCTGATTATGATGGATGATGGGCTATTTAAACTAAAAACAAACTTTTTGGGGTTCAATCATCACTATGCCATTAGTAAAGCAGTTGGCCCTGAGCTAAATGTGAAAAGAAAATTAAACCATCTACAGACAAGGTTGGGGTCTCTAAACAGTGAATCCCCAAGTATGAAGAAAAATATGACTTTGTGTATTAGCTAAAAGAAAAACCCATCTTCATCCCTCACAACTGGCCTAATGAGGATTAAATAAGATTCAGGAGCATGGAATTCCCAGTCAGTCAAACGGGTGGAAATCAGTCTACTGAAGCCTCTGAGGGCAGACAGAACCCTGAAGGGGGGGGAATTATGGGACTGGGGATATTTCCATATTGTTGCCCTCAAATGTGATTACCCATGGGCCTAAAGCTTGTTCTTATATGAAGTTCTTATCTTCTACAGAAAAATATCAGTGGAGGAATATGTACACCAGCCTTCATTTGGAAATGTAGGATCTACGTAAATGTTTCAGGATAAACCTGAGGAGGAGATCCAGTCTCCCTTTAAAAATGCATCTGGCTCTTACATTCTTGCTTTTCAGTAGTATGGTCCTGGAAACATTAAGACCAAAATTGTCCCTGGATATATTTTGCAGTTCAAATTGGCGTTCTTTGAGTCTATAGCAGGGTAGTAGGCATGCCACCGGTGGCTCTTGGTCAGTCAAAAAAGTCCTTAAAAAAGTGATAGGTAGTGTGGTTCAAAGAACTGACTAGGCAATATGGAAATGGGAAGCTTCAGAAAGAATGGAAAATAAAGGCTTTATGGGGGAAGAGATGGGACAAAAGACTGTAACAGAGTGCAGGTAGAGATGAGCAAGCTGTTTATATTAAAATCAGTTAACGTTTTAAATAACTCAAAATATTAAACTTCTTGTGTTTTTGTCCCCTATGGAACATCTATCATCATAATATCGTTTTAGCTATAGAAATGGAACTGGCAAATGTATTCTTTGTATCTTCAAAAACTCTTGTTTTAATACCCGAGAGATACCTATGTCTGTTTTTAAAAGGCACACTTGATTTCGTAACTCTGAGCTACATACGTTAAATTTACTGCATTGTATTTCAATAAATCATTGATGTCATTGTTCACCAATGAGCATTATGAGTATAAACTAGCTGATAGTGATGTTTTAGTAGAGAATAAAAATTACAATGAAGTTGAGACCTCCTCTTCAGGTGCCATTAATGACTAATCTGTCTATGCTTCTCTTCTTATGCCAACTTAAATACTTATGGAATATAATGCCAGGTCAGTTACAGCCTGAAACACGAATGGGTCCAATGAGATGCTTTGCTGGCACAGATCAAGTAAGCATGGTCCTAGCACAGGGCCGGATCTAGTGCTCCCGGTGCCCGGGGCAACGCTTGCCGGCGCACGCACGCTCCTGACGCAGCGTGATGACGTCATTTTGATGACGTCATCACGCTGTGCGCCGGAGGCAGCGTGGGGGGCTGAGAAGCTGCCCGCGCCATTCGCTTCAGAAGCGAATGGCACGGTCGACTTTGCAGCCCCCCACGCTGTCTTTCGCCTGCCCCGTGGGACAGGGGGCGAACGGCTTGCCGCGCGCCCTCTGTCCTGCGGAGCAAGCAAAAGGCAGTGCGGGGGGCTGCGAGGCTGCCCGCGCCATGCGCCTGCCCCACGGGACAGGGGGCGGCTGGCTGCCCCCTCTCCTGCGGGGCAAGCGAGTGGCATGGGTGGCTGCACTGCCCTTTGCCTGCCCTGCAGGACAGGGGGTGCACTGCAAGCCAGCCGCCCCCTGTCCCGCGGGGCAAGCAAAAGGCAGTGTGGGAGCCTGTGAGGCTGCCCGCGCCATGCACCTGCCCCGCGGGACAGGGGGCGGCCAGCTGCCCCCTCTCCTGCAGGGCAAGTGAATGGTGTGGGCGGCCGCACTGCCCTTTTCCTGCCCTGCAGGACAGGGGGTGCGCGGCAAGCCAGCCGCCCCCTGTCCTGCGGGGCAAGCAAAAGGCAGCACGGCTGCCTATGCTGCTGCCTGCACGCTCTGGGAGCTACTTCTGGCGCCCCCTCCCTGGCGGCGCCGAGGGCAGACTACCCCCCTGCCCCCCCTCTAGATCTGGCCCTGTCCTAGCATGGTGTGGTGGTTAGAGTGCTGGACTAATGCCTGGGAGACCCAGGTTTGAATCATGACTCCACCATGCAGGTCACTTGGACCAGTCACTCTCTTTCAGCCTAACCTACCTCACAAGGTTGTTGCTTTGAGGGAAAAAGGGACAAGGGGAGAACAATGTTGTGAGCCACTTTGGGACCCAATTGAGGATAAAGGTGGGGTATAAAAATCTAAATAAATACATAAATTTAATATGTATATGCCACTGTCAACAGAGTTTGCTTATGCAATTAATGACAAGCTACATTTTTTTGGAACTGTTAATTTCAGATGTGAAAAATTATGGACTCCCTCCTCCAAAATCAAGGAGCACCAGCCATCCAATGGTTAGTGTTTTCAAGTCCTATTGATTCAATGGAAGAAACTCTTCTGCTGAAATCAATGGAGCTTTTAAAATGACAAACTTTGGTTGGCTCAATTTTTTAAAATTGAGACTTACTGTTAACATTAACATTTGTTTCTATTTTTTAAACGTATTTATTATTCCCATGACTTTGTCTTTCCTTCTGTAACTCTAAAGTATATATAATAAAGGGAGGGAGGGTCTGTATAAATTCACAAAAGTCACACCACTATTCCAATACAGAGCCTTGCACACTGTTTCATAAGCACATCAAATTTCCATATATCTATTTCCCCCATTCACCTCAAAGGAGGCTGTAACCCCTCAAATAAATCCCAGAGAGAGAGAGAGAGAGAGTGTGTGTGTGTGTGCGCGTGCATATATAAAAGTACATGCAGACCTCCCCTCCATATTGGAATATGTGCCTGAAAGCCACCCACGGTTACGCTTTTACATTCCTCACTCTATCCTCCTCTCTTCAAGTACCTTCAGGCTTTGTGTGATACTGCAAATGAAACAGCATTGGAGATCAGTGGTTGTAGAGAAAAGCCATAAAAGGTGTGATTTAAGATTTTTTTAAAAAGAAGTGACAGACAATTGCTAAATATAAAAAGAAGTTGTCTGTGCAAAAGGAGTGGGCTAAAATGCAACCAAATACAAGGTGGTTTAGTTCTTTACAGATTTTGAAAGGTTCCGCTCACTGTATGAGAAGTAAGAATGATAATCTTTTTTCTCCTCTATGGTCAGCATTGGTGGATGCTTGGTTCATGCAATCTCACAATTTCTTACCTTTCTCCATATGATTACTCTGTTCATGCACATGCTTGTCAGTACCACCAAAACGGCGTATGCTTTGAAAACGTGAGCAAGAAATTTTCTTTCTGAGACTTACACAGCAATTCTATGCAGTTACTCCAGCATATGCCCACTGATTTCCATAGTCATAGACTGATGTAATAATGCATAGGACTGCACTGCTTATAGCTCTCTTCAACTGTTTTCTGTTGCAATGAGCTTCTAACTATTGGGCTTCCACTGTAACAATGTGATCTGCTTCTGGCTCTTTAATGGTATATTCACATACCTTTAAGATGATGTTGTATTTGAACTACCACCATTACTACTATGACTGCTTTTCTTGTTCTTTTCTCCTACAAAGACTCTTAGGGAGCAATCATAAGGAGGTCTATTCGTACACAGATTCCATTTTATTCAGTAGGGCTTATTCGTAGAACAATATTCCTCATTTTGAGATGCATTGGGATTTCTCTTGGTGAACAAAAATACCACCCTAAAATCCCTATTGGCATTCTATTTCTGTAACTTTTTATAATGCCTTTTTTCTTTGCTATTTGTTTAGCTAGTAGTCTTTTTTCTCCATTCTGGAATCTCTTCTTCCAGAGTGCATAAAGGCAGAAAACACTGAAAAAGATTAACCAACACTGAAGACAGACTAACCAAAGAAGAAAGGTGTTTAATGTAATCACAATCAGTCTACCTGGAACTAAGCAAGCATATTAGCCGGTACAATTCCATTCCATGGAGATTTATAGGTGTTTTTTTTACATTCACATTCTTAGGCTTGAAAACGCTTACCAGTGATCTTACAGGGATATATGAAATCAGAATAGCTAACTTGATTTCTGTTTGGATACTCTATTCCACTGGGTTTGGAGTTCTTTTATCTTAGCGCAAAATATCCTGATTACATTCCAAGTGCAATGAGGCCCCTCTTCCAATATATTTATAGTGTATTCACAATACATAGAAAACCTGTTTCATCTTGAAGAACTCTGAGTCAAATCCATAAAAAAAGACAAGTGAGCATTCCCAATAACCAGTTATTTGATTAATGACAGTTTATTGTCCTATGTAGTCATACATATGTATTCTCCTGTTTGCCTAGAGGAATTTTAGAGCAGAAGTACTCTAATCTACACTTCTATTTAAACTTCCTGAACCATAAAATCTTCTCTGTAAATATATTAATTTATCTCAAGGAAATTTTAGCAGTAACAACAGTTCGCATCACAAATCAGGAAGGCACTTTTCCAAAATCTATCAAGCTTCTGTTTACTTAAAACAGTACAACCTTCAACTTAAATGTTTCTCAAAAAAAGCTAACGTTAAATGGATGTAAATGCACTGCTTTCTTAAAGTCTAACCCAGTTACAACCAATTTTCTATTACCTGACATGACCGTGCCTAAAACAACTCAAGGCCTTGTAAAACACTTTAAAATTCCACTAACAACTGTTGTACATATTATATAATTATTAGTTACAGAACTTTTAAATAAGCATTTGGGAAACAAACAAATAGATCTTGTAATTCACATAATTTCTCAAGAGCATTCAAGCTTAAATGCATAGTGTATACATAAGAAGGCCTTTGGGTTGTTATTTTCAATGCTTGTTATGTGTAAGAGGTCTAAAACTTCTATTTATGTGGTTTTCAGTGCTTTTCTCAATAGGTTCATTATTTCTGACAGCACTCCTGTAAGCTTCATGACTTGGCTGCCTCAATCCCCCCCTTTCTTTGAATATTTATAAACAACTATTACTTTTGGAAGAAAAGATCAAAGATATAGCCAAATTCAGATCATATTTTAAATAAACTAGGAATATTAAACTTGACATAGCTTCAGTTCAGTGGTGGTAACAGGAAAATCCAAAACTTGTCATTTCCATTCCAAGGGAAAAAAAATAGCACCCAACGCATCAAGACGTTGCCTGTTTTATCATTACATTTCTTTACACTGGGATACATTCATTTTCTGCTAGAATACTAATCAGGAAGACAGTAATTCTAAATATTGGGAGCATGCGCTCCATTTTTCATCAAAAGATTCGTTTAAGGAAGGGAAGGAAAAAAAACAGATTGATTTGCAAGGAGGCTTTGAATTTTGGAAAATCCTTCACCTTTGTCTTTAAAAATGGAAAGCAAAGTAAGTTTATGTGCGTATGCACATGAAAAACACACACAAAACAAAACAAAAACTTCTTGCTGTTTGGAGTATGTTGTAGCTTGGAATATGAAGACCTTACATTACAAATGTAATGTAAAGGGTATTCTGTTCTTATAAGGTGGCGGTGGAATTTCATTCAAATCATGTAATTTTTGACACAGAACAGGTAAGAAGATGGTTAACTCTTGAGATCATCTCCACTCATAGGGCTGGATCACATGGAACATTTTTGCTTGTGCAGAAGTTCTCATGCCAGTGGAAACACAGGAAAGTCACTAAATCAACTTGACCATATCCTGTCTCACATTTCCACTCGCAAAAGCTGTAGAACAAGTTATATTTCAGCATCCTGCAACAAAACTTTTCAGTCAAATCATATCACACTTCCAAACTGGATTATTATGACAGTATCAAATAGCCTTTTGATTTTTGTACGTAGTAGCACCGAACAGAAGTGAACAATCAGAGCTTGATCTTACAGCTCTTGCACAAATGGAACTGTGGAAAGCAAAACTTTCTCCTGCTGTTGTCTGACAGAGCTCAACCCCAAACATTTTTCTAATGCCTAAGGACTGTGGCCTAGCTCTAAAAATCCCATTGTATGAAAGGAAGGTATTTCAAAGGTACACTGATCAACATTCCCAATTTAATAATAATAATAATATTTGATTTATATACCGCCCTTCCTGAAGACTTAACACCCACTCAGAGCGGTTTACAAAGTGTGTCATTATTATCCCCACAACAACACCCTGTGAGGTGGATGGGGCTGAGAGAGATCCTAGAAGCTGTGACTGATCCAAGGTCATCCAGCTGGCTTCAAGTGGAGGAGTGAGGAATCAAACCCGGTTCTCCAGATTAGAGTCCCACACTCTTAACCACTACACCGAACTGGCTCTCCAGTTTGTAGCACTTTACAAACTTTAAATAGGATAGGGGTACTCCACCAAAGTTTTCTTTTAAAAAAAACAGAAGGCTGCGATGAAAGGCAAGATTCAACCCCACCCTATGTAAACAAATGAATTCCAATTTTAAATCAAAGCCAACAAATGTATTAGAAGCAAACAGTTACTATGGCAGATGTAACTATAAAACCAGTGTTGTGTAGTGGTTAGTGTCAGACTAAGATCCAGTTCAAATCACTGCTTGCTGGTGTCCTTGAACCACTCACTCTCTCAGCTCAACCTGCTTCACAGGAGTTTTGTGAGGATAAAATGCAGAGAACTACGTAAGCTACGTTAGGTCCCCACTGGGGAGCAAGTTGGGGTATAATTGAAATGCATATAAAATGAAAACACTGGAAGTAAGCCAATACTCACAACTTTCATTCGACAACTCTATTACTAGACATTATTTTTCTGTTGTTCTTAGATTAAGTATTTTCATACAGAAAGCAAATCTTGGGATGATTGACATTAATCGTAGGTAGTTTTATAAAAATGTGTGCAAGCTTCATAACCACCTCGTTTTAAAGAATTAAATAACACAGGTTACCTGACGGATTTCAATATACCACAGATGCCACAAAAGCAAGCTAGAGTGTCAGAGACATCTGGAGCAGTGGTTAGTGTGTCAGTCATGTTCTGGAAAATGTAGGTTGAAATACTTAAGCATGAAATTCCCTGGGTGAATTTGAACTGATTTTTTCTCTCAGCCTAAATTATATCACAGTTGTGAAAATGGTAGAAGGGAACATGTATACTACCTTGAGCTCCTTGGAGAAGGATGGGATACCAATCAAATATGATAGGCTGCTGCATGTTAATTCCCTTCGGCTGAAGTTGTTCTAATAAACCCATAGATAACTGCAAACACAGTATTGAGCAAAACTCATATTTGGCTAAAGTTACACAAATTCTTTTAAATGGAAATTGATCTATGCCAAATATGCTGAAGCTGAAATTTCCTCTCAAATGGCAAGTCATCCAATTTGCAGAAGTCTTACAGTGCAATCCTAAGAAGAGTTACTCCAGTCTACGTTCATTTAAACCAATGGGCTTAGATGTGAGTAACTCAGTTTAGGACTGCATTATTAATCTGTGAAAAGTGGCGTTCGATTGGGACCACTGCAAGCTAGTGAACAGAGCACCAAAAATAAAACCTGGCTTCAAATATCATCTTTAGACCAATCATCCCAAGGTTACAGTCTTCAATCCACTTAATAGGAGCTCTCAGTGAAATCAGTAGGACTGAATAAGGCCCTGTGCGGACTGGGACCAGCGTATCTACGGGATCGTCTCTCCCCATATATTCCCCAGAGGACACTCCGATCAGGGGACAAACAGCTGTTGGTGGCCCCTGGCCCCAAGGAGGCCCGCCTAGCCTCAACTAGAGCCAGGGCCTTTTCGGTCCGGCCTCCCACCTGGTGGAACGCTCTGTCTGCTGAAATCAGGGCCTGGCAGGACCTACTATCTTTTCGCTGGGCCTGCAAGACAGAGTTGTTTCGCCAGGCATATGGCTGAGGCTGGGCCTCCGCCAGCCTGGAAAAAACGGGTGTATAAACACCACCCCCCGTGAAGGCTGTCCACCATCCTGTTTTAAATGTGGTTTTTAATTAACATGAATTTTTAATTGTATTTTAATTGTATTTTTAATATGTTGTTATCCGCCCTGAGCCCGCTCA
The DNA here is from genome assembly GCF_028583425.1 of Eublepharis macularius. Lineage (NCBI taxonomy): Eukaryota > Metazoa > Chordata > Lepidosauria > Squamata > Eublepharidae > Eublepharis > Eublepharis macularius. The sequence goes on along the minus strand of NC_072790.1, from coordinate 101,980,049 downwards.
CGGGGAGGGTGGAATACAAATTTGAAATAAATAAAATAAAGTAAGCTTGGAATTGGGTGATGAAATGCATAGATCAAGTCCCATCATATTTACCACATTGATTTCAGTGGCTTTGAAATAAGCATGCTGAAAGATGCAGTCATATGCTTAGAACAGCCTTAAATTGTTGTCACGAGTCTTTTTAAAATAAGACATTAACATCCCAGTCCAGAACACATTCGTAAGTTACACCAAGTGGCCGACCCTAAGCTAAGAATGCTTGGGACTGCAACTTAAAATCATTTTGTCCATCAAGCCTTATATAAATTACTACCTACTCAACAGCTGCCACTCCCTTGGTAAACTGTTTACATAATTCCATTGTCTTTTCTAACATCTTTGCCTGATAAGACAGTTATTTTCAGTGGTGTCTATTTTAGCTAATTCAAGGAGAAATGAGTATTATTGAAGCTTGCTCGCTAAGAAATGCTTCATTTGGTATCTTAAACCTAGTTTTCCTGCACTAGTATAACTCATTTGCCAAGACTAATTAGTCTGGGATCAGTGTTCAAGTGGTAACAGAGCAACCTTATTCTATTCACAACAGTGTTTTTATATAAACCAGGCACATTCTGGAAGTAATAAAGAAGTAAATATACGTTAAACTGTGACACAAACTTAAACAGTGCAACAGTATTACTTATTATGATACATTTATAGTGCAACCCTCTGCCATTGTTCCAGTTTAAACCCATAGAAATCCAATGCCCGGAATCATTCTGCCTAGGAATACACTGTATCAGTAAGCAGTTACATTCATCTAAATCCAGTGAAGTCAGTGGTCTTAAAACTATGGCACTGTAAATAAACCTAGAATTAGGCATGGGAAAGGTATTTATTATTGAACCAAAAGAAAAAAGTCTGGTCTTTCACCCTTGAGTGTTTAAGAGCAATCTAAGATATTCCATGGAGTCAAATGTTTGCAGTATGTATGTCATATAAGCACATTGTCAAAAAGCTGCAGCTAATCATGTCTCATTACATGCATTTCCAATTCAACAATATCCTCAACAAATCTAAAATGCACAATAGTCCCATGTCTACTGAACTCAATATAGGTACAAAACTGAAGTTTAGGCAAGACTTGAAAGGGAGGAATTCCATTCAACTCAAGATGTGTGTACCAAATTCAGTAAGACTCAGACTTGTCTTTATATTTGCTGACTTAAACCAAAAAGTACATTTACTATAAGTCACACAACAGAGATGCACAGCCCTTAAGTTATAAACCCGTTACAGCAAGTTTTCTGAATAAAAAGTGCCCCAAGCAATGAAGTCCAAAAATGACACTGGTATTGAGGATCTCATTTTACATCCATTTATTTCATCCCATGGCCATTTAAAGCATAATAGTCAATACATTTCTAACACTACAGAGAATACCAGGGTGACCAGAGTATATATACAAGCCAAAAAATAAAAAATAAAAGATGTGGACGGCTGAATAAGAGTATGTATTCAGTATGGAATCCATTGAACTTCATTCAGCTCTGACTTTGTTCTTTAGGGAACAAGGTGCTAATGTGCCACTCTCTCATAAAATGAAGTGTAATTGCTTCCAAAGTAAGTTACTGCTGAAAACATAGATGGAAGCAAGTTAAGTGTAACACTAAATTTCACCTATAAACCTAGGAGCAACACTTCCTTGAGTCAATTTCCACCCTTGAACACCACTACTACTCTGCAGTTGTTTTTACAAAAGCCTACTGTTTTATTAAGGCATAATTTGCCCTGAGCAATATGGTGGAAATTAGCCCAAAAGTCTGAACAGTTAAAGGCAAGCACCAAGTGACTATTTTATAGACAAACATAGCAATGTTTTGTTACCTATGGCTGAGAGTAACATACAAAAATATTGCTCAACAATTTGGTAGAACAAAAGCTTTTACTTTAAGGCCCAACTACCAAGGCTGAATGCTTGAAGTCAAGCACTGAAGTATATGTTGAAATGGTTAAAAACTCACATGTAAGATTGGACCTTTGCTGTACTGACACCTGAATTCAGGTATCCATGTTTGAAAACTCAAGCTGAGGCTCCAGATATTCCAAACACGCACAGTCAAAGTGTCAAGTCAACTTGAGAGAATAGATAATCTAGTGTACCACAGACTGGTCCTTAAGGCTTTGCTTACATATAAACCCCACTCTAGCTAAAGTCAAGTGGTGCAAGCCTGTTTTTGAACACATTCTAGTTTGTCTTAATTTCTGTTTCCCCAAATATAAGCCAATTAAGTGTCCAGAGTGGCACAGGCTGCTTAATTTAAATCCAATGCATCTACAAGCCCTTTGAGAACTTTGTTCTACAGGTACTGCTTTTAGAGGGCCTAGAAGACCACAATTCCATTATTTAGAAATCAAGAGAAACATTAAATGGCAAACAAGTGCCTCTTTATACAAATTTGGACAATACAGTCAACTTACTGAGCTAAAGAGTATCCAGAAAAAGAAACACAGCCAAATTCTACATTTTATTCACATTTATTTTTCGCTTTTAGTGTGCTCACAGAAAATTAGAACACCTTAAGCAGGAATTTAATAGCAATTTTGTAAGCAAAGTTACATTCCATCTCTAAGTCAAATTGGTCAAAGCTTCTCCAGTATTTACAAAAAACATGATAGACAAGATGCTACACAAAAAACCATTGCATCTGAAATTGGTTTTTTTCTTTATTCTCAAAGACAACTGGAATAAGAAAGCATCGTCTGCTGTCATCAAAAACATACCACAGTATAAACAGTAACCATTCCACTTATCACAGCTTGGTTGAGTTTAAAATTGTGTGTGTGTGTTTTAAGGTCCAAGATTACTGCAATTTTACAAAAAAATGGGCAGGGTGGAAAGAGTTGCAAACTTAATGTGCTTCTGGATATCAAGATTTGTTTTTATACAATAGTCACAGTTAAAAACACCCTGCTGGTAATACATAATTACACTTTATTAAGGTCATAAACCAGCAATAAACAATAAAGCCTATACAACTTGTATTTCTACTTAATCACTGACTGGTACAGCTAACATGAGATAAGTGAAAAGTTCCTATGGTTTAAATGAATTTCCTAAGACTATGATTTTTTTTTAAAATCTGAGTATTGGAATTTCTTCTTCCTTCTTAGTCAAGACCTGTAGTGTTGTAAACCTTATAGAACATCTGCCTCACAAAATACATTGTAATAACTTTCTTTTTAAAAAAGACTAACCCCTTATTTCTTGTGGCACATTTTCTTGGCAAGTTATCTGCACCACTTAATTCCCCATTGTGACCCCTATCACTTCATTTGCTATCCCTTATTGACCCATCCATCTCCTTCATATATGGGCATGTCCATAGACTGACAAGAGAAAAAAAAGTTTACATTTTGAATAAAGATGCAAAGTATGCAAAAAACATTAATACTGATGCAAAAAAAAAAAGAGGAACAAGGAGGAAGGAGACGCTTAGTCTCCCCTCTACCAATTGGAACGGTGGTAACAGAATGATCTGAGATGGGATCTGTGGGTAGAGACAAAAAAAGAGAAAGACATCTTTTTTAAATCAATCCCTGGTTGTAGACAAGTTCTCCAAAACCAGTACCTGGCACCACTCCAAACAAACAAACAGGGGGGAAGAAAAGTTCCATCATCGCAAAACTGCCAATTCTTTACTCTGCTGACTCAGCTGCTGGAGCTTCTGGACTAGACTCGGATGGAGCTTCCTGTGAGGGAGCTGCTGCTGGCTCCTCTGCTTTGGGTGCCTCTTGTTCAGCTGAGGCAGCTTCAGTGGTAGCACACGGGGCAGCTGTCACCTCTTCCTGCTTCTCCTCGGGCTTCTGCTGCTCTTCAGCTGGCTTTCCCTCTTCTCCTCCCGTAGGCTTCTCTGGTGCAGTCTCGTCTGAGTTGGCCTCCTGTGAGCCACCAGTCTCCTCCTTTGTTTCCTCTGTGCTAGCAGCAGCAGCAGCAGCAGCGGACTCCTCCGGGGCAGCTTTGCTCTCCTCACTGGTTGCAGTCTCTGGAGCAGCAGCTGCTTCATCCTTGCCACCTTCTGCAGAAGCAGCTGCCCCTTCGTTTTCGGCTCCTTCCCCAGACTCCTTTTTGTTCTTTTTAAAGGAGAAGCCACTGAGCTTAAAGGACTTTTTGAAGGAAAAGCGCTTCTTTTTTTTTTTCGGGGTCTCGTTGCTCGAAGAAGGGGTAGTTCCCTCCTCAGTCTTCGAGGAAGACTCCCCTTCTACAGGAGAGGCTGGCTCTGTACTCTCAGCTTCCGCTGCCTCCTTCTCGGACGCTGGCTCAGAAGGGGTCTGCTCTTCCTTCACTGACTCCTCTGCTGGCGCGCTGCCATTGGCTTGGACCTCCTCCTTGCCTGCCTCAGCTGCTGCGGGTGAGGCATCACCATTCACCTTCACGTGGCCGTTCTCCTGGAAGAAATTAGTGGGGTGTTATTGGTTGAAAGCTCTATGACGCCACGTCTGAAGACCATGCCCATTTTCCTCACATCTTATTCTAAAGCCCCTCCCCCCACACAAACACTGGAAGCCTCTTGATCAAGCCCCAGGCTGGTTATTTGTCTGACCTGTATTACACAGGCTTGTTAACGCTAGGATTCCAACCATAGTCATGTTAATCTGTGGCAACAAAGGAAAAACAAGAGAAAACATAGCTGCCTGTCAGGTGCCACAAGATGCCTATTCATTAATATTAACTGGAATAGAACAGGGGCAAGGCATGATGCCAGACTTTCCTGCTGTTTTCCCTACCAGAAGAAAAGCAGCACACCTTCTCAAGACTCTGACCAGGGTGATGCACAATTCAGACCCAACCCCCGACTCCAGCCACGCTTAAATATCAGACCACGACGGGAAGTTCGCGTCGTCTCGAGAAACAAGGGGCGGCAGCTGTCCATGTTTCCCCCTGGGATTTAAACGCCCCCGCCCCCAGCCCTCTTGAGACGAGGCGACGCTGCTGCAGCGAATCTCCACCTCTAGAGGGCAGTGTGGTTCCATCTTGGAAAAAAGAGAGAGAAACGGGGGGGGGGGAGGAGGAGGGAGAACTCCAGGACGCCAAGGAGGGAGGAGACTGGAAGCGAAGAGCTGGCTGGGCAGGAGGCAGCTTTGCTCGCGCTTTGGCCAGAACTACGGAGCCGAAGCGAACAAAGCTCCCCGTCGCTTCTCCCAACCAAGCCAGCCTTACTTCTCCCCTTCTTCGCCTCCAATACCAACGTTCAAGTCAGAATGCCTCCTTCCCGCCATTGTCTGGCTCTATCCCATTTGTTGCATTTCTCACAAGCCTCCGTCTTAGAAGGGCGGGCGAAAAAGTCCCTTGAGCAGCTGCAGCGAAAAGGCGTGGTGCTGTCGCTGCTCCTCGCTCCACAGGCGAGCGCCAAGCCCGGACTAGAGCACGCGCGCACAATTCTGGCGCACGGGGTAGAGAGCGAACCGCATGTGAACGGCGTGCAAAAGTCCAAACCTGCCCGACAGTTACCCCGCCGGGGTCGGTGCTCTACTGCATTCCATAGCAACAGTTAATACAACAGGCGCACGCACACATCCCCATGCGGGCGCGCGCGTCCCCTCCGAGGTCTCGCTCACACACGCGCGCTAAGCTTGGGCTATGAACCCAACGAGTACAGCAGGCAAGATGGAGAAGATCTCGTCAACAGCCCCTTCCTCAATACGGACAACTCTCCAGCGCCCCCAACCCCCCGTTTTCTCCTGCCATTGCCTTATCACCAAGCGCCACGACCCCCCCCCCCCAACGCGCCAGAGAAGAGGGAGACGAAAATAGAGTGTTACAGTACAGGAAACCATGGGAGACTATCCATCAAGACAGCCATTATCATCCTCGGCTCTCACACATACAGCAAAGATCTTCTAACTGTTCAAGACAAAGATGCTCCCGGTTTAAGCACAACACTACGCTGCCTTGTAACACAGGACAATCTTCCTACATTGTTCCCTCCCATATTTTGCTTAAAAACAGGGCAAAATGAGGAAGGTTGAAATATAGATTCGAACCTTAAAAACCAAGACCCCCCCCAAAAAAAAACTGCACGAAAAAGCCACACCTTTCCATTTAAGTTATTTTAAAACAGAGAAATGATTTTCATAAGCCATGCACACCCCGCGAGAAAAACCAAGGAAGCAGCACTATAAAATGCAATGCAAGATTTTAAAACAAAATCCACGTCCCCTTCTCACCTGACCATTCGCTTTGGAAGGAGATGCAGCCACTGCTTCTCCGGGTTTCTCGGCAGAAGCTTCGCCTTTTGCAGCGTTCTTGGAGAATTGGGCACCCATGCTGGCTTATTCAACAAAGAAACTCAACAGATCCAAGAGGAGAGGAAACAAAGAGCGGTGGATTCGTATAAATGCTGTTCGACCAGCAGCCTGAAGAGCAGCAACACACACACGCAAGCACACCAGAGGGGGAGGAGGAAAAAAAGAGAAGAGAACCGATTATATTTATACACACACTCCTGGTGTTTTTTGGAAAAAAAATAAAGCTGAAGAGATCAAAAAAGGCAGCAGCGCAGGAGGAAAGGGGGAAAGGAAGGAAAAAAAGTCGAGCAAAAATATTAGAAGCCCAAGTTTAGTACAAAAAAAGAAGTAATAAAAAATCCCAGATTTGTAGCCGTACTGTAGACAAGGGGAAAATGGAGAAATCTCCCTGGTCGCTAATAAGATGCGGAGTCCAACGCCCAAGTGCACAGATGAATGGGCTTCCCGAGCGCTGACGGCAGCCCCCACCCGCCGCCGACCAATCACTGCGCCTCCAGACAAAAGAGGGGGCGGGGCCTCCAATTGGAGCGAACAATGGAGCCGCGATTGCAATAATTTGAAATCGGCCTTGGACTGATAATTAATACTCCGAAGAATATAAATAAATTAATGGGATTAAGGCAGGAACCTTGATTTCTCTTTCACTTTAAAAAGAAAAAAAGAACATTAGAGTGTATTGCCCTTCCCTTGTGGTAGCAGACGAATGCTCTTTAAAAGAAGGGGGGGTCTTACTGGTAGTCTGTTTGGTGTCTGCCTCTCCCCCCCCCCCAGTGTTAAATTAGAGACAATGCTTTGACTTGTGTGTTTGTGATTTCATCCTCTCGCCCCCGCTGCCACCCCCTTCCTTTCCCCTCCTCTCCACCCTCCGTCGTTACAGCAAAATCAACAGATAGCGAGGCTTGCGTTTCTGCTTTAATTGCTTGCAATTGTTCACTCGCCCCAAATTTGAAAGGTATTTAAACCACGTAGATCAAGTTTCGCCCAACGAGATCATGAGTTGAAATTATTAGGTCTGTAGGCCAGATGTGAAAAATGCTTAAAGCAGCTGCTGCTGTTACCACTGCTATGGAAAGAACATTCCCTTCTCCTCCCCCCCAATATTGGCTTGAAATAAAATATTTTGCGAGCAGCCTACGGGTCTAATTAAATCCCGCAGCCTGATTAGCTTTGATTTGTATCTTTAAAATATGTTTGCTGAGACTGCAAAGCCCTTTTCTTCAAGAAGATGAAATTAATGGCTGAAGCTAATATCTTTTTCGGGTGTTTTCCAAAAAGAAAGGCATTCACGTGTCTTGAAAATGCTGTTAGCCGAATGGAACTCGAGTCTAATTCGTTCTCATTTAGGCAACTGTTGTTCCTGTCGGAGCCATGATGGTTTGTGTGAAAATAACAAGGTTCTGAATTGCGAGAAGTGGGGGAGAGGGGCTTCCCATCTTGGCCAACGCTCATCTTGATTCTGTGGAGAGCCCCCACACATTGAAATCAGTGGGTTTAGACACGCTTAGCTATGCACAGGATTGCAACCCTACATAGGAACCCTACATTTCCCTGATAGGAAATGTTGCCATATATATAGTAAGTGCTGCTTTAGAAGCAAAAAATGGAGATCGCTCGAGAATTATTTCCCTCCCAGCGACACCAGGAAACCTAACGTATTGTTTCTGGGTTTGAAAGCAATGCTGTTTGAAAAAAGGACAGTGATGGAGTGTTCAAGAGACAACAGCACATCTTGCTTTCCCCTAAAGCCTGCATTGTGTGACGAGTCCAGATTCGTGGCTGTTCAAGAGCCCCTCCCCGCATTGCCAATATTCTAGTATTTTTAGCAAGATGGCACTCAGTCAAGGAATATTTCATTTCTTGTGGGCAAAACACACCACGAGGCATTTGGTTTTCACATCAAGCTTTCTCTCTTCCATCCTCAGCCCCTTTCCTACCCCGCTCCATTTCTTCCAATACAATTCCTTTCCCCAGCTTGGACTAAGGGGAAAAATGGATCGCATGGTGGAAAACCATCAGTGCCAACCGCGATTTCTTTGTTTTAATCGTTACTTCTTTCTTTTGGAAAGGGTTGGTGATGGTGGTGGTGGACGACGACTCCAATTCGATGCATTATTCAGGTTTCCAAGTTCTAGCCTCCTAGGGTTGCTGTGTTCAGGAGGGGGGTAGCTGCGCATCGTGCCAACAAGCATACTACCCTTTAGAGAAACCGGGCCGGCAGTCGGCAGCACAAGTTGATGAAAAACGACCCTTTTTGTGCACATGTAGCATTCCCCAACCGAAACGTAATCTGTAGAAATCCATTCCCATCCAGGTGCTTGCAAAGAGGACTTTGGAGTCTGTTGATTTTCTTCACCAGCAACATAACCGAATTACCTCCATCTGCATAATTTCGAGGCAGTTGGTTTAAAGTGCTGTGAATCCTGTCTAGGAGGATCCTGTCTACAGGCTTCTCCGGCATCTCCATCAAAAGGAGAAAGAGAGGGCAAATAGAGCTAGTCTGGCGATCCCCCCCCCCGCCCCCCTCTGCCGAGTCTCATTTGAGAGGCTCGACGCCTTTGTTACCCAGCTGCATTGCTTTTGCAGGGTGCCTATTTACACCGTATCGGCTGGTTTCCTAGGTGACGGCCGGGGAAGATTCGGAAAGGAGGGAGGGGTCTCGGGGAGAAAGTCGCGTGAGGAGGGGGTGGAGGGGAGAGCGCGAGGGCGGGGCGGGGCGGCGCAGCTGATGGACCCGAGAGGGTGGGTGGGGAGAAAGGTGGGCCGGGCCGGGCCGGGCCTGAGGCGGGGAAAGGGGCTCGCTGGACTCTGCAAGAGGGTGATTCCTCTTGAGGCGTTGAAAGGGTGGCTGTGCTTCAATCTGTTCCTCGTGTAAACTCTGGGGAAACGCCGGTGAAGCTCTGCAGACTGGGTGTGGGGTGGGGGCTACTGCTTCAAAGGAGAGGCAACGTGGTATGTGACCCAGGAGACAGATAGCAGTCATTTCCAACCCGGGAGCAAGGCCAGGGAATTAACAAAAAGGCTAATACGAGCAAGAGAAGAAAGGCGGGACGGGGCGGGATAAAGGGCCGATCAAGCCTTTTAGATCTGGCTGGGGAAGCCTGGAGGAACAAGAGTAGCTAGAAGTTTCCTTTTCATGAGGTAAATAGTATTCTTTGAAGACTCCTTTGTGGATTGTACCTTTGCCTTTCTTACCTATCTGTTTATGTGTTGAATTCCAAGATGCAGTGCAAAGAGGAACTCACCTGTTGCGTTTTCTGTGCCTTATAATGCTGTGAAGGCAACTTGGGTGAGAAAAATATGGGTTTAGATGTCCTGGCGCTGATTTATTTTTAGTCGTCTTGAGGTGAGAAAAGAGCTTTGAAAAGGGGCCAGTATATCATGGGCCTAAGTGAATTAAGCATGATGTACTGTGCTTTTGTGGAATGATTGTCACTGCATTTGGAGACATATTTTCTGTCCTGGCTGATACGGCCTTAGTGCATCTTTGTTGGTTGCTTGTGTCCCCAACAAGAAATTGTGGGCTGAAGAGAGTTTGGTGAATTGAAGTTCGTGCCTTTGATGTGAAGGCTCAGAGAACCATTTGTCCACAAACATACCAGGAAACCTAGCAAAGAACTACGCAACACTGGTATAATTTGGTTGAAAGGGGTTTTGTACATTACACCATCATGCCAGAACTATTTTTAGTACCACATAGAGGCTGTAGCATTGGAATAGCCCTAATCAAGGATAAATGTTCATGATCTGTCAATTTAACTCTTGTGTTCTGACTTGTTTTATCTCGACATACCAACATAACATATGGAAGAAAGGAAAGTTCAAGGAGTAACATGTTTATTATGACTTGTTACATTTTTGTCCATTCAGACTAATCCCCTACAAAAGGTAAATGAAAACCATGCCAAAGGCAGCAATCCTGTGCATGCTGCCTTGGAAGGAAATCCCACTGAGGCTGACTTCGGGATACATATGGATAGGATCAGGCTGCACATCTCAAAAGGATCCGTGTATTTTCCATCTAAAAGAAAAGACCAGAAGATGTATTTAAACATGCACTTAATATTCACACTACAAATCTCAAATAAATGTGCTATAAGCACGAGGCTTCCGTCTACATTGCCTTTAGTCCTCAAAGGATTTCACTGTGTTTAATTAATGGGAGATATAAATATAAACTACATGTACAGGAAGTGTATGATTCCTAGTGGCAAGATTATACACCCTGATCTGGAGCGTACTGCATGGAAGCAAGGTCCAATGATTTGAGAAATTTCCTCACACTTCATTAATTTTTCATATTAGGAACCTCCTTTTCTTTGAAAAGGCTCAGAAAAAATGTATTATTTTACTCTCAGAACAAGCTTGTGATACACAAGAAGAAGAGTAAACGTGGCAATTCAGTTGAGCTTCATGGCTGACTAGTGATTCATACTAGGGTTTTCCCTAGTATGCCAGTAGCCCGTAGTATTTGCTCACCCCTGGTCTCCTCCCATGCTGCTGCCAACAAACAGCAGTAAGGGCAGGGAACTAGTGATGTGACACCCATAGTTGGTACCACTGAAGAGCCCAAGCCAACTAGTCCCCGTTGTCCTGTCAGAGCTGCTGGGACTTAGCTTGCTCCAGGTTGCCATCTGTCCAGAGCAATGGCCTATCAAGAACTTTCCCAGTAAGTTAAAAGGCCAGTCTACCCCTCCATCAGAGCAGACCCACTGAAGTATATGCAATGTCTGTAACTGGTTGAATGACTGAAGTGGAAATATGATGAGTTACAAGCTGAGCTATACAAGTTGTATCCATCCATAGCACAAACTGTGTACTGTGTAAATATATACAAAAACAAGTTTTCATTGTATATTTATGGATGGAGAGTATGAGTTTGTCTTACTCTACTTCCTCTATTCCAAGAGATTGATTTACAGAAGTGGAAGGAGTGTTTGGTAAATCTTCTGCTTAGATCTGAGTCATGTGGGAACCCCCCCCCATTGGATCATGGGAATTTACTAAATGTATCTTGTGATTGTTGTAGGTCAGTCCTGTAGTTTACTGAGAAAATGGTAGAACTGGCTTGTGTGATATTATTGGAGTCTAATGGCAAAAGCTTACTGAGATTTTGGGTGAGATGTTGCATCTCAGCCCAATTTCCTCATTTTTTTTTAAACTTGAAATTTTAGTGAGTTGCTATGTGTGAGCAAAAATTATGGATAAAGATAGTAAAGAACTTTGGAACATTGTAAAGTGGCATGCATGTGATTAATTATTATGCCAAGTGCTATGTTTTATATTCCAAAGGGAGCATATCATGTAAAAAATGGTAAAAATAGCCATTTTTGCAGCCCTCTTGCTCTGAGACATTTTCCACATTCATCTTTGTTTGCAGACAGGGACTCAGAGAAGGGAACGAGCTGCTGAATTCAAACAGTAAATAATTAAAATAATAGTACACCTCCTGGAGCCACAGCTTTAAATCTTTGGCCTCTAATAAGTATAACTCACTAACAGTGCAGTCATAAGCAAAGTAACTCTGCTTAGGATTGCACTAAAATAGCCGTGTTAGTCTGTCTGTAGCAGAAGAAAAGAGCAAGAGTCCAGTAGCACCTATAAAACTAACAAAATTTGTGGTAGGGTATGAGCTTTCATGAGCCACAGCTCACTCTTTTCTGCTGCTAGGATTGCACTGTAAATCTAGAACACATAGAGAACCATTTTGTACTTCAACCATTACACAGTTACAAGTTCCTGCCACCCAAAGAAAGACATGTAAAGAGATGTTTGATGTCACCCAACTAGAATTCCAGGCAGAACAAGGACTTAGTGAGGAATTAATACATTAAACCTGTAGAAATTGCTCATTCCCAGTCAGCACCTGTGACAGGAATGTGTTAAGTTGCAAAGGACACCGCTACTTGGGGATGAGGCAGCAGGAACCCCTGGAATTGCCTTCCTTTTCTATCTGCACAACACATTTTGGATAGGTGATCTTAAGGCTTCCATGGAAAACAAGTACAGGAAATACAAAGATGGATCTAGATTTGGAGTAAATAGTTGTCTTGAGGGCTGAAAACAGGTTTGTCAGGTCCAGTCTCTTGCGCACTTCACAGACTTGCATTGATTTTTGTCTATGCTGAATCGAGTTCCATTCTTTGCAGCCTTTCTTTGGAAAGAGGTTCTCTTTTCCTTTCAAGACAATTGCATGTGATGATGGATCTCATAGTTGCATGTGGATATAAGGAAGAGATGGAGAAATGCATTTGGGTAAAGAGCTACAACTTATTAACACCATCTGCAGAGGGAACAACCACCATGCAGAACAGTAATTTCATCTCTCTAGTGGTAATGCCACCGAGGTAGCAAAGATAAAACTGCCCACAACCCTCCCCACTTGGGTAGCTTGGGACACTTGCTTGCACTATACTTGACTGAGTTGACTCATCATCATCTCCACATGTCAGATGTGTTAAGGGAGGCCTGTCTGAACCACCAATTCTGAGCCGTAAGGATTTGTGAAAGTGAGGCAGACTTGTTCCAAGGTGGATCCTGGCCCACAAAATCCTAGGAAGCTGAGGAAAACTATATTCTCCTTGCAAAGAGTGCTCCAAAAGTGTTCTCCAATGTTCTCTCTATTTCCCATCTGCAATGACTGACAGATGCAGCTTAATGGGATATGTACCCAAACTCCACATACATCCGCACAAGACTACCAATATCCTGTCAGCATGTAGTAGGGAAAAAACTGCAACAAATGGGAAAAGTTTTTACTCAGTTTCCAAAATGGCTGTATTATGTACACTGGGAAAGTGAATATTTTACCAAGAGGCTATATGGTGACAGCGCAGAACTCTTGGTTTAAACAGCTTGGTCATTAGGGCTATCTGTTGGCTAGCTGCCACAAGATAGCCAAAGTGCTTTGGAAAATGTCCCTTACCTTGAGAGTTGCAAGTAATGACTTCCCCTCACACTACCTGCCCCTATCAGTTTGGCCAAGTGAGAGCAGAACTTTTCCTCCAATTTTTGTTTTCTTTTACAATAGGTAGCTGTAGTTGTACAGTCTTGCATGAAAGACCTTCAGGGAGGGATTCCAATGGTACTTTTCCAGGTAAAAATTTCCCCCCTTCCAAGCAGCTCTAATATCTTTTCCCTCACAAGGGAAATCCAATGTGATGTAAAGCCAAACTACAAGAGACAAATTACACAAGGAGGAGCGCGTGAAGGGACTCGCAATGTTAGCCGGGAAGCTGAGTTTTAAAAGAGATTGGACGGCTTTGTCAATTTCCCCTCTCTACAGAGCCAGGGAGATAGCTGCTCAGAGGGTTTGTTAATTTCCTCTTCACCACTTAGAAAGGGAGGTCAAACTGACAGAGCCTTAGGGAGGCAAAGAGAAAATTAACAAACCCTCTGAACAGTGATCTCCCTGGCTCTGTAGAGGGGAAATTGACAAAGCCTTCCCATCTCTTTTAAAACTCAGCTTCCCAGCTAACATTGCGACTCCCTTCACATGCTCCTCCTCGTGGAATTCGTCTCTTGTAGCTTGGCTCATAGAGGTTAGAGTGTTAGACTAACATTTGGGGAAAACAGGTTCAAATCCCTGTTTTTACCATGAAGCTTGTGGACTGATATTGAGACAATCACACACACTTAACCTAATTGTGAAACTCTCTCCTCAGGGATATTCATCTGTCCCCTTCCATCACTGTCTTTTGCAGGCCAGTGAAGATGTTTTTGTTTAGTTTGGCATTTTCTTAATGACCTCTATTTCCTGCCACATGTTTTGTTTTTTTAAATACATGTTTTATATTTGGTTTTAACTGATTTTATGGTGTGCTACATAATGTTTTGTTTGTAAGTGTTAGCCCCATGGTGGCCCTGTTTGGACAGAAAGGTGGGATATTCATTTTGTATATTTTGTTGTGAAGGTAAAATGATACAGGAGATTAAAAAAATATGTTACCCCCAAACTCCTTGAAGGAAGGGGTAGATAAAAATATGTTAACAAATAAAAATGCTATTTTAAATAAGTAAAATCGCTGTAAAATACTGAAGAGGGAAAAGGTTAAGTATCCTCCTTCCACAATTTCTGTAGTTGCATTTTGTGAAAGAAAAAAGGTGGAAGGGGGACTGCATACAGCTATGTAACACAGTTCTCATACCGATATTCAGAGAAATCTATGCACAGTTGTATACTTGAAAGTACATCTTCAGTTGTTAAAAAGCAAGTCTTTGACAGAGGAGGTAACAAAAATGTTAATAACTCTTTTCAAGACAGATTTATTGACAGTGTTAAACTGTCATTTATTTCTTGACTACTCCAAGGAAGGTGTACATTTGACTTCCTACCCAATTTTAATCCTTACAGTAGCTAAGTGCAAGATGTGTTTAAAATAATAATTGGTGAAAATATATCCATATTTTAGTCTTAAATCATAACTAATAGTCCAATGTTTTATAAATCCAATTTTTAAAAAACATATATTTTTTATCTGTGGGATAGTACTAACTACCATCAAGAGTCACTTTACATAGAAAAATGCTTCGGCAAATAGTAGCAGGAGAAATACATAGTTGAATTTGTGCACACAAAAATATCTATGGTGAAATTTTGTGTGAAGAACTAGTCTGAAGCATTCAAGTCATTTGAAAGCAGAAAATAACCCTTTGTGGAGGTGACTAGCAAACAATTTCACCATATTTTCTCTTTACAGCACTTTGATAAGAGCAGGATTATGGCTGACTATGCTAATACAGGCAATTTCAAAATTTCCTGTTGTTAATTTTCGGACTAAGGAGGAGGAAAAAAAATCAGTTCGTGGACAAAATTGTAGTAGATGGGTTAAAAATTGTCTACTTGCAGCAGTCCTAGAGGTCCAAAAATTGCTGCTTCTGGATAGATGTGAAGAAAAATCAGAGACCAAGGTACACCCTGAGAGTGAATATTTTTTTCCATTTTAATTTTGTTCTTATTTTAAAAAGTTCTTTAGTTTACTACTACATACTTCCATTTTACTATCTAAATCTGGGTCCAGTGGGAGACATTTCAGTGGGAACTGTTTTGTTTTCTAATGAAATTCTGAGGATTACATCCTTCACTCAAGGGATCTTTTCTGGAAAATTTCAGGAGCCAAGGTCCCAGTTTTACGCACAGTCACTTAGGCCAACAGATGTTCTGCACATGCGTAAGGCAAGTGATATTACAAAGAGGATATGCAGTACATTTTGATTGTAAGAAATGTCAGCAGAGTTGTGCAGTGGGCAGTATGGGGAGATTGGCACGAGGAAACACTCTAGCAAGGCAAAGAGACAATGAAGGTGGGCTCAGTGGATTGCAAATTGCACTCTAAGGGAACAGGTAGCAGTACAGAGTGGAGTCAAATTGTGGTTGGTGATGCAAATCAAAGTCTTCACCTGGTAATGCAAGGCACTCAAGCTTTCCTGATCCCAAACACCAAGGCCATGATTTTAAACTCAACCCACAGATATTGTAGAGAATTAACAGACAAGCTTATACTAAAATTAACTTCACAGATTAGCTTAATAGCAACACACTTGCAGAAATAGCAAATAAGTCACACTCAAACATGACTCTCAAAAGCTCACACCTTGGAAACCTAGTTGGTCTCTAAGATGCTACTGGATCTGACTCTACCACCCTAACTAAAAAAGGTTTGAAGCTGTTGGTAAGCTGGAGGAAAGCTCCTTAGGCTCGAGGAATGTCCTGAGGTCTAAAATAGGATACCCTACATTCAGCTTCCATGAGAACAGAAGCACTTCAAGCAGAGATGCAGGTGGAAGGATGCTGTTTATATAGAGGGTTGTTTGAGATATTCTGTTACCTCATCCCTTGCTACTGGTGGCTGCATCCAAGACATGCCGCAGAGGTGCTGTCCTCTGGGAGGAGCCAGGAGGCAGAGGCATAGGTTTGGGAGACAAGGACAGATGCAAGCCATTTCTCATCCTATACCAGCAGTGACTATGAGTAAGATACGCTTCGGTGGTATGTTGGCACCCATGGTGGCTTTTAGCATCTCCAGCAGCCTCTTGGGTTTGGGGGGGGGGAATGAACAATCCTTGCTTATATATATTCCACAAAACTCTCCCTAATAACTGGTTGAAGGACCTTTGAGCAGGGCTGCTGTTATCCTTCATATCACGGGAGCCAGCGTGTAGTGATTATTTGACTGGGAACTGGGAAACTCAGGTTCAAATCACCACTCTGCCATGAACGCTTGCTGGGCGACCTTGGGTCATTTAATTAGCCCAACTCAGGCAGCCAGGGTGAGTAAGTCTGTTCTCATTTTATTCCCCCAGTCCGTCCTTTCTGGCAGCCCTGTCTGTCAGAACAATTCTCTTCTGTTGTGAAATCTGTTTTATTCTACTGACTGGAAAGGTTCTACTTTAGTTTCAGAGTCTCACCCTCTTCCTCTGGTTCTCTAAATCAGAGTCAGGTACCAGAATAAGACAGATAAAGTAGTATTAATCAATTTTAGTTTTCCTATTTCTTTATAATAATTCTAATAACAAATCGGACTTTTTCTGTTTTAAACATAGATGCACACTCCTTTATGGATAATACAATCATGCATGTAGCAGCATCAACCCATCTGGTGCACAGAAGTGAAGCTATAATCAACTAGAACCTCTATGAACATTCCGTATCAACTGGCAAAATGACAATTGGTTCAATAGGGAACAGAATTTCCCCTGGATTTTCAAGTAAGAGCACTTGTTATAATATGCAGTACAGACTAGGGTATCCTGTCCTGATATGATGGAAGAAATATTTGGCTTAATGCTGAGGTAAGTTGCAAAAATACGAAATTCAGAACTTTCCTTAGAAAATTGTTTTATATACTTAAACAGTTCCAGTGTTGTATCCTGTACACATTTAATCAGAAGTAAAACTCGTTGAATTCAGTGAGATTTGCTCCCAGTCCCAGATAAGCGTGGAGAGGATTGCTATTGAACTTATCATGGAAGGCTGGAAAGGAAAAGCTAGGCACGGATTTTGTACGGGAAGCTGCTGTAGGGAAGGAACCATCACATGTGTGTTCCATCTGCATGTAAACTCTTTCCTGGGAACAGAATGAGTTTCATGGCCCAGCAGAAAGAGGCAGCCAGTCTCCATACACACTCTGCTGACTGTGGCTGATCAGGCTGTAGTCCAAACGAGCTCATTCCCAGTTCACACACAGGCAAATGGGCTTTGCAGGTTACTTACTCAGTATCTTATGTTAAGAATGTGTCTCCTCTGTCCAACATAGCAGGCATTGTCTTTAAAAACAAATCCAAGAATCATATATAGTGGTTACAAGGAAACACACACACACACACACACCCCTTATCTGAGAACAAGCTAAAAAGGCTGCTCATTCTTTGGTATGCACTGAAGTCCTTTGTCTTTTGAAATAAAAACAACAAATAAAAATAAGTAATCACAGGTTGTGTTAACAGATAATGTTCTCCAAGCATCAGCCTCCCCTGAAGGCTTTATTTCTGTTGTCCTCTCTGTTTTGTGGAAACAATGTACCCTTATGCACAACAAAGGAGAGAGGAAAGGGAAAACTTTGTTTTCCCAGGGAACCCCAGCTTTTCAAGACAAAAAAATATTAGGGCTTGTTTTGTGTCATAAATGCTCCCCAGATACTGAGAATCAGGAGCGGCATTTGGGTAGGTGAAACAAATGTACAGTTCACATTGTATTTACTCACTCTTGTCCCAGTTTAGTATTGTGACATCTCAACAATCCCACATGTGTTTTCCTTCATTATGCCATTTTTTATCTCCCAGTATTATGGAGTACAAATCAGATCAGCCTTACCTATTTTAACTATTGAAGCTTGGATTCAGCTATTTACTGATATTTAGCAAACCTCTCTTAATTCCATTGCTGTTTGCTGAGTAAGATCAACATTGTCTTTTACAATAGACTGAGAACTGCTCCACAAGGCCCTGTGACAGGAGCAGCAGAAACCTATATCCTTTGGTTCCAAGGACAAGTGCTGTATCTAGAGAGAACATCTTGCTCCTAATACTGGATCTGGGTTCACTTCTGTGCAGCGGTAAGTTTGTAAACCTCCACAAGTAGACTTATCTCTGTGTACACAAGGCCGGAAGCTGCATTGCACCTACTGCCTACTGGAGAAAGGTATTGCCCAGCTTTAACCACATATCTGGTTGTACTGATTGGCAAAATTGGCACACACTGAGAGCGCCCTCCCTTCTCTAAACTCCATTCTCCCCAGGCACTATCCTCAAATCTTCAGCAATTGCCCAAGCTACAGTCACAACTCCAACTCCTGGATGGTGTGGATGCAATGGCGAGTATGTAATGTCATTATATAGCTATCTAATGGCATATTGTTCTTGAGGCATGGGAACTACTTACAAGGGAACTTTAGGCAAAAGCCAATGGGGTTTTCAACTTGTGATAGAGTAAATAGGAATATCATATTTCTGTGGGGCAACTTGTAGGTTTGCCAACTTCCAGGTGGTGACTGGAGATCCGGAATTACAATTGCTCTCTAGGCCACAGGGATCAGTTCCTCTGAAGAAAGCAGCTGTTTCAGAAGGTGAACTGTATGGGCATTATACCCCACTGAGGTCTCATCACTCTCCAAACTCCACCCTCCCTAGGCTCCACCCCACAAAATCTCCAGGATTTTCACAGCCTGGAGCTGGCAACCCAGCTCCAGGCTGGAGAATGATGTAAGTAGCTTTGGATTCTCATTGTGAAGAAAGCTGGGGTATAAATTAAGTAAATAGTAAATATAGCTGTAAATTGGAGGAAGATAAAAGGGTGATTGGAGGGTGGGTGAGAATGTGAAAAGGAAACAGGGAAAGTGGAGATGTAGGGGCTACCAGGATGAGGGAAACACAAAATAATCTGGGCAGGGAGATATAAGGGAAAGTGAGGTAGCACACACAGGTCCTTGCAGATCCCTCATCCTGCAACTGGACATGGCACAGCCTGGTGGTAGTCCTGTCCTAGCAGCTGGACCTTTCAGGATGCTAGGGGAGGGAAAGAGGGACAGGGGGCACATAAATGTAGGTTCGCTGGTGGGTGGGACAGAGAGGAGGAAGCAGGAAAAGGGTAGACATTATGGAGGCTTTCAGCAAAAGAGGAAATATTGGAAGAAGGGAAAATAGGTGTTCTCACAGGTCCTTGCAGGTCTCCCACGTGTACCTTATTATACAAAGGTAGGAAAAATGGCAGAACTTACTTATGATTTATAGCCCACTTTTTCACCAAGACTCATGGCAGAGTACACAATGTGAGTCAATACAATCAATAGGATGGGATTTTCAATAGACAGTGCAATAGGAAACTACCTTGGTTTTTAAAAATAAAAAGGCCAAGTACTATTCCTTTTTTCTTGTTATAGGCAAAAGCCATATTTTGAATTACCATAGGGAGCCATTTTTTATGCATTTTCTACATTTAATATAACATTAACTAGGTGTCTACAAATGCACACCTGCTACTGATATTGTGCAATAGGCTTCTCAGAATCCATATCACAATTAATCCCCTTCTTCCTCCCCTCCACCCAAAAATATCACCTCTTTTTAAAATTCAAATGTTGATTCCCAGTTAGATGATCCCAATGGCAAACATTCTTGGGTACCAGACCCAATGCCATCTTGTATCAGATAGAAGAGATTATCTGTGAGTAGGTAATGAAGCATTACAACCCCAGTAGAAAGCACCCCAAATTTACAATTACTTAGATGCATAAGCCAAAAAAGTTTTCCCCCTCCCTTTTATATAATAATTAAAAACTCAAAATCCTTTACTAATGCTAAGGGCAAGGCTTGCCTCTTCTTATCCACTGGACTGCAAATGGCTTGCATCAATCCTCAAGCAATCCATGTGGCTTCTTTATTGACAAAAACAGATGGCCATTTCCCTGCAGTCAATTTCTGTGCTCTTCTAACCAGATGGCATACAAAATGCTAGCTATGTTATGAAGGATGAACCAAGACTCCTTACAAGTCTCACCATTCCTGTATATACAACATTTTCATCCATACAGCTTTCTCCTTGTTATGGCATAATGTTCATGTACAGCCTATGTTGATTATGCATTCTAGAAGAGTAGCCCACTGCAGCAAAAACAACAAACAATGCTACGGTACCTTAATAACTATAAGAATTACCATTTATTTATTTACTTACTTATAGCCCTCCATTTCTCATGGAGACTAAAGGTGGTATAAAACAATGCAATCAAATAGCATGAAAAAAGGGCTGCGCAATCTTGAGGCCTGCCAGGGTGCCAGCAGCTGCACACCTGTGTAATTGTGGCACTGCTAGTCCGTTGCATTATAGTCGTGGTTTATGTTTGTTATGTACTGAATTTGGGAGGAAAACTTATGAGTAGTCACATCGGAGAGATTAGAAAATTGGTGACCATCCAGGATTAATTGTGCCCAGGAAGTAGTATGATCTATACGAAACGGGATTTGTATAACATGCACGCATAATCCCGTCGGCACATCTGGATTTCTCTTCAGCGTGGACTGGGGTCACCCCCTTTCTAATATTGTGACTCTCTGTTTGAATATTGCTGGGTCCCCATTGTGGTTTTTCACGGCATTCCCTATGGACATTGTTACCATTTCATAATGACTTGGACAGAAGAAACAGGAGATTTTATTGTATTTATTGTACATTATATTTATTCATTCTAAATTTGCACTTTGCACTTCTGCACTTTTGCACCAATATACTGTTTATAAGAACTGTTGGTTTATTGTGTATTCCCGGACTTGTTGCTTGCAGTTTTCACTATCCGGGGTTTTTCCCTTGTTGTGCTTAGTCCACTCCCTAAGGACATTGCCGGGAAAGCTGTGCTGGCAGCCAAGCCCAGGAAGGCATGGCCGGGAGAGAATACACCCTAGTTGTTCTGGCTACACCAGCAGAATTTGCCAATTGCAGGGCAGCTGCAGTTGACAGTGCCATGAGTGGCAAGAAAAGGCAAAGTCAGTCCACAGTTTGGACCACATTTGCCATCGCCAGCTGACAATGCTACTCCCCTGCCCAGCAGAGTATGGGTGCACAGGGCAGAAAGACCTCCACAATCAGGCTTGCCACACCCCAACACAGGTTCCTGCCTTGAGAGGAGCCCTGCCCTGTGGGTGGAGTTACACTGAAGGTGCAGATAGGGGGCCATCCACCCACTCTCCCAACCCCCATTCTTGACAAGGGCCAGGTTGGCAGCTGAAGCACCAGTTGCTTTCAACCCCCCCCCCACTCCTCTCCTTGAAAAGTTAGACCAGAAAGGCAGCAAGACACAGAAAGGGTCACATCTGCAGCCCTTGGCACCCATGATCAGCCCCCCAAGTCTTGGAAAGGCAACTCCTTAGAGGCAAGTGGGGTGGAGGTTCCAAAACGAATGACAAGAATGCCCATTAGAAACAACGGGAGAGGTTGGGAGGCCCATTGAGGATGATGGGAGGCACAAATGCCCATCAACTTGCAGTGGCTCCATTGAAAAACAGCACTGCATCAAACAAATGTGAAGAGAATGCAGGTTAGACCTTGAAAATTGTGCTCAGGTGTTGGGATGGTGGTAAGGCCTTTTGGGGGAGGAGCTCCAAGGATCCTAGGACATCGCTTCACCCTCCTCCTCCCATCGTGGCATCAGCCTTGTCCTCCATATGCAGCTGTCTTCTGTCTAGCTTATCAGATGCCAGCAGCGTTGTCAGAGAATGAGTCTTCTATGGCACCCCCATCAGACACACAGACAACACTACAAGTCCTACCCCGCTGCCTGCAGTGAATTGGAGGGGGGTCAGGGGAAGGGAAGCTGGAGCCTCCAAGGTGCCATTGGACACCTGCCCCTTTTGGCAGCAGAGCCACACAAAGGCACAGAGGCATCTGGAGCCACCCCATCCATACGCAAGTCAGAGACCATTCGCAGGGATGTGTGAAAGTGCAGCCCTATGGGGAAATGGAAGGTCATGCACAGGCAAGCAAACAGACAGGGAGGGAGTTGTTGTTCAACACAGACTTTATTGAATTCCTGAAAGTGAAGAGGATATCTGGATGCATGTTGGCAATGACTGCCAGTGTGGAAGGAATGGGCTGTGCTGGCTCATGGATATGGTCTGCGTGCCCCCCCCCCCCACCCCAGTGAGCCACAACCACAAGATCAGCATTTGGGGGCAGGGGAGAGGGGAGGCTGGTATGCACAAGCAAGCCAGGGCAGCTGTCTCCCCAGCTCCTCCTTACTTGTTGGTGTGCCCTCGCCTCTCCCTGAGCCAGAACTCAGGAGAGAGGTAACCTGCAAGGGAACTTGAGTGTTAGTTGTTAGAAATTCTGGATATGGCTCTCCTCCCATATATGAATGCAAGGCAAGCACAGATTTTCTCAAAGTTCCCCCTGTGCACTCCTGCCCTGCCATCATAAGCACCTTCTCCCACCTCATGCTCTAAGTCCCCACAGCAGGGGGATTTCTAACAGAGCCTTTGGCCACCTCTGGTCCTGGCTGGATATTATGTAGGGTGCCTGAGGAGTTGATTGGGTGTGGGGAAAGGGGCTCAGCCACCACAGTGGTGCAAGCAAATTGGTCCCTGCGATAGCTGGCATCCTATGCTCCATTGGGCTGCATGGACGGGGTTGGGCATGGGAAGGATCTTTTACTATACAATGAGCACCTATGGGTTATGCTGTCACTTTTCATGGCATACATTTCCACCACTGCTGGGGTGTTCTGAAGTCCAAAATGGTTTATGGAGCTGACTAACCCATGCCCTGCTCCCTGGCATGCAGGTGCAGAGAGTTATGCTGTTGTTATGCCTGTTTGGCCACTGTGACTGGGCACAGGCGGAGGGCATGGGCAGAGTGGTGCTGGACTGCTGTGCTGTTGTAGGAGAGGTTATTCTGGTGTAAGTCCAGGATACATTGGTGTGACTCCTAGGTGGCTTCCAGGGTGCTTTTCACACACACCCTCAGGATTGTGTGGCTAATCAGTAATGCAATAGGACTACAATTACAAAAATTGTAAAAAAAAATCCAAAAAAAATCAGACATGACATGTCAAACAGTGCAGAAAATGACAAAAGTAGAGAACAATGCCATAAGAGCAGGGCAGTAATACAAAAACAGATAATATATAATGTACACAGTGGCATAGAATATAGGCCTATGACCATGATATAAACTTTTCATTACAGTAGTGGTGGTATATGCCCTGATCTGGATAGCCCAGGCAAGCCTGATCTCATCAGATCTTGGAAGCTAAGGACTTCCGGCTTGGGATCCATGAAGGTCTAATGCAGTTCAGGGAGCTGAGCTGTCCGTGCCGCTGTTTGTAGGGGCTGGAGGGGCACAAATTGCCCATAGCCCCCTGTTCTCAGGCGGAGAACAAGCAAGTACGCTCAAGATCTTGAGAGTGCGTTGATTTCGGGTGTGAGGGGGGGGTCTACACAACGATCCCCCACCCACCCTTGAGGTCCCACACGAAGACAGGCAGCCAAGATCTCTGCAGCGGCTCTGGAGTCATTTTCTGACATAAGACCCTCATGCCCAAGCTTCAGCAACACAAAGAAGTACTTTGAATTGATTGGATAATTGAAGCAGTGATTACAACCCAAGAGAAACGTCTAAGAAGGTAAAGATTGCTATCTCTCAGTATGGGACAGATTACAATAAGAAATAAAGTGATAAAGAGAATTAGAAAGCTGCGAGAGACTTAATAAATAATTGAGAAAGTTCCGGCAAAAAAATTGCTAAGAAGTGACTTTTTAAAGAGAAGTTAGAGCGGAAACACGAATATTGTTTACATACCTGCGGCTTGGAGGAGATAGTGGACTGTGAGAAAGTTTCACTATCGTGAGAGCTGCTGTGCAACGGAGAGGAACAGGAAGTGCGTCACAACCATAAAGAGATGGGAGAGAAGTGGCTTGTAACCAACGGAAATGGAATATCGCCATTTTGAAGAAGGGCAGAGTTTTGACTTCAAGGAAAAAGGAAGTAGGACATCTTGGACAAGGGTAAGGGCAGCTGCCTCAAATAAGATCATAGAGAAAAGACGCCTGGCATTTTGGATTTAGTAAACACTAACTTTTGGAAAAACAATTTAAATTCGGACTTTTAAAAATAAAATAAAAGAACAAATTTGCATCACGGAGTTAAGGAAAAGAGCTGACTCGTGGGAGCAAAGTAAAGCTAGCCCCACAATGTCAAAAAAGGACTGGCAGACGGAGCTGGAAAATTTAGATAGAAAAGTTACAGAGGGAAATAAAGAGATGGAGAAAAAAGTCATGGAAGGAAATAAAGAGCTTAAAGATATGATGCAAGAGATGGCAAAAAATTTGAAGGACTTTAAAGAGGCCTTTAAATCGGAGATGGCAGAGCTATCTAAAAATATGGACCATGTCCAAAAAGACCTACAAGTCACACAGCAGAGAGTTAATGCAGTAGAAAACGCAGCTGACACTTTGGCGGATGTGCACAGAATGGAGATGAGAGGAGTGAAGGGAAGAATGGCCGTAGCTGAATGTAAACAAATGGAAAAACAACTCAGATTTCGTGGAATCCCGGAAGTTTTGGAAAAATCAACCCAAGAGCATATTACAGAAATTTTGGCAGGTTACCTGGACAAAGAGGAAGTGGAAATAGCAGCTCTTCTGGATGTGGCGTACAGGATTAATTCAAAATTTGTGGCTCAAAAGAACCTACCAAGAGATAGGATTGTGTAATTCACAACTAAAAGCATCAGAGAGTCAATCGTGAGTAAACAATTTCAAGATTAGAAGTCGACGGGAAAGCGGTGAGAATCATGGAAGAGCTGCCCAGATTGGTGTTGCTGGAGAGGAAAAAGTACAGAGAGCTGGTCCAGATGTTAAAAGACTTGAAAATTAGATATAGATGGGAAATACCTGAAGGGCTGGCTTTCAAATTTGGTGGAACTAGGAGGAATATCAGATCTGGTCAGGAGATGGAAATGTTTATTAAAGCCGATGAAAAAGACTTACCAAGGAGTGCTAAAATTTGATCATGGAGTGTAAAATTATATCTTGGAATGTAAATGGACTAAATTCACCTTCTAAATGCAAGATTATATTCCACTGGCTTTTAAAACAAAAATGTAATATAGTGTGTTTGCAAGAGAGACATATTAAAAAGCAGGATGTAAAATATTTAAAACTTGCAAAACTTGGAAATGAATTTGCAGCGGCTTCCAAAAAGAAGAAGAGGGGAGTAGGTATATAGCAGTGGAAATAATTTGGAATTCAAAGAAGACCTTGGTGATTGGAATTTATGCGCCTAACGGTGCAAAAGAAAAATTTTTCAAGGATTTACAGAAAAAGTTAGACGAACTGACCTATGATCAAATAATTCCGGCAGGTGACTTCAATGGAGTTACAAACTTGGAAGAAGACAAGAAATCTAAAAGTGCACATAAAAAAAGAGGACTTTTGCCAAAATCTTTTTTTGCGATTAAAGAACAAGAAAGACTGGAGGATGTATGGAGGAGACAAAACCCCCAAAATAGACAATATACATTTTATTCAGTAAGACACTTTACATTATCAAGAATTGATATGATCTGGGCCTCCAAGGAACTGGCGTTATGGACTAAGGATGTGGAGATAATGCCCAAGGTAGGCTCAGATCACAATCCAGTTATGTGGAAATTTGGGAAAAATACTAAAAGAAGAGGATGGAGGATAAATGAGGATTTGCTGCAGATAGAAGATAATATGGCGTTGCTACGAAGAGAGACCAAGTTCTTTATACAATATAACATGAATAAGGACGTGCCAACTCACAAGGTATGGGACACTTACAAAGCTGGGACAAGAGAAATATTAATGGACTTAAATGTAAGAGACAGAAGGAGAAAGGAAGAAAAGAGACATGAAATTATGGAAAAAATTAAAGCCAAAGAGATACAACTTAAGAAAAGACCAGGGAAGAAGAAAATATACCATGATATAAAAATTCTGCAAGAACAACTGACGGCAATGAATAATAAAGAATTGGAGTGGAATTTGAAAAAAATGAATCAAAAACTATTTGGGGGTGCAAACAAACCTGGGAAATATCTAGCTTGGCAATTAAAAAAGAAAAAAGAGAAGAAAACTATAATTAAAACCCGAGAAGAGGATAAAATACTGTTGGATCAACCAGCTATTAGTAAAGCTTTTTTAAAATTCTATGCAAAATTGTACCAAAAAAAGGAGGTGAACAGAGATTCAATAGCGGAATATTTGGAGAAAACGAAGCTTCCAATGATGTCAGAGGAATGGAAAGAAAAGTTAAACAGAGAAGTGACAGAGGAAGAAATAAAAGAAGCTATACAATCAACTAAATTAGGGAAAGCACCAGGTCTGGATGGAATAACGGCAAAGTTCTATAAAATGATGGCTAATGAATTGGCACCTTTTTAAAGAGAGGTAATGAATGAAATCTTGCAAGGCCAAAGGATTCCTGACTCATGGAACGAAGCCAACATATTGTTGATTCCGAAAGACGGACAAGATCTTACTAATGTTAAAAATTATCAGCCAATTTTGTTGTTGAATAATGATTACAAGATATTTGCAAAAATTTTGGCGGAGAGGTTAAAGGGATGGCTGTTGGAATTTATTGCAGAAGAACAGGCTGGATTTTTACCTAATAGACAAATTAAGGATAACCTAAGGACAGTAATAAACACTATTGAATACTATGACAAGCATTGTGATAGGGAAGTTGGTTTCTTCTTCGTGGACGCGGAAAAAGCATTTGACAATCTGAATTGGGACTTTATGTTTGCCACTATGGAAAAGCTGCAAATGGGAGAAAAGTTCATACAAGGAGTGAAAGAAATTTATAAGGACCAGTGTGCAGCGATTGTAGTGAATGATGATTTGACCAAAAAACTGAAAATAAGCAAAGGTACAAGACAGGGCTGCCCTTTGTCTCCATTGTTGTTTATTCTGATTTTGGAAATATTGTTGATTCAAATACGAGAGGACGATACAATTCGAGGCATAAAAATAAAGGAATTTTCGTACAAAGTCAGAGCATTTGCGGATGATGTAATGGTAATAGTAGAAGATCCGATAGACAACATGCCAAAAATAATAGATAAAATAAAGGAATTTGGAGACTTGGCTGGATTTTATGTGAATAAAAAGAAGTCGAAGATATTGTGTAAGAATAACAGCAAAAGCAAAAACAGCAAGAACTAATGGAGATAATGGATTGTGAGGTAACCAATAAAGTGAAGTATCTAGGTATTGAGCTGACTGTGAAAAATATAGACTTATTTAAAAATAATTATGAGAAATTGTGGTTACAAATAGAAAGAGATTTGATAAAATGGAATAAATTAAACTTGTCATGGTTGGGAAGAATAGCAGCAATCAAGATGAATGTGTTACCACGTGTGATGTTTTTGTTGCAAACAATCCCAATTATCCGAGACTTCAAACAATTTGATAAATGGCAAAGGAAAATCTCAGACTTTGTGTGGGCAGGCAAGAAACCCCCTGTGAAAATGAAAGTATTACAAGATTCGAAAGGAGGAGGTGGACTGCAACTGCCAAATATAAGATTATACTACGAGGCAATATGTTTGGTATGGTTAAAAGATTGGATGATGCTAAAAGACCGGAAATTGCTGGCTTTGGAGGGACATAAACTGTTTGGATTGCATGCATATCTGTGGTACGACAAAGTAAAAGCGGACTCTATGTTTTTGCATCATTATATTAGAAGAAGCCTTTTCACAATCTGGAAGAAATACAAGGACTATATGGAAGATGGTATCCCCTCATGGGTGGTACCATACGAAGTAATAGATCCGAGAGCTGTTTATAATGAACAACAATGTTTAACCTATAAAGAGATAACAATAATGGAACATAAAAGGATAAAAATAAAAACTCAAGAAGAGTTATCTCCTCATTATGGATGGTTTCAATATAGGCAAATCAGAGATCTTTACAACTCGGACTGTTCAAAAGGAGGAATAAGATTGGAAAAGTCGGAATTAGAAGAAGTGATTTTACAAGAAGGTAAAAAATTTATCTCGAAAATTTATAAAATACTTCTAAAATGGCACATGGAAGATGAAGCAGTTAAAGTCCAGATGGTGAAATGGGCAATAAATTTTCATAAAGAAATAACAATGGAAGCTTGGGAGCATTTGTGGAAAAATACACTGAAGATTTCAACTTGTACAAATATTAAAGAGAATGTATATAAAATGATGTACAGGTGGTATCTAACACCAAAGAAAATTGCGCGAGGAAATACTAATATGTCAGACAGATGCTGGAAATGTAAAAAGCATGAAGGATCATTATACCATATGTGGTGGACTTGTGAGGTAGCTAAGCAATACTGGGGAGATATAATCGAAGTAATTAATGAGGTTTTGCAAACCCAAATAAATAAGAACCCAGAATTGCTGCTACTGAACTTGGGAATGGAAGATGTTCCAATGCAGTACAGAACATTGTTATTTTACATGACTACAGCAGCAAGACTTCTATATGCGCAGAAATGGAAAGTACAAGAAATACCAACTACAGAAGATTGGATTTACAAATTGCTGTACATGGCTGAGATGGATAAAATGACAAGAAAACTCAAAGACCTTGATCCAGGAGAATATCTTGCAGATTGGGGGAAATTGAAACAATATCTAGAAAAAAAATGGGATGTGAAAGGAGGACTGTGGCAGTTTGAGAACTATTAATTTGTGATTTCTTAAATAGAAGAGAGAAGTAACTTTACCATTAATGGGAAAATTTAGCTATTAATTAACCTAAGCTAGTATTACTATTAAGAGACTTTATAAAAAATATACAGTTTAAACAGTGATGTAGAGAATGGATATATTAGTGGATTTGATAGAGTATATATAAGAGAATTTGAATATGCTTAGAGTAAGAGATATAATACATATATGATTTAGAAGAATTTAATGGAAAATAAGTTAAGTAATAAGATAGGTTAAGGGTTGGAAAGCTGTTGGAAGTCTACAAGGAGGGCGGAGGGAAAGGGTGGGGGTTGAAATAAATTAGGTATGATGGGGAGTGTATGTAATAACTATGTACTCACCAATAAAAATTAAAAAAAAAGATCTTGGAAGCTAAGTAGAGTTGGCCGTGGTTAGTAATTAGATGGGAGATCTCCAGCGAAGACCAGGGTTGCAGAGGCAGGCAATGGCAAACTACATGTCATGAAAACCCCACCAGGGGTCGCCATAAGTGAGCTAAGACTTGACAGCACTATCACCACCAATAGTTGTATATAAAGCAGAACCACCCACTGTGCACTTGAAAATCTTGAGGGAAGAAGGAAAAGCCCATTCTTAAGCTAAATCACATGTACCTGTACCAGATCTGCAAGTGAGAATTTTAAGGTCCTATAAAAAGAAAATGCTTAACATTAAGAAGAAAGAACCTCTTGGTTTGTATGTGTATAATACCATCAAGTTGCAACTGATTTATGGTAATCCATCAAGGGATTTTCAAGGCAAGTGAGAAACAGAGGTGGTTTACCATTGCCTTCCTCTGCAAATTCTTCCTTGGTGCAAGTACCCCATGCAAGTACCAACTCTGCTTAGCTTCCGAGATCTGATAAAGTTGGGCTATATTATGCTGCCTTCCTTCCACCCCTTGGATTAAAAGTACAACTTCTAAAAAAAATGTATCCCTGTGTGTGTGTGTGTGTGTGTGTGTGTGTGTGTAGTTACACCTGGAACTGTGTTTCTGATTGAATCAATGGGAAATTTCCATTGTCTGATATAGCAGGTCTGCAGCTGAAGAACAAGATCTGGGTCCAATAACACCTTAAAAACCAAGGATATTATCTTTAGTTCTCATATTAAAGAACCCAACTAAAGTATTTACAATGACAAACAAACCAAATCTGATTTTTTTTTTTATCGCTTTGTAAGTACCAGGATGTATTCTGGCACAGCTCATGATCATTTCTTGGAGGCTTACTCTGAAGAAAGTCCTGGTGGATTATTCCTCAAGCCAGTTAGTGGGTGGTAAAAGCACTGGATTTTTTAACTTTGGTACCAGGCTCTGAAGGAGAAAGAAAAAATAACATCCACCACCAACAGTAATGCTACATTACTAAATAGTGTTGAAAAAATTATTGGATTTGAGATGGGTTGTCAGATTTCTTTAGTCAAATTTTAGATCTCTGGATCAACGTTTTTCCCATTTGATATTATGCATTACATAATATTCATCTCAAGGAATTCTTTAAAATGCCATATACCCTGGAAACTGAGACAATTCTATCTGTTCAGCTAACTTGTCTTCTCAAGCAAGTGAACAGCATGCTATCATTTAAAAGTGTTCTCTGGGGCTGTAATCCTTAATTAATTTCATTCTTAATTAATGGGTAATGGATTAACTCAGAGATATGGGAATCTATCCAATCACTGCCAGTATTCCTCTGAAACGTCTAAAAGATTTTTTGCACATAAAAATGGGAGAAAGGTAGGGGGAATGCAGAATGTATGAGAAAAGCCCTCTAGGTGTTATACGTATTGGGATGAGTGCATAGCCTAAAATAGATGAACCCTGCATTTTATTTTATTTTTTAAATTTTGTATTAGTTTTTCAAATAAAGGGCAAACAGAAGAGCAAGAAGGAATATAAAGAAGCAAGAAAAGAAAGAGAAGAAGTTTAGAAAAAAGAAAAAAAGGTATCCATAATAGTCTGCTTACAACAATACTTAGTGTATCATTAAACATTCTTGGTAAATAAGTTATACTATTAATAGTGAAACATTTAAGTCCTTTTACATTCTTGGCAAGTTCAAATCTTTATGCTTATTTTTAATCCAATTATAAACCAGTATCCAGGGTCCGAAAACTCCTCTTCCATTTTCTGTTTTAATATCATTGTCAATTTATCCATTTCTGCTGTTTCCATAATCTTTTCCACTAATTCTTCTTGAGTTGGTGTTATTTGCTGTTTCCAACAAAATGCTAATAAAATTTTAGCAGCTGTCACTGCATGTATTATAAAATGTTTTTGATTTTTGTTGTATCCATCTGGGATGCAGTTCAATAGGAACAATTCAGGTTTCAAAGGTATTGGTATCTGCAAATTGTATAGAGTAATGCATGTGTCATTATCCAAAATCTACATATAGCTTTACAAGTCCACCACATGTGATAAAAAGTTCCTGAAGATTTTTCACATTTCCAGCATCTACTTGGAGTATTCTTATACGTTTTAGCCAATCTATCTGGAGTTAGATACCATCTATAGAACATTTTGTACAAATTCTCTTTAAAATTAACCGATTTAGTTATTTTCATATTACTCTTCCATACTTTATTCTATTATTCTGTATCAATCTCATATCCTAAATTTTGTGACCATTTAATCTTACAACTTTTTGCCACCTCATTTTCCTTCTTCATTTGCATTAAAAATATATACATCTTTTTCATCAACTTTTCATCAGAGGCACATAACAATTTTTCAAATTCAGTTTGTTCCATATACCCCCCCCCCATTTCCTATCTTTATGATATCTAGACTCAATCTGTGCTCTTTGACCACCAGTCTAAATTAATATTTTGCTTTAACAATTCTTCTTTTGTGAACCCTGCATTTTAAAGTGGAACAGGTCGGATTGACATGTATTTGTCTGATTAAAAGTACTAATACATTGTTAGACCCTGGCCAACTAGTATATTTTTCATAAACAGATTTTCAGTTGCAACTTATTTCACTATTATTGCAGAAAGTCTCTAAGATAATTTCCGTCAGATACTGCAATGAAATGCTGCCGTACATTTTAAAAACACTACTCAAAAAGATGTTTATCTGGCCTCTTAAAAATCTCTAAAGGAGGTTCTAAGCATTCTGTTTATTTTTGTTTCCTAAGACTAAATGTATGGTGTAATTTCTGTTACATTACCTGTATTACCTTACATGACTCAGGCCTTTTCTGCACCAGTGGTTTATTCCTCTCTTTCTGAGTGTCCACTCAAGGATTAGATTCATTTTGGCCACCTACATTTCTGTACACCACTTTTAATCCTGTGTGCATGCCATCTTTTTTTGTCCATACTATCATGAAATAAAGAGGGGTATTTGGTAAGATGTAGATGTCATCATTGGCGTCAATGTCACCTGTGCCGTCACATCACCACCATTCCTTGTTTGTGTATGCCCATTATGTTATGATGTTATGACAACCAAAAGCTCCCAGCGGTAAGGTGTAAGCAGTAAAAATAAGAGAGAGAGAGAGAAATGAAAGTGAAAAGAAACCCAATATGGTGAGAATGCAGTGTTGATGCAGTCACCCCAAACCCAGAACCTTTATCCAAAAAGCATAGAAACCTAAAAGAGATCCATATAACTACAACACAAATTAACTATCTTTATATTTTTATAATGAACTTACTTTTTTTTGTGAAGAAAACTTAATGACGTTCTCAGGTTTGGACCTCACGGGTGTGTATGTTATAAATTCTAAACCAAAATGTCTACTTGGTGCATGGCTGTTCTGTATTGGGAAAGAAATTAAAATCAAGCATAATAACGTTATAGCTTTGTAGCATTATAACATAATTATTCTTGGTTTAAAAAATATTCCCCTGATACAGGACAGCCATGTTCTGGGTAGACAGTTTTGTTTAGGATTTATGAATCGTTCTGTGCTCCAAACTGGAGGTCCCTGTGCAGGCTGACCCAGAGCTGTGAGGCAGAAGCCAGCACTGAGGGGTAAACCAACTCAATGCCATAACAGCAGTGTTACGATCTTATAACGTCATTAAGTTTTCTTCACACACAAAAAAGAAGTGTCTTGGAAAAGGAGGGGGATGAGTGGAAGGAAGAGGAAAGGAGGAGCGGGAGGAGGATGGAGAGACCAATCAGTGAGAAGTGGCCTGCAGAGGGGGAGGAGCGCCGAACCCAGGATGGAGGGGGGGAAATGAAAGGAAAATTCTGCATGATTAAAAAAGTGGACTCAAAACTGCATTGGGGTATAAGCATAGGCAGAAAATCCAAAGAGAAATCTTGAAAGCACCATACTGAAATCTGGAGTTAAGCTTCCAGAATTCAGAAGAAAACCCAAAGAAGTGTGGGGCCAAAAGCGGCAAAAATTGCCTATGCAGAAAAGGCCTCACATTGTTTCTTTCCTGGACTTCATACTTCTCAAACATTCTGAGATCCATGGCCATTCTATCATTAGCACCTCATAATTTACACGTCCCTTATTCATTTTGCAACATCCTAGGACAGGTAATGGGTTGTCAGAGATAGGACCGCACCAGCTGTCTTCATCTGGCATTACCACTTTTGTGTGGTTATTAGAGATGGGCACAAACAGCAATATGAACAAAAAAAGCCAACCCAATCTGCTGTTCACGAACAAGTTGTTCATGAGGCCCCATTCTAAATGAACAGGTGGTCTTTGCAAGCCTCGTTCCTTGCTGTTTGTCAAGCCAGACAGTCTGGCACCTGCAATCAATTCCCTTGGCAACTCAGGCAGGGATTGTCTGAACTCTGTCTGAACTCCTTTTGTTGCCCTGGAAAGCCCAATCTAAGCCCAATTTAGCTTGATAGGCTGGTCTTCCTTTCAAGTGTGGAGCTCCAAATTTGTTACAAGAGAGCAAAGAGCAGGGGGGAGGGGGGCTCCCAGCTCTGGCTTTAGTATGCAGACAGTGGAGAGGGAGAGACAGTTGCTGTTGGCATTTTGATAGAGAGAGTGCATTGGAGCTTGAATTTTCTTTGCGTATAGTGGGATAGGGATCTACCCCTTCAAGTTCCAGGGTTGCTGCCAGGCTCTGGGACCAAGCTATTATTTATTATTGGTACCTTTCCTGGTGCCTGCTCAGGTCAGGTTTCTGGGAGTGGTGCAGTAGGGATCTTGACCAAACTTGGATGATGGCTGGAGGAGAGCTTGCTGGACCCCACAAACAGCCAACCATGAACATGTTCTTGAACAGGGCCATGTTCGTGGTTGTTTGTGTGAGTCCCTGTTTGTGGATGGCAATGAACAACAAACATCATGTTTGTTTGTTTTTCTGTTTATGCCTGACTCTAGTGGTTACCCCTCCTTCAGTTTTGCTTTGCTTTCCTCATTTATAACATTTATTAGCCACCTTTTCATCTTAGAAGAACTTAAGGTGGCTTACAGTATGAAACAGAAGCAAACATAAAAATACATTTAAAACTACCCGTACATTAAAAAGTGATTAGGCAAAAGCCATCCTAAATAAATTTTTTTTAAAAAAATATTCAGCTGCCTCCTGAAGGTAGAGAGTGAGGGGGCCAACCTTCACTATAAACCTCCAAATTTCTTCCCATAAGCTGTTGGTTTCAAGGTTCATGGAGTGTTGTTGTTTCTCTTCAGTATGTCACCAGACATTCCTAACTTCCTCTGCTGTAATAAGTGAATGCTATACAGTTGCTGTGTAAATGCAAATTGCTATACTGAAAATTATTTTTTCAACTAATCTTTGAGCCCTATGAGTTATAAGGGTAACTGATTTGAAAATTTCATGAGTAAAGTTCTTAAATTTTTCAGAGATGGAACCTATCATCAAAACCAACATGCAGGGAAATGAAGACGGCTAGTTGCTTAAAGCCCTAGGACTCTATACATGTGTTATTTTTATACCTTACCTGCTGAAAGTTAAGTTAAATGCATTTATGTTAGCAGTCTATAAACATTTATTGGTTAAGCCAGCCCTTTCAGTTAATTACATTATGAAGTATTTGGTAATTTACTAGAACATAAAGGGCATGAAATAAAAGCATTTTTCTTCCTTAACACTTCTAAAACTGCCCCACTGTCAGCTCAGGACCCTTAACAGCGTGTAGGCAGGTCAATGTGAAGATGAGGCAGTAAACCTCCCCCAGCCCAAGGGCAATGGTCCAGACTGGTCAGGAGCCATCTCCACAATCCCATCCTGACTACAGCTGTACGTTGATAGGCTTCAGTATGCTTGAAATCAGAAGACTGCTTACTCATCAGCAAGTCATTCAGTTTAATGAAACTTACCTTGAAATATGTAGAATTGCTACAAGAATATGTCCAATTTTGCCTGTTAGGCAAATTGGCTTATCTTTACATAGTTTATCTTGATTTCAGTAAGGCTTTTAATAAGATTCCACATGATAGTCTGGTTGACAAGTTGGTAATATGTGGCTGGGATCCTATTAGTGTAAAATGAATTTGTAGCTGGTTGACAGATCGCACCCAAAGAGAGCTTGTAAACAGTTCCTCATCTTCTTGGAGAGGAGTGAGAAGTGGAGTGCCTCAGGGATCTGTCCTGGGCCCTGTGTTATTTAACATCTTTATAAATGACTTGGATGAAGGAATAGAGGGGATGATCATTAAATCTGTAGATGATATTAAATTGGGAGGGATTGCAAACACAGTAGAAGACAGAAGCAAGATTCAAGTGATCTTGACAAGTTGTAAAACTGGGCTAAAACTAAAATTCAGAGCTCCCTTCCTCAGAGATGAGAAGTAGGGGGAAAAAGGAGTTTTTAAAATCCAGGCAGAAGGTGTGAAAACGACTCCCTATTTTAATTTGTGAGACATTTCAAGGTTTGTGTGCTGAAGCAAATCAGAGGAGTTTTATTTTAAAAAAGGAATTGTGTAAAAGAGACTTCAAGGATAACTGAGTAAAATTAATGGTCTGTTATAAACTGTAACTGATATGCCAAGCAGTACTCAAACATGCAACACTTAATGGCCTTGTGTATGTCAAGAGACTTTATCATGTATAAACACAATTTCAAACAAAATGCGTAAGCTAAAATGAGATTGTCCATGACTTCTTGCAGTTTGAAGGACATACTTTCACTATTAATTCAGTCACTTAACAGTGCAATCCATAGAAGAGGTATACTCTTCTAACACATTCAAGTCAGTGGGCTTAGAAGGGTGTAACTCTACTAACATCTACTAGGATGTTAGCCAGTCTCAGCACTTTCATTAAAAACATACTGTAAGATTCATAAATGTAATCAAAATATGCTGTTTGTGCTGGTCCATAAATATTATGTTTATGTGTGTATGAGTATAAGCCCATGATCATCTATGAGAGAAATTTTTGCATTATGAAAACAGAAATAACAGGGTACACACATGCATATGTATCATTATATTTAAGTATCTGAAAGTAGACCCTATATCCATATCTACTATAGAGAGAGATGGATAATTATAGTTCAGATACCACCTCTAATATTGGGAAATGTACATGAACTCAGAGGATGTCTGAGATTTGCAATATCCATGCAGCTCCTCCCCCCCCCCCCCCACTGACACTGTCTGAAAGCCAGTATACTGCAGTGGTTTGAGTGTTGGACTAGGATCTGGGGGACCCACCTTCAACTGCCCACTCTACTGTGGAAGCTTACTGTGTGACTTTGGGCTGGTCACTCTCTCAGCCCAACCTACCTCAAAGAGCGGTTGTGAAGGGTAAAGTGGAAGCTGTTATGAGTCCCAGTTGGAGAGAAAAGTGGGATATAAATATCTATTGGTTACCCTTCCAAACCTGAGGCCTCATAGCGATGACGTGGTTTTTCTTCAGCACCCATCAAAAGGGCTGACCACTAAAAAAGATTAAAGATAAATTACAGCATGCCTGTTAAAATAACAATTTTTCTTAATATTAAAATCCCAGTCCTAAAACTTGCCATGTCACAGTGCTGAAATGCCTGGGTTAGGAATGATAAGGAACAACAACACCAGACTATTGACCATGCCAAACTGGAACCAGGATCTACTAGGATGTCAAACATAGTGGCCTCCTCTTTTACAAATATTTGGAAATTCTTCTGTTCCTCCATTCTATACAGAAAGAGATTCTTATTATTCAGATGCGAGGATATATTTCATCTACACACAGCTCGTGTTTTAGTTTTTAAGTTTGTTTCAGTTTGTACACTGAACTAGGACTGAAGACACCAAAAGAGATCATCTGAGTGTATGCCCTTCCCTGCAGGTTACTCTCAGTGGTTGTAATCTGTAAAAACATATTTTTAATGTGCTTACAGTAAACACGTATCTTCAGAAGTAAGTCCCATTGTGGTCAGTGGGTCTTACTCCTAGGCAACTGTACCTGGGATTGCAGCTTTAATCACCTGTCCTTTTCACTGATTGGTAGCAGGGCCAGCACGCCTATTAAGGCCAGGTAGGCGGTGGCCGCAGGCGCGGGGTGCCGGAGGGAGCGCCGGAGGAGGCGCGGCGCGGGGTGCCGGAGGGAGCGCCGGAGGAGGCGCGGCAGGCGGGAGCGCGCGCCACAAAGCACCAGCCTCCTATCCCTCCCACCTCGCGCCGCTGCCGCCGCCAGCACAAGCCCCGAGCCAGGCGCAGCCACCGCGGGCAGGCATCTGCGGCGGCGCAGGCAACCGAGCGGGAGAGCTCGGTTGCCTGCGCACTTCTCTCCACTCCTCCTCCACTCCATCACTCCTACACAACCCAACACGAACACTCTTCTGAGTCAGCTTTTATAGGGTTTCCTTTAGCTGCCCCAGCCCTTCCTTCCAAGCTCTTTCCCTCTCCTGATGCCGCCCAGCTGTGTCTGCTCTCAGGTGTTCTTTCTCTTTTACTAACTCCTCCTGGCCTTCCTTGCCTCTCTAGCAGGGTGGGGCTGAATGTGAATGTGCCCAGCTGAGGCTTCCTCCAGGTGTGCCTCCTTTTCCTTCTCCTCCTTCCCCTTCAGTCTTTCCTGCAGCACTGGGCTGGCAGGGCCTTTCCAGGTGATGTGCCTCAGCCATCTCTGCCTCTGCTCATGAGGTGCCACCCCAGCCGGCATCTGGGCTGCCTATCCATTGGGGCTGGGCATGGCTGCGCTTCCCTGGCCTTGCTCCGGAGGTGCTGCCCTGGCCAGCATCTGGGCTGCCTGTCCATTGATGCTGGGTGTGGCTATCCTTCCCTGGCTGGCTTCCCCCTCTGGCTCTCCCCCTCCCACGCTTGCTGCTGTTTGTGTTGCCTTCTCTGGAGTCTCTGGGTACCCTGACTCTACTGCTAGGGTGCTGTGACTGCTCAACCCCGGACAACTGGCTATTGAGGCAGCTGGTCAGTTGTCTCCCGGGGGTCTCCCATCGTTTTCTCCAGGTAAGTCCGGGGGCTGGGCTGTGGACCCCAGATACCCTGCAACGGTGTATCACCTTGACCACATGGTCAAATGATGTGTATCGAACCGAGCATAAATGCTCCGGAATGGCATCATTTATCGACTCCACCTTTGGGAAAGAAAGGTGATGTATCAAGTGGAACTCCCCAACGGCCTTCTTAGGTACCACCCCTAATGGGGAGACCCTCAAATTTGGAACTGGGGGAGCATCAAATGGGCCTAAAACTCAATCTTCAGTGCACTCCTTAGCTATCTTGGTCCTTACTATGTCCTCCATCCTGATAACAGAGTGCAAATTATTGGCCGTAAAAGGGGAATGAGGCCCCCAGAATGGGATTCTAAAACCAAATGTAAAACCCTGCAACAAATAAAGAACATCCTGCCTATGAGGATAAGCCTGCAACAGACTTTCAAGGACCCTCAGCCTTACCGGGCTGGGCCCCTTTACCAGAAGCCTGCTGCCCACCAGATCCGGCGCCTCCAGGCCTCTTAATACCACTTCTCTGCCTACCCTGGGACAGGAGTTGCATGGGTGCATTCCGGCACAGGCAGGGCACTCATGCCTAAACCTGCAAGACTTTCGGCTACACTGTCCCTTAAAGGCAAACTCCCAACAAAGCAGCCAGGGTTGAACCTGCTGCCCCGCTGTGGAGCGGGTAGTAGCCAGTGAACTGGATGAAGCAGGATGTTGCACCAGATAGCCACTGGCCAACTGGTCCCCTAAGTTAGGCTTCGCTGGGGACATGACCTGCAGCCAAAGCTGCTGGTGTATGAGGTCCCAAGGCAAACTAGGGTTGAGAGCCGCCCTCATCCTGATCTCCTCATCATACTGCATCCAAGCAGCACCTGAGAAGCCAGCGTACCCATTATAGATTATATCCAGGTACTGCAACAGAGAAGCAGTCCTCTGAGGATGTGCTTTGACCATAAATCAAGAAGCCTGGTAACCAATTAGCCCAGGTCCGGTCAACACGACACCACTTAAGCTTCTCTTTATCTTGCTCATCCAAATCATTTTTATCCTTCTTTTCCAAATCTCGGAAAAGAAGGGTAAAGACGTCAATGAACTCTCCCTTGAGAATCTTATCATGGGTTGACTGCGTCAGGTGGTCGCCCAGAGGAAGTGCCATATCCCCAAAGGGGAGAGTGTTGAATAGCACCTGCCTATAGGCCAAGGTGGAATAAGGATAAAACCCCCATGGCCCGCCCATGTATCCAGGCCACATTCCTACCTGACCCTGTCCCCATGATCCATCCACTCCTCTCCAAGTGAGATGTGGGGGTACAGCCTGCTGTGAACCAGCCAACCACAGGCCCTGAGGTGCCCAGGACTGCTGGCCAAAAGCAGGCATAGCCACAGAAAATTGCTGGCCAACCCCTGCAGCCATCCTGGAAGTTGACTGAGGCACTCCCTGCCCCCAAGGCCCCCATGGCCAAGGAGAGGAAGACTAAGGCACAACATCCTTACCCCCAACATCCACAGGGTCGACAGCCAATGCCACCGGTGCCGATTCCACAACAGCCTCCTGCTCAATGTCCACTGATGATGCTTTGCTCACCTGGCCCACACCTGATGGGCCCCTGCTGGACTCTCCGACCTCCGCTCCTGCTGCTTGCTCTAGAACAGAAAAATGCCACAGGATATCTCTGTTAACAGCGTCCCTGGAAGTCCCACGGAGAGGCCGAGAGCGGCTCTTACCAACAGCAGACCCCTCAGAACCAGCCTTTCCCCTTTCAAGACTACTAATCGCGGAAGTATCTGCTGTTGGGTAACTTGCTCATCCTCATCCTCAGAAGAGCTGAGCTGTGGTTCAGGCCGTTTAGTGGGTGCCCTCTTAGCAGGCTGCTTGCCCTTGGCAGGGCCAGATCCCTTTTTAGGAGGCATGATGCCAGCCACTGGTTACAGTCACTAGGCACCCCGATAAAGAATTAAAGCTGGTATACTACAGCCAGGCCAACTATGTGCCCCCAGGTCACTGCCCCGTGCTGTATGACACCACTAGAATGGCAGGAAACCCAGGCCAAAATAGACCAATGACCTAACAGCAGGCCAATAGCCTAAAATGGTCACCGCCACCATCTAGCCCCCAAATGGCCACCAAGCGTGCAGCCCAAGGCCGAAACGCTACTAGGAGCCCAACAGAAATGCAGGCGAAAGGCAAAAGGCCCGAACCATCCACCTCCCCAAAGCCCCCTTTTACATCCTACCCAGGTGGAAG
Organism: Eublepharis macularius; assembly: GCF_028583425.1. Lineage (NCBI taxonomy): Eukaryota > Metazoa > Chordata > Lepidosauria > Squamata > Eublepharidae > Eublepharis > Eublepharis macularius. The sequence continues at coordinate 101,939,467 of NC_072790.1, read as the reverse complement.
CAGCATGTGGGGGGGGGAGAACACCTAAATCTCCCCTCTCGGCCAAGGAAAGCTAGGATGTCAGAGTAGCCCTATCTAAACTATTAAAGTATCCAAAAATGTACTGTCAGACACTTAAAGTTTGTTACAGACTCCCCTGAGATAAAATGTGGATGATTGCTCTGCAAATGGAACATAAATGGGTTACAAAAGTAAAAAGAACTTAAAACTCTGAAGCAAAGATTGTTAGACTTTAAAGTAGGTCAGACCTAAAGTTAGAGTCATGGACAAAATATTGACTTTTTTCAAAGTTGCCATTCTCTGGATTTTCACTTTTAACTACAAAATGTGTACAGGAACCTTGAAGAATTTGGCTAGGTGGTTGTTGGGGGTTTTCCGGGCTGTATTGCCGTGGTCTTGGCATTGTAGTTCCTGACGTTTCACCAGCAGCTGTGGCTGGCATCTTCAGAGGTGTAGCACCAAAAGACAGAGATGTCTCTGTCTTTTGGTGCTACACCTCTGAAGATGCCAGCCACAGCTGCTGGCGAAACGTCAGGAACTACAATGCCAAGACCACGGCAATACAGCCCGGAAAACCCCCAACAACCATCGTTCTCCGGCCGTGAAAGCCTTCGACAATACATCAATTTGGCTAGGGTTTTTTGTAAACTACTCATTGACTGGAATATTTGGTGAATAAACATCATTCAGAAAGAATTTGCACTTGCATTGGCTTTAGGACTGTCAAGCTGAATTAAAACATTCTGGCATCGGGGCAGACCTGTTGGAGGGGCAGACGTGCCAGAGTTCTGTAACAGGTCCAGGTATGGAAAGGGGGCAGAGCCCAGTAGTTTTAGTTAGATCCAGGTCAGAGTCCAGCACAAGAGCTATCTCTTCACCTAAACCTGGGCCTTGTATTTGGGGAGAGGAGAATTGCCTACACACCCCCACAGGGTGGGAGAGGAGAAGAAGAAACAGCAGGCATCCATCCTGTCTGGGGTTTGGGCAACTGGCTCAGCTGTGGCTGCTTTTGCATGATTCGTCCAGGGCTCAAGAAGACAGCTAAATGGCTCCCACCTGCCTCATAAAGGGTGAGGGGTATCCTTGGCTTAGCCTCAGCAGGGGAGTTAGTCGGGGTGGCAGTAATTCTGGACGTTTGCTCAGGGCTGCAGAATCACTGCCGAAACTATACAGGCATGTAGGTGGAAATGTCTGAAGGGAAAAATGGGTTTTACTTCTCTGACAGCTCTCCTCAAAGTATGAAGCAAACATACAATAGCCAAGCCAACCAGTGTATGAAACAGTCATCAGATTTCTTTTGACTGGTAACCCTAACTGGTATGGGAAACTTTACAAAGCCAGAACAAAGAATATTCCCATTGTTTTTATGCAGCAATTCTCACCCCCATGCCACATGTAGGCAAGAAAGACATTCAAATTACAGAAAAGAGTGCAGTAAGCTGTTGTAAAATACAGATACTGTAGGAAGCAATTTTCTTGATTTATCCAATTTCTAACATTAAAATGTTTCTGTTTTATTAAATCTACATGCACTTTCTGGATATACTTCACTAGATGTTTAAGTCTGTGAACAATTATCAGAGGAAAACAGCACTTCCGGGCAGCAAATATAGAATGCCGTGGAGAACATATTTCAGTAAGACTCAAATAGTAAGCAGAAATTAACATTCACAAACAATTGAACATAAATGTACCTTAAATAAAAAACATTGTGTGAACATTGGAAAATATTAAATATGTAGAATTCTTATAATATTTAAAAGTTTTATGACTCAAATTTCCAATAGAATTTTTTTAGACTTGAAATTTGCATTTCAAATTTAGCATTTTGCATTAGAAATCATTTTTGGTGAATCAGAAATTTGCATGTTGGATATAAAAGTCAGTATATGAATTTGACATTCTCATCTTCTAAGGTTAGGGGTGTGTTAAATATGTATTACATTATGTATTGAATTAACTTTCAGCCACTAAATACCACTGCAAGACACACACATTTCCAATTCTAAACAGCATTGTGGGTTAACTATAACTATGAGATATTATCAAACATCAGTACTGACATCAAACATCACTAGATCTGAATTCAGATATAAAATATTGGGAGCATATTCAGGGGGAAAAACAACATTGAAACTCTTAGGGAAGAATTCTGAGGATAATTTTGCAGAACAAGTTCATTTCAGTTCTACATGTTTCTTATAGCATCTGGCTCCTTGGCATCCAGTCTGGAAGCTGTGCTTGTTGTGCTTCTAATGACAGGGTGATGGTTTGGTCTGTGACACAGCTTGCTGAGGAGCTGTCAGAGTCACTCTGAGTTCACTGATGCCTAACTTTGCTTTGTCAACTCTTTTTGCCTAAAAAATTACATGACTGTGCTAGACTGCTATAACTCTTCACTAGAGATGGGCACAAACAGCGATATGAACTAAAAAAAGCCACAAACAGCCCAATCTGCTGTTTGCGAACAAGCTGTTCTTGAGGCCCCATTCTAAATGAACAGGTGGTCGTTGCAAGCCTCATTCGTTGCTGTTTGTTGCTGTTCGTCAAGCCCGACAATCTGGCACCTGCAATCAATTCCCTTGGCAACTGGAGGCAGGAACTGCCTGAACTCTGCCTGAACTCCTGCTGCTGCCCTGGAAACCCCAATCTAAGCCCAATTTAGCTTGATAGGCAGGTCTTCCTTTCAAGTGTGGAGCTCCAAATTTGTTACAAGGAAGCAAAGAGCAGGGGGGAGGGGGGCTCCCAGCTCTGGTTTTGCAGACAGTGAGGGAGAGACAGTTGCTGTTGGCATTTTGAGAGAGAGACAGGGAGAGTGCATTGGAGCTTGAATTTTCTTTGTGTGTGGTGGAATAGGGATCTACCTCTTCAAGTTCCAGGGCTGCTGCCAGACCAAGCTATTATTTATTACTGGTACCTTTCCTGCTGCCTGCTCAGGTAAGGTTTCTGGGAGTGGTGAGGTAGGGATCTACCCCTTCAGGTTCCAGGGCAACTGCCAGGCTCTGGGGCCAAGCTATTATTTATTATTGGTGCATTTCCTGCTGCCTGCTCAGGTAAGGTTTCTAGGAGTGGTGTGGTAGGAATCTTGATGGCTGAAGGAGAGCCTGCTGGCCCCCATGAACAATGAACAACGAACATGTTCGTGAACAGGTCATGTTGGTCAATGTTTGTTGTTTGTTGTTCGTGGATGGCAACGAACAACAAACACCATGTTTGTTTTTTTTCTGTTCGTGCCCATGTCTACTCTTTATACAGCATCAACCATAATACCTACAAGCTACAGTTCAGTTGCACGGAGGTTTTAGTATTTTTGTTTTATACCATACTTGCTATTTAAGGTACTTTATGTGTAGACAAATCATTTTCTTTTTGATACTGGTATATTTGGAAATCATGATTAAAAACTATGCTACCATGGTGTTCACTTCTTAAGTGCTGTACACATGTTATTTTGAGGGGGGTTGGGGGGGGAGGGGAGTGGGATTGTGTGTGATCTCCCTGCTCCCAATCTCTATGCTAAAGTTGCTAAGGTTTCCTGGAAATTTTAGGGTGGAGCCTAGAGAAGGGAGAGTTTGAGGAGGGTAAGAGAGCTCCACAGGGCATAATGCCATAGAATCCATCATCCAAAACAACCATTTTTTCCAGGGCAACTGATCGCTGTAGTTTGGAGATCAGTTGTAATTCTGGGAGATCTCCAAGCCCCATCTGAAGGTTGGCAGCCGTACTTGATGCATTCAGGTGATTCTGCATAGAGCCTACATTCATACAATTTAGTGAATGTACACATGAGGCTGCCTTATACTGGGTCAGTTTCTCTAGCTTAGTATTGTCTATCCTGATTAGCAGCAGCTCTCTGGAGACTTGTGTAGATGTCTTTCACATCTTCTATGACCTGATCCTTTTAACTGGGATTAAACCTGGGGACTTCTGCATGCAAAGCAGGGGTTCTACCACTCAGACACAGCCCCAGCCTACAAAAAGTGGACACTCTAGACGTGTGTAATCAGATATTGCAAACCCTAAACACTGTCCAACTTTCCTGTCATTGAATTGGACAGGTAATGTTTGACACAGAGTGTCTCTACATGAGATGCCTGGACACGTGTTCGTCAAGTGCCAGGAGAGGCAATGTTAGCCGGGAAGTGTAGTTTTAAAAGACAGGTGGAAATCATTCCAGAGGGGACAGATTCTCTCACAGCCCTCTACCGATCTCTGGCATGCCAGACTGTCTCCCCTTCCGGAGCCTTTGCCCTGCCACCCTTGCTGCTTAGGCTCAGCAGGGCAAACACTCCAGAAGGGGAGACAGTCCTGCATGCCAGAGGCGGCAGAGGGCTGTGAGAAAATCTGTCCCCTATGGAGCGATCTCTGCCAGCTCTGTCTTTTAAAACTATGCTTCCTGGCTAACATTGTGTCTTCCAACACATGAAAAACACACGTTAGAAGTCTTGTGTAGAGAGACTCACAGAGAAAGGCTTCCTGATATCTTTCAAACCCCAATAATTTTCATCCGATAAAAGATCTTATTCTTGGTTGTCAGGCTGCAGTTTGTTTTTCCAACCCACAGGCCTGAGATGTATACAGCTAGAACTAAAATCCGGCTGAGCAGCAAAGTAAGGCATACAGCAACACAGAGCAAAGCTACAAGTGACTTTCTTCACTTGGAGAACACTAGATTTTTCTTGCAAGGTTAGCTGGAAAGTGAAGTCTGAGTGGTCCTTCCCCTCTCTGTTAGAATCACTGCTTGAAGAGCCACAAGAGGGCTTTATTTGGAGGCAGGCAGCTGCTACTTTCTCCCAGGGCATTCTGCAGGCTGCCTGCTCCTGGGGAGAAAGTGGCAGCATTGGTGAAGCTTCAGCCGCAGTGACAGCAGAAGAATCTGCAGCAGATCCTTCCACTGTCAATGCGGCTGAAGCTTCACACATGTGGCCGCTTTCTCCAGAGCAGCTCCCCAGGAGCAGGCAGCCTGCAGAATGCCCTGGGAGAAAGTAGCAGCTGCCTGCCCCCAAATGAAGTCCTCTTGTGGCTCTTCAGGCAGTGATTCTAACAGAGAGGGGAAGGACCACTCGGACTTCACTTCCCAGCTAACCTTGCGAGAAAAATCTAGTGTTCTCCACATGAAGAAAGTCACTTATAGTCACACTCTTAGTACCATTGAAGCAGCTGATCTCTTTCAGCATAGGCAGGAGCCCTCCCTTCCTCCCTCTCTCTGGCAGCATAGGCCCTTGGAGGCAGGTGCTCTTATAGTACCCTGTGCCCCCTGCTTTATCCCCCAATGCACCTGGCATCCCTAGTGAGAATATTTTAAGCCATTTTGGGTCCCCATTGGGAGAAAGGCAGGATATAAGTGAAGTAATTTTTTTAAAAAATTACTTCCACCAGCCTGCCCTTTCCCAAGAGACAGACTAAAGAATATGAGAGCTACTCATCACCAAAGACAGTCATCACAACTCTGTCCTCTCCTAGACATAGAGATAAACTGCTCTGCTGCAATACCAGGCAGACTGTTCAGTTTTAAACTATTCAATAAATATATCATAGACATAGTAGACATGCTCTCCTGTTTTTGTTTTTTGTTCCCTACCTGATATATTTCTGTGAAATCCAGAAAAGACTTAAATAAGACGTTTCTCCCAGTCATTCTTCAGTCAGAATTTTACCTGTATAATATTGAGTAAGGAACTTTTTTCATATTTGGAGCTTTACATGGTTCTGGGATTGGGTTGGTAGTTAATTACAGCAGAACTACATCAGTCTCATGCCCTCTGTGATAAACTAACTTTTCCCTAGTTCCCTTTGCAATTAAATAAAATTAATGCAGTCTTAAACATTGGAAAAAAATCCCCATGGCTATTATGAAAAGGAATTAGCAGTGAATTATTAATCAGGGCACATCTACAGTATACACTTAAACTGAAAGGAAAATATCATGCTTCCCCCCCCTTCAATCTATGGAATAGTGTCACAGAGAGCAGAACCACAAGTGACAAAAGGCACAGATTGGACACTTGTCTGCTTCCCTCAAGTTTTGATGGGGAATGTAGGCAGCTTGGCGGAATGTTGGACAAGTGACAGTTGAAAGTCCATTGAACAGCAGTCAGAGAGCGAAGCTGCGAGACCAGGATGCCTACATTTCCCATCAAAACTTGAGGGAAGCAGACAAGTGTCCAATCTGTGCCTTTTGTCACTTGTGGTTCTGCTCATAGAAACTAAACTGAATAAGCACCGTTCCATTTAGGAAATTGTTTGTGTGATGTCCCTTTTATACAAATGCAGTTTCAACCATAACACTGCAACCCTAAGAAAAAAGGGGGCATGTACTTGTGATCAAATGACCCTAGCTTTGCAGAGATATTTAAACATTGGTTCAGGTAGCAATCCATTTTGGGTCCCCATCAGGAGATATAGATAAATATACTCCTTATGGATTTGTACTATGTCTAGAATATATTTGAGATGTGTTGAACAAGCATAAGTCTCTAAGTGAAAGCTGGAAATCTCTCAGAATTACAACTGAACTCTAGACTACAGAGATCAGTTCCCCTGGAGAAAATAGCATCTTTGGAGGGTAGAACCGATGAGATGATACCCTGTGGAAATCCCTTCCCTCCCCAAACCCTGTCCTCTCCAGTCTCTAAACCCAAATCTTCAGGAATTTCCCGTCCCAGAATTGGCAACCCTACCTGTAGTAGCTGGGTTTAAGAATGAGACTACCCATTTCAGTTCCTTTTTAATTTTAATCAAAATAAACATTATTTTATTGTGGTGTTTGTTTATTAATATATAGAGTTATTGGCTTTGCAATATTAATATATAGAATTACGGGCTATGCATTTTTTTAGTTCTTGTTTTGTGCTTTTAACAATAGTATTAGGATTTCCAGGTCTCCCTGGCAACTGGCAAGGGAGGCTGGTACTTACTGGTTGTCTGTGTCTCTCATGCTCCCAGCCGCTGCATGTCAACATCACTTCTGGAAGTGACATCATCACCGTAGCCATGGGAGTGCTCCCGCATCTCACATGGGGTCAATTCTTTGAGATTGGTCAGTCTGGGGCCAATTTTGGAGCACTCCCACAGTCAGCATGGTGATGTCACTTCAACAGGTGATTGCTAGGCAGCTGGCTACCTCCTGCTGAAAGCCAGCAATTGGCAGGCACGGGGGCAAACTTCCAGGAATTTGCCTGCTACTGGTGGGCACCTGGGAAGCCTAAATAGTATTGATTATGGTAGATTGATCTATTCTGTGTGAGCATATCTTCTGGAGTTAGAATTCCATCCTGGGAAGAAGTGTTCTTAGAAAGCTTGCCATCTCCCAGATTTCCTTGCTTTTTTAATGATTTTTTTTTCATGGAGAAGTATTCAAGCACTGTATCCCCTGATCCAAACAATCCAAGAATCATTGTTGGGTGCCGGGCTAGCCCAAGTAGAGTAGACAAAATCTCCAGTCCAGGGTCAGAGCATGAGTCCAAAATCCAAAGTTCAAGAGCCAAGTCAGGGGGTCTGTAGGTCAGTACCAGTAAAGTCAGGTTCAGATGCGAGCAGAGACAGGGCACGGTCTACAGGAGCAAGGCAAGATTCAAGGGAGTGGTCGCAGCAGTAGCAGGAATTCAACTCGTTGCTTCCATGCCTAGCAGTTCCTCTAGTCTGGCTTTTATAGCCAGGTGTGGTTTACAGCCAGCTACTTGGGCTCTATCCCAATGCTACTCATCATCACTATCCACAAGCAGCTTGCGTTGTCCCAGGAGGTGAGCACTGTGCCTTCTCTCCTGCAGCTCCACTTTTTGCCTTCGTCTGCAGCGTTCTTTGAGTGTAGACGAATCTGGGGTGGTAGTGAAAGCCCCTGGCTGGGTTTCCCCTGTGGTGTTGGATGTCCCTGGCTGGGCTTCACCTGTGATGTAGAAGCTGGAGGGTGCTGGTGGCTCTGCCTCAGCTGCTGCCTGTGGACTCTAATTAGCCAGCAGCTGTTCTTCCTGATCACCAGCGTTGGCTGAGTAGGGCTGGTTACACGAAGCTCCTCTTCTCCTGAGGAGCCAGGGCTGGCTACACAAGGCTCCTGAGGAGTCCTCACTTTCACTGAGCCCAGACTGGCCCATGACAACCATTTTGCTTTTTGATTGCCCTTTGGTGGACTAAGCCTGACCAGTGAAGTCAATGATTTGTCTTTCATATTCTTGGACTTCGTGAAATGCAACACTTTTTAAAAAAAAAATCCAATATATATTTCAATTATTTTACTCACTTGTTTCAAACTGCATAGTATCAATCTGGCCCTTCTCAGCATATAATCCACCACTCCACTGAGCAAAATTTGAAGACTTCCTCCAGCCTAAGGAATCTCCCTCCTACTTATGTTGCTCCTTCTCTAATGGAACTAGCAAAGTTAGAGAAATATTCCTTAGGCTGGAGGAACTTCATCCTTTAATTTTTGTAGAAAAGAGGAAGTGATGTCATACCTCTCTAGAAATCACCGGAAACTCTGGTAAAACCATAGAGTTTCCAGCAATTTCGAGAGTGGAGTAAAGTCACTTCCAGGTTGTCCCAGAACTGACATAATGCCATCTCCTAACTGTGATTTCCCCCCTACCACTGGTTGCCAGAATGTTAGGCAATGGGAGCTGTACCCACAGCTTCAGATTGCTCGTTATGTATCTTCAGATACATAACGAACAAATGGAAGGTAAAAGGGATGATACCCCAATTTCTGGGTGAAAATAGAGAAATTTTGAAAGAGGACAGAGAGAAGTCAGAAAGTCTCAATGCCTACTTTGTTTGGTTTTCCCCCTGAAGGCAAGAACAGGCTCACCTGCTCGTGGTAGGCAGTGCATGGCCTCAGGGCTGCTGGTTGACATAATCAGAGAAGTTGTGGAGAAGCACCTTTCTACACTGGAAGTATATAAATCCCCTGGGCCAGATGGGGTGCACCTAAGAGTCCTCAAAGAACTTTCAAAAGAGCTTGCAGACATTTTGGTGACCATCTTCCAGGCCTCTTGGAGGACGGGTGATGTGACAGAAGACTAGAGGATGGCAAATGACATCTCAAACTTCAAGAAAGGGAAAAAGGACAATCCTGGGAACTACAGGCCAATCAGCTGGACCTCTGTCCCAGGGAAGATACTGAAGCAGATATTAAAGGTATCAGTCTGCAAGCATCTGATGGACAACATGATGATATGGGGAAATCAGCATGGATTTGTCCGCAACAGGTCCTACCAGACCAATCTCAGCTCCTTCTATGACTGAGTGGCAAGCTTACTGGATTGCGGGAATGCTGTCAATGTAGTTTATCTGGATTTCAGTAAAGCTTTTGACAAGGTTCTTCATAATCTTCTGATGGGTAAACTGGAGGCCTATGAACTGGACTCTCTGATGGTTAGATGGCTAGGGAACCAACTGGATAAATGCACCCAAAGAGTAGTTATCGATGGCATCATGTCTGATTGGAAGGAGGTGTCCAGTGGAGTGTCTCAAGGCTCAGTTCTGGGCCCAATGCTTGTCAATATTTTTATAGATTATCTGGATAAGGGTGCGAAAGGATTACTCATTAAATTTGCAGATGACACCAAAGTAGGAGGGGTAGCAAACACCTTTATTTGTTTGTTTGTTTGTTCGCTCGCTTGCTTGTTCGCTCGCTCGCTCGTTCATTCGTTCATTCATTTATTTATTTATTATTTCAACTTTTATTCCGCCCTCCCCACACAGTCAGGCTCAGGGTGGATTACATCAAGTAAAAACATTCATATAAAACTTTACACCTTAAAACTATTTAAAACAACAACAACACAACAGTACAATATAAGATTTAAAATGTACAAGATAGCAACAATCAGCTATACAGAGGCAGTCAGACTGCCACTTAACTGTCATTTAAAAACAGTATGGTGGATACCTCTAGTGGGGAGGGATCAAATCTTTCCTTATCCTCCATTTAGGATTTAGGCCGCGGAGGCTTAGCCTAGCCTCAGCCACACACCTGGTGGAACATCTCTGTCTTACAGGCCCGGCAGAAAGATAGTAAGTCCTACTGGGCCCTGGTCTCATTAGACAGAGTTCCACCAGGTTGGAGCCAGGACCAAAAAGGCCCGGGCTCTGGTCAAGGCCAGGCAGGCCTCCCTCGGGCCAGGGACCACCAATAATTGTTTATCCCCTGATCGAAGTGTCCTCTGGGGCACATATGGGGAGAGGCGGTCCCCCAGGTACGCTGGTCCTAGTCCACATAGGGCTTTATAGGTTAATACCAAAACCTTGAATCTGATTTGGTACTCCACTGGCAGCCAATGCAGCGGGTGCGATACTGGTGTTATATGTGTACCACTTGACACGCCGGTGATGACATGTGCTGCTGAATTTTGGACCAGCTGCAATCACTGGATCAGTCTCAGGGGAAGCCCTGCATAGAGTGTGTTACAGTAATCCATCTTAGAGGTGACCTTTGCATGGATCAGTGTACTTAAATTGCAGGTCAACATGTAAGGGACAAGCTGTCTGTCGAAGATGAAAAAAAGAGGACTTGGCAACCACTGCAACTTGAGCCTCCATTTTCAGGGAGACATCTAGGATCACCCCCAAACTCCTGACTTTTGGAACTACAAGAGGGAAGTTACTGGTTGGACACTGGAAAAACTTCATGTTAAGAGGAATTCTGCAGTGGAATCAGCTGCCTAGGGATGTGATGGGTTCCCTTTCATTGGTAGTCTTCATGGAGCAGCTGGGTGATACTTCTTGGGGATGCTTTAGGCTATTCCTGCTTTGGAGAGGGGGATGGATTAGATGGTTTGTAACACCCAACTCTATAATTCTATAATTCTATGTCCTGCTCCCATGAACAATTGCAAGCCTATGGGTCTATGACACATCAATTTCAGATTCAGATGAAAAAGAATGAGGTTTTACCAATAGCGTTCTTTTTAGGCCTGTGTCTTTCTGCTGGCTTGTTGGTGGTAAACTAAGATCTCAACTTGTTTTTTCTAAGCTCTCTACATGGGCCTTCAGATGACCTTGGTTCTGATTAAGGAATAAGCCCTGTTTGGCCTGCCTTTCCCCTGTCACCATCTTCATCTACACTTTAATAGCTTCTGACTGACTGTCTATCCATAGGCTAATGACTAAAGGTGGGCACGATCCCAAAACAATTACCGATCAAGCTGATCGTGGATCCGTGCCGGCGGCGACCCCAAATCACCGATCCACACTGGTCATCTCCCGTTTCCGATCCGTGGATCGGGGATTGGGGAGGCCAAAGCGGAGGGGTGCCCCGCTGTTCCCAGCTATGTGGGAAGTTGGGTGGTGGCGGCAACCGCTGGGCCCAGTGGGCATGGGGAGGGGACATTCACACACACTTAGAGCAGAGGGGGGAAAAAGTTTTTAACTCGGCGACGAGCTGCCTTCACTCACTCACACACACACACACACACACACACACACACACACACACACACACATTCTTAGAGCAGGGGGGGAAAGTTTTTAACCCGTCCCTGCCTTTCCAAATAGAGAGAGAGAGAGACACCCTATCAACATGTTTCAGCCAGCTTTTAAAAAAAAGCAGGGACAGAATCCTCCATTCCTCCCCACCCAATTTTAAAAGCAAGCAGCCAGTCTTCAAAAAGCATATTTTAAACACACACACAGATCTGTGAATGAGGTTTTCCCACAAAATACAGTGTTTTAAAAGCAGATTAAAAACAGAGAGTGACAGACAGAAAAACAGCCATTCCTCCTACAAAGCCCCGTTTTTTTAAAAAGCAAAAAACGTTTGGAGTGCCCATGGCTAGAGAACACTCCCTTCCCACTCCCTCCCATGGGTCTCTTCTCCCAACTGGTGAGTGCATTGCTGCTCCATGGTTGGAAGGAAGCCCTGCTAATCAAGGAAAGCTGGGCTTCCATTCAGGTTTCCAGGGCGACAGAAGGAGGGCAAAAACAGCTCAGGCATTCCCCTGGCTCCGTGGCCCCGGGGATAGATTACTGGCGCCGGAGTGACTGGATCCCTGATCAGATCCCGATGGCCCGATCAAGCGCCCCCCCCCCCCCCCGAACGCTGGATCAGTCGCCATGGACGGCACCGATCTGCCAGGTCCTGATCTCACAAACGCCATTATCATGGGTATTTTTCTATCGTAATGCCGATTGTGCCCATCTCTACTAATGACTAGACTTTGGCTAAAACCATTGCTCAATAGCAAGCAACAACTATTACCAAGCTTATTTATTTATGCTGGAACTATGGCACATTTCACCTCACTGTGATGAAAAGATAAAGATAGACCTTGCATCATTTTGTAGCATCACTAGACATCTACTAAACATTCAGGGCCAGGTATTGCTTTCACATTTCCTGTCTCTTCCTTCATGCCTGTAAAAACTAAGAAATTTCTAGCCAAAGGAAGCGTCACTTTTCATTCTAAGGTGCAAGGACAAATGTAAGCATCACTACCGAAAATGGCGTTAGAGCAGTTTTTTTAACTTCACTGACTTGTCTTATTGAGATGAAGTCCAAATTGTAAAGCATTTCATAATAGTGATCCTGTTTTTTACTTTGGTTTGTATTGTACTTTTGGAAGGACTTTTCTAGCAGAAACTCTATATTCATATTGGTGTGTATGCTGAATTCAAATCATGAAGCTTTCAGCTATTATTATATTTGGTGCTGGGTTTACAGTACAGCTGTCTGAAGAACTAACGATGCTGTCTGTCATCTTCGCCTCTTCCTTTTCAATCACAGGAAACTCTTATTCTATTAAGTGTGTGGGCATGTATGTATACATAAAAACTGCAGGAAAGAATTATAAATGGCACTGTTTGCCACAATTATTTGAACAAGGTTCCCCTTTTCCACTGTAAAATACAGCTTTCTTCAACATTTGTCAGTAAAAAGGTGCTATGATTAAAAAATATCAGGTTCTCCTCAAGTACATTAATATGATTAGCTAAACACCCATAAAATGTGGAGGAGGAGGAAAAGGATGATGATTGCCAGTCCTTTCTTCACCTCCACTCTCCAATGCATTTCCCATGCTCATTCCATATTCCCCTAGATTTAATTTATTTACTTCATTTGTACCAACCGTTCTGTCCAATGGGGACCCAAAGCAGCTTACATCATTTCCCTGTCCTCTGTTATATTTTTGACATCACTGAACCCATTGCCACAATGTTGTGTATTGGGATGAGTTAGGCCAAACAAGGCCTCTAAGGTAATTACTGTATTGAATATTATGCACTGTTAGCTTCAGGTTATGTCAAGGTTCCTAACGCGCTTCAATCTCATTGCCTACACTTGATCCTCATTAGGTACATTCATATGCACATTCATTGGGTACCTTCTGAAGGCAGCAGCCAATTGGTCCTTTCAAATAAAGACCAATCAGTGGCCTGCCTATCTTATACATTGTATATAGTTAATGCAAATGATGGTATTGTAAAGTACACGTTCTTATTGGTTGCTAGCTATTCTTGGGGTGGGGGTTCTCTGTATATATTGAGGGCTTCTGTTCAGTCTGTGTAGAGAGTCTAGTGAATAGTGTCTGCTGCTGTTTTTCTGTTCTGGTTTGCAATAAAGAGCATTGTTTTGGCTGAAATCACTCTGGGCTGCAATCATTCTGAGCTCCAAGCTCAGTACACAATACACAGGCAGATTTAAGTTCCAAATCTAGTCCTGAGTCTTGGTTTCCCAAAACTGAGCATTGCCCAGACATAGAAAAGTATACAATTCATATGTGAATTGTGGGTGTCATTAAAGTCTGTATCTGGAAGTACTCCTCAAGTGATAGCTGCTTTCCTTTTGGTGCACCAAGGGAACCCCAATAATTGAATTTTTTTTGCACTTTCTTCAAATGTACTGGTATTTTATATAGTTTTTGTCATAATATGAGCCACTTCTGTCTCAATAATAATAATAATAATTTCCTTTATACATATTTCACTGGTAAAAGGCAAGGGACAAAATGTGCATGGGTTAGAGCATTTATATGCAGCCTTTCCAGGATTTCTTGAAACATGACAATAATCTTCCATGGCTACTTCTGAGGTATATTATTAGCATTACAGTTCAACAAATAAGTTGGAAATTTTATTTGTAATCTCCTGTGCTTCAATACTCAGTGATCATTCATTTATAAAATGTTTATTTTTGAAAGATTCTTGGAGTTAGGATAACCATGTTGAACCTTTTTAAAAAGCTCTGCACAGATAAGAACTGTTGCTGAGTCTCACTAAACAATGCAGCCAACATGCTGCTATCTAAAAAGCCAAGGTGTGAACAGATAACATGAGCATATCACAATGCACATATGGAACACTTCATATGGCCCTTGGATCCAGAGTATTGTAACAGGGCTATGGAAATTTATACCAGAAAGCATACCTGGTGTTATATAACCCATGCACTGCTTGGTTGACTTGGTAAGGATGGAAGGGCACACTCTGAGTGCTACTGACTTGGCCAGTCGCAATGCCTCATATTGGCCTGCAATCATAAGGCTAACGGAACACATCTCTGTATAGTGAACTGTCACAGAACGGTCCTGCTGACTTGCAAGTCACATTCCATTTTGGCTCTTTGATGCTCAGGTACTAGAATCATCTCAAATCTCCACCCAGCAATACTACGGTGTCCTGAGTATGACTCCCAGAGGGGTTTTCTCATGCTTCTCCTTCAGTGCTCAGCCACCATATGGTCATTTTTGAAAATTCCTGTCAAGAGAGCTAGCACTCCTGGCTTCCCTTCCATGTTACCATTTAAAGGTTCTGCCTAGTGCCTGCATCTCTTGCGACACAATAACTGGTTACTGTGGGATTGGCTTACTGCACTTTCATACTGCTGGGGAAACAGCGATCTAGCAAACCATCACCACTCTTCCCCTGACACCTGTCTTAAATAGTGAGTTTGAGATCTATGGGGTACAGAGAACAAATATCAACTTTTAAAATAGGAAAGGATTTATTCAAAAAGAAAAGTCTATGGACATACTCTACAAAGATATAGATCAAGCAAGGAATACAAAGAAATGTGTGCATACATAGTAGGGTTTCCAGGGATCCCAGCAACCACACTGGGGGGGGGGCAGGGATCTGGAGGATAGGGGAGCAAGATACTTATCTCTTGTGTATGCACACTCCCACCTGCTTCCATGCACCCCATTGTGCCAGAAAACAATGTAATTTTCTGGCATGATGGAGGAGCATGTTGCACTCAAGTCAGATTCATTAACATTTGCCCGTTTGGAGGTGATTTTTAATAAATCTGGATTCAACATAACCCGCAGCTTACCCACTGCATAACTTGACAGGGGACTGTGGGTGCATGTGTGCACACTTCTCCCCACCATGCCCTCCTCCTGCTGGCTAGGTGATCGGGGCTGGGGAGTGGCAGGTGAGGGCGGGACTTCCTTTGTTTCCTCAGCTTTACACATGCCCTAGCTGGCCTTGTTCTAAGGTAGGCTCTTTGCTCTTGAAGTTAAAACGTCCCATCTGTTATCCATACTTTTGTCCAGGCTACCTGTCCTTTGTTAGTGTCATGAGGTAATGGAGGCCATCAAGATGGAGCCCAGTTATGGGAGATCCCTCCTCCAAATGAAATCAGCCTAAATGGACTTTGTTTTCCTCATGTCCAGGGAGTTTATTATGGCTGCTTCCACACACATTGGATAATCCACTTTCAATACTCTTTAGTGAACATTTGGAACTGCTTTTCCATGTGTGGAACAAAAAATCCACTTCCAAAGGATTGCTGAAGTGCATTGAAAGTGCATTATTTAACGTGTGTGGAAATGGCCAATATCTCTCTGCCCACTTCCCTGTGGTCCAGTCCTTCTCTTTCTATCTTTTCCAGCAAGAGATACCATCTAGCATTTGGCATTCTCATGTCTCTTTCACTGTCTAGGAATCACATTCTTGTCAGGGACTGAGATGTTCCTTTGTTTGTTCTCTGATGGCTAGAAGCATTTGCATAACCAGGCCTTATGTACTGGACATTTGCAGAAGCCATCAACAGGATGAGGATGCTTGAGAGCAAACTGCTGTCCTATTAAAATGAACACATGGGTAAGATTGTAGCTCCAAAATTGTTAATAATGTAACACAATCCAAAGTGGATAGCATTTCTCCACATAAGCAATCACCATTGACAATAGGGTATCTATCTATCACAGTTTGATCCTGCCCATCCTCTGAGAAGTTCAGAGGATATACATGGTTCTTCCCCTTCCAGTTTTCTTCATAACAACCTTGTGAGGAAAGTTAAGCTGACAGGCCTAAGGTCATCTAGTAAAATTTATGGCAGAGTAGGGATTAGAGCCTGGATCTCCTGGTTCTAGTGTAGTTTTGGACCAACATATCTAAAGGATTGTCTTCTCCCTTATGAACATACCCAACCACTATGGTCATCTTTGTAGGTCCTGCTTTGAGTGACCCCATCTTTTGAGATTAGGTGAGTGAAACCCAGGAGAAGGCCTTCTTAGTCATGGTACCAAAACTTGGGAACCATCTCCCCAGGGAAATTCAGCTGTCACCTTCTGTTGCCATCTTTTGCCAGCAAGAGAAATTTTTGTTTTGTTTAGCATTCCCTCAGTGAGTCTTTCTTCCTGCCCAATGTTTTAATTGCTGGTTTATGTTTTTGTATATATTTTAGTTCTGGTTTTAATTGTTTTATGATGTGTTTTTGTTGGTTTTAATGTTTTTTAAAGATGTGATTTTATTATATGTGTTTTAGTTTGTTTGCTGCCTTTGTGGCCTTATGAGGGCAGAAAGGTGGGGTATCAATTTTGCAAAATAAGTACTAGTGTGACTCCAATTTCCATGGATTAGCTCCTCATACATTTAGTATATGTGCTGCCCTTTTATTGCACAATGGATGTACAATTTTAAAAATTCTTCCTGCAATATCCTTATAAAGTGTGACAATGTTTCACTTCTGCTGCTCAGTTATCAGAGCACTCAAAGCACAATATTTTGTACCTTGAAAAATCAAGTATCTCTTCCTGTGAATGCAATAGTTTCTGTTTTCTGGTTGCTGGGCACTGATTGGATATTTATTTGTTATTCAATTTGTAATGAGCAGAGAATATTATCGAAATTCTTAGGAATGTAAATGCCTCTTTTGTGCCCAAATGCACCATGGTCCTGTCTAATCCTGATTCCTGACATTCCCCCCCCCCCCCCACACACACACACCAGAAGGAGACTTGCAGGACTATCCTAGAAATACTGTTCTGCATTTGGGATAATCTTTGACTGTTCACTTAGAAAAAAATCCCTGGAAAAGTCCCACTGACCTTTTAATGGAGTAGATAGTATTATAATTTTACTTAGTATTTATACCATATTTTTCCTGAAATTCTTTTTTTAACCATTTTATTTAACAATAACATCTGAGCATTACAAATTTAACCATTTGTTAAAGATTTGAATCATGTATAAGAAGTATACATAATAATAAATATATAAACATTAACTAATAATATGGCAATATAACAGGTTTCTTATTTATATACTATATCAAACTAGAAAGAGATGGATGAGAAGAAAACAACAAAGATTTAGTAATACAATAATATCATATGGAGAATGTGGTTGTTATACTACTTTGGTTCAATTGAGTTGGGCATTTTTTCAGTTAATGGAAACTACTTGTCAAAGAAGTTGGAACTCAGTTTAAGAGGCTTTAAATCTGCCAAGCTATCTTGATATCTTTTCATGAGCTAAATGTTCCCATAGTTTGTTATACAATTTGTTTAGTGAGGGTGAGTTGGGTTCCTTCTGTTCTGAGGCTATAAATGACTGACTGACTGACTGACTGACTGACATTTGCTTTTTGCCATGCAGAGAACGAATCTTTGTGGTAGCTTGGTTTGAACCAGCTCTGTCTAAGAAAGCTAAATAGAGGACAAATTTTGGGAGTTAAGGCATTAGGTCTTTTGTCCCATATTTTAAAAGTTCTGTCTAACAATTTATTTAATTTGATTTTGCTGGGACGTTCAGAAGGTTTAAGCCACATTATGTTCCTGAATTATTTATCTTCAAGGTAGACATTTTCAATGTCCTTCCAGTCAGTTGTAAATTTAGGATTGTATTGCTTAAGTATTGTATTGCTGCTTAAAATATGGTTTGAGATTGGGAAAAGCTAACCCACCTAGCTTAATAGGCCTATGCATTGAGTTAAAAATAATTCTGGTTTTTTTATAATTCCAGAGAAAACTATTTAATGTTTTCTGCCACTCTTTCCATTGTGAATTAGATATCAAATTTGGGATGGTTCTAATATAGAATAAAAATTTGGGAATATAAATGATTTAATGACTTGGATCTGTTTTAGCGATGAGAGCCAGTTTGGTGTAGTGGTTAAGAGCACGGGACTCTAATCTGGAGAGTTGGATTTGATTCCCCACTCCTCTACTTGAAGCCAGCTGGGTGATCTTGGGCTAGTCACAGCTCTCTGGAGCTCTCTCAGCCCCACTTACCTCACAGGGTGTTTGTTGTGGGGATAATAACAACATACTTTGCAAACTTCTCTGAGTGGGCATTAAGTTGTTCTGAAAGGCGGTATATAAATCGAATGTTATTATTATGATACTGATTTATTAGACCATGATTTCAATGTGTCTTGTCTTAACTTTGTTTATTTAAGTCTTGGTAGTTACTTTTAACCAAGTCTCTCATATCCAGTGGGATTGAAATGCCCAAATATCTTCACAAATTTGATATCCACTTATATGGAAATTCTTTCTTTATTTGGTTGATGAGTTCTTCTGATATTTTAATTGGGTATATAGTTGATTTAGAGTAGTTTACTTTTAGGCCAGAGATTAGTCCAAATTGCTTCAATGTTAAATCCAGTTCTCTAAGGGTAGTTATTGGGTTGAAAATATAAAGCACCGTATCATCTGCGAACAAGCTAATTTTAATCTGTTTATGGTGTAGTGGGATGCCCTTAATATTGTGATGATTTCAGATAAGTTGTGCCAGTGGTTCTGCTGCCAGAGCAAATATTAAGGGGGAAAGGGGGCACCCCTGTCTGGTTCCTCTAGATAGAGTGAAATCTTTAGAAGATTATTTATGGAGACTTGTTTTCTAGGTGCTGAGTAAAGAGTATGGATTGCTGTCAAGTGTTTACCAAATTGCATATGATCAAGTAGCAGGCTTAAATATGAGCTTTCTACAGTATCGAATGCCTTCTTAATATCTAAAGAGAGTATGAGAGATGTGCCAATTTGCATATCCTTACAGTAATTAATAATATTGTGTGTTTTGAAGACATTGTCAGTAAGGTCTCTCTTAGGGATAAACCAGGATGAATATATGTTTCTATGACATTCTTAAGACTAGATGCTAATATAGAAGTAAAAATTTTTTGAAATCCTGGTTCAAGAGCAAGATTGGTCTATAGGATCTGGTATTAGTCAGATCTCCATTATTCTTTGGAATAATAATAAATTTAGCCTGTTCCAGGAATCTGACATAATGTCATTATTCAAAACATAGTTGCAGGTATCTGCCAATTGAGAAGCCAGAACTAATTTATGATTTTTATAAAATTTGGCCAGAAAACCATCACAGCTTAGGGGATTTGTTACTTTTAAGTGATGCAATGGTATTAATTACTTCTTGGACTGAAAAGAATTGTTCTACTTGATCTATACACAATTTGGAGAGGGGTTTTTCATAAGAAATTGATTTGCAAAAATTCTTTGATCAGGGGTTTAGGGGACTATCAGATTTATATAATTTTTTATAGAAACTAACAAAACTCTCTAAGATTTCTTTAGATGTAGTAAATTGAATTCCTTCTGCGTGTTTGATAATATTGATTTTCCTATTAAAAAATTCATTATATAGTCTCCAAGACAACAGTCTAAGAGATTTTATCCCAATATTTTTGCTTCACATATATTAGATTTTTTTTGAACCTGTGATTTTTTTAAAGCTTCTAGTTTTTCTTTTTAGTTGCAGGAGTTTGTATGTTTTTTTGGAACAAGTTCTCTTATGGGTGGCTTCCAATGGCTTAATATTTGATAATATTTTTTGTTTGAATTTGTCTCTTTCTTTTCTATAGGATGAAGATAAGGAAATTCACTTCCTTCTAGTAACTGCCTTGAATGCGTCCCATACAATATTTTGATTAACTCCACAATTTGAAAATATTCTTTAATTTCATTCTCAATCTCTGCCTTCATTGAATTCTTGGAAAATAAAGATGTATTAAATGGCCAGTTGGATGAAATTTGTGCTTTTTCATTATCCAGTAATGTGCAGTTGGTTCATGAATGATCTGAATATGTTTTTAACCCAATGTGTGCCTATGAAATTTTGTTTATGATTGATTTGGACACAAGGATATAATGTATTCTTGTGTGGGAATTAAATCTGGAAGAATAATAAGTATAGTCCTTTTCATTATTGTGGAGAAGTCTCCCTATATCACATAGATCATATTGTTGGAGTATCTTAAGTAGTTTAGATTCTTTCCCCTTTTTCCTCCTATTAGATTTTTTGTACTGGCTGGACTTGTCTAAAGCTGGATTAGCTATGAAGTTTAGATCCCCTCCCATAATAATAGGTCCCTTGTGGAATTGTTCTAGTTTCTCTAAAGTTTGTGCAATGAATTTAATTTGACCAGAGTTTGGTGTGTAAATAGAGGCCAAGTGTGCATCTTACCTTTAATGAATATAGACCTCCCAAGTGGGTCTGATTCTGTGGCAGTAAGGGAGAATCTGATGGATCTAGATATTAGGATAGCCACCCCATGGGACTTGGATGTTCCTGTAGACTGAAGCTATAGAGGAAACCATAGTGATTTGAAGACCCATTCCTGTTTATTTCTTAAGTGTGTTTCTTGGAGAAATACAATGTTGGGTTATTGGCAAATTATAGCTGTGGAGAATATCTTCACTGTACCCTGAGAAGGTCCATATGCAAAAGAACCTCCTCAGGATACAGTGAAGCCTCCCGCCATTAGCATTCCACACCCTGGGAAACTCTTACAGGATGACTCAGCCCAACCGTACCTTCCTGAGTAGATATAAATTACCTGCCAACTTCTTTTCCACACTGTGACACTGAGAGATCTCTGTCTTTTGGTGCTACACCTCTGAAGATGCCAGCCACAGCTGCTGGCGAAAAGTCAGGAACTACAGTGCCAAGACCATGGCAATACAGCCCGGAAAATCCACAACAACCTCGTTCTCCGGCCGTGAAAGCCTCTGACAATATATCAAACACAACAAGCTATATTAACTTGTTTCTTGCTAATAAGAAGAAATAATGGTTGTTGTGGGTTTTCCGGGCTGTATTGCCGTGGTCTTGGCATTGTAGTTCCTGACGTTTCGCCAGCAGCTGTGGCTGGCATCTTCAGAGGTGTAGCACCAAAAGACAGAGATCTCTCAGTGTCACAGTGTGGAAAAGATGTTGGCAGGTCATTTATATCTACTCAGGAGGGGTGGGGTTGAGCTGAGTCATCCTGTAAGAGTTTCCCAGGGTGTGGAATGCTAATGGCGGGAGGCTTCACTGTATCCTGAGGAGGTTCTTTTGCATATGGATTGGTACTTGATGTGCTAATCTTCTCTGCAGTGCTATTGTCGGGTATAGAGTATTTTGTTAGCCTGGTGTTTTTCAGAACTGGAAACCATGCTCTGTTCATTCCTAAGGTTTCTTCTTTCCTGTTGAAGTTTTGCTTATGTTTGTGAATTTCAATGGCTTCCCTGTGCAGTCTGACAAAGTAGTTGGAAGTGTTGTCCAGTATTTTGGTGTCCTGGAATAAGATACTGTGCCCTGTTTGAGTTAGGCTATGTTCAGCCACTGCTGATTTTTCAGGTTGTCCAAATCTGCAGTGTCTTTCATGTTCTTTTATTCTTGTCTGGATGCTACGCTTTGTGGTCCCGATGTAAACTTGTCCACAGCTGCAGGGTATACGGTATACTCCTGCAGAGGTGAGGGGGTCTCTACTGTCTTTTGCTGATCGTAGCATCTGTTGTATTATTCGGGTGGGTCTGAATACTGCTTGAAGGTTATGCTTTTTCATAAGCTTTCCCATCTGATCAGTAATTCCTTTGATATATGGCAAAAACCACTTTTCCTGTAGGAGACTGTTTTTCCTTGGTTGTTTGATTCATCCTGGGTTTGATTGCTCTTCGAGTAGCCATTTGCCTGAAGTGCGTGGTTTAGATGATTAATCTCCTCATTGAGAAAGTGCGGCTCACATATCCGTCTTGCACGATCCACTGATGTTTTCATTATGCCTCTTTTCTGTTGGGGGTGGTGATTGGAGTTTTTGTGTAAGTACCGATCAGTGTGAGTTGGTTTCCTGTAGACCTTGTGACCTAACTGAAAGTTTGCTTTTCGGATGACCAAGGTATCCAGAAATGGGACTTTTCCCTCAATTTCTGTCACGGGCTGGGCCAGCCCAAGCAGGGTGGTTCAAGTCCAAACCTTAATGGCAGAGTCTGAGGGGAGTTCCAAGAGCAAAAGCCAGGTCAAACCAGTGGTCAGAGCACGAGATAACGCCAGGAGTGAGTCCAGAGTCCAAGAGCAAGGGCAGGTACAATCCAAGGTCATTTACCGGTAGTGTCAGGTCCAAAAGCAGGCACAGGCACGGGCAAGGTTCACAGAACACAGAGTGGTTGCAGGCAATAGACACATTGCTTCCATGCCCGGCAGTTCCTCCAGACTGGCTCTTATAGCCAGGCGTGGTTTTCAGCCAGCTGCTGGGGCTCCATCCTGACACTACTCATCGTCACTCTCCAGCAGCTGGCATTGGCTCAAGAGGCGAGCACTGCGCCGTCTCTCCTGCAGTTCCAGTCTCTGGCGCTGCCTGCGGCGTTCCTTGGGCATGGGTGAACCTGGGGGGGGGGGTGGAGGCTCTTGGCTGCGCTGCACCTGTAGAAGTCCCTGGCTGAGCTTCCCCTGTGGTGTAGGAGCTAGAGGGTTCTGGTGTCTCAGCTACTGGCTGCAAGCTCTGATCAGCCAGCAGCTGTTGCTCCTGATTGCTGGCTTCTGCTGAATCAGGGCTAGGGCTGGCTACACAGGGCTCCTCTTCTCTTGAGGAGTCCTGGCTGGCTACACGAGGCTCCTCTCCTCCAGAGGAGAACTCACTCTCAGACTGGGCCATGACAATTTCTTTCTCCATTGTGAATTGTATGTTCAGGTGGATGTTGTTGAGATGATTCAAAAACCCCATCAATTCTTCCTCCCCATGGCTCCAAATGATAAATGTATCATCCACAAACCGGAACCATACACTAGGTTTGTGGGGTGCTGATTCTAGAGCTGTTTTTTCAAAATGTTCCATGTAGAAGTTTGCTATAACTGGGCTGAGAGGGCTCCTCATGGCCACCCCATCCATCTATTCATAGAATTCGTTATTCCATTGGAAGTAAATGGTTGTCAGACAATGATGGAATAAGGCTGTTACATCCTCTGGGAAAATCTGATTAATAAGTGCAATAGTGTCTTTTACTGGAACCTTGGTAAACAGGGATACAACATCAAAACTGACAAGTATGTCTTGTGGATTGAGTTTCAGAGAACTGATTTTGTTGATGAAATCTGCTGAATCTTTGATGTAAGACGAGGTTTTTCCGATGTGGTCCTGCAGGAGATCTGCCAGATGTCTAGCTAATTCATATGTTGGTGAACTAATGGCACTCACAATGGGTCGGAGTGGGACTGAATCCTTATGTATTTTAGGGAGTCCATATAGTCTAGGTGGCTGTGCTTCTGTCTTGCATAGTTTTCTGTGCGTGTTGGGATGTAGTGAGGAATTCTTGATCAGCGCATTTGTTAGCCTGGTGATTTTGCAGGTGGGATCTTGTTTTTGTTTTTTGTAGGTGGAGGGGTCCAGGAGTTCCTTAATCTTCTTTTTGTATTACTCTGTTTTCATGAGAAGAATTAATATTACAATAGCAAAAAGGGAAATAACATAGTGATATTACCAAATTCTTATCACCTAGCCCTCTTTCAAGAGGTTCCACTCTGGTACTAATAGGAAAAGAAAATAAGTGAGGAAGTACTTTAACTCCCTTAATGAGGGAGTCTGCAATAGTAAGAGCTGTGCAAACAGTTCTTACCCCAGAGTGGAAAACAAAGGAGCTTTAGGAACCATTCCCCCTCCCTCTCCCTCACAGCCCCAGTGAGTATATTAACTTGAATTAAAATTTCAGAACCTATCTCTATTAAAAGCAATAGCTACAAAACAGTAACGAGGAGTGATAAAGTCATAATATTGTTGTAATGTAAGCTTTACAGTCATTTCTTGACTCTAGATTTCTTCCATTGAAAAAGTGTGGAGTCCTCCTTGACTTTATTTTTATTCTGATCAGTGAGCAAGTCTTGTGGGTCTTCTATTTTCAGGTCCTGTAACAGCTTTATATTGGTGTCTACATCTGAAGTCTGGCATAGTTTCCTTTGATGCAGAACTTGTATTTTGCTTGCAGATGACCAAAGGTACCGCAATTTAGCTTCAGACAGCTTAATGGTGATGGATCTCATTTCCTTCCTTTTGTGCAGCGTTTCTGTTGAGAGATCCTGCAATACACCAATCCCTTTGCCTTAGAAATCAATGGTTCCTCTGGGTCTGGCAATTGATAGTATTTTCTCCTTGGTTTTGTAATCTGAAAAGCATGCTATGCTTTTTACAGCATGCTTTGTAATCTGAAAAGCATGCATCCCTGGGAAAAGGTTGTTTTTGATTTTTCCTTACGGAGCCAAATCTGTAAGCTAAGACTATTTGAGGGGCTATGTCCTCCTCAAGCTCTAATGCGCTGGCCAGCCAAGTGGCTAGTAAGATTCTGAGATCTGTGGATCCGTAAGCCTGCTCCTACATCCCTCTAAATTTAAAGTTCTTATTTCTGAGTTGGTTCTCCAGATTCATGATTTTTGTCTGAATCAATTGAATTTTGCTGCTACAATTCTCTAACTTCATCTTGAAGTGCTAAGCTTAGCTAATTTGTTGCCTCTGCTGTTTGCGATGTTTGAGAAATTGCTCTTTTAAATCTTCTAGCTGGGTTGAAATGGGTTGGAGCAAGTTGCCCATTTTTTCTAATATCTTAGATTCTAAGTTGGATAAAGAGTTTAGAAAGTCCTGTTTGCTTACAGTTAGTCTGTTGCTCAGCACAGCCATTTCTTCAGTTGCCATTTTAAGAGCTGTTTTGTTCCCCAGGATTTTCCTGCTGAGATTCGTTGGGAGGGGGAGTAGGCTTTAATGGAGTGCGAGGAATGTAAGCTTTTCTTGCCCTTACCTACTCCCATCTTCCTCATTACATTTAATGGACTTCTGAGCAGTTCTGAAGCATAGCAGGACTGAGAAAGAAGAAAGTTTGTTGGAGCTACTCCTTCATATGTCTGGCCAGGAAGCTCGTGACACCACACACCCCTTTTTCCTGAAGTTCATTATATACTTCACATATATAGTAGCCACAATCTGAATATGGTGACATAATTTTAAGATAGTGTGTTCTTTTAGTTACAGCTGTACTGCATCAGTAATTGTCTTTTAATGTATTACTTAAAATGGGAATAGTAGAAAAGTGTGAGAGTGAAGTTCAACAGGTGATTTTTTTTCATGATTGCATCTAGTTATTTTTATTTCATGCATGCTTTATACTTTTTATGGGTAATGACTGATATGTGTAACAAATTACACCCATTAATTTGCACCACCTCATTTTCTAATTCAGGACTGTAAGCTGAATCACATTTTTTCATATGTGAACTGGTACTAAGTCGGAGTTGGATCTAGTTGCCAACAAAAGGTCCTTGATTTGGAGACCAGAACCAGGTGCTGTATATGCAAAAAGTATGCAGCAGCATCTCATGAGGAAATATAGAACTCTTCCCCAAACTGTGCTCTCCCTCTTTACAGTCATCTTCCAACTATTTTACTTCCAGTCAGGCCCTGTGATTGGAAGGTAGCCCACCTGAGAGAAAACTTGGTGTGGGGGGCAGTGAGAGGGTGATTATTAGAGGTGGGCACAGTCTGGAAAATGGACTTTAATTAGACACGGTCCAGCCCGGTTCATGGTTCATGAACACACAGTTCGTGGGACTCACCTTTTTCATGAATTTTGGTCTGTTTGGGCTGGTCCATTGGTCCATGGTCTGTGAGTCCAGACATCTTGGCATCAATCTATAAATTCCCTAGGCAATGGAGGGGACATCTGCAGACCTTTTGCAGACCTTAAAAACTAAATAGGCAGCTCTATGGAGCAAGGAGCAAGAATGAATTCCCTAGGCAATGGAGGGGTGGACGTTCTGCAGCAATATTAGCCCTCAAAACCTTGATAGGCAGCTCTGCCTGCCAAGCAGAGAGCTCCCATTCTGCAAGGGAAGGGCGGACGTTTTGATTGATTGATTAGATTTTTAGCCCACCCTCCCTGTAAGCTGGCTCAGGGCGGGTTACAATTATAAATAAATTACAATGGAGAAAAACAATGAAATGACATCTCAGTACAAACATGAGTTTCAGTATTCCAAATGGGGCACCCTTCCCCCTTTCTCTGCCCACTATACACCAAGAAAGAAAAGGGAAGAAAAGGCTGGAGATGAGGGTTGGTGAAACTCCCCAAGCATAAGGGGGGGCAGATGGATCATACGCCCCCCCCCAGTAGGAGACTGGCAGGGAGGCTAATTAGATGGATCCCGTGCTGACCTCAACTATATGCCTGGTGGAACATCTCTGTCTTACAGGCCTGCCAAAAAGATATAAGATCTTGGCGGGCCTGAGTGTCTTCTGACAGAGTTCCACCAGATTGGGGCCAGGACAGAAAATGCTCTGGCCAAGGCCAGCTGAGCCTCCCTGGGGACAGGAACCACCAGCAGGGGTTTATCTGCAGATCTAAGATCTCTCCGAGGTACATATGGGAAGAGGTAGTCCTTCAGGTATGCTGGTCCTAGTCCGTTTATGGCTTTATAGGTGAGAGCCAGAACCTTGAACCTGATCTGGAACTCCACGGGGAGCCAATGCAGCTGCTGCACAGTTGGAGTCACATGTGCCCTGAATGAAATTCCTGTCATGACACAAGCAGCAGCATTTTGGACCTGCTGCAGTTTCCGGGTCAGACCCAAGGGAAGCCCTGTGTAGAACGAGTTACAGTAGTCTAATCTGGAGTGACCGTTGCATGGATCACTGTCATTAGGTCATGGGCTGAGAGATAGTGGGCAAGCTGCCTGGTCTGCTGGAGATGGAAAAAGGCATTTCAGGCAGCTGCCTTGACCTGGGCCTCCATTGACAAGGAGGAATCCAGTGTCACACCAAGGCTCCTGACCAATGGAACAGGCACAAGTAGTGCCCCATCAAATGCCAGGAGCTGGATACCCATATCTATCCCCCTTGGCCCAAGTACAGGACCTCTGTCTTCATAGGGTTCAACTTCAGTCTGCTCTGCTTCACCCATCCAGACATGGCCCCCAATGGTCTAATTAGGGCATCAGGAGCAGAGCCATGCTGGCTGTCCATCAACAGGTACAACTGGATGTCATTCGCATATTGATGGCAACCCAGTCTGAAACTCCATGACAGCTGGGTGAGAGGGCACATGTAGAGATTAAACAACAATGGGAGAGTAACGCCCCCTGCAGGATGCCGCACACTAAGGATTGGCACACTGATAACCTCTCCCCCAGCGCCACTCTGTCCCCAACCATGGAGAAAAGAGACAAGCCACTGCAAGGCAGTCCGTCGGATCCCCACATTGGCAAGGCGGTGGGTCAACAATTCATAGTCGACTGTGTCGAATGCTGCTGAGAGGTCTAGCAACACCAGCAGTGCTGACCCACCTCGATCCAGATGCCTACGAAGATCATCTGTGAGAGCGACCAACACTGTCTCAGTCCTGTGGTCTGGGTGTAAACTGGACTGGAATGGGTCCAGGACCGATGCATCTTCCAGGAAACCCTGTAGCTGCTCCACCACCGCTTGCTCAATCACCTTACCCAGAAATGGGAGGTTCGAGACTGGGTGGTAACTGAATGGATCAGTGGGGTCCAAAGTTGGCTTTTTCAGGAGGGGCTTCACTACTGCTTCCTTTAATGCCTTGGGAAAAACCCGGAGCTCAATGATAGTTAATAATGGCCTCCAATGGGGCTCTCAGCCCATCGATACTGGCCTTAACCAGCCACAAGGGGCAGGGGTCCAAGGGGTATGTAGTGGGCCTCACCAGCCACAGGATCCTGTCAACATCCTCCTGGGATACCGGACTGAAGTTATCCAAGATAGGGCCAGAAGATGGCCAAGGGGTCTCCAGTTCCCTTACTGTATCAACCATGGCTCACAGATCACGGCAGAGACAAAAGACTTTATCTGCAAAAAAGCTCCCCAAAGCCTCACAGCTAATAGCCAAATTTCTAATTTGGCAGTCTCCCTGAGAGAGGGAGACCAAGGACCAAACTACCTGAAATAATTTTGCCAGGTGCAAGCTAGCAGACACTATGGAGACGGCATAATACTCCTTCTTTGCTGCTTTCACAGTAACCTCATAGGCCTTCATAAACGCTCTATAAGATGATCTTGCCTCTTCACTCTGATTCTGTTGCCACACTCCCTCCAGCCGTCTCAGCTCCTGCTTCAACTGTCATAGATCCTCTATGTACCAGGGGCTACTCTGGCACGGGAATGGAAAGGGCAACGGGGGTGGGTGATTTCATCGATGGCTTCGGAGAGGCAGCCATGCCAGTCCTCCACCAGCTCATCCACTGAACCACCAGGGGGCATCGGATCCTGCAGAGCATTCTGGAAACCAGTTGGATCCATTAATCTCTGCAGGAAAGCATAAATCAGCTCACTGCCCATGCAGGAAGGGGCTGGCACTCCCAGACGGACCTTCAGGACAAAGTGGTCCAACCATGGCACCACCTCAGTGGCATCAAGGTCCACCTGAATCCCCATCCCAAAGATCAAATCTAGCGTGTGGCCTGCTTGATGCGTGGGAGCCAAAACAAATTGGGAGAGCCCCAATACTGTCATGGATGACACCAGGTCCGCAGCCTGTGAGGAGATGGCATCATCGAGGTGGACATTGAAGTCACCCAAGACTAACAGCCTAGGTGCTCCAAAGCCCACCCCACCACCACCTCCAACAGGCTCAACATGGTAACTGCTGGTGCGCTAGGCAGTTGGTACACCAGAGAGATAGCCAAGCTCTCCTCAGCATCCCATGTCAGGGCATCACAATCAATGCCAGTGATCTTTGGTGTGGGGAGAAAGACTCCCAAATGAGAATAGCCACTCCCCCCCCAACCATCCATCCTGGACTGGTGAAGGACCGAGAACTTTGGGGGGGGGGTTCTTTCAAGGCGACTGTTTCGCCATCCCTCACCCAGATCTCGGTCTCGGACACCAGGACCACATTTTCCACTGTGAAGAAATCTTGCAGCGTCTTGGTCTTATTGTTGATGGACCTGGTGTTACACAACAGCAGTGCCGGAGAGAGGTAATTTATTCTCCTAGTCAGGGCCAGATCTAGGGTTGCCGGTGCCCGGTGCAACCCTTATCTGGCGTTCTGTGCGCACGCAGCGCGCGTATGCATGCTCCTGGCACTGCGTGATGATGTCACTTCCGTGACATCATCACACAGGGCAGAAAGCATGCCACACGCGTGGCAAGCCAGACACCTCAGTGCCTGGTGTGCCGTGGAGCTGGTGGTGGTGGCATGGGTGTGCACTGGGGCAGCTGGCTGAGCGCAGGGCTAGGAGGCCCTCCACACAGTTCGCCTGCCCCGCTTCCCCGTGCAGCCTGCGTGGCAAGCTGGCTGCCTCAGTGCAAAGTGTGCCATGGAGCCGACAGCGGCAGTGCAGGTGTGTGCTAGGGCAGCCGGCTTGCCATGTGGGTGGCTGAGCGCAGGGCTGGGAGGTCCTGTGTGTGCGGCAAGCCAGCTGCCCCATCGGCAGGACAGGCGAGGGCCTCCGAACCCTGTGCTCAGCCTCCTGTGCAGCAAGCTGTGGTGCGCTCCCTGCGGCTGGCAGCTGTGCCTGGCACCCCCTCTTTGGCGGCCCTGAGGGCAGGCTACCCCCCACCCCCTTGATCTGGCCCTGCTCCTAGTCCCACAACCAGCATGCCTTGGGATGGGATGAAGATTGGAAGGACACCGAGCCCTACCACGTCTCCAGAGCACTGAGATCCCCAGCTCCATTCCGGTCTCCTCTCTCACCTCCCCCCCACAACCCCCCTCCCCGAACAAACTCTATGACAATACAACACAGCAACAGAACTCAGTTCCCCTTGATTACATCAATATGAGTCTCAATATACTCATATTTCCCCCACCCCCAATCACATTTATCAGGCACAGAACTAATTTCTATCCCAATTTAATTACATCACCCCTTCAACTAATTCCAACCTGCATGTAATTAATTAAATTATCAATAATTAAATGGGCATTAGCCCTTCTTCATCCTCTAAGAGGCTAATTGATCCCCCGATACAAGTTCCAATGATCCCCGGAAAAAAAACCCCTCAACTTGCAGCCATTAATAAATCCATGATCCCTCAAAGAATTTGAAGAGCGACCCACAGTTCCAGCTCTAATGCAATGGAGCAGCCTGATTTCCCAGGTCTGCTTCCAACAGTCTTTCAAGTGCAATCCGAGGTATGCTTTCCCAGCTTCCCAACAGGTGCAGACAGGCAGGCACCATCATCCAGGCCCAGTACTGGTCTCACGCTACGCTCCTTAAGCCTTCTCCTCTGAAGCCCAATTTCGCTGGCCCAAGCAGCCGGTTCTCTCCTCTCCTCTCCACTCCACTCCCCCCATCAATCAGGTGCTTCTCCTAGATGCCACCCTCTGACTCCATTATTTATTAATGGTACCTTTCCTGCTGCCTGCTCAGGTAAGGTTTTTGGGAGTGGTGCGGTAGAGATCTACCCCTTCAAATTCCAGGGCTGCTGCCAGGCTCTGGAGCCAAGCTATTATTTATTATTGGTACCTTTCCTAGTGCCTGCTTAGGTCAGGTTTCTGGGAGTGGTGCAGTAGGGATCTTAACTTGGATGTTGGCTGGAGGAGAACCTGCTGGCCCCCATGAACAGCCAATCACAAACATATTCGTGAACAGGGCCATGTTCATGGTTGTTCGAGAGTCCCTGTTCGTGGATGGCAATGAACAATGAACATCATATTTGGTTTTTTTTTCTGTTCGTGCCCATCTCTAGTCACGAGCTTCCAGTCGCAGATATACTGGTCACAGGAGTGATGAACAAAGTTGCTTCCATGCCAAGCCCTGCTTGTCATTCTCCTTTTATCCTTGCCCTCAGTTAATAGGCTATGGTGCAGGTGTTCCCTCTTCCTCTGAGAGCACTTTTTCTTGCCCCCCCCCCCGCAAGGTCCAGCACTGTGCGTGTAAAAATGTGCTCCTCCATCACTCCCAAACCACTGCCCTTTCCTGGCCTCTCTGTTGCATGGCTGGCTTGAGGGATGCTGTCAGTGCAACCTCCTCTGTTGGCAATTTCCCCTTAGCCCTGCCTGAGCCCCGGTCTTGGAGGCTTCTCCTGTGGATTCTTGCTGTTCTGGTTGTATCCCCTCTGACAGTGGCTCCATAGCCAGCTCATACTTTAAGAAGTATTCAACCAGTCCATAATTATATATCAGCAGTGGATAGTACTATAGTCATAAGAAAAGTGCATGGGGCAATGCAGTGGAATGGTCCATCATGTCATTCACACAGATTTTTGAAAACACAAGAAGTTAAAGACATCTTGAGCTTGAAAATGTGTGCACTCAGCCATGCATAAATCTAGCCATCTGGCTGACAGAGGCAACTGAAAGATTTATGGCAAGGCCATATTTACAAACTAGCTCTTATTTTCAAAAATATAAATGGCTCAAACATCACTGGGAAAATGTTGCAGCATCACTCCCCCCCCCCCCAACCTCTAAATGTTTCATCAGGAATGTTATCAGAACTGCCTTCCCATCTAGTTCCATCTTCAGAACCTAACACAAGTAGAACTAGGGAGACCAGAAGGAAACTTCCCCTCCCCCTTTATGTTGCCTGAGAGTGGACAGGAGGATTTATTTTTAATGGCACCACACCAGCAGTGGTATGTCACTCCCAGCAACTACCCAGAAATGACATCACATCTCCAATGTGATGAAGAAGTGACAGTCCAGGATTTGAGCAAAACTATAGTTTTACCATAGAGTTTTACCCAAATCCTAGAGCATTGCCTCAATATCATGCTGGTGACCTGACATCACTTCTGGTATTTGCCGGAAGTGATGTCTTGTTACTAGTGTGGCAACATTTATCTCCTGTTCCCATACCCCCACCCTCATGCTGGTTGCCAAACAATGTGTTAGAATACCTCCAAATACCATTTCCTCCTGATCTTGTCACTGCTATGGGTTCTTTATCAAGGAGAGGTACTGGGAGTCTAAGCCACTATCATTTAATTTATCTAGACCCACAAAACATGTGATGTCCATGCTGTATCCCAAGACACCATTTATTCGTTCTCCAAAAAGGAAGTAATAGCATGTGTATACCCCTGCATCTTGATAACTATTCTTTTTCTGAATAAAATAATTTTACATGTTTCTGGTTTTATATCAAACTATGATCAAAAGGATGAGAAAATTATCCATGCAGATGACTTTATATCTGAGTTCATTACCTGCATTCAAGCTTTGCTATACAATCCTATCTACATAGTCACAGCTAAAAACAGCATCCAGTTAGTATTAATAGAAATATAACAGCATGGCATGGATACACTGCCTAAGTAGGGCTGCCAGGTCCCTCTGTGGGGGTGGGGGATCTCCTGTTCTTACCCCCCATAACATAGGTAAAACTTTTCACATAAATACTTCTGATCATATACATAAAGAAGATACATACTCAAAATTTGCTAATTACATATGATATGAGGTGATTTGTGAACCCTGAGTATGTATATTTTAAGTTATATTTAAAATTATGTTTTTCCTTTTAGAATTTGTATTATTGACATTTAATATATATTTGCAGGATATATATTATATGTAAGTATATATTGTGTACTTTCCAGGTTATTTATTGTACCTAATATATCTGTATCTATAGATATAGATACACACATACACAGATGCACACACATGCAAAAAGAGAGAATAATATGTGTGTGTGAGTGTGCACATGAGTGTGTGTGTATATATATATGTATTTGCAAATTTGTAGGTGTTGCATTTATGTGTGATAGTAACCCTCTTTCATTGTAATAGTGAAATTTAAATTAATCATTTTTAGCTGTTTCCATTGATTTGTGGGTCTCAGTCACACTAACATTGGCTGGATCCCTGTTTCTGTGCATTCATTTATAACATGCTAAATATATTAAAAAATTCTAAGGCAGACTGATTGGCAGGGTGTTAAAAAAGAACATGAGAGAACTTGACATAAGTGTTTGAAATTCTGCTATGGCATTTGTTGAATCTTGTTTATATGTTTTACGAGAAACCAAAGATTTGTCTAAATTTGATTTTTCTTGGAGTAGTGCAAAATAATAGAGTCATAAAACAGATCCTCTTTTGGGCAGGTGGCCAGGTGTTAAACTGTTTGCTCCTGCTTCTAGAAGTGCAAATAAAATCTAATATTTTATGTTGCTTTGCCTCATATACAGTGATACATTTTAAAATCTCATAATAATCTGTTTTATTTGTATCCTGTGCTTAGTATTCTACAAATATAATCTAAATAGGTATAATCCGGCTGAAAATAAGCACATTTAAATCTCACTGGTTTCCTTACAGTTCCCTCACTGTGTTTAATGCACTATATCTATTCACATTTATATTTACATTTTTTAAAAATCATCTGTAATTATGGATTTGAACTTTTATTAATTTTATATTGTTTTACACACACACACACACACGGCACCAAATCATAATATCAACATAGAAAACGGACATGGAAAAGAAAGTTTCACATGACAAATCACAATTGGCAGACCACCACAAAGGCCTCCTTCCCTCATCTGGATGATGCTTCTGGGTCACCTCAGGAACATATTCCTGGAGCCATTCCTCACCTTGCTACAGCTTCAAACAATGAGGGGAAAGGCCTCTTTCTCCTCACTTTCCCTCTGTGTGCTCTAGGCTGCAGGGAGGAAGTCCCACCTAAGGCCAGATGAGTTTTTATACTCATCTTCTCAGCCACTGACTGCCTCAACTACTGGTGCCCACAGTTAAGGCCACTACCAGCTGGTGCAATCAGCCATAATACCTCCTTTGGCAGCCACCACTGAGATGGCCATGGCTGCAAGGCCAGCTTTGTCTGTGAACTTCTGATTCTTGCTCTGCCACATGATGCATGGACACAACAAGGCGTGTATTGATAAGCATACCCTTAAACACAGAGAATCAGCTCCTGACATTTTTACACACATTATAGGAGTACACAGGTTCTGGATCCCCACCCTGTATCAGTTTATACAGTCATGAATTAGGAGCTAGATTGTAGTGTAGGGTAGAGAAAGGGTTTCAGACTCCCCCCTGCACAATTTTCCCAATAATTCAGGACATTGCTATTTTGGAAAATCCATATTTCCTGGAATACATGTGAGTGCCTCAATGAGACCGAGAGCCCAGCCCATGTACTCCATGATGCATGAAGAGGCAATGAGTCTAGGCAGAACTGCATCTGACTAAGGATTTCAAAATAGGCCAGGCTCAGCCTCCCTATGAACATTGGAAGGCCCTGTGCTCTGGAGCACTGCAGAAATGAGGGAATGGCAGAAGAGCACTACACACTTGAATAAAGTTCTCATCCATTTAAATGGACCTTATAGGTGGCATAAAATGGGGCTAACAGAAATACAAAATTACCTTTACAAGTTGGAAAGATGGGCTAAAACTAACAAAAAGTAATCCATCAAAAATGAATGTCAAGTTCTATGTTTAGGCAAAAAGAATCAAATATATGGGTATAGAGTACGGATTGCTATCGCAAACTGAACATAATCAGCAGTGTGATGTGGCTTCAAAAAAAACCTAATGAAATTTTGGCTGCTTTCCTGGAAGTGTAGCATTCAAGTCATGAGATATAATAGTCCAATTGTACTTTGTGCTAGTTGGACCTATATAGAGTACTTGGGTCAGTTTGGGGTGACATGTTTTAAGAAAGATGTAGACAGGTTCAGGGGATGGCAACAAGGATAGTTGGAAGTCTGAAAAGAGACTGAGAGAAGGCATGACCAAACAGCGGCCACCTGGACTATGACAGAGGCTTATTCTCTGCCGCTCTAGAGGACAAGACTAGATCTAATAGGCTTAAATAACAGGAGGGTAGGTTGAACATTGAGGAAAATGCAATGAGAGCAATAAAGTAACTGTTGGGCCCTTTCTCACTTGAGGTCTTCAAGGAGAGGGGGCAAGACTTCCAACTCTATGCCTGTATGAGGCTATGACCCCTGAAAGGTGATGCCAAAAAAATTTATTGGTGTTTCAAATAGAGAAATTGACTGTTGTCTTTTGAATGGACTGCATATGACAGTATTTGATTGTATCATATTTCTATAACTTGAACAGCATAAGGAAGCAATGGTTTGTTGAGTCATGAAAGTACCTATGATTCACCAGAGTTAAGATGCAGTTTGACAACGAGAGTGTTCCTTACTTTTAGCCTGCTTATACATTCTCCTCAAAATCCTTCCAAGGCTGGTTTCCAATATTTTCCTGATTCTCATGTCGCTGTATATTATAACTAGAAAAAAAGGCATAATGGGTAGATGCTGCTATGTGGGTTGCTAACCAACTGGAACCAAACCAGCTTGGCTGGTTTTATTTTGGCTTACATATTTTGACTTGCTGGACATAAAAAGAAAAAAGCCAGTTTTTTCCTTTCTATCTTCCCTTGTGCTAATTATGTAATTTTGCTTTTTAAACATTCATTTTTCCCTGTCGTGCAAATACAGGGGAGAGCCCAGCCCTTTGGAAGCAATTCTGTACATATTAAAGGTTGGATTCAGACTAAATTTTCCACCAGCAGAATGGAACTTTCCTGCCTCCTGTCTCTTACTGCAGACCCCTGATTTCCACAAATTGCTGCTTCTGAGAGGATGGATTGATAAAAAGGGGGATCTGCAGGGGGAAGGGGATAATGGCAACCCACAAGTTGCCTCGAGATTTAGCAGAGTTACTGTTGCTGCTGGTCAGGACTGGTGGCAGATTGTATTGCTTGGTGATTGCTTGGATTTGTAAGCACCAACAGCTTTGTACCTAAGATAAATAAAACATGCACAGAGACTGCATGAAGGTATGCAGGAAGTGAGAAACCATATGAAGGGAAACAAAAACCTATACCCACAAACAATGAAAATAGAGCAAAACGTCTATTAGGAATTAATATAATCAACAGACAATATATCAAAATATAGTCAGTGACTCTGAACAAGAAACTGTATGAAACCAAATGAACTTCATATAAAACATTCAACCTTGCAAAGCACATTAGAAGTTACATAGGCCAGGTAGACATCACAGAGCAACCATCACATATACAAACGCACATGTCTAAATATTACAGCTGCTAGCAAAGCTCGTTTTGAATTTTCTTCTTCAGATGGTAAAATATTATTCTTGTATCAATATATGTGAAGCAAACTTGGTTTCCTATTATATGAGGATACCCATGAATTTAAAAAGCTCAAAGTGATCGTTTTTGATCTCCTACAAGGTCACAGCTGATACCTCATATTTTTGGCATGCAGGAAGTCCCTCCCCTGGATGCATCCAGGTATGATTTGTTTTATTCCAAAAGTTAAGGCAAAAGTAATGACTACTGAGGATTTTAAAGTTGACAAAACAATTAATATTATGGTATTCTCCATCAGATATGAAAGCTGGACAATGATGAAAGCTGATATGAAAAATAGATTAACTTGAAATGTGGTGCAGGAGGAGAGTTTTATGGATACCATGGGCAGCCAAAAAGGCAAATAAGTGGATTCTAGAACAAGGCAAGCCTGAATTCTCCCTAAATGCTAAAATGGCAAAACTGAGACTATTGTACTTTGGTCACATCATGGGAAGACAAGATTCTCTGGAAAAGTCAATAATGCTAGGAGGAGTTGGAGGCAGTAGAAAAGGAGACCTAGCAGGAGATGGCTTGACTCAATAAAAATAGAAAAGAGTCCAGTAGCACCTTTAAGACTAACCAACTTTACTGTAGCATAAGCTTTCAAGAATCACAGTTCTCTTCTTCAGTGAACTGTGATTCTCGAAAGCTTATGCTACAGTGAAGTTGGTTAGTCTTAAAGGTGCTACTGGACTCTTTTCTATTTTTGCTACTACAGACTAACATGGCTAACTCCTCTGGATCTATGTGACTCAATAAAGGAAGACATGGCCTTCAGTTTGCAAGATCTGAACAAGTCTGTTAATGATAGGATGTTGTGTAGGTCATTAATTCATAAGATCTTTATAAGTCACAAGCAATATTACTCATGCAAGCACTAGGAACAGACTAAAGTCAAGGCTGCCATTGCACTCTCTATTGATTAGGAAGAAAGTCTCAGGAGAAAAGGGAGATTTGTTTGTAGTTCTATTTTGCAGTTCACAAATCCCCAAGGGAAAAAAGGGGAGGAACCTCCTAGCTCATTGTGGTAGGATGGTGATAGCGAGTCAGGAAACCAGACTGGTGTTCTTGGCAGGCTTCTAAAAGCAGTGCATTTGTACAGAAAAGAGGGACAAAGATTGAGAGCGTGCAGACTCTGTCTTCCCTGCATTACATTCTAACTTCCCGCTTCACAGTGCTCAGGCTTGGACGACAGCTGCAGGAGGAAGAAATGGCAAGGTGGCTGAGTGTGTAGCCATACACACATTCCTTAACTAACCAATTTATTTCAGAAAGTAATTATGCCAGGCATATATTTACAAGCTGTTGCATGTAACCTCAAAAAACTGAGCAAGCTGAAAGTTAATTCAAACATGCATTCAAAAAAAGCCCTTAGTGGACATGTAGTAATCTGGTGGAAAATGCAATGTATTTATCACCAAGCAAGACAAGTGGTTTAATTTAGGCCTTCATGATATTTATTCTGTTCATGTTATTCCACCCCCCCCCCCCCGTCTGCTAACATTTAGCTACATCAAAACACAATGTGTTCTTCATTGACTAATTGTCGGCTACTTCAAATAGTCTCCTATAGTCGCAACAGGTATCAAAGGCATGCAGTTTGGGAGCTATGCTAAATGACACACAGATGTGAGTCATTTGCTACAAAAACGACGGCTCTGTTGGCACAATCAAAACTGCTGCCACTGCTATCCTGATCACTGGCCAGCTAATGAGGCCCTTCTTTTAAAAGCAAACCGTCTCCTTTAGCATGATTTGCATTTCAAAGGCATATGAGCTTTGTTAAATGCCTCTCTCAAGTTATCTGTTTGCTGCTCTGTATGTATGACAGAATACCACCAGTTGGAGCAGACTGACACCTGTCATTCCCCCCCCCCCCCCAAATTCATTAAGGAACTCCTTTTATTGGTGCAAAAACGACTGGATGGTATTTGCTATCATTTTAACTGTCGGTATCAGCAGAAAAACAGCTAAGTTCATGTGACAAAATGTTAATCTGTTTATCTTAGAAAACACTTCATTCTACAAAGGATAGGATTTAGATGATTGCATCAACTGAAATATGCTTTATACACACACACACACACACACAGAGAGAGAGAGAGAGAGAGAGAGAGAGAGAGAGAGAGAGAGCAGCCTTTGGGGTGCATGTAAGGAGTTCAATGGTGAGCACATGCTATGCATGCAATGAGCCTAGGTTTATAATGCAATATTAAACAGAGTTACACACCTCTAAGCACAGTAACTACAGTGGACTTAGAGGGGCATAACTCTGCTTAGGATTGTACCAAGTGTCATAATGTGACTAAGTGGTAAAGGTGGGAATCATGTGGAGAGCTGCTGTTATCAGTGTAGGCAGCACTTGCCTGGATGGCTCATTAGAATAAGATGGAGCTTTAGAAACTATTGCTTAGCTTTCAGACAAACAAGGAGATCATCTCGTAGAGGAGCCTCATCTTTGATTTTCTTTTCATGGCAATTTTTGCTCTGTTTGGCCCCAAATCTCTCTCTCTCTCTCTCTCTCTCTCTCTCTTTACAAATTCTGGATGATTAACTCCCTCTTCAAATTTCAATGCGGCATTTCAAGGGTTCTCTTCCAAGTTTTCTGCCTGCACTTTTTCTGCGTGGGGAGAAAACTTGGAAGAGAACCCTTGAAACGCTGCATTGAAATCTGAAGGCGAAGTTAATCATCTGGAATTCAGAAGAAAACCTGAAGAGGTATGGGGCCAAACATGGCAAAAATTGCACAAGCAAAAAAGGCCTTTGCGTTAGAGCACATGCTTTGCACTTCTAGGTAAAAGCTCAACATCCACAGAATGTTAGATAGCAAGGCTTGGAAAGATCTCTGTCTGAAGGTCAGGCATTATGCGGTGCAGATCAGCTTGATGATTTCTGTGTCCTAAACCAGCTGTGTGGTGGAAGCATAAGATCAGAGCTATAACACTGTAAGGGGAGGCATTCAACCCTTTCCCTGTGATAGAACTCACCAATCCCTGCCACCACCCCCTCCCCCAGCCTGAAGCTGCTAGGAGCTATGATGAGAAAAAGACAGGTACTATGGAGCTTTTTACCAGCTGCAGGGGAAAAAAGGATCAATGCCCTATGTAGTATACAGTCAGGAGTTTAGGAAAATGCTTTTGGGAGCAAAACCAGGCAATTTCCTACCCATTTCAAAAATATTAGCTGCTGTGTGGATAGGTGGGGGAGCAGTATAGATAGATGCAAGCAGAAGCAGCTGGATTTATTGAAAAAATAAGAAGCTCATACAAATGTAGGAATAGATATTTATCATGGTAGCTGTGCTCATCTTAGGACCCTTTGTATTTGTCATGTGCCTATGAAAAAACTCAGCTGCAGTCTTTGCTCGAGCCTCCTCCCCTTTTTGCCTGCTTGGTCCCAGCAGGCATCTGAAATAATCTGTTGAGGCAAACAGTCTCTGTGACGTCCCCCTATTCCTTTAAATGTATGGACACAGGAGAATTGTAAACAAGGTCATTTTTCTACAAAAATTATTTCAAGTTCAAGTATATGTTTCATATTTTATAAGACTCAAGAAAGAGGACTAAGCATCAGTCCCTGTGTTTAATCACCACAAGTAAATCCAACAGGCTTTTTTTCCCCCAGTAAAAACCCTTGGTTTCATGGGAACCACGCCACAAAAGAAATAAATTATAAGCTGTATTCCTCTCTTTGATGTGAATGGGAACTTTATAGGCTTGGACATGCTAAGAAAGTGGCTATGTCATCATTTCCTTTTTGGATATTCCGTTGTTTAAGAAATTTTGCTATTTTAAAATAAGATAAGATGCAGATCGATTATTTGTGAGACAAAAGTAGTACATTAATCAAAACAAAGCTTTCATAAGCTTTTCTGCAGCTGAAATATGATTAACAGGCAACTTAAATGAAGCAAAGGCTACTTTTAGTATTTAAAAACAGACATAAGGGCAGAATTTTGATGGCTGCATATATAATACAATGTACATGACCATCTGTATTGAACATTCCATTTAAAACTTACGGGTGAAGGTGGAAGATTCAAGTGTTTTGTTTGGTACTTTCTTAAAATGTGAGGACACTAGGAGAGATTTTGTAAATATTTGACGTATGCACATGCTGGCATAGCAGATACTATAATATATGTAAGCAATTTAGTAATCAAGGTAAGTGAGAATTTATAAAGCCACATGGATTCTTGCTTGGGATGCCAAATGGAAGACAGTTGTATCTTGGCATAATGCAGTACTACATTTCTGTCATAATTGGCTGGGAGAAGACTAGTAATTCTTCATGGAATTTTATGGACTACGTCTTTGTATAATCCAGCAATACTTCCTTCTTGGAGCCTTAACTACCATCTGGCGGCCTCTGATTAGTCATGCTTCTCAGAAAACCAGGGGTATTTCTGTCTCTGAATTGGACTACCAGAGCCATCCTTTTAAGTTATGATGGCCACTGGGTGGAACAGAATTGCTTCATAGCCCGTTTTGGTAATGGAATATACAAATATCATAATGGTGTAAAAAAAACCACGCCAATGCCTTTGCGATGGCAGAACTTTGCCAGTGTAATGAAGAAAAATGAATGAAGAAGGAATGGTGGGAGTGGGAGTTAAGTTCAAAAGCTATGCCTGCTCAGAAGATGGTCCTTCCTACAATTAGTGACATAAGTAAAAATACTTCTGTTGTAGTCAACAGAAAGTCCTAAATGAATCCACATCACCATCTCATATATAAACGCATGAAGCTGCTTTATACTGAATCAGACCACTGGTCCACTAAGGTCAATGTTGTCTACTTGCCCCCCCTACCCGCCCCAGTCGGAATAAGAGGCAGACACAAGGCTTGGGTAACAAAGGACCACTTTTATTTAGGCAACAACATGAACTGCAACAACTAAAAAACCCTGGCAAGGGCCTAACCAGCGGTACAGGTCAAGCCCTAGGGTCACTCCCCTGGACCCCGCCTTGACCTGTCTGGGCGAGACCTGCTGAGCCATTCACATGCATGGCTGGGATCCGGCCGGCCTGGCGGATGGTTTCCCCCTTAAAGCTCCAAGCACCTCCGCCGTGGAGCATGAGGGAAGGACTTGTCCAGGAGATCCCACTAGGCAGCCTGCCCTCTCAACTGGCCACCGCCAAGCGTGCCAGCTGACCCTGACAGGCCCCTAATATCCCCACCAATGGGGATGTGCCAAGGGTATTCACCATCCTGCTAACACCCCGCCCCCACGAGGCAACAAGTGCTGATGCAGAGGCAGGACTGTCCTGTTAAGGCACTTAGCCCTGCCCCCTTCCCATGTGACCCTGAGAGGCTGGGGAAATGCTGCCGCTTATCCTCCGCGGCGGCAAATGCAGCCCCCGGCCTCAAGCCCTTGGCTGCCGGCTAGGTGGGGGCCGAATTATATAGACAGTGGCTCTCTAGGCTAGTAAGCAGAAGTCTTTCACATCACCTACAACCTGATCCTTTTAAGTGGAGAGCTTGGGTTCTTAGCTATGCTAAGCAGATGCTCTATGACCGGGCCAATTTCCCCTCTTTGCCCCCTTAACCTCAACAGAAGATAGCATTCTAACTAAAATTTGCACCTTATCATGATACACCAATAGGAACAATGAAATGGGCCCACAAAAACCTGTGCTACAAGACTCCTTTTTATTTTGATTAAGAGCATACAAGTCTCAGCCGAGCCATATGCAACATGTCTATCACAGTGTGCAGGATATTACCTTTCTCCCATGTCTAGGGAACTAGGAAGACACACTTGGGGACTTGTGCAGAACTTTGATGGTGGGGCATTTTATGAAATAACAAATGTGTAACAGCTAGGGAGACAAAAAGAAACTTAGCAGCAGTTGAAAATACTGTCTTTTCAGAACCATTAAAAGTGGGTTAAAAGTGGTACCTGTGGCTGGATCATTTCCCCCCTCCCCATTTTTTTTGCATGAAATAGTCTTTATTTTTTAAAAAGAACAGTAAAGAAAGACACTTGCCCTGATCCAGCAATAGTAATCTGTGTACAGAAGCCCACAAAATCTCACATCATGATAAACTGGGGAGTCATTAAGGCGTCACAGGTCTCTGCCGGTTTTGCTACTAGAGAATGAGGCTGTTTCTTTATATTCCATATGTGGAAGCATGTTTCTGCATGCAGCTCAAATGTGTAATATAGATTTTAAAAAGTCAGCTATGAGAGGAGACCCCATGTGTTTGATGTCCCCTATGGTAGATTTTTCTGTTTTTTTCCAAGCACCTCTACAAAAGGGAGGTGTGGAAAGGGATCTGGAAGGTTCAGTGTTTGCAAGAGTAATCCATAATTTGGCAAATAGTTTGTAATTTGGAAATTTACATCTCCAGTTCCTTCAAGAACAGAAACAACATCCAATTCAAGCATGAGAACAACAGATTGTATTTTGATTGATGGCAATGGTGAAACTCCTTTCAATTTCACTTGTTACAGAAACAAGCTCATTTTCTGGATTATGTCTTGTTCAAAGTTTAACTGTGATGATTCATAGTAATGGATAAACAGGTTCTCTAATAGTTCAAGTGTCCCTGGATGAATATGGAGAAGGAAAAACATCATTAACAAAGAGTTTAAATTCTTTGTTCCTATGTATACTAGAGGCTTGTGATAGCAGGGCTTTGCCCTGACCTAGAACAAACTTGTAACTGTGGAACCAAGATCAGAAAGAACAACCATTATACACATTTAAGGGACTGGAGTGTATTATTGTACTGGAAACTAGTGTAAGACACTGACATAGGAGGTAACTGGTTCAATACTCTCAGCAACAAACTCAACAGATAGCTTAAGCAAGCTTTAGCAAGCTTCTTTCTCCTAAAAATATGAGACCAGTATGGCATAATGGTTAGAATGTTGGACTAACAACAGGGAGACCATGGCTGAAATCTTCCATCTGCAATGAAGCAAACTGGAGACCTTGGGTTAATCATACTCTCTTTTTTTTTTGAAAAAAATTTTATTGGGTTAGGATCAATTATTTTCACATTACAATCAATTCTCCCATTTCCCAATTTCTAACCCCCTCCCTTTCCCCCCCTTTTTGTTGACTTCCAACAGTTTTCCAACCCTTTGTCCCTTTTCCCTTACTCTTTATATATTCCTCTATCTAATCAAATGTGTATTCTCCTTTTATTCTAAGCAATACTTCTTTGACTATTTTTAATACTCTGTACCCATAATAGATAAACAATTTATCCCATAATTCCGTTTTCAAATATTTCTGTCAAACGTAAACTATATAAACTATATAAGCCATACAATCATATAGATCAACCAACTTAACTTATACTCTATACATTATTCATTTTATCTTCTTCTTTCTGTTTTAGTTATATTTGTTTACATTGATATTTTATATATGATATCAATCAATTTGACTCATATATACCTTCATATCAACATATTCAGTTTGGTACATTATACAAAAAATCAGAAAGAAAATATTATTAGTTAGTCAATCCTTATAGTTAACCCTTATAATTAATTGTTTTCTATCAATATTCTATTTATTATTCTAT
The DNA here is from genome assembly GCF_028583425.1 of Eublepharis macularius. Lineage (NCBI taxonomy): Eukaryota > Metazoa > Chordata > Lepidosauria > Squamata > Eublepharidae > Eublepharis > Eublepharis macularius. Next base: position 101,895,401 of record NC_072790.1, on the reverse strand, counting down.
ATATATCAATCTAATAACATAACTGCTTAGAGATTCATTTTTACCTCTTCTCCCCCCCGGTAAAGTCACCCCCCTCTGCATTTTATTATATTTCAATAGTTCTCAAACTGCCACAGTTCTCCTCCCACCTCCCATTTCTTCTCCAAATATTGTTTCAGCTTCTCCCAGTCTGTGTTAAACTGTCCTGGGTCCAGATTTCTCAGTTTTCTTGTCATTTTATCCATTTCTGCCATATACAGCAATTTGTAAATCCAATCTTCAATAGTTGGCACTTCTTGTACTTTCCATTTTTGCGCGTACAAAAGTCTAGCTGCAGCCGTCATGTAAAATATCAACGTCCTATGATGGGCTGGAATTCCCTCCATTCCCAGGTTTAGTAGCAGGAGTTCTGGGTTCTTATTTACTTGAAATTGTAAAATCTCACTCATTTCTCTTATTATTTCCCCCCAGTACTGCCTAGCTACCTCACACGTCCACCACATATGATAGAGGGAGCCCTCGTGCTTCCTGCATTTCCAGCATTTATTAGAAGTATTCAAATTCCCTAGCGCAATCTTCTTTGGTGTCATGTACCAACGATAAATCATTTTGTAAATGTTCTCTTTAATGCTGGTGCATGTCGTTATCTTCATTGTAGTCTTCCACAAGTATTCCCATGCCTCCATTGTTATTTCTTTGTTGAAGTTTATGGCCCATTTCACCATTTGTACTTTAACTATTTCATCCTCAGTATACCATTTCAACAGTACTTGGTATACCTTGGATATTCTTTTCTTGTCCTCTTTAAAAAGGGTCTGCTCTAGTTCCGAATTCTCTGTTCGTATACCTCCCTTTACAGAGTCCGATTTATATAAATCTCTAATCTGTCTGTACTGGAACCAATCGTAATAAAGTGATAGTTCCTCCTGAGTCTTTATTCTGAGTTTAGATGCTTCAATTCTAGTTATTTCTTTGTAAGTTAAACACTGTTGCTCATTATCAACAGCTCTCGGGTCTATCACCTCATATAGAACTACCCACAAAGGGGTTCCTTCTTGTAAATAGATTCTGTACTTCTTCCAGATTATATATAAACTTCTCCGTATATAATGATGCAGGAACATCGAGTTTGCCTTTACTTTATCATGCCATAGGTATGCGTGCCATCCAAATGTTTTTTTATATCCCTCTAGAGCTAGTAGTTTCTTATTCTTTAACGTCATCCACTCTTTCAACCACACTAGGCAAATTGCGTCATGGTAAAGTCTTAGATTGGGCAGTTGCATTCCGCCTCTTTCTTTTGCATCTTGTAAAACTTTCATTTTCACTCGAGGCTTCTTGCCTGCCCATACAAAGTCTGATATTTTCCTCTGCCATTTTTCGAATTGCTTAGAGTCTCTGATGATTGGTATTGTCTGTAGCAAAAACATTACTCTTGGTAACACATTCATCTTCACTGCTGCAATCCTTCCCAACCATGACAAATTCAGTCTGTTCCATTTGATCAGATCTCTCTCTATCTGAGTCCATAGTTTTTCATAGTTATTTTTAAATAAGTCTATGTTCTTTGCAGTCAGTTCAATTCCCAAATATTTCACCTTATTTGTTACTTCACATTCCGTTATTTCCATTAGCGATTGTTGTTTTTGCTTAGTCATGTTTTTGCATAATACCTTTGATTTCTTTTTATTGATGTAAAAACCTGCCAGATCCCCAAACACCTTAATCTTCTCTATCACTTTTGGCATGTTCTCCATTGGGTCTTCTACAATTAGCATTATGTCATCCGCAAATGCTCTGACCTTATAAGAATAATCCTTTATTTTTATTCCACGGATTTCTTCATCTTGTCGTATTTGTATCATCAGGATCTCCAATACCAAAATGAACAACAGCGGAGACAGCGGGCAACCTTGTCTTGTTCCTTTCCTTATAGCTAATTTCTTAGTCACTTCATCATTCACCACAATTCCTGCATTTTGGTCTCTGTAAATTTCCTTAATTGCTCTAATGAATCTTTCTCCCATTTGTAGCTTTTCCATAGTGGCAAACATAAAGTCCCAGTTTAAATTATCAAACGCCTTTTCAGCATCAACAAAGAAGAAACCAACCTCCTTATCACAACGCTTATCATAATATTCAATAGCATTTATCACTGTCCTCAGATTGTCTCTGATTTGTCTGTCTGGCAAAAAGCCTGCTTGTTCCTCCTCAATAACTTCCGAAAGCCACCCCTTCAGTCTCTCCGCCAGTATCTTCGCAAAGATTTTATAGTCATTATTAAGTAACGATATAGGTCTATAATTTTTCACGTTTGTCAAATCTTGGCCTTCTTTAGGGATCAATGATATATTCGCTTCATTCCAAGTACCTGGAATCCGTTGATCCTTTAAAACTCCATTGATCACCTCTTTTAGGAATGGTGCCAGTTCATTGGCCATTGTCTTGTAAAATTTAGCCGTAAGTCCATCTGGCCCTGGCGCCTTTCCCAGATTTGCAGATTGTATTGCCTTACTTATTTCCTCATCCGTTACTTCATTATTCAGTCTATTTCTCCAAGCTTCCGAAATTACTGGGAGTTTCATTTTCTCCAAATATGTCGCTATTGATTCTTTATTCACCTCTTTCTTATTGTATAACTTAGCGTAAAATTTGTAAAAGGCTCTACTAATGGTAGTCTGTTCCAGATACGTTTTATTGTCCTCACATATTTTGTTTATTGTTTTTTTTCCCCTTCTCTTTTTTAATTGCCATGCCAAATATTTTCCAGGTTTATTTGCTCCTTCAAACACTTTCTGATTCAGTCTTTTAAGGTTCCACTCCAATTCTTTATTATTCATTGCTGCCAACTGTTCTTGAAGTATTTTAATTTCCTGATATAATTTCTTTTTCCCTGGTCTCTTTTTTAACTGTATTTCTTTGGCTTTTATTTTCTCCTCAATCTCTTGTCTCTTCTCCTCTTTCTTTTTTCTCACTCTGCCATTTAAGTCCATTAGTGTGCCCCTTATTACCGCCTTGTAGGCATCCCAAACTTTGTCAGTTGGTACTTCTTTATTCACGTTATATTGTATGAAGAACTTTGTCTCTCTTCTCAACATCTCCACATTCTCTCCTTCCTGTAACAAGTCCTCATTTATTCTCCATGCTTTTCTTTTTCTCCTCCTCCCTAATTTCCACATGATTGGATTATGATCTGAGTCTACCATCGGCATTATTTCTACCTCCTTAGTCCATAACGCTAAGTCTTTTGAGGCCCAGATCATATCAATTCTCGATAGTGTACAGTGTCTTGAAGAGTAAAAAGTAAATTGTCTACTTTTAGGATTTTCTCTTCTCCATACATCTTCTAAAGTCTCCTGTTGTATCAACTCAAAAAAAAGCTTTGGTAACAATCCTCTTTTTTTTTGTACAGTTGATGTCTTTTTATCTAGTTCCACGTTCGTCCATTGAAGTCTCCAGCAAGAATTATCTGGTCGTATGAAAGTTCATCTAATTGCTTCCTCAAATCCTCAAAGAAGCTCTCTTTTGCACCGTTAGGTGCATAAATTCCGACTACCAATACTTTTTTTAAATTCCATGTACATTCCACTGCTATAAATCTGGCTTCCACATCTTTTATTACAAATTTTGGCTGTAGCTCCTCTTTTATATACAACACCACTCCTCTTTTTTTCTTATTAGAGGCCGCTACAAATTCATTGCCCAGTTTCCCCATTTGGGTTAATCATACTCTCATCTACCTTAAAGAATTGTTGTGATGATAAAATGAGAGAACAGCATACTAAACTGATCACCATGAATTTAGGGTGGGTTAAAAATGTAATAGATGGAGCCTCAGTCCCCAATCTGCAACACTGGGATAAAAATACTGGTATACCTTACAAGGTAGTTGTAAAGATTACTCAGATAATATGTATAAAGCTTTATAACAATGAATGTGCTATATAAATGCTAATTAGTACAAAGAGTTGTTACAGAAGTTAATCAAATTAGGAATCTGGAGAGAATGAATCTAGAGGGGTTTTTTTTCTTTTACCCAATATTAAACAAGACTTCTTAGAGTCAACTAATAAAATTGTTTAGTGGTAGGATAAATTCATTGCTGTGAGCTGTGATGAGATGCTGGGCATTGACTTCAGATGTCTCTTTAAAAGAATTAGACAGATCTATAGTATACACAGAATGCTGAACTAGATGAAACTTTCATCTTATCCAGCAAGACAATTCTTACAGATTTTGAAAAACAATGTTTTTATTGGTATTATTGAGATGACCATTCAGTTCTCATTGTCCATTGCTGTTTGGTCATCGTTCTTTGAGCATCAACTGTTATGGTCATTTTTCCACTGGGATAATTTAAAAGCAATCTATGAGCACCAAGCATTACCTTGTAATCATCCTAAGAGTCCTGATATAATAGAAAGGGGATAGCTTGATGGTTGCAGCAATAGCAAAGAGGCAATCCTATCTTGGAAGATAAAAGCAGAAAACAAAGCAATAAAAGACAGGTTCATCCCACCTTAATCAGTGCTTTGTAAACAATCAAACAGGAGCTAAATTCTGGGCAAAAGGACAATGCATTTTCCTTGATGTATTTAAAAGCAGGTATTAGTGTGATTCCTTTAACTGAAATGATTCCTAGAGGATGCAGGAATGCCTGTTTGCATGTTGTGTGTGGTCCCAATAAGTTTTTTAGAAAATGAATGGCACTTTGATATCAGACTTGATGTCATCATTGCCCTTGGTCATTGCATGTGACAATAGTAAGAAGATGGCAGACAAAATACATTGGTTCTGAGAAAGCTGTGTTTGCAAGGATAGGGTGATAGCAGCAAAGAACATGCTAGATGACACAACCAGAGTAGATCTTTACTGGTAAACAGTGAAGCAACCCGTTAACATCTTTTATCCTATAAGTTGTATTTCCTAAAGATTGTGAAAGCACTTCAGTATTTCACTTTATAAACAAGCACATCTGTGCTAAATATAGCAACAGGCTGCTGAGATTGGATTAACTCTCATGGCTTCCCCCAAGGAACCCTGGAAAATAGACTAGTGAGAATTCTATGTTATCTTTAGTGTCCACCTTGATTGAATTCCCATTGGTCCTTGAGAGGATATTGCCATAGCTGTAAAAGTTTAAGTTTATAGAGCTAGGATTACTAGGTTCACAGCCAAGATCACAATGAGATTGGATGCTGCCTCTGTGTACATACCTTCCCATCATCTCCAAGTTGCCATATTCAGTTTGTTTTTTGCCTGTTGTGTTCAGCAGAACTGTGTCACCAGTGACAATGGTTTGGAATCTGTTTGCCCCAATTGTGTTGACACTTTGTTTCTTTGAGATACTTAAGATAAACTTGCCATTTTTTCTTTGATCGGCTTTAACTTTAATAACATTCTTGGGTATGCAAATTGCTTTGCAGTCATACTTTTATTTTCTCAGAAAATTGTATTTTATAAATTATGTGGTAACACAGGCTAGAACACAGTGACTTGCCCAAAGGTTGGGAATGGCTTATCAGGTCCAAGTATGATGCAGTAGCCATCATTACTTGCCCACCCCTACCAATCAGCCATTGCTGTGTGCATATTACTATTTTGTTTGTAGTATATTCCTTCTTACTATTCTAGTAATGCAGAAAATCTTCTGATGGTATATTTGACTAGAATATTGGCTTCCTTTGCTTGTATAGGCACAAAAAGATTTTTCCCCCTCCTTGGCAGTGCATAAGAACATAAAAAGTGCTCTCTTAGAGACACCAGTCATCTATCAAATCTAGCATTCTGTTTACTTAGCAGCCAGTGAGTTGCCCTGGAGGGCCAATGAACAGGTCAGAGAGGCCAAGGCCTTTCCCTGATGTTGCCCCTTAGGACTGATATTCAGAGGTTTACTGACTGTGGATGTGGAGGTTCCCTTTAGTCATCATGGCCAGCAGCCATTGATGGACATCTTCTCCATGAATCTGTCTAATCCCCTTTGAAGGCCTTCTGTGCTCCTGGCCATCACTGTATCCACTGGCAATTACTTGTTGAGTGAAGAAGTATTTCCTTTTCTCTGTCCTAAATCTACTGCCCATCAACTTTTTTGGGTGACCCAAATTCCACTATTCAGAGGGAGGAACAGAAAACAAGCTGGCTGCTATGTACCTCCTCGGTTCAGCAATGCTGTTTCATATCAGTCTTGCTTTCAAGGTACCATTGTGCAAGTTGTTGCTATCTCTCAAATTACCCTACCACACAGAGTTGTTGTACAACTACACCACTACTCCTTGGAGGAAAGTTAGAATTTTGGCCCCCCAAATGCTGATTTCTTACTGGTAAGTAATTCTTATCTATATTGGAAATATCTATGCTGCAGTGTTCCATGTCATGTATATGAACATTGTGTAAGACTTCCATTCCCTGGTGGGGATGGGGGATCCCCTCTCTCCCAGCCTTTGTGCTCTGCTGCCATTCCCCTGCCTGGTGAGGGGAAAAGGCCCAGGGGAACAGGCTGGGAGGTGAGAAACCTCCTGGGCCAGCACGCAGTGGGAATGCTTCCTATGGGTGCAGTGACATCACTTCTAGGGTAATATCATTGTGCCCATCAGTGGGCGTGCTCCTGCCCTCCCCAAGGGCCCAGATTGGTGGGAGCATGCCCACTACCAGGTGTGAAGACATCACTCCAGGAAATGATGTCATTGCACCACACTAGGAGTGCGCATGAGCTTTGCATGAGTGCAAGTTGCATCAAAAGGTGAGTGCTGTGTCCCCCACCCTCCCACCAGAAGGGTAAGAGGAACTGACAACCTTAACTTTATGTCAGCAGTTGGGATGCCCAGTTCTATTCAAGTCCTACTTTGTTCAATAAGACCTATTTCAAAATAAGTGCTCTCCATGGATAGGATTTTATTTCCCAGTTCTTGATTTCCAAAACTATATATAGTTAATTTGGAGCAACTGTGTCTTGAAGTTGCATAGTATGGAAATCCAGAGCCCAGTAGTAAAATCTTATCCATGGGGAACAGTTTCTTTAGGCTTATTGCTCTGAGCATGCAGTGGAACAGTTTATGGGGAGGCTAATAATTTTACACATAATGGTGGGGTCATCTCTGGTCTATTGCAAAATTAGTGCAAAAGTAGAAGTTTCCAAGATCAGTCATTTAATCAACATCGGTTTCTTTCTATTTTTTCTGGCCAAGGATGACAAAACGAAGGAGAGGGCCAAACCGTCCTTGGCTATTCAAGTCTAGCATTTTGGATGAGACTGCACCAGAGCAAATCAAGTGAACGAGAATTCTCTTGCTCTCCCCTTTGTATTTATGTAACATCCTCAAATGGTTATTTTTAGATTTTGTCTTATGGAAACAAGTTGCCTGGGAGCAACCTGCCTAGGGTGAGTGTGCAAACTGGCATATTTGATCTATCAATGAAAGGAGAAAGATGTGTCACTTAAGAGGAGGGGGAAACAAGCTGTGGAAATGTGCAGGCAAGACCTTACTCAGCTGGCACCATATCTTTTGCTTCCCTCTACAGCTTAAACTCAAAGTATCTTTGCTGATTTGTTTGGGAAGGTCCCGTGTTGCTGTGGAACAAGGAGAAATTACAGCTGAGCCTCAAGCACATTCTATAGAAACAATTTATTCTGCATTGCTCAGCTACAGTTTCTGCCCTGATGAAGTTGCTGGCTTTTTCCCCCCTGCAAGGCTCCTTTGCTCTGTCCTGCAGTCATGAAAGTCAATGGCAGCTTTGCTTTTCATTTTGTCATGCATGGGATTACAGCTTTAATGCACAGCTTTGATTTGCAGGCTGGAAAAATCAGTTCAATAAGAAAGCTTCTCCAATCAGTCCGCATTCTGTCCCTTCTAGTTTAATGGAATCCCTCTCACCTTCCATGGCCAATGCAAGAGGTGTTTTTTGTGAAGTAGTTTCAGGTGCTGACCTCATGTGCTGCAGCATGCACACAGTTCTGGGCAGGGCTTTTTTTTCAGTGGGAATGCAGTGGAACGGAGTTCCGGCACCTCTTAAAAATGGTCACATGGCTGGTGGCCCTGCCCCCTGATCTCCAGACAGAGGGGAGTTTAGATTGCCCTCTGCACCACCGAGCGGCACGGAAGGCAATCTAAACTCCCCTCTGTCTGGAAATCCGGGGGCAGGGCCACTGGCCATGTGACCATTTTTGCTGAGGGCAATTTAAACTTTACAAAACTCCCCCCTTGTTCCAGCTGACCCAAAGTGACGTCATTGTGTGGTCTTGAGTTCCACCACCTCTTTTCCCAGAAAAAAATCCCTGATTATGGGAGTCAGGACTGAAGTAAAAAAACTGGCTTGCATAGAAACTGTACATTGGGTTTTTTTAGGATGATATATCTTTATATGGATTGCATCCTATGGAAAGGCTTAATTCTAGGTCAGTAGCTGTGTTAGTCTGCAGCAGCAAAATACAACAGGAGTCCACTGGCACTAACATTGTTAGTCCAGCCCCAATAGTACTTCCTGTTTTCGAACTTCCTGTGCAAGTATATTGTCTTGCAACAGTTTAATTTATCACTTCCTGTTTCCCGATGTTTCCAAGACCATCTAGTCTTGTCCCCAGTGCAAAGCATAGAGCTAAATTCTCCCCTATCTTTGTCTTGGTCTTCCCACTCAAGTGGCAGTTTTTAAGTAGGAACTGGTACTGAGGGCTGTGTGGGACTGTCACCAAGCATGTCTTTCTGTACATACTGATCTCATTCGGGAAACAGGTTCTATTGGTGAAAGAATATCCTGTTTTGTACTGTGTAAAACACCTCACCCTTTGCATCATGACGGAACAGTTCAGGCAGTCACTGTCTGGCAGAACGTCTATCAAAGATGCTTGTAATCAACCCATAACATTTGCACTTGCTGATAAAATCGCTGATGCTGGTTTTGCCTGCTTTTCAGATTGCTTTCATAAAAAAATAGAACAGAGAGCAGGAAGAAAATGAAACTGCCAACTGTACACTGTCTTTCAAAGCAGATGAATAAACCACAGCTGTATTGATGGAGACCATGTTTTTTACTTATCCGTACCAAAGCTAATGGAAAGGATTGTCGGCATATTTTAAACTCGCAGAGCTTTTTTTGTTCTGGTGCCTTGTGCTGTCTGGTCTTCATTGTTCAGGAAAGTAACATGAAAAGAAAACAAGCAAATGAGAAAGTCTTTAAGCTTTGGGCTGGGGTTACATAAAACCTGCCGAGCTTCATTGTGTGATCCAGCAGCAGCCATTTGAGCACCTGGAGAACACACCTATGTTCTGTACAGCACCGAGTACACTGCAGGTACCAAGTAATGCTAATAGTATAACTCACCCATATTACTTGCTAAGACCATGGAAATATATATCAGTTTCAGGAGACCTCAGTAATTATGCAAAAAGATGATGTGTTAAAGCCATCAAAATTTTCCAGCATCAAAAAATAAAACAAGACCATAAAGAACTAGAAAAAATATCTAGAAATATAGACAGCAGATGCATCACGCTTTTTATTGGTTCATGAATGGTAGCAGAGACTGGCAAGAAACAAGGAAACAAGGGACGATTCCTTGACACATCTCAGCAACTGACATGCCTTTGAAAACCAACAGAGATGACTGATTAAGATTTCTTTCCAACAGATGCCTGCCTTTTGGAGTTCAAATAAAGACCTTGATGGACCAAGGGTCTGATTCAATATAAGATAGCTTCATGTGTGTTCATGTTGGGTTTGGCTTATTCTGCCAGTGGCAAGAAAAACTGAGAAGGAAAGGGGCACAGCAAGCATTTCCCTCTCCATAATTACCATTCTACAGAGGATTCCTAATTCTTAGAGCTGTGGAAATGCAAACATTACAGCTGTCTCTTCTCTCATGTAGTTCAGGAGGCAACGTAAGGCTGTATTATTGAGGAAAGCTTTCTCCTCACTGGGTTTTAATGGTGCTTATGTTTGTGCTAAAGTTTTAACATATTAGGTTTTTGGCTGACTGATTTCCTTCTTTTATGGTAAACTGCTGAGAAATGAGGAAATGTGGTATTGAAATATAGTAAATCTATATATATAAAGACAAGTGTCCTGACTGACTCATCAATTCCCAGCCCAAAGCCCTGGATCTAGAAATGTGAAATTTGGGCAGGACATTCCTTTTGTGGCGTAGGGGCTCATTAAGAAGAGATTTTAAGGAATTTGCCCCCTAAGGGAGTAAAAAGGGGTAAAATGTGTTTTCCCATAGGGATACAGCTTCCCTGTGTGCCTTGCAGGGTCCTCCCCCCCCCCAACTGCCACTCTTCCCTGAGGTCATTTGCATATGCGGCTTTGATTGGTCATCTCTCCAACATTCTAAATAGTATATACTTGCTATTGGGAGTCACTGAATATGCCCTGAGGTAAAATACACCTCTCTAGGGTTGCCAATTTTCCTGTGGGGCCTGGCTTTCCAGTGTGGCTGGCAGGCTGATGGGTCAGCTGTGGAACTCTCTGTTCTGAGGTAAAAATTAGGTAAAGGAAATTGCAAGCAGTTGAAGAAAGGCAGTACAAAACTCCTGAAAAGGGATTTTATATAAAAGTCAGTATGGCAACTGAGTTTTTAAATGTTCATGGGGAGGTGGTGCATGGCCTTTCTAGGGGCCAGTTTCAATGCTTACCTCTCACATGAACCTGCTGAAGTGCCCACCACAGCATCCCTCCCTCAGTCCAACTCCACCTCACACCTATTGCAGCCATCATCTCTTACTGCCCCCAAGAAGCCTCCTGGCAGATGTTGTGCAAGATATACCGATGCTAAAAGGAGAAAGCAATTTAGAGATGCGGCAAAGAAATATGCACATCGTACTCCTGTGGTGCACTGAGCAGCAGTGGGCAAGTACCAGCAAGTCCTGAGTCCAAGGAAAAGGTGACCATCCCTGCAGGCCTGGGCACAGTAGTGATGACCCTAGCAGACCTAACAGCCACGATATACCCTATCGCCACTATCAGGGAGTAGTCCATGGACGGGCTGTGCAAGCGTGCCATTCTGACCCCCAAGAACAACAAGGCTGCTATCATTAATGAAACACAACTCCCATGAAGGGGCAGAATGGAGTACAGATCTGTGGACTCAGTGGTGCAAATGGATGATGTGGTCCACTACCCCATGGAGTTCCTCAACATGCTCAACCCTCCTGGCTTCCCAGCCCACAAGCTTCTCCTCAAAGTGGGGGCTCCAGTGATGCTGCTCCAGAACCTCAGCCCACCCAAACTCTGCAATGGCACCAGACTACGAGTGAAAGCCCTCCACAGGAACATCATCAAGGCCACATTGTTCACCAGCAGTGCTCGGGGGGAGTTGGTGTTCATACCACACATACCATTCATACCATCAGATAACCTCTTCAGGTTCAAGAGACTGCAGTTCCCCCTCAAGGTCTGCTTTGCTATGATGATCAACAAGTCCCAGAGGCAGACACAGAAGATGGCAGGAATTGACTTGAGGGAGGACTGCTTCTCATATGGGCAGTTCTATGTGGCCTGCTCCAGAGTGAGCTTACCCAGCAGCCTGGTGATCCTAGCACCTGAGGGGAAAACCACCAATGTGGTTTACAAAGAAGTCCTTCAGTAGAAAAAAAAAAGGTTGTACGTATTTTTCACTTTATTTCTTGCACTACAATATTTTCCTTTTAAAAATCTCTTCAATAAATGTTACATTTTGAAATTCACTTGATCAGTTTTAGGCATCAACATGCTTTGCTTTATTCAAACACTTTTGTGAAGCTCAGGTACTATGCTATTATGGCTGATTCCGCACACGTTGGATAATGCACTTTCAATGCACTTTATCAATCGTTTGAGGTGGATTTTTTGTTCCGCACACACAAAAATCCATTCCAAATGATCTATAAAGAGGATTGGAAGTGCATTATACAGTGTGTGTGGAATCCCCCTATGCTACAAAATGAACTCAAACCCCGCCCCCCCCAACCAAAAAATATTATACCTGGATCTAAAGTAGTTAAATACTGTAGCAAAGCATGGGCATCAAGCTAGTTAATATTAAATCTGTAATCCTTACAACAAACCCATAATTTATTTATTAAGGACATTTCTGTCTCAAGGAGCTCTGGGTAGCACATACAGTTCTCATTTAATCCTCATAAGAAGCCCATGAGATTAGGGTGAAAAAATGTGACTGGCCCAAGGTCATTCAGCAAGCTTCACAGCATAGTGGAGATTAAGCACCTGGGCCTCCCAGGTCCTAGTCCACACTCTAGCCGCTATACCATATTCTCTGTACTGCAAATGTGGTACTGTGGCTGAGATAACGTGACTTCCCAAGGCCATCCACTGATCTTATAAGATGCTTGGAGAATTCACATCTCATATCTCACATGCCTAGCCAATATATTACATAGCACAAACAATGGTTAGGCAATGTATTGAGAGTCATTTGCTTACAAATTTGTTTAGATGAGGCAAACTGTTATCATAACACTTCACTCATGTTGCAATGGAATAAACTATATTAATGAGTGCTTACATTGTGAACAATGAAGCCAGGCCTCTAAACAGACATTTTATGATAAGGGTCATATGGCTATGGGGATAGGGCATTGTAAGTCTAAGCACATTAGTTTCAGTTATTTCAGTGGCCTCAGACTGGAGTAACTCTGTGTAGGGTTCCACTGTAATCTACCTTCTAAACAGCTGGGTAAGTAATGTTGATGTATAAGCAGAGATGTGTCATGCTGATAACAACTGCATTTGAGTTTTCAAAGGGAGTAAAAAGGGATAATGTCAGGGCTACAGGTAAACTTGGAAACTCTGTATCATATATTGGTAGTAGTTTTTTTTAAAAAAAATTCTTTGTATACTCACATACAAAAATTAAATTCTTTGTATACTCATATACAAATTCTTTGCATATGAGTGTCAGGCTATGAAATCAGAGTTAGGCTAGCCTAAGTACTCTTACTGGGTAGTAACCCCTACTGAACCTAGTGGGTTTGACTTCTGATTAGCCATGTACAGGCTTGGGCAGCAAGACACGTTTAAAATGTGAAATCATGCTTTTAAGGGGTTTGAACCTGATATCTGTCTGTCATTAAAAAAAATACAATTTGGCATAATGAGCTAGGGAAATTTATTTGTTTATAGCCATACTAGAGAGGAGCAAATCCAAGAGGGAGTGGTCCCAAACAAAATGAAACGAAGCTGAAGAACAGGACCATGTACAAAAGAGTTGAATTTTCTTGCTATCAAAACTCAAATATAAGGCACAACGAAAAGCCAAAATCAATTTTCTTGCTTCCAGAACACAATTGTAAGGCACATAATAAGCCAAAATCAACCAAGGAGTTGTGAAGATTTCCCAAACTCCCGGCTGGAGGTGGCAATGGGTTTGCCGGCTAGGAAATTAGGCCCCGTTTCGCACAATGTGCTTTGTCATAAGCCACATGTAAATCTAAAATGAACAAAAGAATACATCATTTGAAATAGCCAGTGTGCCAAACAGTCTTACATAGTTACAAGGTTACAAGGTCTCTCACTTCCAAAGAGAGAAAAACTCACCAATTATAGTCTGCTATTGCTACTTTTCTCTTTTACATAGAAGCCACATGTAAATCTAAAATAAATGAAGGAATACATCATTTGAAATAGCCAGTGTGCCAAACAGTGTTACATAGTTACAAAGTGTCTCATCTCCAGAAGCCAAAGTTACTTTAACCACACATGCAAATTACATTTAAACTGCCCTTGCTGGTATATACAGCCATGCAGAAATCATAGCAAATGTTTTTACAGAGAGAAAAGCTCACCAATTATAGTCTGCTATTGATATTGAGAAAACGCCTGGTGGAACAGCTCTGTCTTACAGGCCCGGCGGAACAATAATATGTCCCGCTGGGCCCGGGTCTCCATTGACAGAGCGTTCCACCAGGCTGGGGCCAGGACTGAAAAGGCCCTGGCCCTGGTTGAAGCGAGGCGGGCTTCCTTAGGGCCGGGGACCACCAGTAAACATTTATCCTCTGATCAAAGCGGTCTCCGGGGAACGTAGAGGGAGAAGCGGTCCCGAAGATATGCCAGTCCCAACCTGCTCAGGGCTTTAAAGGTAAGAATCAACACCTTGAACCTGATTCGGAATTCAAACGGAAGCCAGTGCAGCTGGCGCAGGACAGGTGTGATATGTGACTGGTAAGATATAACAGTCAGGACCTGCGCTGCCACATTCTGGACCAATTGTAGTTTCTGGATCAGGCCCAGGGGTAGCCCAGTGTAGAGTGAGTTACAGTAATCTAGCCTGGAGGTGACCGTTGCATGGATCACTGTAGCCAGGTCCTGGGGCATCAGGTAGGGAGCAAGTTGCCTGATCTGACGAAGATGGAAAAATGCAGACTTGGCAACCACTGTGACCTGGGCCTCCATCGATAGGGAGGCATCCAGGAGCACACCCAGACTCTTCACCAGTGGCAAAGTTGCCAGTGGTGTCCCATCCAGGGCAGGGAAATGGATCCCAACATCTGGCAGCCCCTGTCCCAGCTGCAGAACCTCCGTCTTCACTGGGTTCAATTTCAGCCTGCTCTGTTTCAACCATGCAGTCACAGCCTCCAGAGCTCTGGCCAGATTTTGGAACATTCACATTATAGACTTACCTCATTTTGAACTCGGAGCTCTTTTCCCTGTTCCTACAGTTGATGGAATGGGGCAGTTAGTCCTCTGGCACAGCTTTGAGAGACATTACTGTATGAACTACGTCTCTGTAAATTGTATTTAGTGTAAGCATTATTGTATATGTTTATATAGAGCACTGTCACTTTAAACACAATTTGGTATAACTTTAGTGAATACACTTTCATATTGTTCTGTTATCCCTGGGTGGTTCTTCCATTCTGTTTTCCAGGCTCCTGTGACCAGCAGCTGCCAGATCAGGCTCCCGCAGGTGAGAAGCAAGGTGGGGGCAGCACCAGGCTAGTGCACCCGGCAGTGGCTATTTCGGGCTGTTGCAGGCGGGAGTGCTGCTGACTTTCCGCTTATCCCGTTAGGGGTGTTCTACTGTGCCTGTGCTCTGGGATAAACAGTGAGTTGTTGGAAACATAGTTTTCCTTTTATAGGTATAGATTATGAGCCCTTTGTTTGAACATTTGTGATACTCTTTTCTCAACAGATGATGCAGGTTATAAAACAGAGGTGGGATTATGGGGTAAGGCTGAAAGCTGTGTTAGAAAAGATGGGGCAGTGGTGCAGGGGAGGATGTCAGCCAGCCTCTTAATTACTCAAACAGGGTATGTTGCAGTTCCACCTGCTTTCAAATCTAGAAACTCGTATCCTAATGCTTGGAGGCAGCTTGGGGTTAGGGATGCTAGATCTGTGCCTGCCCCTTCCCCCCCCATCCCAGTTACCTGGCTGGGGGCGGGGGAGAGGAGGGGGAGGCAGGCTAGAAGCCATCAGAGCACACAGTAAAATGACACACGCATGTGTGCTCCAGACAACCTGATGATGTACTTCTGGTGGAAAACTGGAAGCTACAGGGTCTCACTAGGGATGCCAGACACCCAGTGGGTGCGGGGGATCCCCTGCCCTGGCCCCCCACACCCTGCCCCCACATACCTGGCCAGTGGGGGGCTCCCCTGTGGCACTGCACACTCCTGTGTGCAGCAGCCACCTGGGTTGGGCCCATTTTGGCCCAGATCAGGGCCACTGCGGCATGTGGAAGGGCCCCTGCACTCCACAGTGGTCCCAAATGGGCCTGTTTTGCCCCAAATCGGGTTTGTTTCAGGCCCATTTTGACATGGATCAGGCCCGTTTTGGGCCACTGCAGAGTGCAGAAGCACTCCCGCGCTCTGCAGTGGCCCCAATCCCAGCCAAAACGAGGCCAATCCACACCAAAACGGGTCTAAAATGAGCCCAATTTGGGCTGAAACGGGCCCATTTTGGGCCTCTGCAGAGTGCAGGAGTGCTCCCAGTGCTCCACAGCGGCCCCAATCCATGTCCCTGCAGAACCTGGGCGTGCTCCCAGGGGGCTGCGTGATGAAGTCACTTCCTGGAAGTGACATCATCACACTTGCGGGAGCGCCCCACACCCCAAGAGGTAAGTGCAGGGAGCCAGTCCCCCGCCAGAAGTTTAAGAGGGACTAGCAACCCTAGGTCTCATTGAGGTCAAATTCCCTCCAAACATAGCACAAATGCTATGTTAGAAGGTTTATTGTATTCAGCCATAGGCCATTACAAGTCACAAACAACAAACAAAACAGAAACACAAGCTTGAATAAATTGATGTGACATGGTCAAAGCATTAAAATTTAAAACTAGATACATAGTCAAAGCATTAAAATTTTAAACTAGATACAACCATTAAACCATTTCTGGTTGTCAAATTCATATAGGACAATAAAAGTATACACAGTTAAAACGGTAAAAACAATAAAAATCCCCAGTGTACAATGTTCATGTTATCCCTTAAGCACAGCATTAGCCTGTATTTTTTTTTGCAGCCAGGGCATATAAAGCCATTTTGTGGGATATGTTAGCATCAGAGTCGGCTAATAAAACTGCAATCTTCTCAGGATCTGAGTGGGTACAAAGGTTGGACAACATCTCAGAAAGAAATTTAGTTCTAGGTTGGGCATACAATGGACAGTTAAGAATATAATGAGGTAAGTCCTCAATTGTGGATGTTCCACAGGGACAGAAGCGCTGGTCCTTAGGTATTTTACTGTAGCGGCCTGGCATAGAAATTTTTAAAATAAAACAAATAATGCAAACAGATAGGCTGAAGTATAAGATTACTGTGTAAGAGAAGGAAATACACTCTGCAAATACACAGAAATATTTTGTTTTCTTGCTGTTGCGGCAATGGGAAGCAGAGCTTACCCTCAAGTTTATTTAGATTCCTATCAAGATCCTTTTTTTGTAGTAGTAGTAGTAAGAGGTAGAGGGGCTTTAGTATACCTGTATATTATGCCAGGTCAGGCTCTGTACAATGTAGTTTTTCCTCTTTTGTTCTTTAAATCTGCCTGAGCATTATGCTCTCTTTAGTCCTTTAATATTAGATTTGGGGGAATAAAATGCAATTTGCACGTACTCAGAGGCACACATTCCTTCACACAGAGAAGTTGTGGCAAGATGGCTTGTAATAAATGATTTAAACCAGGCCGAATGAGTCCAGGCTCTCTTTTTCTTCTGTACCCTTCCCATGGCCTAACTTACTGCTGTGGCAGTTTTGCAACTGCAAACAGCAATCAATCAAAAATATAGGATGGCTCTCTCCAAGATTTTATGTCCAGTTATCTCACTTGTTAAATTCTCCCCTGATGGCTACAGCTATTCCAAACCTTAGACTTTGTTGTGAATAAAACACACTTCTGCAGGGGAGTGGCTTCCCTTGGGGCCCCCAAAGCTGTTTACCACAAAGCCCAGTCCTTAATGCACTGGGCATTCTTCACTGCTCAGCCGCATAATGCTGGTTACCAGCAACATGGCTGTAGAGCTTTCCCATGTGATTGGGCTGATGTGGTAAATAGCTTATAGCTCCATGTGAAGTCATAGTGCTTTTAGTCTGCATGTCAAACAGAATAAAATCACAATGCTTTAATGATGTCCGTCTGTTAATTAATTTATTTGTCTGTTAAGAACAAGCTTCATAATTGATTAAAAACTATTCATTGGTTGGATTTTAATTCTACACACTTGAATGTGTGGCCTGGCTATCACATCCTGGCAGAGAAAGATGGATTATGTCAGGAGGAGCGCTGGAATAGGTGTCCCATGATCAGAAAGGGCCTGTTTCCAGAGATGTCTGGATTAGAAACAATGCAAAGTATTTAACTTTAACCACAAAAATACAGCTGGTTGGGATGGAAACCAATGCTTTTGTAATATGAAGAAAAATCCACTTAGAAATTTGCTCATTATAGTACAGTTTTCTGTGAGATATTTTGAAAATGGATAATGTTTATTGGCAGGAAATATTGCTGCCAGGAAAGATGTTCCAAGCCAATTTAAGCCTTCCAAAATGCAGGCACCCAGAATGAGAAAAGAATCCATCTTTGAAGTGACTGTTCATTTCACAGTTATCTTGCAGATGGTACAATGTGTGTAGTACAGGCAATCAATCCCGCCACTATTCCTTCCATGTATTTATTTATTGAGAATATTTATACTTCACCTTCCCTTCAAAGACCATTATAGTCCTCCTTATCTGTCTGACTAGAGCCATAATCAGTCTGATGAAGCTGGGTGGACTTTCCAGGTATCTCTCTGTGTGTACAATGACAAAAGGCAGACCCTGTTTTGGATGGGCAACACATTTGCTGAAGTCTATTCCCCCTAGTTAGTGTTGATAGACTACTCATTCCTTGCTTCTTCAGTGGAATTCAGATAACAATTGCCTCACAGCTGGTAACCTGTGAACATAATGGAATAGACAGCTACCCACTTGCCATGCTTGCTTACACTTAGAAACTGGCAATTGCAGTGCACTCAGGAGTAATGTCCCAAGTTACCTCATTCTGAGCTCAAAATAACAAAACATGCACCTTAAAGACTAATACATTTATTATGGGATCAGGATTCACGAACCAGAATTTATAGGACTGAATTGTCATATTTTAAACCATGTTGCTTCTCATTTATAGCTGAGTTTTGAAAAGTCAAGAAGCATTATTTTGGGGAATATGTATTATGATAATTACAACTACTACAATATCACCGCCTATGTTCATGTGGTTAATCTGTGATGCTGGTCAGAGGGATGGACTAGGAAGACCTGGAGTCAAATCACTGCACAATCACAAAGCTAAGTAAGTGAGTCATCTTGGACTAATCACATGTTCCTACCTCACAGGATTGTTGTGAGGTTAAAATAGAGGAGAGACAAATCAAATATGTTACCCTGAACTACTTGAAGACAGGACAGGATAAGGAGCTTGGTGCAGATAACAGTGGTCTTAATATTCCCATCCTATGTTGTTTCTCTAATGGAAGCTGATAACCTCCCCCCATGCTGTTGCTAGACTTTGGAGAGTATAAAAAAGACAAAGGGAGGGATAGATGATCAATAGTTGTTTTTATTTTTTTCTGTTCCACTGACCACTGCTAGGAGGGTGTTTTGATTGATAAAACCATTCTCCGGAGGATGATTAAGCCTTCTCTTCTTTCCTCTTCCAAGCACAACTGCAATCAGAGCCTTGTGCAGGTAATATTTTCCTTTTAAAAACACTGGGTATATCTGTTCTGTTTTGGCCAAAACTAACATTTGATTATGAGCATCGGACAAAAGGAAGGGAAGAATGAGAAGGGCAAAATAAGGGATGATAAAGTGAATGTATTATGATAAACAGATGCAGGAAAACTTGCTTAATACTTGGGGACAAACACTTTCTTCGAAAGAAAAAAAAGAATCATAAACTTCTCAGACACTGAGGAGAGGCTATCTGGATATTCCCACTTGGGCCATAAATGTTTTGGGATGTGCAACTTAATTGGATTGGAGAAAAGGCACACATAGGGATCCACTCCCAGTTTCATAATAAAGTGAAACCCTCCAGCTGTAAAAAGAAAGGTTAAAATGCCTGGACAACCTGTTAGAACCACTCAAGTCAAAGTACGGGGAACAGAGGATCAAAGGAGTAAGGTCTGTCTTGACCAGCCTCTATTTTTCAAAGTTCCAATAGGCTTGCATCTATTTCAGGGAAGGGAATGCCAAGGTAACACAAGTGACTGCAATACAGTAACCATCATATGTTTGGTTGTTGGGGGTTTTCCGGGCTGTATTGCCGTGGTCTTGGCATACAGCCCAGAAAACCCCCAACAACCATCGTTCTCCGGCCATGAAAGCCTTCGACAATACATCATATGTTTCTTCTCTTTTCTAAATTCTATAATATCCTGTATCGTTTTGATACAGTTTTCCAGTGTCTTTGTGCTCTTGTGGCTTGAAATTGTATTTTGCTGAATAAAGATCTTTTCCTTTTCAAGGTCTGACTGGTGGTCAAAGAATCTTAGCCAGAGCATGGATAGATTAGAAACTTCTGACTGGGTTACAGACAGTGCACCTAGCATATATCTGTGCCTCAAGCTACAGATAGAGAATTAAAGGGCAAAGCTTGGGTGTTGATAGCTACTGAATAAGAAAGATGGGATAGGGAGGGCTGGGAGAAAGCCAGAGTCCCTTTCACACTGGCAGATTCCCTTCTGCCTCTTGGGTACAGGCAGTGGGAAGGAAGGGGAGGAGAGGAACTCAAATGGGGCTAAGAATGCTGACTTGGGGATTAAGCAAGGGCTTCACAGAAAAGGAGCATTTTGAAGAGGGACTGAAGAGTGGTAGCATCAGATAGGGATTGTGGCTAAATTCTCCCGTCACTGTTTAGTGTTATCTCTTCTAATCTCATTGTCTTGAAAGCTACTTTAGTTGTTCTTGTTTCAGGATGACATGAACTGGTGGCCTGTTGATTCTTCACACAAATTCAGGGTTCCTTTATTCCACACGTTCCCAAGGAAGTAACATTAGGTGAGTTAATATCCAGTTTTGATTCTTGGCCTCTTCCAAGTTGGAAGTCTTTAAATACTGCCTCCTAACCTAATCTTCTCCTTCAGATAATGAGGTACCACACCCAACACATGAATCCTGTACATTCATTTTAAAATGTCCGTAAGGATGGGAGTAGTGCATCAAAAAACGGATAATACCAACTTTTCATTGGGGGGAAATATATTTCTTTTTCTCTTCCTACCATGCAATAATCCATTGATACAATTTAGGTTTGTAATTTCAATTAGAATGGATTTATTTCAAGGGAATTCCACTGAGTCTCTGTAGACTTGTCTACTATTCATGATTCTTATTGTTCCTGAGTCTAGACAATACTAATATATATTCAGGCTCTTTTTAGATTCCTGTTTCAGTGTAAAGTTTGTAGATATGATTAACTCAGCACTTGAAAAATACAATCGTAGTATCAGACTGATAATGCATCTGCATTATTGGTAAAGGTAAAGGTAGTCCCCTGTGCAAGTACCAAGTCATTACTGACTCATGGGGGGACGTTGCATCACGACATTTTCTTGGTGGACTTTTGCTATGGGGTGGTTTTGCCATTGCCTTCCCCAGTCATCTACACTTCACCCCCAGGAAACTGGGTACTCATTTTACCAACCTCAGAAGGATGGAAGGCTGAGTCCACCTTGAGCTGGCTGCCTGAACCCGACCTGCCAGGATCAAACTCAGGTCATGACAGAGCTTGGGCTTTTATATATATATATATATATATATAACTTAGTACATACATACATGCATGCATACATACATACATATAAGTAAGTAAATCTGAAGTTGGCTTTAACACATCCAGATACAAACATCCATGCAATAAGTGCACATGCAATAGGTCCACATTCAGACTGGGGAGATTTTCCCTCAGATTTGCAGGAAAAAATCTGAACTATGTCAGACAATTGGTCAATGTAGCTCAATGTTGTCAGTATTCAACTTGCAGCAGCTCACCAACATTTCTGGCAGAAGCAGGTCTTTTCCAGTCCTGAGTTTCTGTGATCCTTGAACTGGAGATGTGGATGTTTGAACTTCATTCTGCAGGCAAATCACGTGTACTGCCACAGAGCCAAGATGCCTCTCTACTTTTCCTCTTAAAATGTGCAGTTTAGTTTGTACCGTAGCTGGTGCCAGAGTTTGTGAGATTTCTATGCATATATACAAGATAAGTTAATAAGGACATTCAGCATTCAGAGCAGCAGTAATTGGTGATAACACAGTTTTTAGTTTTACATGAACTGTATATCACAGATTGGAACTCTTGTACTATGGTTTGCAAGCTCTCTCTCTCTGTCTCTCTGTGTCTCTCTGTCTCTGTCTCTTGGTGTGCATGTCCATCTGATGAAGTGGACTCTAGCCCATGAAACCCTATGCCACCCAAAAATGTTATTTGGATACCAGATGTTTCCATATGCTAGACTGCAGCAGTAAAATGAAACTGCAGTTTACTGGCACCTTAGAGCCTGAAAGAATTTATTCTAGCATGAGCTTTCGTGAGTCAGGGATCACTTCTCCATGATATCTTGTTTTCTAACATTAGTAAAAAAAAAAATAGCTGATTTTGTTATGTTACCACCTATCTTTCTGGCTCTGTGTTGGGCACAAGAATTTTCACGCATGGATTGCAGTTTCCCTGCCTTTCTTTTTCTGCAGCATCCTTCCTGACCCCCACCCTCCAATCCTGTTCTTGGAGGAGAGGGGACTCCTGGGAACAGGATTTCAGTGGACATTTCAGGCTGCAGCAAGAGAGGGGAGGAGAAAAATCAAGTTTCATGGCCAGAAATAACAGTGCCTGCAGAAATGTGTAGTTTGGATTCAAGCCTCTGATTCTCATTCCTTTTGTTTTTATTGTTTTGCACAACATGATTCTCTCCTGCAATGATAATTTATTTAGCCATCTTTATTAACTTGGATAAAACAGATATGTTTGTGGAGCTAGATTCTTATCAGTTTCACATGAATATTATTCTTACCTGGGCTTGCCAATTCTGAGTTGGAAAATTCCTGGAGATTTGGGGTTGGAGCCTGAGAAGGGTGAAGTTTGGGGATGGGCAGGACTTCAGTGAGGTATAATACTATACATTCCATTCTCCAAAGAGGCTCTTTTCTCCAAGGGAACTGTTCTTTGTAGTCTGGAGGGCTGTTGTAATTCCAGAAGATCTCCAGGCCCTACCTGGAGACTGCCATTGAATCTAGGCCTAAAAATGTAATCTATTCCTCCACAAGAAGAAACATTAAAAGTTAGATTTAAAAATAGCAAATTCAGTTGCAACATTTATATGAGTCTTAAAAATTCATATCAAAATGAAGCATCATTCTAAACTGACCTAGGGTGGAGTCCTTTGGTGAACTCTTTAGGATCAAATGAAAGTTATTTTTAATTATTTTGCTTTGCAAAGCAACTTTGTACTAAGCAACAACTTTGTACTAAGTACTTTGTACTTTGTACTAAGACTTTGTACTAAGCAACACTGTGAATTTGTCTGACAGTTCTTATTGCATCCTGAACCACACATTTCCTTGTTGTCATAAGAAACAGGATGAGTTAAGCCATTTGACATCATCTTATTGAAATACATATAAAAGTACAGCCCTTTGGTGTCTTTCAGAGTTCTGGAATTTAGGTGTGAAATGTATTAATCAGCTGAAAGCTGAAGGTAGACCCATAAAGCATTTGTTGAAAATTTCAAAGCCCAGTGAAGAACAAGTGTGAACTCCACCC
This sequence comes from Eublepharis macularius, assembly GCF_028583425.1. Lineage (NCBI taxonomy): Eukaryota > Metazoa > Chordata > Lepidosauria > Squamata > Eublepharidae > Eublepharis > Eublepharis macularius. The sequence continues at coordinate 101,872,200 of NC_072790.1, read as the reverse complement.
AGTTACACATGGCATGTTGGAGTACCTTCATGATCAATCTCTACAATCACAAAAGGGACAAATAAAAGTCTTTGCCGAGAATGCAGAAATTGCCATGCAAAATGCCACCTGAAAAATCATTGCAAGGCACGATACCACTGTTCATAAGGTACATGGCTTCAGGGTACAAGGTACATGGCATCAAGGTACAAGATATACTGACTTAGCTGAAAAACTGTTACTAACAGGAGAATAGCTGTGTTAATCTGTTGCAACAAGGCAAAGCATCCTCTGGCAACATAGAGGTAGCTCTGGAGAATGGGGAAATGTTACAAAGAGAGGTCATTTTAAAAAGATTCAACACTTTCATTACTTTTTTGAATCAATGTGGATGTAGACCTCTCTCAACTCTTGATAGAAAGGCAAAATAGGATTAACATACCATTAGATGTAACCTGGGGAAGTGTAGGGTGAAGCAGATTCAGTTAGAAAAATTTTGGAGGTACAGGTGAACATTAACAGCTGCGAGATATGCTAAAATGTTAACACCCAGAGTGAGTGAGAACTCCTAATCTTATGCATATTTACTTGAGAGCAAGCAATTCAGTTGGACCTGAATTCAGTTAGATCTACTTGTAAATATGGCTAAGATTACCCAAAAACGGAATCTAGTATGAGTACGAGCCAGTGGATGGGCTATGCTGGCAGTCAACACTGACATTGCCACCCTCCTTCCCCATGATGATCACCTGATGCGGTTGTGAGAACAGGCCCTTGATGTGTCACAGTTTGAGAATACCCAGTTTAATACACAGCCTGTGTTTTTGATCCATTATAATTAGACCCAGATTTTTGTTTTGAGCTGAAGTGCAATTATTTGGCAGCCTACATTGTAATCTTATAACTGAGCCTGTCATTGCATCGCCCACTGATGTTTCCCAAGGTTCTTTTGCACATATGCAGACATACTTTCTATCCCTGGACATACCAGATACAATTTAAAATGAGAAAAAGATGGTATCATCCCAGACTGTAGCTCCATCTTGTATTGCTTGATCTAGCAGCTAGGCAATTAGTACACAGACAGAGGGCACAAGGCCCTTTCTTTAAGGAGCGGAGAAGGTAAAGTTGATGGTGAAATGAGAAGGTGTCTGTGTCTGCACTCTCTCAGCTGCTTCTGGGACCTCTACAGGCCGCAGAACAGCTGGATTTCAAGAGATCTAGAGGGAAGCTTTGCTGCTGGCTATTTTTCAACTGGCTCCAAAGGCATGAGTGAAAGTTCCCTGAGAAAGCTAATGTGGCACCTGCTCAACAAACAGAAAGCGACTCCCCTCCCCTGTTATATTTTACATCTGCTATTCTGCTGACATGGAAACCAGCGTAACAATCAGATTCATTACTAGCCCACTAAGGTGATTCCAGCAACACTGACGAGATTTCCATGTGTTTAGTCTACAATATGAGTGTGAAAATCCCTTTTCTGAAAGATATACTTGGACAGAACGCTGCCTAGATGTGACCATGTAAGTATGCAAGGAGGACAGCCAGGGATGTAAGGCTTGTCTGCATCCTTTTGGACTGAGATTCTATTCACTACTACCCTGAACTTTAAGTATGTTTGCCTTTGAAACCTGGAACTAGTCCCGTATAGGTGGAAGGCTGAGCACAGATGGGAAGGGTGATAATGACACAGCTATGGTCAGAAATGTCCTTTGTCCAGTACCTTTGACTGCCTCACCTGCACTGTGTCTGCTGAGCTGATCCATCTGGGAGGGAATTTAGGCTAACATTCCAATCCCCTGAACAGTCTCACATTACAGTTGCCTCTAAAACTCAGACTGATTTGCCAGAGAGATATTTTCTCATTTTCTCTACCCAAATGTAAAATTTGTCATCTAGACAGACAGTAATTCAAAACCAAATCATGTATGTTTACTATGTAGGCTTACAAGATGTTCTGAACCCACCATATTTGGAGTAATTTTCCTTTTGTTCATTAAATACTGATTATCACCATAAAGTAAAAATTAAAGGAAGTGATCTAATAAAAGTGAAGCACTTTTCCTATTTATTGTGCGAGATTTATGTATATTCTTCAGTCACAGGAACCAATACTAAGTGTCTTGCCCAAAAGATTATTAGGATATGAACTGGGCTTAGTGAATTGCTGGTTCATGCAATCAAAAATCCCATGCTGTTTCAGTGAGTGCCCTATAGCAGTGTGGTGTAGTGATTAAGGGTGTCAGACTAGGATCAGGGAGACCCAGGTTTGAATCTCCACTCTTTCAGGCAAACTTGCTATGTGATCGTAAGTCAGTCATAAACTCTCAGCCTAACCTACCTCACAGAGATGTTGTTAGAATGGAAGAGAGGAGAGGAAAACAATGTAAGCTGCTTCAGGTCCCCACTGGGGAGAAATGTGAGGTATAAATGAATACAGTAATACAGTCCAATGTTTGCTTTGTTGCACAGCCAAATGATTTTCAGGTTGTAAAAAGGCATGTGGGAAAGCTATTACATTTGTCACTGTAGTCATATAGTGGTCTGGTAAGGCCTATTGCTTGTCTGACTGTAATAGGAAAGTGACTGGTTGCCAATGGTCTGTGGTTAATCTTTACCACGTGAAGTGCCCAATTTAAATGTGAGTGTGATATGGCGAAGAGCTTTCCAGGGTCACTTTGCATGGGCTAAAGATTTCATAGAAATTGTGAGTCAACTGATTCAAAACAGCTACGCATGCTTAATTTGTCCACCACCAACCCATAGCTCTTGCAGATACTGTGCTGCTGTGCAAACAAAACATAGGTGGTTACTTTGCAGTCTGCAGAAAGATGCTGAGTCCATGCAAACTCATCTTTTTTCTTTTCCTTGCTAGCCTCTTGTTTAAATTAGCTGTGCAGAGTTGAAGAATCTTAAACCTGAGTGTTCAAATTTTGCATCTTCCTGAAAGCAAATCCCTTTTGAAGACATGAACACATGAAACTTTCTTACACTGACTCAGACTATTGGCCCATCAAAGGCTGTATTTGTTACTCAGACTGGCAGTGGCCCTCTAGGCAGCACTCTTTCACATCAGCTATTACCTGATCTTTTTATCTGGAGATGGTGAGAACTGAACCTGGGACCTTCTGCAAGCCAAAAGATGCTCCACTCCTGAGCCATGGCCCTCCCTAAATTTGGTGTATTATAGCACCTTTAATTAAGCATGTTGGTATTTAAGAACTTGTAATTCGCTATGCCATGTAACTGAAGAATGTAATAAAAATCAATATGGCTCTGCAAACAAAAAAAGCCCTCCCCAAACAAAACAATAAACCCAATTTCAACAGCAATATTTGAGTAATTTTAGAAAACTTCTCAGTATTCCTCAATGAAGTCTGAATTGTACCTCTGATCATCCATTTTCCTGACTTTAGGCTCCTGGTCCACCTGCTGCAGAGTACTGAATCATAATGTTGATTCATTGCCCACATTTGGCAACAAGATCATCTTTCTAGCTCATAAACAGCCTACACAATGCCTCTTCTACTGACTGCAGAAAAGTTGTGTGTGTGTAGTGAACAGAGAGTGAAACCACTATTAACTTTCATTTGTAATACACTAGCGGAAGTTCATTTTGAACTCGCCAATGGTTCAAATACTGCAGCCTCTTCAAATAAGACGGGGTGGTGCACAAGTCACCTGTTGAATCACAGAAGCAAAACAGGCAGAGCAGAACTGAGCAGAGAGTTGGCCTCTTTGGCCTAAGCCCAACCCAGTGCCAAAAGTGCTCTTGTCATTTTAACACAAAGTATGATGTGTACTTTAGATATGGTTCTTTAAGTGAAATTATAATGTCTCAGTTTTCAGAGGTTAATGTATATAGATTATATACAGAAAATCCTTTCTGCTCTCCTGCTCTGAAGCTGAGTTGTGTATGTGTGTGTGTGTGTGTGTGTGAATAACAGAGAATGTGTGTTTGTGTCTTGCGGGGAGCAAATGTTCATAGTAGGGTTGCCAAGTCCCCTTATCTTCCCAATGGGAAGGGGGGACCTGGCACTCAACTTTTGGGATGTCTGTGAGCACAGCACAATGGGGCAGCATGATAATGTCACTTCTGGGAAGTGATGTCATCATACAGGGGCCAGGTGCACTACTGCATTTCACAGCAGGCTAATTTGAGCCCTAAATGGGCCTGGCCCATTTGGGGCCAAAATCAGCCCACTATGAAATGCAGGAAAGCTCCAGGGCAGCGTGATGACATCACTCCTGGGACATCACACCGGTCTAGGAACCTGCCTGGGATGCCTATTCCCCTGCCTCCCCCCCTGCCAGCCAGGTGAGTGGTGGGGTGGCAGGGGATAGAGAGTGAGAGCAGGGGATTCCTTGCCCCCACCAGGGGATGTGGAATCCCTAGTTCACAAGCTCCTGGCAGTTCTCTAGCAAAACTGCTCATTTTTCTTTATTAAATGCAGTCTTCGAAAGGAGACCCGTGAAGATTCTGTCAAAAGGCCTGCTAAGTGTCAGTAGGAATAAAGATTAACTTCCACCTGCCTCCGTTCATATGGTGTGAATAAGCAGGTGGAAATGATGTCTTTGCTGGAATAAAGAATGAGGCCCTTAGCTATGGAGCTTACATCATCAATTGGCTTGACAGAGCAGAGGTTGACCTTCAAGGCATTATGGAAAGGTCAATCAATTTATGTAGCCTTTTGCCTTAGGGAAGTTGCCACAGGAATTGGTAACATATAGCCTGAGACAGTATCATTAAAATACACAGGACTTAATGTAAGCTGACATTTTATCAATTAATTATAATTTGTTTTACAGTTTTTGAGCATGCACAGTGTGCATCTGACAGGTGGATTTTTTTTAGCCATCAAATAAATAATACTGCATCTTCCAAAGACTGCAACTAGAGGCACTGAACTTCTGCTGAACCGCATAACCCCTCTATGCTTTATTAATGAGCAGTACTTAAAATGTACAGCAAATGTATTGTAATCTGCCATAGAATATTCATTACGGACCAATGTGGCCCCTGGTAGCACAAAGGACTGCAGATGTCAATGGTGCTGACATGCTGATTCAGCAGATTATTAACAGCCTGCCTGTGGTTTATTTCCAGAGTGTGTCTTTGTTGCATTTGCAATGCATCATGCATTGCACAAATTTTCTTTTCTACTTGGTTTGCATGCTTTTCTTTTTATTTGCATGTTTATGCTGAGCTATTTAGGAAGGGAATCACAGTGACATGTTGTTTGGAAAGGATAATTTGGAATTCTGTGGCAATGTTAGAAAATGGAATGTTTGAAAAAGGATAGAAAGAAATAAAACAGCAAGCATCATGCACATTTTTTAAAAAAATATGCATGCAGTGTACTCATCTTGTCTTGAAATGGCACCCTAGGAATGGTATAGTTTCTGTAAGAAGAGGCATACGATATTTACTCAAATATATTTATTTGTAAAATGTACATACTACTTTTCTTCTAAAAATGCCTGATCTATTCACATTTTACAAGTTAAAAGGATATTTTAATTAACAACAAAACAAATAAACAAATGGACCAGGTGCCAATTCTGAAAAGAATGCTGTACAACCTTTCAATATATTGTCGAAGGCTTTCACGGCCGGAGAACGATGGTTGTTGTGGGTTTTCCGGGCTGTATTGCCGTGGTCTTGGCATTGTAGTTCCTGACGTTTCGCCAGCAGCTGTGGCTGGCATCTTCAGAGGTGTAGCACCAAAAGACAGAGATCTCTCAGTGTCACAGTGTGGAAAAGATGTGGGTCATTTGTATCTACTCAGGAGGGGTGTGGTTGAGCTGAGTCATCCTGTAAGAGTTTCTCAGGGTGTGGGATGCTAATGGTGGGAGGCTTCACTGTATCCTGAGGAGGTTCTTCTGCATATGGATTGGTACTTGATGTGCTAATCTTCTCTGCAGGGCTATTGTCGGGGATAGAATGTTTTGTTAGCCTGGTGTTTTTCAGAACTGGAAACCATGCTCTGTTCATTATTAAGGTTTCTTCTTTCCTGTTGAAGTTTTGCTTATGCTTGTGAATTTCAATGGCTTCCCTGTGCAGTCTGACAAAGTAGTTGGAAGTGTTGTCCAGTATTTTGGTGTCCTGGAATAAGATACTGTGCCCTGTTTGAGTTAGGCTATGTTCAGCCACTGCTGATTTTTCAGGTTGTCCAAGTCTGCAGTGTCTTTCATGTTCTTTTATTCTTGTCTGGATGCTACGCTTTGTGGTCCCGATGTAAACTTGTCCACAGCTGCAGGGTATACGGTATACTCCTGCAGAGGTGAGGGGGTCTCTACTGTCTTTTGCTGATCGTAGCATCTGTTGTATTATTCGGGTGGGTCTGAATACTGCTTGAAGGTTATGCTTTTTCATAAGCTTTCCCATCTGATCAGTAATTCCTTTGATATATGGCAAAAACACTTTTCCTGTAGGAGACTGTTTTTCCTTGGTTGTTTGATTCATCCTGGGTTTGATTGCTCTTCGGATTTCATTTCTGGAGTAGCCATTTGCCTGAAGTGCGTGGTTTAGATGGTTAATTTCCTCATTGAGAAAGTGTGGCTCACATATCCGTCTTGCACGATCCACTAATGTTTTCATTATGCCTCTTTTCTGTCGGGGGTGGTGATTGGAGTTTTTGTGTAAGTACCGATCAGTGTGAGTTGGTTTCCTGTAGACCTTGTGACCTAACTGAAAGTTTGCTTTGCGGATGACCAAGGTATCCAGGAATGGGAGTTTTCCCTCGATTTCTTTCTCCATCCTCTGTTACATCCTCTGGGAAAATCTGATTAATCAGTGCAATAGTGTCTTTTACTGGAACCTTGGTAAACAGGGATACAACATCAAAACTGACAAGTATGTCTTGTGGATTGAGTTTCAGAGAACTGATTTTGTTGATGAAATCTGCTGAATCTTTGATGTAAGACGAGGTTTTCCCGATGTGGTCCTGCAGGAGATCTGCCAGATGTCTAGCTAATTCATATGTCGGTGAACCAATGGCACTCACAATGGGTCGGAGTGGGACTGAATCTTTATGTATTTTGGGGAGTCCATATAGTCTAGGTGGCTGTGCTTCAGTCTTGCATAGTTTTCTGTGCGTGTCGGGATGTAGTGAGGAATTCTTGATCAGCGCATTTGTTAGCCTGGTGATTTTGCAAGTGGGATCTCGTTTTAGTTTTTTGTAGGTGGAGGGGTCCAGGAGTTCCTTAATCTTCTTTTTGTATTCCTCTGTTTTCATGATCACTGTAGCATTGCCTTTGTCAGCTGGTAGAATGATGATGTCTGGATCTGCATTGAGGGTCTTGATGGCATTTCTCTCCTTGCGTGTTATATTGCTGGTGGGAAGCTTTGCCTTTCGTAGAATCCTGGCTGTCTCTCCTCTTATTTCCTCAGCTTCCTCTTCAGGTAGATGACGAATGGCAGCTTCTACATTTGCAATGATGTCTTCCACAGGAATTCTGGTGGGGGTGACTGCAAAGTTTCCTCCCTTTGCCAAGATGGAGGTTTCTTCTGGTGAGAGTTGACGGTCTGTCAGATTGATGACAATGCGTGCGTTGTCGAGCATTGGGCTTGTCTGTCTTTTTTCCTGTAGTTTGTTAAACTTCTGCTTCTGTCTGGATGTGTGGTTGGTAAAAACTTGTTCCATCTTCCTGTAGGTGAGATTATCGACCTGGGCCATGGGGAGCCCACTCAGCCCAATCATAGCAAACTTCTACATGGAACATTTTGAAAAAACAGCTTTAGAATCAGCACCCCACAAACCTAGTGTATGGTTCCGGTTTGTGGATGATACATTTATCATTTGGAGCCATGGGGAGGAAGAATTGATGGGGTTTTTGAATCATCTCAACAACATCCACCTGAACATACAATTCACAATGGAGAAAGAAATCGAGGGAAAACTCCCATTCCTGGATACCTTGATCATCCGCAAAGCAAACTTTCAGTTAGGTCACAAGGTCTACAGGAAACCAACTCACACTGATCGGTACTTACACAAAAACTCCAATCACCACCCCCGACAGAAAAGAGGCATAATGAAAACATTAGTGGATCGTGCAAGACGGATATGTGAGCCACACTTTCTCAATGAGGAAATTAACCATCTAAACCACGCACTTCAGGCAAATGGCTACTCCAGAAATGAAATCCGAAGAGCAATCAAACCCAGGATGAATCAAACAACCAAGGAAAAACAGTCTCCTACAGGAAAAGTGTTTTTGCCATATATCAAAGGAATTACTGATCAGATGGGAAAGCTTATGAAAAAGCATAACCTTCAAGCAGTATTCAGACCCACCCGAAAAATACAACAGATGCTACGATCAGCAAAAGACAGTAGAGACCCTCTCACCTCTGCAGGAGTATACCGTATACCCTGCAGCTGTGGACAAGTTTACATCGGGACCACAAAGCGTAGCATCCAGACAAGAATAAAAGAACATGAAAGACACTGCAGACTTGGACAACCTGAAAAATCAGCAGTGGCTGAACATAGCCTAACTCAAACAGGGCACAGTATCTTATTCCAGGACACCAAAATACTGGACAACACTTCCAACTACTTTGTCAGACTGCACAGGGAAGCCATTGAAATTCACAAGCATAAGCAAAACTTCAACAGGAAAGAAGAAACCTTAATAATGAACAGAGCATGGTTTCCAGTTCTGAAAAACACCAGGCTAACAAAACATTCTATCCCCGACAATAGCCCTGCAGAGAAGATTAGCACATCAAGTACCAATCCATATGCAGAAGAACCTCCTCAGGATACAGTGAAGCCTCCCACCATTAGCATCCCACACCCTGAGAAACTCTCACAGGATGACTCAGCTCAACCACACCCCTCCTGAGTAGATACAAATGACCCACATCTTTTCCACACTGTGACACTGAGAGATCTCTGTCTTTTGGTGCTACACCTCTGAAGATGCCAGCCACAGCTGCTGGCGAAACGTCAGGAACTACAATGCCAAGACCACGGCAATACAGCCCAGAAAACCCACAACAACCAACCTTTCAATAGTTTGCAGGACAAGCTTCGTGGAACTGGGATGTCTATTCTAATTTCTGAAAAAACTGAGGGAAATGTATCTATAAGACTTTCTCTATTTACTATGTCCTGCAACTGTACCACTTTAATAGAAAAAAACTTGCAGATCGTAGTTTGCACAGGGGTGGAATCTTCATTAGGACCTTCTCAGTAGATCTTAGTTTAGTGCAGAGGTTCATATAGAAGCAGGCATTCTGAAAGGTTCGATGTTTTATTGTTTTACCACTGACTGTCTTTTAACTTAGTTTCATTGTTAGGAATTGTTGCTTTTATGTTCCATTTGATTTTAAGTTTAAAATGCTTTGATCCTATTTTTCTAGAAGAAACAAAATTGGTTAAAATAAACTGGTTTAAATAAATTGGTCAAATTAGTTTAAATAAGCATATTTTTAACAAGATGAACAGTCCATTCATTATTGTTTCACATTCCTCTTCCTTATTTAGGGAATATATATGCTGCCTCTCAAGAGTCCTGCTGGAGACGTATTACACATAAAAACAATATCATAAAATCATTAAAAATAATAAACTTAATGATATAAATCCAAAACAATCCATGGACATAAAAATGGCATAAAGCAAATTAAAAGTATCCATTCCATAATACAGATTTTTCTGTAGCCTGATCATATTTGTATTAGTTGATGCATCGTTAATACATTAGAATTTCAAAGTAGACAAATTCATGTGATACGTGGGTGTCTTAATGAATATTCACATTGATGGCTAAATGGAACCCCCATTTTCAGAGGCAGAATATCTCTGACTGTTAGTTGTTTGGAGACAAAGGGCTTTGGCTTCTGTGTCCATTTTGCAAGCCTTCTGCTTACATCTGGTTGGCCACTGTGGGAAACTGGAAGCTGGATGACATGGACCACCTGCTCTCCTCCAGAGGGGCTCTTTTTTTCTCTTCTGACAATTTTATTTCCTTGCCCTAGTCTAGTTTTAACATATTGTCCCAGTGCAAGTTTGAATTTGTATTTGTGTATACAGTCAAATGCAAGTTATTTGGGGATGCCACTTTTTCTCTAGATCTAGGAGATGTGGCACTGTTCGGTGAACTTGCTATCAACAAGGCTTTTTCTTATTCAGAGTCAGATGCTGGCTTTTAAATTATAGTGTAAAAATTCTTTATTCATTAAAAAGGGAAAGATAAGACATGCGTAGAAAGGGAGAGTAGGACTGAAACCTTTCTCTTTTGAACCTGGCCCCAGGAAAAATGGTATCAAACTGAATTAAACAAGTAGAAACAGGAATGAGTAAAAGGGAGATATTGAAATGAATTTGGCTTGGAGTAGCAAAGTATATAAAACAGCCAAAGTAAAGCCAAAAAAAAGGTTATTGGTTAGATTTTTTAAAAAAAAACAGGCTATCAACAATAAATGCTTTTCAAATATGTTGAAAATGCTTATCACATAATCGTCACATAAAATCATAGAGGTTAAAGCAGTTTGTGTATTTCAGTTCTGAGGCTGGTTTACACATGCAAATTCATCATTTGATAACATCTAGTGGTGACTTACTTGCGTGAATGAGACCAAACACTAATTTTCACATCATTTTCCATTGTCTCACAAACAACGATGCTTTTTAGTCCCAGTGGAGTTCATTCACACATGCAGCAGTGAAGCATCACATATTTGAGTGATTCACTGATGGAAAAATCACAGGATACACAAACGAGTATGAACCAGTCCTCATAAACTAGAGATGAGATCAGAGTGGAGGAGGTCTCGTTGAACTAGGTCTCCATCTTCTATCCATGTTGAGTTGCATTGTATAAAATGGAAGCATTTGCACCTGAGTATCCTGACTGTATAGAATATGTGTTGAAAAACCAGAGAAACTGCTGTCTGTTCGCTTACTCCTTTGACATTGAGAGTAGCTGCCGCCGCCCCTAACTCCCCATCAGGACAGCTTCTCACACATCCCTACAAGCTTTTCCTGGCTTGGGGCTGGGGTCGACGAGGTGGACTCTGCTGCCAGGAGGAGCAGGTGTCAATGGCATCCTGTCCAGCTTTTCTGTCCCCTTCCCTCTCCTCAATGTAACTTCAGGCAGTGGGGCGGGAATTAAAGAGCACCCCATGAATGTCTGGCAGGGCAGGGGGGAGGCTCCCCTGAGAGCATTCATTCTCTGACAGACTGAGCTGCTGGTGTCTGATAAGCCAGGCAGAGGGGAAGGCAGAAGTTACTGCCAGGAGGTGAGGGATGTGGAGCAACATCTTAGGATCTCCAGGGCTCCTCCTCTGGGAGGATGGACCACCCTCCGTTTTGCTGTTTGCAAAAGCAGGGATGGACTTGGGAGATCTGGCATGGGGAGGGGGTACATGATGGCCTTCGGAGCAGTTTCTCTGCTCCTGCAGGCTGTCAGTCCACTGGGGGGGGGGGATCACCCTGGACCAGGGCATGGCTCTTGAGGTCCAACCCGCGTTCTTGCATCATTGTGATGCAGCGATGTGTTCAAATGGCACTGCTGCAAGTCGGTGGGCGCTTTGCACTCTTTTTTGGCCTCTCGTGTGATTTCCAATGGAAAAGGTTGAATTTTTTTTTTGTTCCAGTTATTTCAGTTTCCACCCCCCCCCCAAGTAGAGTATTTCATTATAGTTATTACTATATCTCTCCAGGTGTTCAAATGGTAGACACCTCTTTAACGTAGCTCCAAATCCCCATAGGGATATATTTAAATAGATCTAAAAGGTTCTCATTAACAAAAATTGAGAGTAAGGAAACGCTGAAACTAAACAAAGTAGAATTGCAATGTTATGGTGTCTGCCAAGAAATCTAAGGTATATTAACTGTTGAAGTGCCTCTACATGACACAAAATTTACTAATCCCAATTGCAGAATAGCCAAATAATCGTTTGTTTTAATGATGTGATGGGTATGCATATTGTTTATTGCCTATAGCTGAGCCTGAAATTTATCTTAACTTTATCACTCTGTGTGTGCTTGAAATTTTCTGAAGGATGACAGAAAAGATGATTAGTTTTGCTATTAATCAAACACAAAGATGGCAATCTTTCACATCCCATTAATTCTTGAAGGTTTAGATGTTATCTTGTTGTAAAACAAACTAACTGCTAGATAATGCTAAATTTTAATCTCTTTAAAATTCATCTTCGGTGCTATAATTCATCAATGGAATGTTCATGAATCTTGAAGTCTCTTTGCCTTGACACTTATTTCTATGAATTCATGTCTGTTTGGTAAATGTCATGGCAGTGTAATTTTGTTACTCAAGTGATACTGTGATTTGGTTATCAATATATCTAATTCTCAACATGGCCATATCTGTAAATCCATGGATTAGGGTCATAGCAAGAGATCAGAGGTTTTTCTACAAACCTAGGAGAACCCTTCAGGGTTGTAGAAAAATGTGAAAAGTTTTTTTTTTAATGGAAGGGGGCATAAATCCCTACAAACAGATGAGTGTTGTCCGTACTTGTGCAGACAACATGCATTTGTTGGCTTTGTGGTATCCACCAGCCTCACACCATGCGAGAGACAGAGTAGTAGTAGTAGTAGGTGTCATGTCTCACCACCATTGAACCAGATAGAGTGTGATGATGTAGGTGAATGGTAGGAGCCAGTTTGGTGCAGTAGTTAAGAATGGAAGGATTCTAATCTGGAGAACGGGGTTTGATTCCTCACTCCTCCACTTGATGTCAGTCACAGCTTCTTGGAGCTCTCTCAGACCCACCAACCTCACAGGCTGATTGCCGTGAGGATAATAAGAATACACTTTATAAACTGAGTGTGGCATTAAGTTCTGAGTGTGGCATTAAGTTGCCCTGAAGGGAGGTATTTAAATTGAATGTTGTTGTTGTTGTTGTTAGGAAGGGCAAGAGCCACCACCATTTCCCACATTGCAGCTCCTCGTAGAGTAATGGGAAGGAAAAAAGATGAGCAACAATAGTGTGGGCAGTGTAACTGACAGCAGGCAGGCAGGCAGGCAGGCAGGCAGGAAGACAGGCATAGTGCTGAGGAGGACTGGCATCCAGAGTTTCACCGAGGCGGTGTATTGCCCATGGTTCAGATAGATTCTAACAAGCAATATACTTTAACAAAAGGAAGCAGCTTTATTCAGCAATAATAGCAATCCTCCACTCACCCAATAACCTTAGTCTTGCAGGCAGGCAGGACAGTCCTTCCATGCAGGCCAGTCACTCAGCAGCTGGGTCCGGGTCCGGGTCCGGGTCCGGGTCCGGGTCCGGGTCCGGGTCCGGGTCCGGGTCCGGGTCCGGGTCCGGGTCCGGGTCCGGGTCCGGGTCCCCGTCCCCGTCCCCGTCCCCGTCCCCGTCCCCGTCCCCGTCCCCGTCCCCTGCGTCTCTGAAGTTTTTCCTCTTTTATGTAGCCACACCTTATCACCACCAGGTGCTTGCTATTTACAGTGCTGTATGCTGTGTGGAGATTAACTCCTTGCTACCCTGAGGTTGCTATTTACATGGAGAAAGGCTATGTGGCTCACCACCTATCTCCTTGTGTTTACAATGATCTTCCGGTATTTCCATTACAGGCAGGTGGGGGAGTGACATTTTTTACTCCCCTGGGGTGGGGTGAGTGGAATCCAGGTATTTGGAGGCAGCTGGGTAAGCAAGCAAAGGGAGGGGAAGGATTAGATCCCCACAACCACCATGTGTCTCTCAGATCTCTTCTTGTAATACATCAAATTTCGTTTGGCCAATCAAAAAAGGCTACAGTAGTGTTTTCTGCAATCCAAGAGAAAAACAAGAAATGTTCATAAAAATAGAGGAAATGCCCCAAAAGTTGAGAACCATGTCTGCTCCTGCAGAGACATCACAACAAAAATAGTATAAAAAATGGTACCAGATATTGCCTGGCTCCTAACAAGAGATATGATGATGAGAAAAGTGAGAATATGAATGGTGTAATATTTCTGGGTCCACAAATGAAGACTATGAGACTTAAGATAGGCTTAAACCAATGTTAATACACAGAGCAACTCACTGCCTGCCAGAAGAACTCAGGAAAGCTCCCACTAGCCTATTTTTTTTTGCAAACTGTACAAAACCAAATTATTCAGGGTGGCTTTCTTATGCTGGCAAAAGAGCTGGGCTATAAGGAATACATACTTCAATAAAGGGATGGGGACTAGAGATGGGCACGAACAGAAAAAAACCTGAACATGATGTTTGTTGTTCATTGCCATCCACAAACAGGGACTCACGAACAACCACGAACATGGCTCTGTTCACGAACGTGTTCATGGTTGGCTGTTCATAGGGGCCAGCAGGCTCTCCTCCAGCCATCATCCAAGTCAAGATCTCTACTGCATCACTCCCAGAAACCTGACCTGAGCAGGCACCAGGAAAGGTACCAATAATAAATAATAGCTTGGCCCAGAGCCTGGTAGCAGCCCTGGAACTTGGGTAGATCCTTATCCCATCACACGCAAAGAAAATTCAAGTTCCAAAACACTCTCTCTGTCAAAATGCCAACAGCAACTGTCTCTCTCCCTTTCCACTATCTGCAAAGTCAGAGCTGGGAGCTCCCCTCCCCCCTGGTCTTTGCTCCTTTGTTGTAACAAATGTGGAGTTCCACACTTGAAAGGAAGACCTGCCTATCAAGCTAAATTGGGCTTAGATTGGGGTTTCCAGGGTGACAGCAGGAGTTCAGACAGAGTTCAGACAATCCCTGCCTAAATTGCTAAGGGAATTGATTGCAGGTGCCAGACTGTCTGGCTTGACAAACAGCAATGAACGAGGCTTGCAACAACCACTTGTTTGTTTAGAATGGGGACTCACAAACAGCTTGTTCGCAAACAGCAGATTGGGCTGTTTGTGGCTTGTTTTTTGTTCATATTGCTGTTCGTGCCCATCTCTAATGGGGACTGCAGACTATACTACTGTACACTGTCTGTTACTGTTGATTATGTCATGTCAAATTGTATATGTTTTATTTCAATATTGTTTAAGCTCTGATAAGATTTCTGCTTGTTTTCAAATGTCTGCAATCTATACTGTATTGTATTGTTTATTGAATGCCTCAGCAGTTGATTGTATTGAATTACACGAGTCATCTGCTTTGAGTCTCAGTGACAAAGATGATTTATAAATACCAAAAGTAAATAAATAAATAAATAAATTTGTCAGTAAAGTTTGTTCTAGAACTAAGGTTATGCGATCCTTGGGCAAGTCCATAAATTATCGATGTAAATGACTCTAAATTATAATTACCATCACTATGAAAGAGGGATAGACTACAGGCACTGCAAGGTAAGGAACTGGGAGGGGAGGAAAAGCAATATTCAATGAGGTGCAGTAAAATTAATGGAGCTAGGGTTGCTAACTTCCAGATGGTAGCTGGAAATCTCCTGGAATCACAACTGGTCTTCAGGCTAGAGATTAGTTCCCCTGGAGAAAATGGCTGCTTTGGAGGGTGGAATCTATAACCTTATGCCCTGCTGAGGTTCCTCCCTTCTCCAAATCCCTCCTTCTCCAGGCTCCACCCCCCCCCCCAATCTTAAATTCCCAGCCCAGAACTGGGAACCCTAATATAGAGTAGGTTAGTAGGAGTGAGGAACAAAATGGAAATGGATAGCAGAGAAGGAGGCTAGCAACAGGTGAGTTGAGGAAGTGCAGGAGCCAGAACAAGTGAGTGGGAAGTAGGTATATCAGGTCCCCTTATCATCCAGGCAGGGGGCGGGGACCCAGCGCTCACCTTTTTTCTTTTCTGATGCAGTGTGATGATGTCACTTCCAGGAGTGACATCATCATGCAGACCCCTAGAGCGCTCCCATGCTTCACACCAGGCCAATTAGTGGCCCAAGGAGTGATGTCCTAATAGTAATGTTGTTGCACTGCACGAGGATCGTGCCTGGGAGGCCTGTTCTCCCACCTTACTCCTGCTGCTGGCCAGGTAGGTGATGCTGAGGGACTGAGGGTGGGAGAGGGGATCCCTCACCCCCACAGATGAACCTAGCAGCCCTAGTGCTAAGGCATGACGCAGCTCTAGAAGTTAGGAGGAAAAATGGGTCACATTTACTAGGAAGTAAATCTTACTGTTAATATGATTGGTATATGAAAATGTGTACATACACACAGAAGAGTGTCTACATGCACATGGCTGTTTCAAATTGAATCTTTTTCTTGCCAAGATGGCCAGCAGCTGCTGTTTGTGATGCAAACAAATACAGATGGAGCAAGTAATTCAGGATAGGCTGAGTTAATTGTCAGTTCAGGCTTTCTTGGGGCTTAGTGGCTTGCCAGCCTCCCCAGACCTGAGTCATCTTGGCTTTTTTGATCAGCATGGCAAATCACACCCAGGAGACTGAGTTAATCCTTTTTCTGTTTCCAGGGACTGTAGACTCTTTCTGAATTTCCCCTTTCTTTCCTCTTTTGTTTCTCCCTGCTTTGTATGGTGAGTTAGCTGCCACATTAGAATGCATTAGCCTACTGGCACACTGTCTCCATTTTTATCTTGGCCTGCTGGCGCATGGCAACTCAGTACAGTCAAGACAACAAATCACTGCATTCTTTTCAGACTCCAAGGCACTGTTAAAGTTTTATATTGACTACAGATCTTTTTTTTAATGGTGTAATTTGTTAAAGTTGTTTCCAGCAAGTTTCCAGAGTTTGTCCTTGTCAGTCCAGGAAGCTAGCTAGCCCTTGCTACTCCTCCACCCCACCCCAGAGTTACTAGCACCCTGTTGGCCTTCTCCAGCTGGTAGGCTGAAACATTAATCTTCCTTATAATTCACCATGAAGGCCCTTTTCACCGATAGCCTGGGAGGAGGGGTTCACAGGAGAGTAAAGTCAATAGCTTCTTTCCTAAGGCCCGAGTCTTTACTCTGCAGGATATAATCAGCCTTCTCATTTATTGTTGGATTCATGTACGGCAGAAGTACAAGCGTGAGTATTGATCAGGCCTCTCCACAACTCAAAGAAAAGGAGCCTCTTTTGCACTAGAGTGGCTGGTATGGCACTGTGTCTATCCTTGATTTATGTTTACATTTGATCCTGGCAGAGTTCTCTGCCAGCTTTACAAGGCTATAAATATGTTATATGATGGAAGGGTTACATTCAAGAACATACTCCAGATCCTCCAAAACAACTCCGACTACGCTATTGGTTTGAGTTAAGAACACAGTAAAAAACAAGGTCAATTGTTTACCATGTGTCATCTTTGTCAACAATGTTGGCCTTTTTCTTGGGAGTAGAGGAAAGAGAGGATAAACAGTCTAGAATTATTTTCAGGACCAATTCACTTCAGTTGTTCAAATGAAAACTCATAGGGTAATATGTGAACGCTACTTGGTTTTGCAGCAATGCCTGAAGTGACTATGTTAGCATGAGGAGCACTAGAGAGCAGCTTTTATATGGAGATGCCACACATCTGCTTGAAAAGGGAATAAGAGTTGCATTGACTCCTATCACAAGGCAAGCCTGCTCAGCCAACCAGGTGCCTATCCAACTCTTGTTAAGACTGGTTCACAGGTACATGGTGATTTCACATCAGACATTTGCACGTTTCATCCCATTAAATCCACTTTCAAAATTAGTTAAATACTGTGAACACACTGTGAAGAGGTAAATTGTGACTCATGAAAGCTCATACCCTACCACTTAGTCTTAGAGGTGCTACTGGACTCTTGCAATTTTTGACTACTATAGACAGACTAACGCGGCTACCCATTTTGATCTGTCTCTTCTGTGGACACAAGAACTTGCTCAAATTTTATTTCAGCTCTCGTCAAAGTAATGTTACCTCATGTGACAAAGTAGTCTTTTGAAAACTCTCCATTTTGATAAAATTGCAAGTTACTAGGCTACAAAAGCAACAGACTTCCTGCAGAGATTTATCAAACCTTCCAGATGAAGCTTCTTGACCACTAATATTAATCTTATAGTTAACAGTTTATTCCATGTACCCATGATTAGGAGCCTTGTTAATTGGCTAAGGGTGAAAATGTTGAAACTGAATCCCAATAAGATGGAGAAAATGCTGGTTGAGAAGGCTGAGGTCTTGATAGACACTATGCTTCCCACTTTCAATTGAGTCTAGCTGGCAGTGTTAAGAGCCTACAGGTTATACTGAACCAAGCACTGTTTAATTGTGAAGATCTTGTTGGTTTCTAAGGTGCCAATGGACTCAAATCATGGTGTTCTACTGCAGACCAACATAGTTAGCTACCTGAAACCATCAGCTTCATTTAGCTCAGCAACTGGCCCCCCTATCTTGACTCAGCCGATCTGGTCTTCTGGATCCGTGCCATGGTACCTCAAAGCTAAACTACTCTAATGTACTCTGACCACAAAGACACAGTATTACTCCACTGATCAAATTGCCCATGCATTGCCAATTAGCCAATATTTTAATAGTCTGATTAGTGTGAAAAAACAGCAAACTCTAGATCCTATCAAGCTTTATCCGTTACTAGAGATGGGCACATCCAAAAAAAATTAACGATCCAGCTGATCGTGGATCGGCGCCGGCGACGATCCCGAATTAATGATCCGTACCGAGCATCACCCATTCCTGATCCATGGATCTTGGATTGTGGAGGCCAAAGCGGGCCGCGCTGCTATTCCCAGCTATGTGGGAAGGTGGGTGGTGGCGGTGGCATGGGGAGGCAGTGACGAGCCGCCTTCCCTCAGATCCCATTCAGCAACACAGGAGGTTTGTGTTTGGCTATCAGAGCTGCCTATCAGGGTTTGCAGGGATGAGATTGGAGTGCCCATGGCTACAGGACACCCCCTTCCCCCTCCCTCCCCTGAGTGTCTTCTCCCAACTTGTGACTGCTTTGCTGCTCCGTGGTTGGAAGGAAGCCCTGCTGATCAAGGAAAGCTGGGCTTCCATTCGGGTTTCCAGGGCGACAGAAGGAGGGCAAACAGAGCTCAGGCTTTCCCCTGACTCCGTTGCCAGGGGAATAGATTACTGGAGCCTGAGTGTCTGGATCCCCGATCCGAGCCCGAACGTAATGATTCAGGCCTCTCCTGATCGCTGGATCGTTGGCCGTGGATGATCATGATCTGCCAGGTCACGATTGTGCGATCGTCATTATCGTGGGTTTTTTCCGATCATAATGCGGATCGTGCCCATCTCTATCCATTACCCATCAGGTTCTGTCATAGATTCAAAAATTCTCTTCTACTTCAGATTCTCTAGGTTCTGCCTTAGTTATGTTTTCATGGGACTTGTGAACTGGCTCTGCCAGTGATGTTGACATCAAAAGTTTGCCATCATCCCAGTAGCTCAAACAAATCAGAATATCTCCATGGATTCTTGATAATACAATCCTAAGAAGAATCAAACATTTCTAAATCCATTGAAGTCAATTAAGTTAGAAGTGTGATAGTCTTTTTAGGATTACATTGTGAATCTTTCTATGAACTCAAGTTCAACATTTCAGCAGTTTTGTTTTGAGATCACTGTGAGCTTAGCAGAAAAAGTTGCTTGTGATTGCAGTGAATAACTCAAAGTGTCAAGTGTGTCAGCAGAATGAAGGGAAAAGATTTCCCAGTCATTCTAATCAGGTTTTGCCTTTCCCTAACATTAAAATAAAGTTGAGGATGTCAGAAGTTGTAATTCTGCTAGTTTGTTTCACTGAATTTATTCCTCAAAGAATAGGAAAAGACAGGAAAAATATAACATGTGTCAGTCTGACAGAAATATTAGTTTGCTTTGTGATTGTGTCAAAAGCATTTTCTGACAGCCGTGTTTTCAGTCAGTGTTAGAGTTGCAGCTGAAGAGTGATTTCAGGATTGGCAGGGCATCTCTCTTCTAATTCACTCATTCTGGGAATTAAATGTGCATGGGATATACCATGGTTCCCAGGTATCTTTCACAGTTCATGTTATCTTTTCTACTGTTCCCACTGCCATATGAATTGTAGACAGGATCTGATTGTGGCACCTAAATAACAGCAATTATCTGTCTGCAGGAGTGATGACCATATAAGTAATTATTGAATAAAGTGGGAGGATATCTAATACTCCCATGGCTACTTTACCTTCCAGTAGGAAGGTGAGATACTCACTAGCACCATCACAACTTAAGATACCATCCTTGCACTAGTGTTAACATTTATTATTCTCTCCATCTCTCTTCTTCATAGGGTTTCTGGAGCACAAACCAGAAATTTCCCCTTCATCTTTAAATATATGATTGAACTAGGTTTTAGAACAACTCATCAGTCATCCTTGAACATTTAGAAAGGAGGCTGTGATTACTAAGAGCCAGCATGGGTTTCTCAAGAACAATTCATGTCAGACTAACCTTAGCTCTTTTTTTTTTTTGAGAAAGTTACTACTTGCTGGGTCAGAGGAATGCTGTAGACATAGTTTATCTCGATTTCGGTAAGGCTTTTGATAAGGTTCCATGTAATATCCTTGTTGACAAGTTGTCGAAATGTGATTTGGATCCTATTACTGTTAAGTGGATCTGTAACTAGTTGACAGATCATACCCAAAGTGAGCTAGTTAATGGTTCCTCATCCTCTTGGAGAAGAGTGACAAGTGGAGTGCCTCAGAGATTGGTCCTGGGACCTGTTCTGTTCAATGTTTTTATAAATGATTTGAATGAAAAAAATAGAAAGAATGCTTATTAAATTTGCAGATGATTTTAAATTGGGAGGGGTAGCAAATATGGTAGAAGACTGATACAGGATGATCTTGACAGGCTGGAAAACTGGGCTAAAACAAATAACATGAATTTCAAAAGAGATGCATGTAAAGTTTGGCATTTAGGTAAAAAAAATCAAATGCATAATTATAGGATGGGGGAGACTTGTCTTGGGAGTAGTATTTGCAAAAAAGGATCTAGGGATGAGTTCACAGTGTGATGTGGTAGCTAAAAAGGCAAATGCAATTTTGGGCTGTATCAACAGAATAGTGTCCAGAACAGATCACACGAAGTAATAGTATCTCTCTACTCTGCTCTGGTTAGACCTCACCTAGAGAACTGTGTTCAGTTTTGGGCACCACAATTTAAGAAGGATATAGACAAGCTAGAACATGTTCAAAGGAGGACAACAAAGATGTTGAGGTTCCTGGAGACCAATTCATATGAGGAAAGGTTGAAGGAGCTCAGTATGTTTAGCTTGGAGAGGAGATGACTGAGATAACCATCTTCAAGTACTTGAAGGGCTGACATATAGAGGATGGGGCAGAGTTGTTTTCCACTGTCCCTGAAGGTTGAACCAGAACCAACAGGTTGAAATTAAATCAAATGAGTTTTTGACGAAACGTTAGGAAGAACTTCCTGACAGTTAGAGCAGTCCCTCAGTGTAACAAGCTTCTTTGGGAGGTGGTGGGCTCTCCTTCTTTGGAGGTTTTTAAGCAGAGGCTAGATGGCCATCTGACAGCAATGTTGATTCTGTGAACTGAGGCAGATCATGAGAGGGAGGGCAGGAAGGGTTACATCAGTGCTTAGTTCTTGTGGCCCCTTCTTACATTCCCAGGGTAATGCTGATTGCCACTGTGGAGTCAGGAATAGACATGGGCACAAACACCAATGCGAATGAAAAAAACTCACCAACAGCCCGTTTGTCTGTTCATGAACGGGCCATTGGTGAGTCCCCATTCCAAACGAACAGGTGGTCATCGCAAGCCTCGTTCATTGTGTTCAGCAGCCGTTCATTAAGCCAGACAGTCTGGCAACTTTCAATCATTTCCCCTGGCAACAGAAGGGACTGAACTCTGTCTGAACTCCTTCTGGCTTTCCTTCTGGATTTAACCCTTCAGCTTCCAGCAGACAGTCCAGTTTTTGCCACTCAGAAGAGAAATAGACAGCAAAGGGGAGGGGGACCCATGGATCATACATTTCCCAGGCTGCAATCTCTCTGAAACTTGGGGGGTCTTCAGAAGATGGTGAGGACTATGTCCCTTGCAAATTTCGTGGGTATTGGACATTGGGAAGGTTAGTTTTGTAACCCCTCAAAGGAGCTTCCAACAGGCAGTACAGTTTTTGCCACTGTGAAGAGAAAATGACAGCAAAAGGGGCAACACCAGCTCTCCTGGTGCGAGACAGACAGAGAGAAACTCTCCATCCCGCTGGCACCGGGAAGGAGCAGCCCCACAGCGCCAGACATGCCTGCTGTCAGAGGGACCAGGGGAGTCTCTCCTCGTCTCTCTGACAGCGGGCAGAAGTGGCCCCGTGGTGACACTGGCGCTGCCCGCTGTCAGAGGGACCAGGGGAGTCTCTCCTCGTCCCTCTGACAGCAGGCAGAAGCAGCCCCATGGCAACACTGGCTTTGCCCACTGTCAGAAAGACCAGGGGAGTCTCTTCTCGTCCCTCTGACAACGGACAGAAGCGGCCCCGCGGTGGCACCAGATCTGCCTGCTGTCAGAGTGACGAGGCGAGCCTCCTCATCCCTCTGACAGCAGGCAGAAGCATCCCACAGCGCCGGCTCTGTCCGCTGTCAGAGAGATGGAGAGAATCTCTCAGTCACTCTAGCACCCGGCAGCAGCAGCCCAGCGGTACTAGGGTGGGGCAGGGGGTGAGGGCTGGGGGTTGTGGGCTGTTTAAAGGGTCCTGCCCCTTGCACGTGGTAGGAAAAGGCCCTTTAAACTATCAGCTGGCAGGTGGCAAGGGGGAATCCCCCCTTCCACCTGCCAGCTGATAGTTTAAAGGGATCTTTAAAGGGCCACGAATGCCAAACATGTTTGTTAAGGTGACGTGTTCTGTTCTGTTTGTTGTTCGTTGTTCATGGATGGCAATGAACAACAAACAGGGTGTTCGGAATCCCCCCCCCCCGGTTCGTGCCTGTGTCTAGTCAGGAAGCAATTTTCCCCAGGCCAATTTGGCTAGGGATCCTGATGATATTTTGCCATCTTCTGGGCATGGAGCAGGGGTCACTGGGGGTATGGGGGGAGGAGGTAGTTGTGAATTTCCTGCATTGTACAGGGGGTTAGACTAGATGACCCTGGAGATCCCTTCCAACCCTATGATTCTATTATTTATGTTATTCATATGCATTTCTTCACAGCATTTATTTATTTGGGTACTTTTAACCTGCCTTTGTCTGCTCAGTATGGACTCAAAGTGTCTTTCAATATCAGAGAAACTACAAACCCTCAAATATAACAGGCCCATCATCAACAGGCTGATCCACAGTGGAGGAAAGGAGCAGAGCAGGTAGTAGCAGCTCTACATCATCGGAAAGAGTCTCTCCTCAAGCACTTCCTTCACCTTTAAGCTTCAAGAGACTGAAGATGAAGAGCAGAGCAGGTAGTAGCTTCTCTGCCTAGGGAGGCCAGGTTTTCCCCCAACCATGAAAGCAGAAGGAGGCTTGGTGTGGGGCTGGGGTGTGCTGTCTGGGATGCCACTTGCTGCTAGCACAGGGGTGCTATTTAGTTTGTTCCAGTATACAGGAATGAATAAAAGATAGTACTTATTAGATAACATTTCAATTGTTTGAAATCTATATATTCATTCAGTTTCTGTTTGTTGTGTCAACTGCAAAACACCAGTACGTTTTCAAGAAAATTTCTTTTGGAAATTCTTTTTAGAGAGTCAAAACTTTTCTTTGGCAAATGAAAATATTTAAATGCAAATGAATACCAAGTCTGGCTTTTTACTATAAGAGCAAATGCAATACTTATAATAGCTTTGACAAACTGGCAGCAAATCATGTTTGGCAAACTGTTTTGTAATGATGCTTTTAATTTGTGTATCTAATAAACAGCACTCCCTTTCAGACAAATGGATCCTTCACACTAAAGGCACTTTAAATGTAATGGGCTGATTACATAATGGAATCACTTAATCCACTTACGACTTTCTCTGATTAAGAAGGAAAAAGAAAACGACTCTACCAAAACTTAATCTGTTCAGTGCCAGGTCTAGGAAAGCTTGCAGAACCTAAAAGGGAAGAACAGCAATAGCTAGGCTTTTAATAGATTCTAATGAACAATCAGAATAAGTTCATATCACTCTAAATATCTGTGCCTGTGATGCAGTCATATCATTGGTAGGGGTTCCCACACACCTGCCAGTTGCAAACAAGGAGCCGATTTTTCATAAATCAGTTCATCCTTTTGAGAACAGGTTGAACTGAATTGCCCAACAACATGTCTGCCCCTTGCCCTGTCCCCAAAGCTCCTCAAGGTGCTAGCTGATGGCCTGGCAACCCTACTGTCTCTCCATGTTGAAAAAGTGCTGGCTGCTGAATTTTGGACTTTGACATTGCTGCCTTAGGAATGAGTTGCTCCCAAGCATTGCTCTTCAATATATCACAGTCATTAACAAATCACAGTACAAAGACCATGACACCAAAAATACTTGCTGGACTTTGTAGACTTATAATTTTAGATCTTAATCAAACACAGAATTGTCAATTAATATTTGATTGTGTGATCCACTTACAGTTTTAAAAACTGTATATATAATAGGCTTGGTTCCTGTCTCCATTTATTTGCATTTTCAGGTGAAGCGTTGCCACAAAAATCAGTCACTGTAGCATTTTAAAAATATCACCCATTCTGTGTTGGCATTTAGAAGTAGCTCCAGGGTGATTTTTTTTTCCAATAGATTTTTGACTGTTTATATAATTAGACAGGTGTTGATGATTTTGCTCAGAAAATAGATAGGGTTGACCTTTCTGCCTTATGTTTTAACATTTTCTAATCATAATAATTGTCATCATCAACATGTGAAGTGAGTTTTGCATTTTATTTGTCAGTTTAAAAAGTACATTGCACATAGGCTCTCTTGCCCCAGAATATACCTTTGCTACTTCTTTTAAACCTTCTATTAACCACACCTTTAGTGCAGGAAGGGAAATAGAAATTGCAGGAAGGGAAACAATTTGAAAGACCCACCCTCACAAAATCTTCCCCTCCAAGATTTGTCTAAATTCTCTGGTGTTTGGGGAGGCTAAGAGCAGAACCACAAGTGACAAAAGGCACAGGTTGGACACTTGTCAGCTTCCCTCAAGTTTTGATGGGAAATGTAGGCATCCTGGTCTTGCAGCTTCGCTCTCTGACTGCTGTCCAATGGACTTTTCAACTGTCACTTGTCCAACATTCCGCCAAGCGGCCTACATTTCCCATCAAAACTTGAGGGAAGCTGACAAGTGTCCAATCTGTGCCTTTTGTCACTTGTGGTTCTGCTCTTATTTTCCTGACTTTCTTTGCTTTTCAGTGATTCTTAACATTCCCTGCCTCCTGTTCCTCCTGGAGCATATTGAGTCCTCATCAGGCTGAGGTTTATTTGATTTTGGTTAATGGATTAATTTACAAAGTAATATTTTGCTACATACTCAGGGAGGCCTTTGAGTGCATAGAGATTCATACTTTGTTTGTGGTGGCAACTTTAATAATATAATCAGAGAACCATAAAATATGGCTCAGTATAGACCATGAATCTTCCATGTAGGCATAGCTGCCTACATGAAAAAGGATAGACGTACAGTGCAATCCTAAAAAGAGTTTACTCCAGTACCCCAGTTACTCCAGTAACTCTTCTTGGGATTGCACTGTAAAGGACTGACAAACCTTGTCCCTGCTCTGTTCCATGTATTTAGGTGCATGCTCACTGTTGAGCTCTTAGGGGGAATGGGAGGTAAAAGGTAAATGTAGTCCTCTGTGCAAGCACTGAGTCATTACTGACCCATGGGGGGATGTCGCATCACGACATTTTCTTGGCAGACTTTTTACAGGGTGGTTTGCCATTGCCTTCCCCAGTCATCTACACTTCACCCCCAGGAAACTGGGTACACATTTAACCAACCTCAGAAGGAGGAAGACTGAGTCAATTTTGAGCCAGCTACCTGAACCTGGCTTCCCCCAGGATCGAACTCAGAGCAGAGCTTGGACTGCAGTACTGCAGCTTATCACTCACCGCTGCACTAATCCCTTATCTCCATCCAATCCTTCTCCTATTTTAGAGTAAGTTACTTGTAGTCTGAGATAGGTTGTCAGTCCTCTCTTAAACCCCAGCCTAAGGCACAATGTTATGCATATTACATTTCTCAAAGAATTACCCATGAGGCAGTTAAATCTGCTTTATGATTTCCCATTGGGCAAACTAGAACTTCCAAATAAGGATGAATCTAATTAGATCCTGCTATTCCTTTTTGTAGTTACCTTGTTTATTTTTGCCTTATTTTCTTTCTTATTTTTAAAACATTTGATGGCCATCATTTAATCAAATGTGTTTTTTTAACCATTTATGTTGCAGGATAGCAAATCCTTTAGTCCATAACACAGCTTGTAACATCTGAAACAACTCTGAACAGAGCAGCAGGTTGCTTGATGAAGATGGAAGTCGATGTATTGTCGAAGGCTTTCACGGCCGGAGAACGATGGTTGTTGGGGGTTTTCCGGGCTGTCTTGCCGTGGTCTTGGCATTGTAGTTCCTGATGTTTCGCCAGCAGCTGTGGCTGGCATCTTCAGAGGTGTAGCACCAAAAGACAGAGATCTCTCAGTGTCACAGTGTGGAAAAGATGTAGGTCATTTGTATCTACTCAGGAAGGGTGGGGTTGAGCTGAGTCATTCTGTAAGAGTTTCCCAGGGTGTGGAATGCTAATGGAGGGAGGCTTCACTGTATCCTGAGGCGGCTCTTTTGCATATGGATTGGTGCTTGATGTGCTAATCTTCTCTGCAGGGCTATTGTCGGGTGTGGAGTGTTTTGTTGGCCTGGTGTTTTTCAGAACTGGAGCCCATGCTCTGTTCATTCTTAAGGTTTCTTCTTTCCTGTTGAAGTTTTGCTTATGCTTGTGAATTTCAATGGCTTCCCTGTGCAGTCTGACAAAGTAGTTGGAAGTGTTGTCCAGTATTTTGGTGTCCTGGAATAAGATACTGTGCCCTGTTTGAGTTAGGCTATGTTCAGCCACTGCTGATTTTTCAGGCTGTCCAAGTCTGTTTTTCTTTGGTTGAATCAAACAACCCAGGATGAATCAAACAACCAAAGAAAAACAGTCTCCCACAGGAAAAGTGTTTTTGCCATATATCAAAGGAATTACTGATCAGATGGGAAAGCTTATGAAAAAGCATAACCTTCAAGCAGTATTCAGACCCACCCGAAAAATACAACAGATGCTACGATCAGCAAAAGACAGCAGAGATCCCCTCACCTCTGCAGGAGTATACCGTATACCCTGCAGCTGTGGACAAGTTTACATCGGGACCACAAAGCATAGCATCCAGACAAGAATAAAAGAACATGAAAGACACTGCAGACTTGGACAGCCTGCATCTTTTCCACACTGTGACACTGAGAGATCTCTGTCTTTTGGTGCTACACCTCTGAAGATGCCAGCCACAGCTGCTGGCGAAACGTCAGGAACTACAATGCCAAGACCACGGCAAGACAGCCCGGAAAACCCCCAACAACCAAGATGGAAGTCCATTGAATAGCCTCAGATTGTACCTGTTCATCCTGAACTGAAGAAACTCCAAGGAAGTGCACAGATTTGCATTAGGGTAAGCTGATATAACAGATCATCTATAATTTTCTGAAATGTATGCGCTACCAGTCCCTGGTTCAGTGATTGACAATTTACTTCTTCCATATAGTTCTTCAGAGAGAGTTCTCTGAAGAAGTTGTGCTAGGCAGATTTGGGTGCTATGAGACTTTTTATGCTTTTTCCAGGTGGAGATGATTCTCTGTGTAGCATTTGCTGCTGCTGTGAATACAGAGGGATTCCCAGTAGAAATGGAACATCCACACAGTTGTCAGTGGCTGCTTCCACACACATTGGATAATCCACTTTCAGTACTCTTTAGTGAACATTTGAAACTGATTTTCCATGTGTGGAACAAAAAATCCACTTCCAAAGGATTGCGAAAGTGCATTGAAAGTGCGTTACTCAACGTGTGTGGAAATGGCCACTATCAGGCCATCACAAAGTCAGGGACCAGAATCATTGAACAGAGTTGGAAACCTTATAGCCCTTCCTGGCAAAAATCCTGTTCAATGCAAGGAATCCATCTTCTACTTGAAAACCTCCCATAGACTGCCACCCAGGGTAATTGGCTACATTGTCAAACTGCTCTTACCAGCAGGAAGTTTCTACATTGCTGTAATTTAAGCTGATGGAGTCTAGTATTTGCCAGTTTCTTCAATTTGCTTAAAACTTTGAATTAACCGAGCTTTGGCAGGGCAAAGGCTCTGGAAGGGGAGACAGTCCGACATGCCAGAGGCTGTGGAGAGCTGTGAGAGAATCCGTTCCCTCTGGAGCAATCTCTGCCGGTTCTGCCTTTTAAAACTATGCTTCCTGAACACGTCAGAAGTCTTGTGTAGAGAGCCTCATTGTTAAGTATTTAAGAAGAGCCCTGCTGGACCAGATCACTGTTTCATCTAGTCAAGCAACCTATTTCATACAGTGGGCAACCAGTTCCCCTGGAAAACTAATAAGCAGAGCATAGAGTCTGAGAGCCCTTCCCTTAAAGCTTCCTGTTAGCACTGGTAATGAGGAGTACAGGATTCAGGCAGAGCCCTGTGGCACCCCACCTGAAACCTCCTTCCAGACTGGTGACACTGATGAACGCTCTTTGAGTATGGTTTTGTAACCATTTACCTGATAATACTACCATGACTCTATCATCCAGTTCACTTTTAACTGGTTGCCAACAAAATGTAATATAGAACTTTGTCAAATGTTTTGCTGCAATCAAGATATGTTTCCTACAATCTACTAAGCTAGTGACCCAATCAACAAAGAAGATAAGATGTCTGGCAGGATTCATGTTGACAAATCCATGCTGGAATCAATGAAGCAACACATTATGACATTATCCTGTTTTAACTTAACAGTCATTCCTGTCTGCAGAGGCAGACATTAGACATGTGGCTAGACCCCACAGCTCTGAAAGACAATCAAGAATGTTACTGTTTAAGCACCAAATTTATGTCTATAATTCCAGACCAGTTAGAAAGAATGTAAGAAAATCTTGGAGGGAGCCCATAAAGCAGTTCTGGCCAGCTCTTGTGCATTTCTATGAGGGAGGGGGTGGGAAAGCCTCTGGATTCTGGAACAGCAGTTCAGCTACTCTACTTTCTAATGCCATCCCTTCCCACATTTTCTTTATTGGCTTTTGTAGAGATAGAATGTGGGCTTTCTCTTCCTACTTTCTTGCCCCATAAGCAAAGCTCCAGTCTCCTGTAATTGGATCCTTTATCATCCTGTAATTGGATGTTCCACAGTTGGATGCCAGACACACGTCCCCCGTTGCACCAGCCGCTAATATTTTATCCTGGGGTATTTGGCATTGCAGGGCATGGTATTGTTAGTTGTCTGAATAAGGCAGTACCCTATCTATACCCTGGAAGTTGTTTAAAATATCTTTTCCAGGAGCTGGATTAGAAATCATAAATCCTCAACCTTTCTCACCACATCTTGAAATAGAAGGAAGTCATGTTAAATCCCCTGCAAAGATTATTCACCTACTGAACTGAATTCTCTAGTAAAATACCACATAAATCTTGCTGGTAACAAGATATAAAACGCTCAGTAGGCTGCAGTTATGAGAATGCTTCACAAAGTTTCAAATCATAAAGAGAATATTGTTAAGATGTAGACAACAGTAGACTGCTGCTGTCAAATGGAATAAAAGGCAAAATAAGTTAACAACATGCTGGGAGTATCTAATGTATTACCCTGAAGTATGACTTAAGTATCTATTGATAAGTGAGTCATGTGTGTGTATGAAGAAGTGCAGCAAGAAGGTATATTTGCACCATGAAAACCAATGACTCCATTGCTAGACCCCCCCCCCCAGTTGTCATCTGTTTACCTCTCACTCCCAGTTTGAATGGGTACACTGTGAGTGAAACACTGTGACCAAGTCTCAGCCCCCACATGGCAGTTACAGATTATGAGGAGCAATTTTGTAGCTCAAGTTAGATCCTGCTCCAAAAGAACAACTTTTGAAGAGGAAACTTTTTGGTGGGACAGGGGGTAGAACAGGGAGTGTTGTGTAAACTGGGCTAAGGCAATCAAGTCACATTGAGCTAGATGATAAAGGCACTGTGCATGTACTTTACAAGGTAATGCAATCACTGACCACTGACGGCAACAATTCGAACTGAATGTAGTGCCTTGTGACAGCAGGGAACCTCCAATTCAAACCTTCTCATTGGCCCCAAACTCCCATCACAGTCTGTCTTTGAATCACCCCCCCCCCCCCAACCCTGGTAATCAAATCAACACACTCATCGTTCTACTGTAACTCCCAAGCCATTCCTCTGTAGTAATCCTTTCTTTTCTGAAAAGATCCCATGTTATCCAATTGCCCCCAGATCCTATAACTAGCCTGGCTTTGTATGTGTGTTAAGTCACTTCCAACTTATGACTATATGACTGAAAGATCTCCAAAACCTGCTATCATTAGCAGTTTTGCTCAGATCATGCAAACTGGAGACTGTTGTTTGCTTTATTAAGTCAAGCCATCTCAATTTGGATCTTCCTCTTTTCCTACTGCCTTCCACTTTTCCCAGCATTATTGTCTTTTCCAGTGAGACTTGTCACCTCATGTTGTCATCAAAGTACAATAGTCTCAGTTTTGTCATTTTAGCTTCACGGGAGAATTCAGGCGTCATTTGATCTAGAACCCACTTACTTGTCTTTTTGGCCATCCATGATATCCATAAAACTTTCTTCCAGCACCACATTTCAATTTTCTTCATGTCAGCTGTCTTCACTGTCCAACTTTCACATCCATACCTAGTAATGGAAAATACCATTGTGTGGATTATCTTGATCTTGGTCCCCAGTGACACAGTTTAGATTTAGAGGGTGGTTTTAGAGTGAGTAATCAGAACCTGATCCTGGCTACAACTCACAATTCCATCCAAGTTTGACCCCTAGCAGGGCCAGGGTGAGTAGGGTGAGCAATTTTAGCCTCGAAGTTCTACGTGCAATACAAGTACTTAATATGTTTTGAAGAAAATTTTTCTCAAGAGGGTGTGATAGTATATAGAGATTTCAATAAATGTGTGGGGAAACAATCTAGAAACAAAACTTTTTTGCCATATTCAACCATCCACAAAATATAAACTGTCATGATATACTACATACATACATTTCCATTATTCATCAAAACCATATGTCATAATAACTGGAAGAAATGTTTATAATAAGCAAGGCACACACATACTAATTACGCAAATAAAGCATTTCAACAGGCGTTAATAGCACCATCAAGATATAATATTTATAAAATAAACAGCAATACAAAAATTTCTTTAAGTTATAAACTGCTGGGTTACTAATTTTATTTTTCTAACATTTATTTGATGGTATTCTTGCTGTTTTAATTTGGAATTTTTAAAGTATGTTATTAGCCACTCTGGGTAACTTTAAGTTGAAAAGGAGGATACATATTTAGAATGAATAAATGAATAAAATATGATGTCTAACTGGTTTTAAACTAATGAAATTTTAAGGCACATTAGATAAGACCTGGGATACAATAATTGCATCACTAATCATAGGGGACACCCAACCCCCCATGAAAGGTACATAAATACTTTCTCATATCAAATTTTTGGGCAGTTGAAACCTTTAAAAAAAATCTAATAACTTAAAATTGATGGAGATCTTTTCCATCCTGGTAACTAAGCTCAATTAAGAATGCTAATGAATAACATCTACTGGGTTAAATCAACAGATCTAGATCATGGCTCATAGATCTTTCCCATGTTCCCCTTCCCCCCAAGCTTTTTCTGATGCAAAGAAAGTTGATTCTGGGGTCCCAAGACCCATGTGGAGTAACAGCCATCTAGGGTACTGGGCTGCTGTGAGGAGAGTGGAAGGGGTAAATCACTCTATCCTGCCTGTTCCATCAGGATATTGATGTGAATGGAAGAAGCAGAATGGGAGATTTCAGCTCATTTCCCTTTCACTGCAGCTCATGGAACTACTTGATTGTTATTCCCTTCAGGTCCTGCAACCTAGGAATAAACATTCCTAGGACTGGAAATGACTTCTGGGGGGAGGGGAAAGTGGGAAGTATAGTTCTGGGGATGAGGGGAAAGTATAGTTCACTATTGCCATAATATACTCGTTTCTAGGTTTCATTGTTTTAAAAAGTCTTTAGCCCTTTTTTTGTTGAGTTTTAAATGGTAATGTGCTGTCTGTACCATTTTCCTTATAAGTCTACAATGGGAAGGGCTAGAGACTTATTTTTTAAAAAATGAAACCTGAAAACTAGCACATTGTGGTAGTAGAACATTATAATGCTATAGCGATCTAACATTTCCCTTTTTAAAAACAGTAAAAAGCCTCTGGTGCCTGTGTGGAGAAATGGCATCTGTGAGGGCTGCTGAGGCAATGTGGGACCTGCAAAAATATATATCTTGCTTTCTACATGCTGTTTGAGGTGCTTTGCGCTCCTTACCAAATAATCATAACAAACCAGGTTTGAGAATTATGTCAGCAAAGGAGAAAATACTGGAGGAGGACAAATAGAGGATGGTGTCATGTGGATGATCCTGAAAACGCTACTGCTCTAAGGAGGCCAGGATGGTGGAAAATATCTACATGGAAATAGCTCTAGTTTGGCACAATCCTTTTTGAAAGATTGCAATCAAAGTACCTTTTGAGGATGGGAATTTGTGCATTTTTGCAGGTCCCACCTGCATCTGTCACATTTTCCTTGTTTCAGACTTAATAGTTTCCAACCCTCCCTCACATATCCCAGAGGCTTGGGGGCAGGGGACTTTTTTAAAAAAATGGGAAGTGCTGGGTTGCTATAGTATTTTAACATTATAACAAGCTATAGCTATGATGACTTCCTAGTTCCCAGCTTCATTTAAAAAAAGCAGTAAGCCTCTAGCTCTTTTTGTTATAGAGCTGTTGGCAGGCTGCACCCCCCTTTGCCATTTTTCATTAGCAGAAAACTGCAAAGATTTGTGCCAAATCCAGGCTGTCTATCAATACTTCTGATCGTTTTCTCCTGGTTAGTGTTCACACACCTTGACAACACAGCTCTGTAGATATAACGGTGGTGATTCCACCATTTGTCAGCTTTGTGAACTCAGTCAGCTGCTGGAATAAATGTTGTTTTGTCTTTAAGTTCTCATTTTGTTCACCAGGCAGCCCAAAGATTTGCAATGTTTCTTTGTCTTTTTGCTTAAATCATAGTGCCACTGATTGTACTGTTACCAGCAGTAGCACACATTTTATGGTAGCACACACACTCAATCACAACTACATGCATATACCCTCATAAATGAAAATCTTTTAGACTTCATTAATTGTCTTCTTTTTACATATTATGCAGAAGAATCCTGTTTGCCACTAAGCATAGGAGTTCAACAAGAGGTTCAGCTCCTCAACATTTAATTAATTAATTAATTAATCTATCTCCTTTATATCCTGCCTTTCCCCCCAATGGGGACCCAAAGTGGCTTACAGAGTTCTCCTGTTCTCTCGCTTATCCTCACAACAACCCTGTGAGGTAGGTTAGGCTAAGAGTGTGTTTGACTAACTGAAGCAAACTTTTGTGGCAAAGAGGGGCTTCAAACCTGGGTTTTCCAGATCCTAGGCTGACACTCCATCCGCTATACTATGCTGCCTGTCAGCAATCCTCTACAACCAAACTTCCTCGGCAGACACACGTTTTTTTTTTAAAGATTTGTATTGGGTGAGTAAAATTTAATATTACAATTTTTTTTATTAATACCCTCATTTCCATATTCCCCCACCCTTTCCCCTCCCCCCTTTATCTCAGACTTCCAATAGTTTTCCAACCCGCTGTCTAAATCTACTACTTATATCTCTTTTTCTTTTCTTATTCATTCTAATATACTACTAAAATAGATATTATATGTTAAACTATAAAAAACCTAATATCAAATTAACAATTACAGCATGTTTCTAACTTATCTCTTCTCCTCTTGTAAAGATCGCTCTCTCTTCCCTTCTGCCAAATTAATAGTTATCTAGCACCTACATTTCCCCCACTTCTTTCACAAATACTGTTTTAGTTTCCCCCAGTCATTAAAGAATTCCTCTGGACTCTGTTCTCTCAACTTTCTTATCAGTTTGTCCATTTCTGCCATGGACAGCAATTTTTGTATCCAATTTTCAATAGATGGTACTTCTTTTGTCTTCCACTTCTGGGCGTATAAAATTCTCGCCGCTGTTGTCATGTAAAATAGTAATGTTCTATGTTGCCTGGGAATCCCCTCCATATTCAAGTTCAACAACAGCAGTTCTGGGTTCTTATTTATTTGAATTTGTAAAATTGCAGTCATAGCTTCTATAATATCTCCCCAGAACTGCTTTGCTACCTCACAGGTCCACCACATATGATATAATGAACCTTCATGGTTTTTACATTTCCAGCACTTATCTGACATTTTGTTATTCCCATATGCTATTTTCTTCGGCGTTAAGTACCATCTATATATCATCTTGTAAACATTTTCTTTAATATTAGTACAAGTCGATATCTTCAATGTATTTTTCCATAAGTGTTCCCATGCCTCCATTGTTATGTCTCTATTGCAGTTTATAGCCCACTTCACCATCTGGACTTTAACAGTTTCGTCTTCTGTATACCATTTTAACAAGATCTTATAAACTTTAGAAATCTTTTTCTTGCCTTCTTGTAGTATATATTCTTCCAATTCCGAGTTCTTCCATTTAAATCCCGATTTTAAACGATCCGAATCATATAAGTCTTTAATCTGCCTATATTGGAACCATCCGTAATAAGATACTTCATCTTCTGTTTTAAGCTTAATCATATTCTGCTCCATTTTCAACACCTCTTTATATGACACACATTGTTCCCTATTATAAATTATCCTCGGGTCAATAGCTTCCATTGGCTCCACCCACGTCGGGATACCTTCATCCAAATATTTTTTATATTTTTGCCAAACCGTGAAGAGACTTCGCCTAATATAATGATGCAGAAACATACAGTCCGCTTTAATTTTATCGTACCATAAGTACGCCTGCCAACTCAAAATTTTTTTATATCCTTCAAGAGTTAAGAGTTTAAGATTCTCTAACAACATCCATTCTTTAAGCCACACCAAACATATTGCTTGGCAGACACACGTTTGTAAAGCCATGTTTAGGTGTACCTTCAAAACAACAAGGATATACCTGAACGGCAAGTGCAAAGTGGCCTTCAGTTTCATGGGCAGTTCTAAAGGCTGTTACTTGCAACAATGAACAAGTCACATCAGACCTGCTCCCCCTCTTTTTTTCCTTTCATGTCCAGTGGAAGGCACTGACATAGCTAACAACTTTCAGGGCTTCGCTGAACTCAGAGAGCAACAGTCTGTGAACTGAACTTCTTTTCAGTTGGACACCTGCTGGCTTTGTATTTTTTTTTTTTAGCTAATTCCCCCAAACATTGCTGAATCTTGATAAAACTTGATATGCTTTCCCCCTTTTTCCATCAGCCATTTGATAACTTGTTGGAAATAACATTGCAACTGTTTTGTAATCCTTTCAGTGCTATGCTTTCCTTATAATGTAGTATTGCCAGCTGGATGCTTTTGAATCAGCTGTGAGAAGCTTTGCTTTACCACACATTTGAAGCCTTGCTTTACCAAGAAAAAGAGGAAGAAAGATCAGCCTCATTGTTAGGCCTTAGAGCAGAGCTTTTGAATGCTCACGAATCACGATGTAACACTCAGGCCCTCTTCATGGAATCAGGGCACATGTAAAATCTTAACCTCCATCCCCCACGTCCCATTCTGTAGCACAGAGAAAATAATACTGGCGTACCTTAGAGTGACTGCTTAAACAGTCTTATATTCATGTTAAGTACAAATTAACATATAAAGACCATTTTAGACACACACAGCAGATGAGTTTGAATTTTTATTTTATTTGTGTGCTTATTTCATTTATACCCTATCATTGTCCCTATTGGGGACCCAAAGTGGCTAAAACTATTCTCCTCCCCTCTGTTTTATCCTCACAACTGTCTGAGGTAGGTAGGGTTGCCAGATCTCCTTACCTTCCTGATGGGGGGGGGGGCGGCGGCTGGGACTAGCCTTTAGTTTGCTCATTGTGCATGCACTGCTGGGGTGGTGTGATGATGTCACTTCTGTCATTGCACAGGCCCAGGAGTGCTGGAGCAGCCCCTCTCCCTCACTTCCATTGCCCAGCCAGCAGGAGGGAAGCGTGGCTCACTTCGGGCACCCTTGTGGGTTCTGTCACTATGGCGCGAATAAGGCCGGGGCATGGCAGAGATGGGCTGCTATCAGGAGGTGGTTTCAGGCTGGACAGCATCTCTCTGCTGGGGACTGGGGAGAGGACTGGTCACTGCCTTGTTGGGGAACCACCAGCCAATTTGGTGTAGTGGTTAAGAGCAGCAGGACTCTAATCTGGAAAACTGGGTTTGATTCCCCACTTCCATGAAACAGTGGGGAGTTGAATTTGGGATTCCTAGATTCTAGTCCAATGCTCTGATCACTACGCTGCACCTGTTCATGCACTCTATTCATATGTTTTCTGCTTATATGTGCTAGTATTTTCTCTTTTTCTCTTTTTAAGACAAATTTGGTAATCTTGGACTTCACAGTTCTCATAGTGACACCTCTATGATCTCTTTGTTTTCATGTTTCAGACACAATGGGTCTTTTCACAACAACTACAGAGCAACCCTCACAAGAACTAAACCTATCAATATAATACAAGGGCAAATAATGTAACAACAATATATCAAATATAATAAAATTTAATCTATCAATGATGAATAGAGGTTCAAAACTGAACCAAACATAAAATGAAGACCCCAAACACAAGGGAGACACAGGCAGCAATAGTCAGTGCAACATAGCAACGTTTTAAGGTGCAAGGTAAGTGCAGTGGAAATCTTTGAAGATCTTGTTTGAAGACAAAGCCTTTAGATCTTATTGTTGCTTGACTTGTGTGTTTTCTCTGCAGGTGTCCACGACCAAACAAGGGGTACAAAGACCCCAACGACTGTACAAGGAGCCAGCAAAGAACTTGTTTCAATTTCTCTTCCTCAGGAGTTGAAAAAGCAGAGGAACACCTTGAACACAATAAAGCACCTAGAATCTCTATTGTGGCAACGTGATGCCTACAAAGCCAAAAAGCCTGTGGCTTTTTTTACAGCACTAGCAAGTTGATGAAAAAACGTTCTAAGGATTTGCACCTTGCAAATGTATGATCTGCCTTGTTGCAAAAGATCATGGGTCCAAATTCACCTGGAAATTGCTGTCTCGTTTAATTAATGCAGCTTCTGGAATGGCAAACAAAGCCAGGGAAACCAAATAGTAACAACATCTTCCCACCCAAAAGTTTGTGTGTTTTGTTTTGGTTCTTACTTCTCAGCAGCAGCAGACAGGCAGGCAAGCAAGCACTGGCCCTGCAAGGTGGCATCTTGTTTTTTCTTAACACATTCAATAATTGGATCCCAATGGGAGGCAGCCATTTTGTTATTAATTAACTCTGTTGGCGGGAAAGGTAAATGTGTGCAATGTGCGTGAGTACATTTTTTTCAATTGGTACCTGGACAATGACATTGCCTTCCAGCCAATCAGGCTCTCCCAAGGGGAGACCCCCACCCCCTGCCTATCAGCTTTGGAAACATTTGGAAGGTGGAATGTGTAGACTTCAATCATAGGGGGCAATTCTAAAGACACTTCCTTGGAAGTAAGCACTATTAAATAACATGGAACTTATATCTGAGTAGACCTGTTTAGGATTGCTTTCCACTGAATCCTGCAAGCCATTTGCCTACTCTCCCCTTTCAAAAACAATCTTGCTTGTCAGCAAAAGGAAAACTTATGGGGAAAATACAGGTGTCTTTAAATCAAGGGGGTGGGATTCAGACAATCATGCTGCCTGCCTTTCTGCACTTGGGTGATGGAGAATGGCAGCAATGACTGCAAGCACCCCTTCAATGTGGGAATAAAACTACAAAGCACAAAGAAACCTGGCACTAACAGGCAACAGCAGGATGTAAAAGTAATAATTCACTGGCACTATAGAAAAAGAAAAAATGAACATAAAGCAGGATTTTTTTTAATGCTGCTACCCTCCTGCAACCCCTTTGCCAGCCAGTTTCCTGCAGTAGTGTGCACTTACTGGCACTTCCCTTCTTTAGGGTCTGTTGTTGTGTGTGTAGTGTAACTAAGAAAAACTCCGTGGATCAATGCTTTAGAAGGAGGATTGTGTTCTCTGTGATCTTGGTGCTGTTAAATGCAAAAATAGCTGCCCCCAAGAGCCTGGAAGCACTCATTGCAAAGCAAGGGGCCAAAACTCATGATAACAACAACAAACCCCCAAATTAGATTAGATCCAAGCTGGCAATGCCCCATCTGGATAAAAAAATGATACATAATTCCTTTGGAAACCATGGATCTGAAACTGAAATGGGATGTTTTTCAGTGCACCCCCCCCCCAGTAACTTTGTGTGTTCTTGGTTCAACACTTGTGTGCTGAATCAGAGATACAGAAAGAGAGAGGCAAACCAAGGCCGTTTCCAGATGGCTTACCTTCTGCCGCTCCATTCTGCAACGTCGCGGCTCATCCTGGGGCGAATGCGAAATATCGCGCGAGAAAATGCGCTATTTCGCGTTTTCTCCGGCACGAGCCGCGACGTTGCAGCATGGAGTGGCAGAAGGTAAGCCGTCTGGAAATGGCCCAAGTATCATTTTTAGTGGAGGCTCAAAGCCATACCTCTGCTCTGGTTCTGCAGCTGCCAACATGTACATGTACAAAGTGGATAGGCAGTGATGGATGTGGGCAAGTGGTTAAGTCTGAGGACTACACGTGAGTCTGTTCACTTGCCGTTCAAGTGTCATTCACCACTTGTAGCTTGGCCCTGAGATGCTCTGATGGGATACACATATATTGAACTAGATACACCCACCTGTTCTCCTTTAACACCATGCTGCAGATATAGCCACACCCAGTCATGGGAAATGCTTCTGCAGAGACAGATATTTACTTTCTTTACTGTATTGTGCTGCCTCTTTGTCACCTAATTTTAAGACACTGGAACAACGAGGCATCCATTTTTCTGCAGAGCTCTGTAAAGCAGATCAAACAATACCTTGTAAACTCAAGCTCACGTACATGTATGGAAGGCTGTGGGAGGAAGGTCAAAGGACAAGAGACTGAAAGGAGGGGCTGGACATAATGCAAAACTCAAACAAATCCAATGGTTTTGTAGCTAAGGCTGTCTCTCCTGGCTCTTTGGCCTGAGGGGTTTCTTCTTTAGGCAAACACAGTTTTACGACAGTGGAATAAAAATGCAAGGGCATGTTTGGTTTTGACATCAGTCACTATTCACTAGATGCTTTTTCAGATGACTGGTAAGGAAAGTTTGCAATTCTATACCTTATCAGGGGCTACTGTTTACCCAGCAAAGTCCTAAGTAGATGGCTAAAAGATTGTAAATGGGCAGTTGAAAAAAAATT
This sequence comes from Eublepharis macularius, assembly GCF_028583425.1. Taxonomy (NCBI): domain Eukaryota; kingdom Metazoa; phylum Chordata; class Lepidosauria; order Squamata; family Eublepharidae; genus Eublepharis; species Eublepharis macularius. The sequence continues at coordinate 101,832,841 of NC_072790.1, read as the reverse complement.
AAAAGGCTGTTCTTCCTCACAGTGGAGCAATCCTGATGAAATGATGGACAAGTACCACCTCTTTATAAATCAAAGTGAATGCCAGCCCACTCCTATTTCTTAGTAAGAACTAATAAGTCATCTGGATATCTGTGCTCTGCAAATCCAGAAAGTGAGAGGGTGTACTGCTGGCTATTTTTATAACAATGTAAAAAGAGCTCTGCTCTTCTTATGTTGTTATAAGTGATCTATCTAATCCAGCATTCTGTTTCTCATAGTGACCATCAAGTTGTCCTGAAGGAATAACAAACAGGGCTTAGAGACCAAGGCCTTCCCCGACGTCTTATACCACTGGAATGCAAAAGCTTTCTGCTTCTGGACATGAAAGTTCCCTTTAGTCACCATGGCTAGTAGCCATTAGTGGACTATCCTTCATCTATCAAACACCCTCCTCTCTCCAGAAAGCTGTCTGTTTGGCCATAGTGGCCATCAATATGTTAATTGGTAGTGTATAAAAAAAACTTGCATACTACCGTTGGTTTTGGAATTTTTCTACAAACCATCTAACAACCTTTCGTCATCTCTGGAGGAATGCAGTTGTCAACTCCAGCCTTGGAAATTCCTGGAAATTTGGGTGTGGTGCCTGTGGAAGGGAGAATTTGGGGAAGGATGTCACCTAGAATATTTTTTACAACATAGGGTTTGCTCTCTGAAGCTGTCATTTTCTCCAGGGGAACTGACTGCTGTAGTCCGGAGATCAGTTGTAATTGCAGGAGAGCTCCAGGCTGGCATCTCTTTTTCTAAAGTACATCATGTGTTAGAATTGGAAGGGGGAGAGGCATGGCAACACCATTTATAGTAGTAATCTGAGGATAGTTAATTTGTTGTGTAACATGCACAAATAATTTTCTGCTTTTTTCTGGGTAGTATCTGCCATCAAAATAAAATGTACCTGCCCCTGTATTAACAGGACAAACAATTAGGGACATTTTCTGTTAGCATGGTATGGAGTTGCATGTGTCCAAAAATACTCAGTGCACTTCTGCATGGTGGGGAATGACAGAGTGGAGAGGGCCATCTTACAAAGACACCCCCATGCACACCAAGCTCAGAATTGCTGGTATCTTGAAGATGTCCACGATCCAAATGGATTGATCTACAGTGGTATTATTACGCACTTGCCAATAACTTTACTTGTTTCAACAAGTCAATATTATTATGCATGACCGATGGTAGAGTTTTTTCCCTTCCTTCCACAAAACAGTAACAAGGGAAAGAAAAAGGCACACAAGCACAAAACTATTAAAAAAACCTTCCCTATATCTCATATATTTTACTGACAGATGCTTTTAATTAAAAATAAAACAACAAATCCTTCACCATATCCATACAATTAATATGCTCATCCTAGCTGACATTTTTCATATTATTACTCATGATTTAATGATTACACAATGAACTGCCTTGGAAAACACTTTATTCTGAAAAAACAATATAAAAGAAGATACATATGTCCCTGTCAGCTTGGAATCTCTCACAAATGTTTTTCTAAACATCTACAATAATTCTAATGGTTTTTAAAGATAAAAATATTTTAATTGCAGTTTATATAATTAGTGAATCTAGAACAAAAATGGATAATTCTATTAAAAAGGTTAAGTGATAGCCATTATTGTTTACAAACAGATATTCCCCTTCTTTTTTCATACCTGAAGAGCAGACTCTTGTAAATGAATGAAGACTCCTCAATTTAGTAGTATGTATCATCTGCGACCACTTACATTTTCCTGGGTTGATATTGCTAAACGCCTTCCTATGTTTACTTTTCAGAAATTTGTAGAAATTTACAATGCAGTCATAAGAACACTTTTCTGGGAATAAGCTGACCAGCGTAGGATTTCAAGCAGACTTAGAGTCTCTCTACGTGAGACACCTCAGTGTGTGTTTGTCAAATGTAGAGATGCAATGTTAGCTGGGAAGTATAGTTTAAAAAGACAGAGCCTGCAGAGATTGCTCTTCAGAGGGTTTGTTAATTTCATCTTTGCCTCCCTGAAGGCGCTGTTAATTTCACCTCTCCAGTCTAAAAGTGTGTGGGATCGCAAGCGGAGGGCAGTGAGGAATAGAAATGGGCTGGAGCTGCCTTCCAGAGCCATGCTTGGACCTGGAGAGAATATAATGGGCTGAAGTTTCCTTTCTGGCATTTCATAGCCCTTCACACAGCTCCAGTGTATAGCAAGGCCTTTGCCCTGCTGCCAGCTCTGTCTTTTTAAACTACCCTTCCCAGCTAACAATGCATCTCCTGACAAGTGTTCTTCAAGTGTCAGATGTCTCATGTAGAGAGACTCTTAGATGGCACTTTTCACAGAATCACAGAGTTGGAAGAGGCCATACAGACCTTCTAGTCCAACCCCCTGCCCAATGCTGGATGAGCCTAAAGCATCCCTGACAAGTATTCACCCAGCCTCTTCTTGAATACTGCCAGTGAAGGGGAGCTCACCACCTCCCTAGGCAGCTGATTCCACCTTTGAACTACTCTGACCGTGAAAATACCCTAGTATCCAACCGGTACCTTTCTGCACGTAATTTAAGCCTATTGCTTCGAGTTCTATCCTCTGCTGCCAACTGGAATAGCTCTTGCCCTCCTCCAAATGATGCCCTTTCAAATATTTAAAGAGAGCAATCATGTCCCCCCTCAATCTCCTCTACTCCAAACTAAACATTCCCAAGGCCCTCAGCCTTTCCTCATAGGGCTCTGTCTCCAGACCCCTGATCATTCTCGTCGCTCTCTTCTGTACCCTCTCAATTTTGTCCACATCCTTTTTGAAGTGAGGGCTCCAGAACTGCACACAGTACTCCAGGTGCGGCCTAACCAAGGCAGTATAGAGAGGGACTATACCTCCTGCGATTTCGATGCAATGGCCCTTTTGATACAACCCAAGACTGAGTTTGCCTTTTTTGCCACCGCATCACACCAACTGCTCACATTTAGTTTACAGTCCACTCTTACCCCAAGATCTCTTTCGCATACACTACTACCCAGAAGTGTATCCCCCATTCTGTATTTGTGCTTCACATTTTTGTGGCCCAGATGTAATACTGTGCACTTATCTATGTTGAATTGCAGCCTGTTCACAACTGCCCACTTCTCCAGAGTATTCAGGTCTTGTTGAATTTTAACTCTATCTTCTGGGTATTTGCCATTCCTCCCAATTTGGTATCATAAGCAAAATTTAATGAGTAGCCCGTTTACCCCTTCATCCAGATCATTGATAAAAATATTGAAAAGTTGTTAGTTGCCCATGCAATGGGGATAATATTGGAAATTTGGCAGGGAGGATTTTACTCAAAAAGTACAGTCCCTGACAATTCCATTCCATTGGATTGTGGAAAAAATGTTACAGTAAGAAATGCATTTCTCCTTTGAAACAGTGAGTAACAAAAATCAAACTAAGTAAAATGAATAGCTTTAGTAAGAAATTTAACAAACTGAATCCCTAGCCTCTAGCCCATCAGAGATAAGCATAAAAACATGCCATGAAATTTCAGAAGCTAGAAGAGTGAAAATTACTTACAATTTTCCTGGACTGGATGCTAGTGTTTTGTACAGTGCCTAATCCTGACTCCATGACTAGCACTGCAATGGACTTAGAAAGGCATAACTCTGCTTTGAATGGTAAAGTTACTGTGTAAGAAATGGAATACATTATGCAAATATAAGAAAAGCAGCAAAGCCAGGCTCAGTGGTGGCATTCAGTGCTTGCATAGAAGTTTGCAACATTTCCTGTGAAGATTCCATAGTGTCCAGGACTATGAGCAATGAGCCACTGCTCTTTCAGCCTGGTGCAAATTTCACATTGGTTAAAAACTCACTAGATTGCCTCAAGCAAACTGTAATCTTTCATTAGTATAAGGATTACAGGGAAGACACATGTAGAAATTTACACTTCCATCCTAAACAGATTTTTGACCCTTCCATGCCCATTAAAAGCCCTTGGCCGATTCCAGATGGCCAGAAATTGCGGTTTTTCTGCGGAAATAATCGCTTACCGGCCACACGTTCACTTTCGTCTCCATCCGCTTTGTCTCGCAGCGTGCCGTGCCATCCCGCTTCCGGATGTTCGCACGGCCAACTGAGGTACCCGGGATTGGTTGTTTCCTCCCCGTCACAGTTGACGTCGGGGGCCTTCATTGGTTCGCATTTCAGTTTTTTTAAAAAAAAATTTTTTACGCGTTTTGCGCAAATGCGCAAATGCGCAAATGTGCAGGTATGCGAATACACAGCGTCAACTTTTGTGCATTTGTACGCATTTGCACAGTTCGATGTGCGCAAACATGCGACTGCGCAAATGGTGCCCGGTTTTTTTTAAAAAATTAAGGGAATATTGTTGCCGGCCGGCAAAGGAAGGAGGGAAAGGGGAGGGCCTCTCCACGATGACGAAGCGTCCAGAAGTGTGCAAACCCGCAATACGGCATTCACACCGTCTGCTTCTGGAGCGCAACACAGCACCATGAACTGGAGGTAAGCAGGGACGGGACATTATAGGTTTTTACGAGTGAGGTCGCTGGAAAAGCGAAAGCACTCGCTTTATTTGTGCCCGTCTGGAATCTGCCCTTGTCCTATTGCATTCTTACAGGGCTGCTGGCCAGTTGCATTGTTTCCTATATTTCGTAGTCCTCCTTGAGTATCAATGAGAAAGATGGTCTGGAAATGAAGTAAAGTGAATAAAAAATGTTAGACTGTTTTCCAAATTTGGTGTAGGAACTGAAAGAAGTGGCACATGGATATACATCCCTGCCAATAAGAATCAGCTATAACAGTAGATAAAAATTTAATATAGAAATTTTCCTAAGGGACAGCCCAGTTCTTCAGCAAATGTGTAGCACATTTTCCTAATAGCTTTTGCAAATGAACTGCAATACCTGGTTCTGTTCACTTTGTTGCTAAAGAATGAAAAAGATATCTACTCCCCTTGTGTATATTTATTGAAAGTATAAACCAAATTAGTGACACCAGCCTTTTCATAAACTTAGCATGCACATTATATAAGCCAGTAGGGTGTAGTGGTTAGTGTTGGACTAGGATCTGGGAGAAGCAGGTTCAAATCCCTACTCTGCCATGGAAGGTCCCTGGGGGAGCTTGGTCCAGTCACACACACCTTCCTTACAGAGTTGTTGCGAGGATGAAATGCAGGAGAGGAGAATTATGTAAGTCACCCTGGGCCCACACTGGGGAGAAAGGTGCAGTATAAGTCAGTAAGTAAATAAAAGTATTTGAAAATGTAGCAGGACTTTATGTAAACGTCACAATATTGTTCAATTGAACTATGGCATGTCTTGTTTTGAGGGGAGGGGGAGAAGAAGAAGGTGATGTTCTATAATATAGAAGGTCGAAGTAACCAATATGGTTTTAATGTTAAGGAATATGGAACATTCTAGCCAGTTTTCTTGAAGTCATGCTCTTCCACA